>NC_059333.1:133553571-134191785 GCF_018350155.1 Leopardus geoffroyi
TTCATATGCTAATTTTACTTCCGGTGTCATCTCACTCCCTAAGCTGACTTTCCCTTTGACCCAGCGTCCTTAGCTATTTATTCTGTTCAATAAAATTGAATGTACACACAAGCTGCCACCAACCCTTTCAGAAGAAAAGTCCTAAAATACAAACAAATAAAATGCAGATGGTAATTGCTATTTTTAGGAAGAAGCAGAGCATGAAAATGTTGTACAGACTCTACAAAGCAGTTCATGCTGATTCTTGTGATGCAAAGCTTCCAATTTTTAATCCAAAGCTACCTTTTCAGGATGCATGCTTTCCCCCACAACTCATGCAGAAAAAGGACTGATGCCCAAATACCCAAAGAAACGTCGTCGTTTGGCCTTTCTCTGACATTGTCTTCTGGTCTCTCCAAGAGGCCCAGTAAGGAGCAGAGGATTGCCTTCAAAGCACACTTATCTTCCCCAATCAAGGACACAATTATGTAGATTGGTTACAAGCTCAACTATGCACTTTGTGAGAGTGATTTCACTGCTGGGTTGGAGAGCTACCACAGTCAGTTCTTCTAATTAATTTATTTGATTTATTTACAGAGTTGTGAGAGAGTCTTAAAATCAATATGCAAATATACTTTAAAATGCAGACCAATATTTTGAGCCAAGAGCATGGGCATTTTTAATGGGAATGCAGGGTAGTTTTATGCCTGAAGCTATGGCTCTTTGTGGCTGGTGACTTGGTTCTCCATGGGGTTGTATTTGCAGATGCTAGGAATTTGGTTTCCAAGAACTCTCTTGTTCGGAAAGCAGGGACGCTGTGTGGGTTGTTTAAGATTTATTCACTTTCCTCCAGCTACATGACAATTCAGAGGTTCTATATAAATGGCTCAAGTAAAATCTCCATTTTATAATGCATGTCCAGTTTCCATCAGAGAACGTTAGCAGTGAGAATTCTCTGGGAACATCTCATCCTTTCCTTCTGTGAATATATGGAAGCATTTCCAGGACTACATAGACAATGAGTTGCAGAATTTGGACTGGGATCCAATGTCCACCACACTTGTGAGCAACCCCAAATGAGGTGCATAAACTTAAATTCTAGCCTCTAAGACAATCTCTCAGAAATTTCCTCCAGACTTACCTCCAACTTACTCAGTATACTCACAATGTCCTTATTTAAGAATTGCAGGGGCGCCTGGGTGGCTCAGTCGGTTAAGCGTCCGACTTCAACTCAGGTCATGATCTCGTGGTCCGTGAGTTCGAGCCCCACGTCGGGTTCTGGGCTGATGGCTCAGAGCCTGAAGCCTGCTTCGGATTCTGTGTCTCCCTCTCTCTTTGCCCCTCCCCCATTCATGCTCTGTCTCTCTCTGTCTCAAAAATAAGTAAACGTTAAAAAATTAAAAAAAATAGGGGCGCCTGGGTGGCACAGTCGGTTAAGCGTCCGACTTCAGCCAGGTCACGATCTCGCGGTCCATGAGTTCGAGCCCCGCGTCGGGCTCTGGGCTGATGGCTCAGAGCCTGGAGCCTGTTTCCGATTCTGTGTCTCCCTCTCTCTCTGCCCCTCCCCCGTTCATGCTCTGTCTCTCTCTGTCCCAAAAATAAAAAAAATTAAAAAAAAAACGTTGAAAAAAAAAATTAAAAAAATAAATAAATAAATAAATAAATAAAGAAGCTCTTTAAAAAAAAAAAAATTAAAAAAATAAAAAAAGAATTGCAGAATTACCTTGGTGGGGGGGGGTGGTCTATGCCCCAAACTGTCTAGATACATTGTCTTCTGAACATGAGGCCTACTGGAAGGCTCCAGCAAGCCATGAGAGTTCTCTGTTCAGGGAACCAGCCCTGCCTCCTCTCTAAAGTCAGGGAGGGCCTACATTTCTGCCTGCTCCCTTCTTGCTGATTGGCAAACCGCTGTTGTCAAGAGTCATCTCCAGCCTATACAAGGATCATCTCATGGATCATCTCTCAAGGATCATCTCATGTTTGTAAAGAGATCACAAAAGATTTTCAAAAGCCTCCTTTAGAGACAGTCCCACTCTTGTAAATTGGGACACTGTGCAAAGGACATCCAAGGAGCAAATCCCAGTTCCCCATCTTGGGGATTGACCTCTTTATCTTCCTATACCTGAATGTCCTATAGCACCCGCCCTTCCCCTTCCAGGTGCTGCACAGTGTAAGGAGAGTTGGATGCTGAACCAGAAGCATCCAGCATCTGGATCATGTCAGACCTTTGCATATCAGACTATATGTATTTTCTAGTCTTTCCCTAGGGACTAAGATTGGGTTGCTCACAAATTCATCTCCTCTCTATCCTTTTGGATTTTACCCTGTCAATGTTCACAGATTAGCTATTTCCAATGCCTTCCCATCTCAAATGGCAGATAAAAGTGGAAGAACTCGGGTTCAGCCAAACTGTGGAGAAATCACGAGCTGTGGACATGTGACCCATTGTTTGGGTGTCCAAGATTGTAGTAACGCTGGCTAGGGTTTATTTCACACATCTACCCTGCTGTGTCCAGCTCTGATCTGGTCTACGGAAGGGAGGCAGAAGCTTTAAAAAATGAAGATAAACAATGAGGTCACAGGCCAGAACAGCCAAGTCCTCCTGGACTCAGCCACAAAACAAAACAAAACAAAACAAAACAAAACAAAAAACAGAAAAAAACAAAACCACAACAGTCTTTAGATCACTATGAGTCAAAGAATCATGTCTGGTAGGGTCAACTAGGCTGGGACTCACCAATTGGGAGAGTAATGGCTAAGAGTAATGGCTTAGAATTGAAGAATATATATGTATTTCCTGGTGATTCTGCCCTTCTGGTTGACCACTGACCCCTGACTGAATAGGTACTCTGCCATTCCCCACAACCAGTGACCTCTCCCTCCCTCTGTGTTGCAGAAAATGCCAGATGGTGGCTAATTCCCTAGTCTCTGCTTCCACAAATACTGCCATTGCAAGCTCCTTCTGACAATCTCTGTTCTGTGTGCAGGTGGAAGGTTGGGCAGGCAGCCCTGTCTCAGCTATGGAGTGGGTTGACTGGCTGTGCAGACTAGCAGATGCCAGACAAATAGCCCAGTAGGCTCAGTTATTTTTTCACGAGAAGAAATATGCCAGCACAGTGACAAGAAATCATGGAGAACTCCACCAGCCATGACAAATGGTTGTCCTTGGACATCTGATAAACCTCGAGGCAGGAGAGAGGTGAGCTCACTAGACAGACACAGAGGTGCTTTGCCGTGCGCACGTCAGGGCAGACTTCTCAGCATCTCTTGACTGTCCCAGGATGCCTGAGATTGTACATGAGATAAAGATACATTTTCCTGGGCTCATACCCAACAGGTGGAGTTGTGCACATCTTCCATCAGAGAGGTTGCAAATTGGCAGTCTGTGGGCTGAAGTTGGCCTGCCAACATGTTTTCTTTGGCCTTAACGGTGTATTTTAAAATGTTTGAATTCGTTGCCAACTTTTACAAATTGGGGATTTCACATTTTTAAAAATATGAATTTCCCACTTTTCTTGAAAGATCAGGAGATTTGAAAAGGATAGGCCTATTTTTCCTGCATGGCAAAAATTGGCTGTACTGAGCGACAGCTGTCCTTGTCCAACCGGGATAGGAACTTGCCAGCTCCTGCAGTCCCACCTGGCCTATTTCTCTTGCTTTTGTGACCTGCTTGACTTCTGGAGGCATCTGAGTTCACAGCCCCGGCCGTCCTGTCTGTTACAGATCCCTCTCTCCCACTATAGTAGAAACCCAGGCTGAATGTCAATTGCCAGGCTCTGTACCCCTTTGCCTGAGGTTTTCCTTTGGTAGCTACTCCCTCTGCTCCCTAGAAGGTCATAAATTGCCCCTCCCCAACAGTCTCCAACTGATGGGAGTTGGTGCATGCAAACCCCAGCTTCCTCCCCCTGTTTGGGATTATTCTGAGACGCATGTTGTACCCTGGGTCCCAGAGGTCCCCAAGGATATTAAGCTCTAGTTACGCACTGTGGTAACTGCCTGGATGACATACCCTTTAAAGGCTACCTGACTTTTCCTGTCTCTCTTCTCTCCCCACCAGTGTTTTTCCTTTCCTCTTTCCTTTCCTTTCCTTTCCTTTCCTTTCCTTTCCTTTCCTATCTCACCTGAATAAATTAAGTGTACAGTTTATCATACAATAATGAGAATTTGTAGTAGCTACACTTTATGCAGTTGTCACGAACACAGAAGTAGCGAATACTGAATCGTTGCTTCTGGGGGTTGGGTTCCTAGGCTTTTGGTCACAATGTTTTCATCAACCAATCAATATATAACCTTGTTTTTTGTGTTTATGTTGAAAGATATGTTATTCAATATATACTACTGACTCATAAACATTGAACTCGTCACTAACAGCACTATAACTCATGACTGAACGAAGCTTATTTAATACATATTTTCTCCATGAAGCACATCACAGCCTTCTTGGGCTTAGGAACACTTGACAGCACTTAAGTAATAGGCTTGGGGGCACCAACGAAAAGCACAAAAATGGGGAAAATGTGGTACAAAATAGAACATGAAAAAGGATACTTGGTTACAATATAGGAGCTGAAACAAGAAGGCAGAGTGTTACCATGTTTGACTTCAGCTGGCAGTGGACATATCAGGTAACCCCATCTTTTTTGTCACACTCTGCATGTCCACAAGTGAATGTGAAAGTGCCACGGATGTTGATTTTGAGGTTACAAATATTATAATAAGGAGGCAAGTTCACAAATATCTGTGAATAATGAATAATCAGCTATACCCCAGAGTCAGCTTCTGGGGGACCCCAAATAAAGACAGCACCACAGAAACGCTTTCTTCCTCAAATAACTCAATAGCAACTAAAAACACTGGGAGAAATATTACACTATGGTTTTCAGGGATTGGCCATCAGGCAGCACAGGATCCCCAAGAGAGGGGACCAAACAAGGTGAGTCCTAAGATTTCCCCAGAGTATTGCCTAGAGACTGTTTCCAGCTTGCACTGCAGGAAAGAGGAACCCAGGTGGAACCTGGGGGTAGCTGTGAGTTGAAGAGACGGAGCTGGGGGACCAAGGAGGCCAAGCTGGTTGGAATTTACAAGGCAAAGTACTGGAGAGTCAAGAGCTGTGTGCAAAGAGAGCTTCAGAGGTTTGCAAGGATCTGTGAGTCTTCATATGAGCTCTGATCAGGACATGTGTGAGAGGAAACATGAGGAAGAAGGGAACAGAGGGAAGAATCCTCAGAGCCTACAGAGGGTGGGGAATATTAGTGTTCCCACCAGCCAGAGTGGAAAACCTTGTAATTCCGGGGGCATCAGGCAGAGAACTCAAAAGGGTCTTGCTTCGGTAGTGGGAGAAATTGGCCCTCATCTAAAGACTGCTCGGAGGCCAAGCTGTTTCCGAGTAAGTGTACTACCTTCCAGAGCAATGCTCAATAATACAGAAATACAAAAATATCCAACAACCAAGAAGATAAAATTCACAGCGTCTGGCATCAAAGAAAAAATTACTAGGCATGCAAAGAACCAGTAAATTATGACCTGTAGTGAGGAGAAATATTAATAGAAACAGACCAAGAAATGACACAGATAGTATTAGTAGACAAGAACATGGAAACCATTGTCATAAATACATATTCCCAACATTTGAAAGTGGAGGACAGATTGAGCATCTTAGGTAGAGACATGGAAGACATAAAAAAAGATCCAAAGAGAACTGCTAGTGATAAAATTAGAATGTTTGAGATGAAAAATGAAAAAATACACTGGATGGGGTTCATAGAAAATTAGATGCTACAGAAGGAAAGATTATTTCACTTGAAGACAGAGCGACAGAAACTAGAAATAGGAAATCAAATTCAGAGAGTAAAAAAGAGTAAGAGAAGTCAGAGGCTTTGTTAGAGGGTGGCTTCAAATTGCAGGTCATTTAGGCCCATCCCTGGAACCCGGTGGGATGCGGGCACTTGTGGTCCTTGGGAGGAGACACAATGGAGAAGCTGGACCAGGGGCCAACTTTCCCAAATACCCTGTCAAGGAGAAGGCACAGACAAGCCTCCTGCCGTGCTTGGCTTAAGTTGGCTTCCAACGCTCCCTAGGTTTCTTCCTTCAGGGCTTAGAGATTCAGTGGGGAGCTGCCTACTATATAATTTTAAGGGATGTTCTTCCCAGGAAATGGAAGGAATGGCTGTGGAATTTTCTGTCTCTCCAGTTCCTTTCCTTATTGTTGCCCTCCCAAAAACATAGGAACCTTTCGTTTTAAGTCTGTCCATTCATTAATCAGAAAGGATAGGTGACAAGAACAACAAAATGAAGATGAAAGAAATGTCCTAAATACCACCCTAAGTTTTCACAGATCTTGTTTATACTGGATGGTAAAATATAAAAATGGCAGTGGGTTTGCTCTTTTCAGTGGACATCTCTGATGCTAATAATATACACTGAGTAAAGGCTGAGGCCATGCAGAAATGGATATTCAAACACTAGTAAGATACCAGCTAACTTTCTTTTGATTATGAAATATCTCAAACATATTGAAAATCATGTAATAGACACTCACGTATTTACATTCCGAGTTTTTAAAAAGTTGATTTGTGCTCATACGGGCCTCAGATCTTTGGTTTTAATCAATATTTGGAGTTACAGAATAGCTACATCCCCCTCCCCTACTCTATTCCACTTTTTCCTCCATTTCCAATAGTGCTCATCTCCTAGAAGTGTTTTACTTTTCAGTAATTTTTATGTTTACCACATGTGCTTAATATGTGGTATTATTTTGGTTATTTCAAAAATGCACACAGGTATTACACTGTCCCATTACAATGTAAGTTTTCACGTGATATAATGTGTTACAGATTTGTGTGTGTTGATGTAGTTCATCTGGTTTTTGTTCACTCATTCTAACTGCTTGTATGGAACTTCATTATGTGACATTATGTGGACATTTGGGTTATTTCCTATCTTCTGTCATTACAGTGCTTCAGTGAATATCCTTGTACGTGTGTGTGTGCGTGTGTGTGTGTGTGTGTGTGTGAACATGTACAAAAGATCTTCCCAGAAGCGCGAATGCTGGGCTGTCCAGTGCGTGCATCCTTGACATTACTGGATATTGACAAAATGCTCCTCAAAGACACCAGCTTACACAGCCGGCAGTAATGTGAACCGTCCCTTTCCTCCCCATCCTTGACTGAATTAGTATCACCAGGCTTTTTTTTTTTTTTAATTTTTTTTTTCAACGTTTATTTATTTTTTTGGGGACAGAGAGAGACAGAGCATGAATGGGGGAGGGGCAGAGAGAGAGGGAGACACAGAATCGGAAACAGGCTCCAGGCTCTGAGCCATCAGCCCAGAGCCCGACGCGGGGCTCGAACTCACGGACCGCGAGATCGTGACCTGGCTGAAGTCGGACGCTTAACCGACTGCGCCACCCAGGCACCCCTCACCAGGCTTTAAAAATTTTACCAGTCTGTATCTGGACTCGCTGTTCTGTTCCATTGATCTGTTTCTCATTCATTTGCCAATACCACACTATTTAATTATTATAGCTTTACAAATTTAGATATCTAGGGAGAGACATCCTTATTCTTCAAACTTACCCATTCTTGGTTCTTTACCCTTCTGTAGGAATTGTAGGACAGCTTGTAAAGATCTATGGAAGCTCAATTAGGACTGTGAATAAAACGAGAGTGAATTTATAGCTGAATTTGAGAAGAATTCACATCTTTATGATATTGAGTCTTGTCACCCAGGATCATGCTGTTTCTCTGCAGGTTTGCTTTTATTCCTTTGATAAAATGTATATCTTGCCCACAAATTTTGTGAGACTTGTTACTAGGTACCTTAGAGTTTTTGTTGTTCAGATACCATTTCTCACTTATCAGGTAGGCTAAGATTAAAAAGGTTAATAACATTCTATACATGTAATACCATGGGGAAAAAGACATTTTTATCTTTTATTATTGCAAGTGTAAATTAATTCAACCTCTTTGGAGTACAATTTGTAATAGCTTTAAAGTTTTTAATGCACATTTTATTTGACCCAGAAATTCCACTTGCAAGAATTCACAAATAATATTTAGCACACATATGTGAGATGTTGTGTGTGTAAGGATACGGAAGGCAGGATTATTATAAAAGCAAAAATTGGTAACAACCTATATGTGTATTGGTACAAGACCGGTTAAATTAACCACTGAATAGTTTATCCAGTCAGTGAAATACTATGTGGCTGTTAAATGAGGCAGCTTTATAATGTCCAAGATTTTTATTTTTTTTTCTTCTTCCTGCTTGCTTTAGGTTTAGTTGGCTGTTCGTTTTGCAGAATCCTAAAGTAGTAGGTTAGGTTATTGATTTGAAATTTTTCTTCTCTTTTTAATTTTTTTAATGTTTATTTATTTTTGAGAGATAGAAAGAGACAGAGTGCAAGTGGGAAAGGGACAGAGAGAGAGGGAAACAGAATCCAAAGCAGACTCCAGGCTCCTAGCTGTCAGCACAGAGCCCGATGCGGGGCTCGAACTAACGGACCGTGAGATCATGATCTGAGCTGAAGTCGGACGTTTAACCGACTGAGCCACCCAGGTGCCCCTCTTCTCTTTTAATATAGGCAATTACAGCTATAAATTCCCCTCTATGTAGCTTTAGCTACATCCCATAAGTGTTGGTATGTTTTATCTTCATTTTCATTTATTTTAAATTATTTTCTAAGTTCTCATACGATTTCCTGTTTGACCCATTGGGTGTTAAGGAGTACATTGTTCAATTTCCCATATTTGTAAATTTCTAAATTTCTTTCTGCTATTGATTGTAATTGGTTGGAGAACATATTTTGTACGATTTCAATACTTTTAAATTTATTGAGGCTCATTTTATGGTTTACCATGTGTTCTATTGTGGAGAATGTTCTATATGCACTTGAGAAGAGCGTGGGCTTTGTGACTGATGAGTAAAGAACAGAGCCACCTCTTAAAATTCCTTTCATCTCTTCTCCTACTGTTGTTTTCTGTAGTTATTTCCGGGCATCTCATCCTCCAAACTTGACATCTCTCACTCTCATGCCCAGTCCGTTGGGCTTTCTTCATGTTTTCCCTTTTCTCCTGTCTCACCTCTTTATTAGACGGATCGACTTAGCCTCTTTCATGGTGGATCCCCCTCCTCCGCCCCTTTCTCCTCTTTATTCTCCACTTTTCCCATCATTCAGATTCTCCCAGACCAAACTAGAACCTGAGAACTGACCAACACGAGAATCCATTTCTCTTCCCCATGCCTCTCTAGTTCAGTGTCTCTCTATCCATTTTCCTAAAACTGCAGCACAAAAAGTCCAGGAACTGGGTTGATAAGGAGAAAGCTCTCCATATGATCAGAATTCTCCATGTGGTTAAAATGAGCTGATGAAGACAAAAATTTTCCTTCTAAACCCACCTTCCATGGATCAAGACCCAGTGGGAGGGTCATGGCAGGATCGGCTTCCTCCCTCAAGGTCACCTGCTGAAGCTCCTTCTTAGTTCTGTCTATATGTCACAGAACCGAAGGCAGGGCTTTGAGAGTGACAGCCTCAAAGTTGGAACCAGTTTGGCTTTAATTCATTATTGACACACTACCAAAAAGCCCTTTGGAAATTACCAGCAGGTGCCAAGCACGCAAGATCCCACGCAGCTTTCTAAGATCTTACAGCCTGTGGATGGGTGGAGAGATAATTGCACTTTCGTTGTTCATCAACAGGCCTGGAGAAACGTCAGGCCTTTACATTTTATTTTGTTTTCTTCATATTTACCCAAGTATTTGTACACATCTCTATGATTACTCCCAGCAAAGTATGTGGCTGTAATTGCTTGTGGACCTCTCTTACTGACCATATCTTATTCATTTTTTTATCCTTCATGCCAAGCACCTTGCCTGGCACGTAATGAATATTCAGTAATGTTTTCAGAATGAATGGAGGCAACATAATAATAAATACACCCAGTAGGGTTTCACAGTGCTTTTCCAAAAGAGTAATTATAAGTACTGCAAACCTCATATATTGGTCACTTGACTCATCTCTCTCTGAAATCCACATCGAGCCCGGTGCAATTCTTCTTCCAAGTACTCTCAAAAGTTTAGCAGCATCTTTAATCCCTTCAGCCCCAGTTCAAGTCAGTGTAATTATCTGCAAAGTCTATCCCACACGTATTCTACAAATGCATATGCACGCCCGCAGACGCACGCACACACACACACACACACACACACACACACAAGCTACACATTTTCAAATTTGAGTATTGAGGGTGGTGCATTCACCCTGCTTTTTACACCAGGACAGAAAGTAGACCTTTGCTTTCAGAATTAGAGGAATAACGAAAGACAGAGACACGTTGTTCTCCTAGATCTCAGGCCTTCAAAGCACCTGGAGCTCAAATGGCGGGATAACTGGTGCGTTTGCTCTCCATAATTTCTTCTATGCCCTAGGCCTTTCCCCATTCTGGCAAGTGGCACCTTGGGGAGAAGAGGATGGCACTGAAGAATGTTGCTTGCAAAGAATTAAATGCTTGGCTTTGGAGGTCTAATAGACTAAATAGGGACAGAAACCCAGAGAATGGAAGAACACCTGAAGAGTATCAACAGTGCCTCCCTGTTCTGCACAAGAGCCAAAGGTCCCCAAAGTACAGTCTGCTGAGAGTAGATTGTGGCATCAGTAGCGACTGATTTCACCCAGAGAGGGCTCACGTGGCAGGTCTGAGGGTGGTTGCGAGAATCTTGGTCCCCATTCAGAAGGACAGGAGAGTCATCGGCAGCTGAAAAGATGGAAAAAATAAGAAGAGACTCTTCTGGAGTGTTCTCACAACATGAAGCCAAAATGCACACCAACTGAATTTGTATGGAGTCACTTGCCTGGTACATTGCTGCTGGGAGCTGGCAGGAGCTGTCTGAAGTCTTGTTTCTGGGCTCAGCACGATGTTGATTTGGGTCATGGCCATTGCCCAAGTCTAGGCTTCCCCAGGCAGGCAGAGTCAGTGCTGCCACTCCCCCACCTATCCGGATGGATCCACAGGGGATAAGCTTAGTGTTTGTGATCTCCCTCCCTGTCTGCCCCTGGCTGGTATCACTGAGCAGCCTGCCGAGCAGCAGGGGGGATTTTCTGAATACTTAGGAGAACAGTTGTTGCCTTAAAAGAAATACATAATCATGACCTGAAAACAAAATAACGGGATCTTTTTTGAAAACTTTTTTTAGTGGAATTGGGTGATTAGAATGAATTCCAAAGGACTGTTAGGGTCACTGGGATTAGTTAATCTAATTAGTATATCTAAACTAAAAAATTAGTTGTTGTTTTTTTTTTAAGACAGTCTGACTTTACAATATCAGGCATGGCCTTTACCCTTCAACATATTTTTCCAGGCATAATAAAGAATATGCTGAAGAATGTTTCACTCTTTTAAGGACTTCAGATCTAATAAAGTGCTGATTACATAGGTATCCATTTTATTGCACAGACTTCAGATCAGGAAATGTGTCATAGTTAGACTTACATAAAATGAACAGAAATAATCTTGCAGAATACTATCGGAAGTTGTTTCTTTCAGCAATTACTTTCCTCTACAACCAGGAAGAAAAGAAATAAAGTCTTTATGCTGGTTGGCATCTCTTTCTTAGTTTGGATTCCGCTAAAAGAACTTGGCTGTAGGTAGTTTATGGGGGGAGAGAAACAGGAAGTCCAAGCAAGGGGATGGCGAGAATGAGACAAAGAAGGGAGAACATGGACAAAGGGCGTATTGATAAGCAGACCGCCATTGGGGACAACTGGGACCTCAATCCTGCTAGGAATTCTCTAATGAATTGTGGAAGTCGTATCTCAGAATAGTTTCTCTGAGCTTATTCAGTATTATCCACCAATTTCCTTTCCTTAATGACGGAAATTGCTCCGGTAGTTAAATCCCTAACTTTCCTGCCTCACTCTGCATGAAGGGTGAGCAAGCTCCCTGATGTTGGAGAGACTCTCAGATGGGCAGGGAGATGTGGGCACTGTGGTAAGCTCTCTGCACGAACAGCTAGTGTCCATCTGCAGCTGTGGTTGAACTCCGAGCAAGGCCAAGTGGGTCTAGTGGGTCTAGTGTAGTCAATCAACCATGGCTGCTAAAATCTCTTGGGGAATTAAAAATAAAATTATATATATATATATATATATATATATATATATATATATACACACACACACACACACACATATATATATATATGTATATATATATATATATACAGTTTGTTTGTTTGTTTGTTTTAATCCACTAAGCCAGGAGAGGAAATATTGAAGGGAAAGCAAAGAGACCTTGGATCCTGATGGGTTTCTGAAAAGTGCCCTAAGCCCCTCCTCTAAGCCAATTCTCAAGGCAGAAAGTATATGCAGAGGTAAATGGCAGAAGCCCCAGATAGAGAGGACCAGTGTCCCCATGCTCAGGTACCATCCGGGGTGATGGTAATTTCCCAGAATCCTCTTCGACCAGCACAGAGCAGGAGCGGGAGAGCAGGAGAAAATTCTTACATAGGTTTAGGCTGGTGGGTGTGAGGCAGTCTCAGAGAGTTCCCCGGGCCCCCCAAAAAGAGTGGTGTGGCTGGGCCTTGGGAAGACTGTGACCCAAGGAAGCCTTGTGCTTGGAGAACAAGTGGATTCAGCAGAACCTCTGTAGGGAAGTTTCTAGAAGCCAGATGGGAATGGGGCCCTTTCAGGGGACTCTGGCATAGATAAATGACAATGACGAGGACAGGCATGCTCCCTCTCAATGCCTGGGCCCTGTGTAGCACCCACAACCTAGACCCTGCCCTGGGGAGAGGAAGGGGATGAAAAAAACATGAACTTTCTGAGACTGGTTTATGTGTAAAGGCTGGATGGGTGTTTTTATTTTTGTTGTAAATAAACTCACGAACCCACACCGAGGAGAATGTGTCCTTGCACATCTGAGTCTGTGACCTGGGATTTGTACACACAAAACTGAGCTCCCTTACTTCCCCTTCATGCCCAAGAAGCATATGTCCCAGGCCAGGGAGAAAGAGAGAAGCAACCAGAGTTTGGATTTCTTTGTCATGTTAAGGGAGATGTATTCTTTATTTTTAAAAATTTTTTATTTGAATTGAAGTAGAATGACATAATATTATATTCGCTTTAGGTGAACAGCATAGTGCTTTGACAATTATATACATTGAGGAAGAAACTTTTTTTTTTTTTGAGAGAGAGCAAGCAAGCAGGGGTGGGGGGGCAGCGAGGGAGGGAGACAGAATCCCAAGCTGAGAGCGCAGAGCCTGATGTGGGGCTCGAACTCACACCGTGAGATCATGACCTGAGCCGAAGTCAAGAGTTGGATGCTTAACTGACCAAGCTTCCCAGGTGCCCTGAGGGAGACACATTCTTTGTGAGAGAACTCTCCATCCTTAGCTGACATCAGAAGCATCTGGAAGGCTTGTTAAAACACAGATGCCTGGGCCCACCCACATCAACTCTAGCTCAGTGTGTCTGAGAAGGGCCTAAGAGGGGTCTATATTCTTGGTCACTCTTGCGTTTGAAGATGACCCTGCTGGTGGTGGTTGGGCACAGAGGGGTGGCTTACAGGCATCAAGGATGCCACTCCTCCCTTGAGGTAGCCCTGTGTAAACCTGCTCTCTGTCAGTGCTTGTCATGGTGGCATTGACACACAACCTAACCACTGGTGATGCTCTTTTCCAGTACAATCCATGCACAAGGAAAGCCAAGCCAAATGGGTTACAGCAGAGAACCAGGAGTGTGGTGGGGCTGGCCACCTCAGGCCCGGTTCTGTCAGGTGGTCTGAGGGAAGGGGGGAGGTGGGGCTGGCATGTCCTCCCACTTCTTTTCTCCCCTCTCTTAGGCTGAACATCGGGACCCGTCCCAGGCTGTCACCTTATTCTCAACGAGGCGTTCAGTGTACATCAGGTCTCATCTTCAAGAGCCATGAACTTGACATGTGTTGCTGAGTGGGCACCGTGCTGCTTGTGGGACAGACGAAGATGGAGGGACCGGTAACAGGGGGGCCAAAAAAGCAAACAGCCATCACCATGTGTCATGACGAAGTAAAGCAGAGGACGCACCTTGGGGAACTATTTTCTCATCCTGTTTCTTGCTCTTCTCTTCACCTCAGATTCAGATGGGAACCCGAATGGTGACCAGACATACCCCTGTTGATGACATCTTGAATCACCTGGGCCAGGTCCCCTGTTACAAGGCACAGTGTTTATTTACTAGCGGATGCCCACTGTGAATCTCTCAGTCTCTGACTTGTTCAGGCACTTTAACCTGCTACGAAACTGAACTGAAAACTCAACTTTTTTCCAGGCAAATAGCAGTCTTTTCTACACTAAAGGCACTGTGTCCTATGAGAAAAGCCAGGGAGAGGGAGAGCTGAGGGAAGGAAAAGGTGGGCGGGCAAAAGGAACTATATTAGTTTCCGGGGCTGGTGTAGCAAAGCACCGCAGACCGGGTGGTGCTTAAACGACAGACATCCATTTTCTCACAGTCTGGAGGCTGAAGTCGGAAATCGAGGTGTCGGAGACTTGGTTCTCTCTGGGGCTGTGAGGGGGACCCTGCCCCATGCCCCTCCCCCAGCTGCTGGTGGCTCGCCGGCAATCTTTGGCGTCCCTCGGTGCATCACTCTGATCTCTGCCTTCCTCTTCACATCTTCATCCTGTGTGTGCCTCTGTCCAAACCTCTCCTTGCATAAGGACATCAGTAATGGTGAATTGGGGTTCACCTTCATGACCTCATCGTACTTGATCATCTGCAAAGACCCCGTTTCCAAATAAGGTCGTATTCCCAGGTACCCATGTATAGGACTTCAACCTCTTTTGAGGGGACACAGTTCAACCCGTAATAGGAATACAGGTGAGAAAGAGAAGAGAGAGATAATGGGGGACAGGGGCTATGGGACTGTGTCCAGTCCTTCCTCCTCTAATTAGACCTGGACAGGGGCAGGGTAGCCCCTGAGGCTCTGGGAAGTGACAGAAGGGATGTCCCTAAGGGAAGTCCCATTTCTTTCTCTTTTTTTTAAGTTTATTTATTTATTATTTCAATTTTTAATGTTTTATTTTACTTATTTTTGAGAGACAGAGCATATGTGGGGGAAGGGCAGAGAGAGAGAGAGAGAGGGAGACACAGAATCCGAAGCAGGCTCCAGGCTCTGAGCTGTCAGCACAGAGCCTGACATAGGGCTTGAACCTGTGAACCGTGAGATCATGAGCTGAGCCGAAGTCGGACACTCAACCAACAGAACCACCCAGGCATCCCTATTTATTATTTTCATAATCACCACACCCAGTGGGGGCTTGAACACATGACCCCCAGATCAAGAGTCACATGCTTTTCCGACCAAGCCACCCAGGCCGAGAGGAATAAGGTGGAGACTAAAAGGACTTTATGTTGTGTTTGGAGATCCATGGCTTGCTTGCTTTTGTTTTGAGTGGAAGACACAGAGAAGAAAATTCCAGCTGCATGAAGACAGAAGCTAAGTGCCAGGGTTGTAGACCGAAGATGCATGACTGATATCTGGGTGCTAAAGGGGGGCTCCAGCTGGTACAAGCAGCGAAGTAACACCCCTGTGAGCCAGGGGCTGGGATGGGCCAGGAAGGCCTGCTGCTCCCTCTACTTGGGCTGGCTCTGTCCACGGGGGGATGTATATGGGAATTTTATTTCCTTCTGGGCAGACTGAAAGTATCACCCCATGATTATGGGCTGTGTGGAACCCTTTTAGGGCTGATCCATATCCCGGAGTCTCAGAGGACACACAGACCTCACTTGAGTTGAATCAGAATAGCTATAGCATCGTCCCTATATTCATTCGACAAATATTTATTAAGTGCTTTCGCTCTGCAGTCTCTGGGGAAACAGCAGTGAACAAACTGATAGAACAGCTCTCCTTGTGGAGCCCACCTCTTATGGAGGTGGGATGGGGGCACAGACAACAAAGAGCCAAGTGTCTTACTTATCAATTGTTGGGAAGAGCTCCAGAGACTCTCAAAGAAAGCAAGGCAAGAGGACAGAGAACACCATGGGTAAGATGGAGGGCTTCCGCTGTGAAACGGTGGGGAAAAAACACAAAAGCGAGTAAATGAGCCTTGTGTCTGGTTTCTGAGGAAAAGGCAGTCAAGCAAAGGATGGGCCAGGTAAAGGCCCTGAGGAGGCATGATGTGGCTGACGAGTTTGAAACCAATGTTGCCGGAGAGGGTAGGGGAGGGTGTTCTGCCCTGAGGCTGGAGACTGCGCATACCTTGTTCTCTGAAAGTCCCCTGGAATCATCCTTGTGAGCCTCAAAATGTACCAGAAATTCTAAATTACATCTTCCAGAGTGCCTGTGTCTTGAACCTGAAAGCCATACAACTCTCACCCCCACCTACCCTGATGTGGGATTCGGAAAGCACGGTCCAATCCAGCAATTCCTAACTGCTGTCCATCGGGACACTATGCTAGCCTATTAGGAACAATCACATATAACCCACCATGTCACCTCTGACTCTGAAAGGCTTCAGGGGAAACACACACTCACACACACTCACACACGCTCTAGAAGAAGCAACAGAATCAAAAGGAAAAGCATTTTTTTTCCATGAGATGTTTAAGCTCACATTCCAAGATCAAAATCAAAACAGAAACAACGAGCAATTCATTTCAGGAATTCCCCAGTGGCGTTTCTCCCCCCACTGCACTCCTGATTACTGGGAAGGCTGGGCCGTTCTGCAGTCATCAGAAGAAATGCAGAGTTAGTCACCCTTGATCAGCTATTCGGGCCAGAAGCTCAGGAACTCTGAGCATGCTGGCGTCCATTCTGTCTCCCATCTACGTCTCGCGCTCCGTGACCTTGGATCTCATGGCTTCAGACATCATCCCTGTGAGGTTTTACCACCTGCAAGCCAGACCTCTCCCTTCACCTCCAGCTATTGCGTGTCCCACTGCCTACTCTCCATGTCCCCTTGACTGTCTAGAAGACATCTCAAACTTCACATGGCCCAAGCAGCCACTGCCATTCATCCCCTTCTACCAACTCCTGGTCTCCCACAGCTCGGCCGATGGCAACTCTACTCTTCCAACTACCAGACTTGAAAGCTTGAAAATCATCCTTGACTCCTTTCTTTCTCTGACACTGGATATCAGTTCATCAGCAACTGCGGTAGGTTCTTCCTGAAAATATACCCAGAAGCCGGGGCGCCTGGGTGGCCCAGTTGGTTGAGCATCTGACTCGATTTCAAATCACATCATGATCTCTTGATTTGCAGGATCAAGCCCCGGGTCAGGCTCTGTGCTGACGGTTCAGAGCCTGCTTGGGATTCTCTCTCTCTCTCTGTCTCTCTCTCTGTCTCTCTGTCTCTCTGCCCCTCCCCCCTCTCTCCCCCTCTCTCTGCCCCTCTCCCACTCTCCCTCCCTCTCTCTCTCTCAAACAAATATTTATTATTATAAACAAAAATTTATTTATTATAAACAAATAAATAAACATTAAAAAAATATGTCCAGTAGTTGCCTACTCCACCCCTCCTCCACTGATGCCACTTTGGTCCACACCCTCATCGTTTCTCGCTGCAATGATGTTAGCCTGACTTGACTCCCTGCTTCTGCCCTTTGCTCCCCCAGTCTGATTCCAACACAGCAGCCAGAGTGATCCCATTTAAATCTGAGTCAGTTGTGTCTGTCTTCTGCTCACAACCCTCCAAGGGCTCACATCTTACTCAGAGGAAAGAAGAGAAGCCAAAATTCCTACGATGCACTCCGATGTCCCGTAGGATCCCCCCTCACCTCCTACCCCCACCTTACCTCTTTCGTCCTGTTTTCTGTCCCACTCTGCCCTCCTCATTCTGCTCCTGCCACCCTGGTTCTCTCTGCTCCTCCAAAGGCCTGGCACGTGCTTGCCGCAGGACCTTCACATTTGCTATGCCCCCTGCCCCAAATGCTCATCCTCACATCACTGCCTGCCCCTCCTTCTCACACAGATGCTAACTGTTCTGTGAAACCTCCCCTCACCACTCAGTGTCCCCTGTCAGTCCCCAGCTCATGCTCTCCAGCCCCTTTCCCTGCTTTACTTTTCTCCTTCACCCGTATCACCCCTGACCCACTGCCTTTCTAAATTAATTCTCTGTCTGCCTCTCCCACTAGAAGGTAAACTGCATGAGGCACACATTTTGGTGCTTTATTCATTGCTGGACTCCCAGTCCCGGAATAGTTTTGGCACATAGTAGGTGCGCGTCAACATCTGTTGGTTGGATGAAGGAAGTTTTACAACTGAAGGAACATTCCTCACCGGATGCCCCTGCTTAGTGGCCAGTGCCTTCAGATGCTTTGGTGGCAGGAGGGGCATACAGGAGCGTCTCCCCCCCCCCCCCAGCTTCCGTCATTTTCAGAGGGACAAGGACAGTGGTCCTCAGCAAGGAGGGAGAGTCCAGCCTAACTTCACACATCGCCTGTGGGAGGCTGAGGGTACAAACAGACAGTTAGCTGTTTGCATCTATGCCACAGGCACAGGCTTTCTGAAACCAGGAGGGACTACTATTTCCTTCCCCTGTGGGTGGAGGAAAGAAGTCTTCCTATGAACTATGAACGAGATTCAGATCTGAACTTCTGGGATGTTCCTGTTTGGGTTTGGTCCTAGCAGTGACAGTTTATATTTTGCCCCGGAGCTGTGCGCTGTGGGATTGTGCAAAGCCCGGGAACAGTGAGGGCATTAGGACCAGGAGCGAGGCTTGGCTTGGCCGGGGCTGCGTCTGGCAGAGGGCTCTCAGCTGAGCGCAGAGCTATGTGTGAAAGGAAATCAGGCGCTGCCTGCCGGCTTCACATCTGTTGATCTGACCTGACTTGAAGCGTCCAAAGGAGGACCACTGTCAACGCTGCTGGACTGAGGACCCACCAGCTGCCTCTCCAGACATCGCCTAGCAACCTGACCATTCATGCAAGGGGGGAGACGAAACACGTGGGACTAAACACCTGAGCAGAATGGAATAATCGTTTTTTTTTTTTTTTCCTTAGGAGAAAAAGGGGGTAAAAGGGGCCAAACAATTCCATTTGAAGTCCCTGTGAATGGGCTCTCAGAAGGCAATACAGAAATCCACTCAGAGAGGTCCCGTGGCTTTCTGATTATAAGTGGAAGTCAGTCTTACACATGCTGTTGGCAAATGTCAGATGGGAAAAAAAGGAGCAGGTTAAGTGACCAGCAAAAAACTTCCAGGTGGAACTAGGAAGCCAGGTTCTCCTGCAAGCCCGAAGGAACCTGGAGCAGGAGGAGGACGCGAACTTGAATATGACCTGTTGCATATGGCAAGTTCCAGCAACATGCTCCTAAGGAAGCGATGCAGGCATGGGCCGTGCAGACTGCAATTCCTGCTGCTCTTACTGATGCTGGGATGCGTGCTGCTGATGGTGGCCATGCTGCACCCTCCCCCGCACGCCCCGCACCACGCGGTCACAGTCCTGCCCACCCAACACGGCCCAGGTGCTGGGTATCGCCTGGACTTCGGGGAATCCCAGGAATGGGTGCTGGAGGCCGAGGATGAGGGCCAAGAGTACAGCCCCCTGGAGGGCCTGCCCCCCTTTATCTCACTGCGGGAGGATCAGCTCCTGGTGGCCGTGGCCTCACCCAGGGCCAGAAGGAACAAGACCCAGGGCAGGAAAGGTGGCAGCTACCGGCTCATCAGACAGCCGAGCAGAAGGCAGGATGAGGAGGCCCCAGAGAGGGACTGGGGGGCCGAGGAGGAAGATGGGGAGGTATCTGAAGATGAGCTGACCCCACTCAGCCTGGAGGAGGCGCTCAGTGCCCGCATCCCCCTGCAGAGGGCGCTGCCCGAGGTACGGCATCCACTGTAAGTAAGGCCCTGGCTTCCCCTTCCCCCAGGTACTGAGGCGTCATCAACAGACCCAGGAATGCCAACTTTCTGCCACCGGCTGTCCTTAGGGCAGCAGTTCCCAAGGTGTGGTCCCTGGACCAGCCGCAGCAGCATAACCTGGGGACTTGTTAGAAACGCAGAGTCTCAGACCGCATCCCAGACCCACTGAGTGAGAAACTCTCATTTAACCAGCCCTGCAGGTGAGGAAAAGGGGAGCTCTTACTGGTTCTTCCCTTCCCCATCCTGGTTCTAGTCCTTCTGTCTCAGGACTATCAGGTCAAACAGCTTTATCCATATACCACACAGGAGCTTGGGGCAGATGTTCTCCAACCCACCTTCCAGTTCTAACAGCCCGCCGCCAGGACGTTTTGATATTATGATTGTTGTTAGGGTTTGCTTTCGTTTCGGGTCAAAGTAACAATCGCAGCTAACATTTACGTGACTCCTTCCATGTGCCTGATTTTAATCTAAGAGCTGTTCGTCTATCAGTCCTTACAAGATGAGTGCTAATATTACCATCAGGCTGATTTTACAGGTATGAAAACAAGGCACAGAGAGGCTGAGTAACTTGCCCACCGTCACACAGCTAGCAGGTGCCAAGGCAGGGATTTGAATCCAGGAAGGAAGAAGCTCCAGTGTGCCTGAACTGCCACCCCATTAGACTTAAGGGGACAGTCCCAGTGCGCAGGAGCTAGAATGCGGTGCTGCTGCAGCCTGACCTGGCGGGGTAGCCCCACCCCCAGAAGCCAAGCTGGAGAGCGCATCCAGGCTATACCCAGGGAGATGCTGAGCTCCCCTTGTGCATCCCCTGTCCTCCCCCTCCCTTACTGTGGCTGGCTGCAGAGGAGGGCCCCAGTCGGGCATCCGTGGCCGGTGCGACTGGTTAGCTCTGGGAAAACCCTTCCCTGTAAGCCACTGCTCTTCCTAGAGCCCAGAGTGCTTCTCACGAAGCAAACACACGTTCAGACCTTCCGAGTGAGTGGATCCATCTAGAGCCGCAGTCAAGAGCAAGACAGTGTACTCCTCTGATCCCTGGTGGGGTTCCTGTCGGTCTGGCCGCTTGGCAGTCACCCTCGGGGTCACGCAAATGCAGGTCAGCACCCGAGACCGGCTTCTCAGATGGTGTGCTTGGGCGCCTCTCTCATACCCACCCCAACCCTGCTGCTCCAACTTCAGGTCTTGGCTTCAACAGCTCTTTTCAGGAAACTTGCAGACCCAGCCAGGCCCACCCCATTGCAATTTGGTGCTCTCAGCAGTTTTAATTCATAACCCTCACTACAACCAAAGCTAAACGGTCGCTGACGTACTGGTTTGATCGATGCCGGGGTCCCTGCCACGCACACAGGAAGCGAGTGATTGCCGAATGAGTGAACGTACTGTTCTCAAAGTCTTTGGATACATCTTTCTCTTTGGCCTAAGACAAAAATGAGTATCTTCATTTTGCTGATAAGAAGCATTGCCTCAAACAAGAGGGTCTCTGGCCACCCAGAGGCGTGTATGTGTGTCTCTGCATTATGCAAGTGCGTTGTGAGTATGAAGTTCTGTGGGTACGTTGCATATAGTTGTGCATGTGTCGAACACGCACTGTATCGTGTGTGGCCAATGGATGCTACGTACGTGTGCTCCGTGTAGTACGTGCGCGTAGTGGATTACGTGGTGCCCGCGTGCCTAGTGCCCGCGTGCGTTGCGGTGTGAGTTGTGCACGTGTAATCACACGTGCACGTGTGTGTGGATGTGTCCGTGTCCTTATGCGCGTGTGCACATTGATAGGTGCAGTGGCGTGTGTGGTACACGCGTGATTGCGTATGTTTCGCCCCGGTGTGACGCGCGCACGTGTCTTGTGATTTGGCTTTTGTTGTGTATGCGTTTTTGCGGGACGTGTGTGCATGTATGTTGTGTTGTGCCCGGGCTACGTGTGTTTGATGTGCCTGTGTGAGTGTGCGACTCGCATGTGTGGTATAAACGCCTTGTTAGAGTTGTACACGGGTAGGTGTGCTGTGTGTGCTACTCGTGCAGTACGAAGCGCACGGGCGTTGTGCGTGCGTGTGGTGCACGTAGGTTAGAAAGGCGTTGGGCGAGTTGTACGTGTGTGTGTGCGCAAGTGTGTTGTGTGTGTTATGCTTCTGGCGTGAAGTGCCTGGTAGGTGTTGCGCGCCTGCGCTGTGCGGGCCCATTTTGTGTCACGTGTGCGACGTGCACTGACATCGCGTGCGCACCACTTCAGTGGTCACTGCTTCAAGCCAGGGTGACCACCTCGGCTCAGTTTGTCTCGGTCTCCCCGGACTGGGACGCCTCCCGGTCCCTGGCAAACCTGGACGGTTGGTCTCCCCGCCCCATACTTCCCTCCTCTTGCCCCGGTTCTAACGACAGCCATCGGCTCTGTCTAGAGGTGTGTGGCGCCCTCTGCTGGTCCCAGCTGCTCCCTGCAGCCTGTGCGGTCTGGGCCTTGGCCCCCATCCTCTCCTCTACCCTCTGCAGTTCAGGTGCTGGGTGTCTCTTCTGGCCCCTCTCAGGACATACAAGGGATCCTCTGCAAACTGAGGCGACAAGCCCCCACTGTCCCTCCAGGGTGACAGGACTCTCCTACTGTCAGCGCTTTAAAACCAGGCCAAAGTTCAGCTTATAAAAGAACGGCCATATATTAAGCACCTACTCTGTGCGAGTCCTGCTCTGCTTTCCCACCAGGGTTGGGAGAACTCTGGAGACCCCAGTCCCTCTGCCTTCTGCTGGAGCGTGCCAAGCACCACCCACCTCAGGGCTTTGCGCAAGCCTGTCCCAACTTGGGCTAGTCCCGCACGCCCTTCGTGCGCCGAAACCTCTAGACCAGCCCTGGCCTTTGCTCATCGCCCCCATCCAGGCCACAGGCTTTCTGAGTACCTCCGGGGTCACTGCTGGAGGTCATTTTGAAAAGGAGCATGCCAGGAAGTTAGTAATAATGCAGGACCAAGACAGAGAAAAAAGTCAGTGTAAAAGGTCAAAAGGCAGACTCTGCAAAGAAAGGTAAAATTACGGTGAACTTTTATCTGAGCACTTACTATGTGCTAGGAACCCTGCTAAGTGGTTTTCATTCACTTAATCTTCCTAATGAACCCATAAGCTGGATACGATTAATATTTCCATTTTACAGATGTGTAAACTGAGAAACAGACAGGTGGAGGGACTGGGGCCAGGTTATCTGACCAGGTGTCTCTGACACCAAAGTCCTGTTCTTTCTGTTTGTTTTGTTTTGTTATTCTCGAGTTAGATAACATACAGTGTGATACAGTGTGGCCTTGGCTCCAGGAGTAGAATCCCACGATTTGTCATTTACATACAACACCCAGTGCTCATTACAAGTGCCCTTCTTAATGCCCATCACCCATTTTCCCCACCCTCCCACCCCGTCAACCCTCTGTTCTTTGTATTAAAATTTTTTTAATGTTTATTTATACTTGAGGGAGGGAGAGAGACAAAGTGTGAATGGGGGCGGGTGGTCAGAGAGAGAGGGAGACAGAATCTGAAACAGGCTCCTGGCTCTGAGCTGTCAGCACAGAGCCCGATGCGGGGCTCAAACTCACAAGCCATGAGATCATGACCTGAGCCAAAGTCAGACGCTTAACTGACTGAGCCACACAGGTGCCCTGTTCTCTGTATTTCGGAGTCTCTTATGGTTTGCCTCCTTCTCTGTTTTTATCTTATTTTTCCTTTCCTTCCTCTATGATCATCTGCTAAGTTTCTCAAATTCCACATCTGAGTGAAATCATATGTTATCTGTCTTTCTCTGGCTGCAAAGCCATGTTCTTAACCACCATGTTGTACTTTCTGGGCAAGTCACGTAGGCTAGAAGAATTTCAAGTTTTTCCACCTATAAATTAGGGAAAGCTCACACTGGTCCTCAGGGAGACACGGAGGAGGATGTCTGTCACAGCATCCTTGGTGGCACTGAAGAGTTGGAAACTACCTGGACACGTCATGGGTGGGCACCAGGGAAGCTGGGCACAGCCCAGAGACACGGCGGGACGTAGAAGCAACAGACTCGGTGCACAATACCCGATGGAGGGAAACCTTCAAGTACCATGCTGAGTGACACAAGTAAGGCGCAGAAAAGGGGTCCATAGCACGACATCACTGGGGAAATGTGAGCTCCATGCGTGCTGATCAATGCATTCTTTACAAGAACAGAGGAAGCTCCGGGGAGTGGCTCTGTTGTGTGGAGGGCTGGGTCCTGGGGCAGGCGCGGGAATAGCGAATGAATATATAGAGGAAGTAAAGAGAGGGGCTCACATGGGAGCCCCAGACTGAAGACTAGGACTGACTTGGCGCCTCAAAGCTGCTCTCACAGAGGGGGTCGGGGAGGAGCAGGCCTTGCCCTTCAGCCTCCTGTGGCACGACAGCTTTCAAGGCTCTTCCGAGCCCAGCTCTCCTTGATCATCCTGGGGCCCAGCGTAGGGCAACGACTGCCCGCATCAAAGAGGCTCCTGACTGAGAAAGGGCCTGTAATCTGGTCTAGGCAGTGGCTCCCAAACCTGAGTTCACATGGGACTACTGAGAGGGCTTGCTAAAATGCAGCTTCCTGGCCTCCTCTCCTACAGTACCTGACTCAAGGGTCAAGGGTGGGGCCGAAGAATTTGGTTTCGACAAGTTTCCTGGGAGACGCTCATGCTGCTGATGTGTGGGCACTCTTTGTATCTAACAGGTTGGACAGAGCCACGCTTCTCAGACTTTCAAGTGCATGCAAACCCCTCGCCCCGGGCATCTTATTAAAACGCACAGTCTAATGTAGTAGGCTAGGGGTTCCACCCAAGATGCTATACTTCTATCAAGCTCCCAGTTGGTACCGGTGTTGCTGGTCCACAGGCCACGTTTTTGAGCAGCAAGGGGCTTTATCGCTGGTTTGCCAAATATGTACTTGTGGATTCCCCCACATTGCTTGTTAAAAATGTAGATTTTCAGACCACTTTTCTAGAGACTCCCCATAGTTCTGATTTGGAATGCAGTGATCTGAATTTTATTTATTTATTTTTTTAATTTTTTTTTTCAACGTTTACTCATTTTTGGGACAGAGAGAGACAGAGCATGAACGGGGGAGGGGCAGAGAGAGAGAGGGAGACACAGAATCGGAAACAGGCTCCAGGCTCTGAGCCATCAGCCCAGAGCCTGATGCGGGGCTCGAACTCACGGACCGCGAGATCGTGACCTGGCTGAAGTCGGACGTCTAACCGACTGCGCCACCCAGGCGCCCCAGTGATCTGAATTTTAAAAAGCTGATGTTAGTTTGGGGAACCACTGATACAGACAATGAGCAGAGAGGTAGTAGAGCTCTGGAAGATTCCACAGAGAAGGGAGTCGCGGGATTGGAAAATAGAAAAGAGAAGTAGTGAGCAACACAGTCCCCTTCATGACCTGGAGTTTTGTACTTAAATATAAATGTCAGCTCGGCTATTGCTGGCTGGGTGCTACCTACCTACTCGCATCAGTTTATAACTTGGGTTCATATTTTGGCCCGTGTTAGCCTGGTTTATATACCCACAACTGTGACTAACTCACATGCCCAAAGAACAGGAAACCTGGGGCTGAAACCCGGCCCCATCTCTTACTGTGTGACCTTGTATAATCACTCAGCCTCTCTAAGCCTCAGTTTCCTCAACTGTAAAATGTAGATAAAATAACACCCTTGCGTGGGGTTGTAGGTTAAATGGGATAGAATGTTGATGATCTTCCCTCCCCCCTCCCCCCCAGGATTCAAGTCCAAACGGAAGTTGTCCTTATCCTATTCTGGAGTATAGGGTCTAGGAGTGAATTGAAAGATGGAGAAAAGCCAGAGCAGGCAGCTGTGGACATCACGTCATTGTCCTTTCTCTGATCAAAGAGTTATTTTCTACCCCGTGGGCTGCTAAATCATCACTCACTTGGTGGCACACCGGAAGCACCTGGTAAGTGTTACAAACGACCCATACTGGGGTCCCACTACCAGGGATTCTTATTTAGCTGGTCTGGGGAGGGGCCTGGGCCTCCCCAGGTAGTTCTGATGCGCAGCCGGGGCTGAGAAGCAACGCTGTGGGGCACCAGCTGGGCAATGGCATTTCACAGGCAGTGGGAAGACATAGGAAGGGGTATCCTCCGCTTCGTTCCCTCCCTCCCGCCCAGAGGCCGCTTTGGCAGCAGCTCTATATTGTCAAGGAGAAGGTGGTGGTGCAGTCTACCTTCCGGTCAGGTCAGTCGAGTTCCAGGCAGGCAGGGAGCCCCTCCAGCAGGTCTCCCCACCCCTATGTTGGCCCTGACACCTGGGCTACAAAAGTGAGAGAAGACGGCTGGCAGGGCACCAATAAATCGGAGTGAGTAGGTGTGGCCCTGCAGTGGGGCTCGCAGGGGAGAGCAGGAAGGAGCAGGCTGGGGCAAACACCTGGTGCTGGAACTCAGCTTATCTACCCTCCCACTCAGGAAAGGAGGGAAAACAACCCAGTGTGGTGAGTAGGAGTGCTTGTTCTGGTGCCTGGCCAGCCAGGTCACAAGGGGAACTCACAAGTACCAAGCTTTCAGCCCTCAAGCCCAGTGTAGCCAGGGCTGGGAGCTGTGTGTCCCCAGATCTCCACCCATCCTCAGTGCCTGTGGTGTAGACACGGCTGAGTATAACCCTTTGAGATCACGGGGCGCCTGGGTGGCTCAGTCAGTTGAGCGTCCGACTTCGGCTTAGGTCATGGCCTCACGGTTTGAGATTCACGAGTTCAAGCCCCGGTCGGGCTCTGTGCTGACAGCTTGGGAGCCTGGAGCCTGCTTCGAATTCTGTGTCTCCCTCTCTCTCTGCCCCTCCCATGCTCACACTCTGTCTCCCTCTCTCTCAAAAATAAACATTTAAAAAAAAATGTAGCCCCTTGAGATCAAATGTGCCTGTGGTAGCCAATGCAGTAGAGTCTTGCTTTGTGCTTCAGGTTAGGCTTGGGGATTAGATCAGAGGTGGTCAACCTGCATCTTATCTTGTTTAATTCTTTTTTTTTTTTTTTTTTTAATTTTTTTTTCAACGTTTATTCATTTTTGGGACAGAGAGAGACAGAGCATGAACGGGGGAGGGGCAGAGAGAGAGGGAGACACAGAATCGGAAACAGGCTCCAGGCTCTGAGCCATCAGCCCAGAGCCTGATGCGGGGCTCAAACTCACGGACCGCGAGATCGTGACCTGGCTGAAGTTGGACGCCTAACCGACTGCGCCACCCAGGCGCCCCTTATCTTGTTTAATTCTTAAGGAAACTGCTATTTCCGCTGAAAGTATGGTCCTCAGACCTGCAGCATCAAAAATGCAGACTTTCAAGCCCCACTCAGACCTACTAGATGAAAATCTCTATTTTTAACAAGATCTCTAGCTGATTTATATTCATGTCAGAGTTTGAGAAATGCTGATGAGGCCAACGGTTCACAGCCCTGCCTGCACATTGGAATCAGCTGCAGAATTTTATAAATCATCACACCCAGGCTCCACCCCAGACCAACCAATTAGATACAATTCGAGGAGACTCTCCTAAGTGATTCTAATGTGCAGCCAGGCTGAGAACTCCTGCCAAGGCCCTTTTAGGTGAAAAGGAGCGGAAACACTGGTGTTACTGCAGGTGGTGGGGTTCCTGCAGTTTGCACAGGAAGCGAGGAACAGGGACAGTCCAGGGAGGACTGCAGGGGGTATAGGAGGAGGACAGGAAAGACACTCACGAGCCATGGTACTTCTAGGGCTCAGCCTTCCTGATGTCCTCCAGCAGCTGGCGTCCCTGGAGCCTGCTCATATCACCCTCATGGCCACTTACTTGCTGGTGTCTTGTCACTAACAACCGTTGTCCTCTACTCAAGCTCTGGTCTGGAGGCCCAGCAGCATCGGGATCACCTGAGATGCAGAACCTCAGGCCCCACCCAGACCTCCTAGATCCAAATCTGCATGTATGGAGATGCCCCAGTGGTACAGGGGCAGGTTAACGTGGGAGGGCACTGGGCTACCTCTTGGCTTCTGCTGCCTCACCTTTGACTTACTGCCTGTCCTATGACCTGCGGCCAACTGCTGATCCTCTCTGTATGTCTGAATATCAAACTCCTTGAGACAGAGGATCTGGAAGTTTCACTTGGCCATTATTTGGGGGAGGCTCTGCCTGTTAGGGGAAACTATTGTGCCAGGATGCTTCATAGGCTCTGGTCAGTGTTCAGACCAGCAACTACCTGTCAGTGCCCACTTTTAGTCCAGGGCTGAGGAGCCAGAATCAGAGCAAAGCTAAGGATGCCTGGAGCCCCTAGAAGGAGGCTGTGAGGCTTCTGAGGACCCTACAAAGAGACTGTGTGCCCCTTGTATGACTTCTCTCTAACTCTGGGGAATGATAGGCTGGCAGCATTAGCCTTAACCACAGGCTCCAGCCTGAACATACTTCCCTCTCATTCGTAGGAACACTGTCCATCCCTCACAGGATCATCCCCAGGCCGTGTCCCAGCCCTTGTGTCTCCAGGCATGGCCGGGAAATTGGTGTTCCCAAGATGAGCCCCATTAACTACAGACAAAATGTACTAAACATTGGGATTTTCAGATTGTGGAGAACTGAGTCTATGGTTATCACCCTCCCATTTATATAGACAACCAGTCTATATACTCCTTGTGAGCAAGAACAGTGTCTACCTTCATTCACTGAACAAATAATTATTTAGCAACTATCAAAGGTGAGAAGGTGAGCCGGACCCCGCCCCAAACCCAAGGAGCTTGGGGTGAGTTGAGGGATACAGATAAGCAACCAGGTTGTTACATCGCTGGGCTCAGGGCAGCAGTATGGAAACTCGTCTGCGTGGGGGACTTCTGCTGATTTGGTAGAAGCTGGAGGTCAGTAACCCCAAGACAGAAAACCCAGCAGAAACCTTTCTACCCTGGCCAGGTGAGGAAAGGGTGGGGGCGGTGTTTGTGCCACAGCCAGGCCATCTGGCGCAAAGCTGTGACTCATCCTCTCCAGAATCATCATCCAAATGCATTTTCTGAGTTCACGGGGGACCCTGGAGCTGCATGCAGAGAGGGCGTGCATCTGTGTATAAAGCCAGACCCGGACTCCCCCGATCTTGGAGTGTGAAGATATGAAACTAACTTGTATTCGGCAGCTGTCTAGAGCCAGGACGATCCCTTTAATCCAAGAAGTTCCCCTGGGCTATCGAAAAGTAACAGCATCCTTGTGTTGACTAATTAGGGGATGTAAATAGCAGAGCCAGGATTCAAAGCCGAGTTGATTCGATTCCAAAGCCCTTGGTCTTTCCTTCCCCACTGCTGCCACTCAGAAGATGGACACATGAGGTCAGGTGAGCTTTTCATGTATACGAGCCGAGATAGTAAAACATCCACCAGATATATGGTTGAAGAACAAAGAACGTAACCCTGTTCGCTAATAAGAATGTGCATTTCTTCATGGGTCCTTTTCACAACTACCTGTCACATTTGGACACTGCTCTGCAATGTCCGAAAGCTGTTTCTATGCACCGCCCCACTGATTCCCCCCAACAGAGCCATGGCACAGATAGAGCAAGAAGAATGTGCATCCCCACTCGACAGAAAGGATGTGAGATGTGGGCAGATGAAGTGACTTGCCCGGGGCCACTTGCATGGACCATTTACCTTTTGCTCACTTGTTTGTTTACCTACCTACCTTCATCCCTCAAAGGATTTAAAAATACATCATAAAATAGAAAATCGCTATTAATATGGTGTTAATCAAGATAAGGGGAAATATACTTTGCAACACCTTCCTTCAGTTACTGGTATACACCAAGCTCCTTTTTACCTCTAGGCCTTAGCAGACGCTATGACACCTGTCAGGAACACTGTTCCCCACCCACACACCTTCCTTCAACTGCCTCCTACCCACCCTTCAGGTCTTGCCTGTCATATCACTGCTGCCCCACTCCCTGAGGATCTCCTTGGAGCACTTGCTACAGTGGTTAAATAATTATTTGGTCATCCGCTTAATAGGATGTAAGCTCCATGACACCAGAGACTACCTTAGCTTGGGTTCCGCCAAAGCAAACCCTGAGACAAGCATTTGTTTTGCAGATGACGTCAGGGAGCAGCTGTAGGGGACTGGCAACGTGGAGCAGAAAATAGGACAGCGACGAAAGGTGTGTTTTCAAGGCAGTTACCTCAGAGGTAACTAGAGCTAGAGCTCGGCCTGCGGGGCAATCTGGGAGAGGCTGTGGCACACGCAGCTCCACGTGTTAGACCTCCTTAGGGTCAGGGGTTGCTGGGTATTAATATGCCAACTCTTTCTCATCGCTGGCTGAGGACAGCTGTCAGGGGTGGGTGGGAGGTTAATTCTCCAGCTCTTCAGGCCTGCTTGAGGAGAGCATCTCCAGCAGTCAGAGAAAGCCCTCACACGATTGGAAGGCAGGCTGTTCTGTACTATATTGATAGGGCCGAAGGGGATATGGCTGGGCCATCACGGTTCTGCTTCAACGATCTTATCTATTTTAGTCCTCATGCATATAAGCTTGTCAGTAAATATCTGTTAAACGACCAGTTGGAGGATGGAAGGTCAGGATCAAAGAGAAAATTAAAATGAAGACAGACAATCCGTAGAACCGTCTCGGTGACTAAATATCCTATTTCCTTACTCTGAGCTTCCTGGCAGCCAAACTGAAAAGGAAACACCGTAGATATATCATGATCCTTATTGCTCATGAGGAGGAAACATACCAAGTCCTCAGAGGAAGAAAAGTGCCTTTTCCCGACACTTCTGCCTGAAAGGAATTTGCCTTCAAAGCTGCGTAGAGGGAATAGTCAGTGACAGAGGACACGACAGCCTCAACAGTTTCCCTCTGTAATGCAAAGCAGGTTTCATAAACCTGATGAAAGCTGAGAGAGTGATGCCAAGCATGACTCCACATAAGCACATTTCTAAGGCAGCCAAGACAGTGCTTTCTGAGGACCTTAACGAATCAGTGTAGACAGCCCAGAACATGTGAAGGAATCAATGGGTTGCGTATTCTTCAGATAACCCTCCATCATTGTCACTTTGATCCGGACAGTGGGACCCAAGCCTCATGACTCTGAATCCAGAACATTCTGTCAGCACTTTCGTCAAAAATAGCAATATCTATACTGGTTAAGAGCATTAGGTGTAGAGTCAGACTGGCCATCTGCTATCTGCTGTGTAACTTGGGCTCTCTGGGCTCTAGTTTCCTCATCTTTAAAATGGGAATATGAATCCATTATCTAGTGCTGCACACACACCACCTCAAAATTCCGTGGCTTAAAAAAACAGATAAACTGAACTTCATGAAAATGAAAAGTGTTGTGCTTCAAGACAGCGAAAATACAACCCAAGAATGGGAGAAAATATTTACAAATCTAATAAGGGGTTTGTATCAGAATACATAAAGAACCCTTACAACTCAGCAAAATGACACCTAATTTAGAAATAGACAAAGATTTCCGGAAGCCTGGGTGGCTCAGTCAGTTAAGCATCTGACTTTGGCTCAGGTCATGATCTCACGACTTGTGAGTTTGAACCCACATCGGGCTCTGTGCTGACAGCTGGGAGCCTGGAGCCTGCTTCAGATTCTGTCTCCATCTATATCTGCCCCTTCCCCACTCACACACTGTCAATTATCTCTCTCTCTCTCTCAAATATAAATAAAAATTTATATTTAAAAAATAGGCAAAGATTTGAATAGGTATTACTCCAAGGAATACATGGAAATGGCCAAAAAACACATGAAAAGATGTTCAAGCCATTAGTTAGCAGGGAAACACAAATCAAAACCACAATACATACCACTTCACCCCCCACTGGAATGGCTAAAATAAAAAAGACAGACAATGACAAGTGCTGACAAGGATGTGAAGAGGTTGAAATCCTCACACATTGCTGGTGGGGTTGCAAAGTGGTGCAGCTGCTTTGGAAAATAGTCTGGCAGCTCCTCAAAATGCTTAACGGTTACCACATGACTCGGAAATGCCAATCCTGGGTATACAACCAAGAGAACTGAAAACATAGTTCATATGTTCCCAAAAACTTGTTTGATGAGTTCATAACAACTTGTGCATGAATTTTCATAGCCGCGTTATTCAAAACAACTGAAAATGGAAACAAATGCCCATCAGCTGACAAACAGATAAATAAAACGTGGTGTATTCAAACAACGAATATTATTTGGCAGTAAAAAAGAGTGACGTACTAATACACGCTACAACATGATGAATCTTGAGAACATTATGCTAAGTGAAAGAAGCCAGTCACAAAAGGCCACGTACTGTGTGATTCCATTCATACGTATAAAGTGTCCAGAGTAGGGAAGTCTATAGAGACAGAAAGTACATTAGTGTTTGCCTGGGGCTGGCGTGGATGACAGAGGGATGGGGAGGAACTGCTAATGGGTCATGGGTTTCTTTTGGGGTGATGAAAATATTCTGGGGGGGTGCCTGGGTGGATCAGTTGGTTAAGCGTCCAACTTCGGTTCGGGCCATGATCTCGCGGTTCATGAGTTTGAGCCCTGCATCTGGCTCTCTGCTGTCAACACTGAGCCTGTTTCAGACCCTCTGCACCCCCCTGTCCTTCTGCCCCTCCCCGCTCATGTTTTTTTCCTCTCTCTCTCTCTCTCTCAAAAATAAGAAAGAAATATTTTTAAAAATCTAAAAAGAAAATATTCTGAAATTAGATAGCAGTAGTAGATGAACAGGTTTGTGAAGATACTAGAAACCACTGAATTGTATACTTTTATAAGGGTGGATTTTATGAGGTGTGAATTATGTCTCAATGCAATCATTACTTCAAGACACTAGTAGCTTAAAACGATAACCATTTACCCATGATTCTATAATTAGGCTGGACTGAGCTGGACATTTCTTCTGCCAGCCCCACCTGGGGTCCTTCCTGTGGTTGCTGTCCTCTGGAGGCTAACTGGGACTGAGCGATCCAAGATGGCCTCACTCACGTACCTGGCAGCCGGTGCTGGTCGTCTTCTGGGGAACCTCAGCTTTTCTCCGAGTGGCCTCTCACCCTCCGTTCGAGTAGATAGGCTTCCTGGCATTGCAGTTTATGGCAGCCAGCGGAAGCGGCAAGGCCCCTGGGAACCTAATCTTGAGAGAACATCACTTCCAGTACATTCTATCCATCAGAAAAAATCACAAGACCAGCTAGGTTCGGAGGGTGGAGAAATAGGTTGCGCTTCTCAGTGAGAAAAGCGGCACAGTCACATCGCAAAGGAACATGCATGTGAGGGTGGACAGAATTATGGTGACCATCTCTGCACACGTGAAAAGACCTATTTCAGAATGCACTTGGGAGGATTAGATGTGATAACGCATGTATTTAGCACAGCACCTGGTACACAGGAAGAGAAGACTCATTAAGTGGTGGCTTTAAGGAATATTAATAAGACTCTACAATATCACACGGTCCACCCTAATTTCCCCAGTCCCCCATTGTAGACAATGAGAGAACAGAGTGTAGACGACAAAGCTGGAAATGTCTTTAGACACTGTGCAGTGAGTGAACTCCTCCCTCATCAAATATGGAAACTGGGCCCCAGAGAAGAGACAGACCTGCTCAAAGTCCCTTATTTCCCTTCCTCACGGGGGATTCGGAAGTCTGAGCACGACGTAGGTCTTCTTCAGTGCACACGGCACGTGCTCTCTGACACCTCGTCTCACACTCTTCCCTCCAGACCAGTACCCCGGCTCGGGCTCTAATCATAGCGCTTGCTGGCTCCAAGCACGAGGGTCTTAGAGGGAAAAGAAGCACAGAAGGCAAATTGTTGCCTGGGATGAAAGACAGGAGTCACAGGAGTCAGGGGTAACTCAGATGTCACCAAATGACAGTTCACAAGTTGTATCCTGTCACAGACATGTGGTTTGGCCACAGTTGTTTTTGTTTAAGATTTTATTTGTAAGTAATCTCTATACCCAACATGGGGCTTGAACCCACAGCTCTGAGATCAAGAGTCATATACTCTACTGACTGAGCCAGCTAGGCCATAGTCTTTTTTTTAATATTGGAAGAGTGACCAATATTTAAAAATTGACAGATTTGGGGCACCTGGGTGGCTCAGTCGGCTGAGTGTCTAACTCTTGATTTCAGCTCAGGTCATGATCCCAGTGTCATGGGATTGAGCTCTGTGTCGGGCTCCACGCTGATCAGGGAGCCTGCTTGGGATTCTTTCTCTCTCCCTCTTCCCCTTTCCTCCTCTTGCTCTCTCTCTCCTTCTCTCAAAAATTAAAAAAAAAAAAAATTTAACGTTTATTTACTTGAGACAGAGACAGAGCACAAGCAGGGGAGGGACAGAGAGAGAGGGAGACACAGAATCCAAAACAGGCTCCAGGCTCTGAACTGTCAGCACAGAGCCAGACGCGGGGCTCAAACTCATGACTGCAAGATCATGACCTGAGCCGAAGTCGGACACTCAACCGACCGAGCCACGCAGGTACCCCTCAAAAAAAAATTTTTTTTAAATCAAACCAAGAGATTTCCCATAAATAATTCAGGTTTATGGCTCTTCCTGAAAATCAGAAAGATCCGGCAACACTGGACTGAATTTCCTCCTAGTAACATTGGCTGCTCTTGGGGAGGGCGGCGGGGTGGGGGGGTGGTGGGTGAGGCATGTGATCTTCAGCTCACTGCAGCTCCCATGGGGCCAGGTTGCTGTCCTCTGGATGTATGCCACTGTCTGCGGACGTTTGAGTGTGTGCTCACTCTGTACCCAACCAAGGAGCACTTGCAAGGAGGAGGTGGCCTAGATAAACTTTAAGGCCCCCCTTTAACAATCTTTGTTGGCTGGATTTTAGAGGGTTTGTTTTGTTTGCTTGCTTGCTTTTTAGAGGCTTCCAGCAACTTCTCTGAATCACTGCTCAAGCTCTCTCCCTAGTTCTAGCCTACCACACCCCTCGCTCTCCACCCTCCAAAGCTCTGTAAGATTGGTGGGAGGTGGGGAGGAAGCATGGGTATATTGTGAAGCAGATGGCAGGCTTTTAGTGTCACCTGCCTTCCTTTCCCCATTTCCCACCTCCTTCCTCGTGCCCTCTCTCTCCTTAGGGACCTAGTATCCCCGTGGTGACATCAGGGGCCCAGGGTTCCCAGACACAGGTGATCAGGGCCCCATGATCGGGACCATTCCTTACTGTTCCATCAGAATCTCCCAAGCCTCACACACTCACGTCAGTTAAGGAGTGAGTGGATGCTTGCTCTCACAAGCCTTACTCTCTTGAGGAGAGTTCATCCTGTATTTTAACAAAACAAAATGGAAGCCACCTAAGCCACTTGGATGAACAAAGGGGATGGGAGGCCCTTGTTCCCAATGGCTGCCTGGGCGATTGTAGGCTGGTGTTCTACAGAGAGTGGGTCCGGCAGGGGATCTGGATGAACTCCAATCACTCATATGGCTTTCTTTGCCTGGAATCCTCTGTGGTGGATGCTACCGTCATGCTGTACAACTCCGAGGGGCACCATCACGTGGCATTCTATGAGCGTGGCACCCACTGGAGTTGGGCAATGCAAAAGCCCCGCGATGGGAGTGAGCATTAAATGACATAGCACGTGGGAAAATCCTACAAGTACGAGCAGTCCATATTTTTAGAACACCTGACCAGTCTTCTACCACGATAGAAAGCAACACCGGAAACCAGCCCGCACACAACACTAACCTGAGTAATGGCAACAGCTTCCATTTATTGAAAGCTTGTATGGACAAGGCACACAACACACATCTTTGTTTATATAATCTTTACATAGCCCCGTAAAGTAAATCTACGTGGTATCCTCATTTTATAGACAAACAAATTCAGGTAGTGAGGTATCCTGGCACACAGGAGGCTTGTAAGAAATAATAAAAATGAACATTTATTGAACTCTTACTATGAGTACTTTATATGTATTAACTCATTTGACCCTTCCAACAACCCCATTTTACAGATGAGAAAACTGAGGTTAAGCCTATGACACGCTCAAAAAAAAGGCTTACATTCTCACAACAGGCCCAAGGGGTAAATATCATCCAGTGTTCACATGAGGAAATGAAGGCTTATAAATATCGGGTATATTACCCAAGGGGTTAGGAAGCAGCAAGGTGAAGATTCAAATCTAAATATGATCCTAAAGTATAAGCTCTTTAAGCACCTTTCTTCAAGGACATATGCACCACACACTGCTGTTTCCAGTGCTCACATTCTATGGACTGGGGAGAGAAAAGACAAGGCTGTGTTCTGCACCAAGGTGACAGACTTCAGTCCCGGTAAAACTGCAGCCCCCGGGGCACCTGGGTGGCTCAGTCCTGTTAAGTGTCTGACTTCAGCTCAGGTCATGATCCTATGGTTTGTGAGTTCGAGCCCCGCGTCGGGCTCTGTGCTGACAGCTCAGAGCCTGGAGCCTGCTTCGGATTCTGGGTCTCCCTCTCTCTCTGCCCCTCCTCTGCTCTCGCTCCATCTGCCTCTCTCTCAAAAATAAATAAACATTAAAAACAAACAAAAAAACTGCAGCCTCAAGAATGCCATATGCAGGCCTCTCTGTCCCCAAGCACGACCCCAAGCCATTGCCCTAGTGATGTTTTCAGTACCCAGTGGATTCACGAAGGAGGCATGATTTCTTTTCACAGCCACCAGATGCCCCCGTCCTAGGACTCCGGGATTTGCCTACACTCTCAACCACAAAGGAAATAGAGAGGACACAAAGGAAATTTTGAATCTTTGTGAACAGGTCTAGAGCAATTCTGAGGGCAGAGTGGAAATTCTCAAAGTCCATGGGGTGGGGGAGAAAAGTTCCACCGGGGTTTGGGGAGAAAGGCAGGGGGAGTGGGGGGAGGAGATGCAGGGGTAAAATACCTCCGCATAGCCCACAATATGCGCTGGGGACTCCTTTATCTTCCAAAAACCTTACGGGAATGGGTTCCCCTTTGGACCTGTTATCTGAACAGCCCTGAAAGCAGACTGTAAAAGTGCGTATAAAATTCATTATTTCACTTGTCACAGGCATGCTGCTAAGGACGCTGTCACCCATTTAGGGACTCCTCTCTAAAGTCCTTAGGAATTTCTCTTAAAAACTAGTGCTGGATGTAACAACTGGTGAAGTTCAGATAAGGTCTGTATTTGAGCTAATAGTATCTGAGCTGTGTGAAATTCCTGATTTTGCTCGTGGTGGATGGTTATGTAACATATCATCACTGGGGGAAGCTGGGTGATGATAACACAGGAACTCTCTGTACTATTTTTGCAACTTCTTGAGTCTTAAACTATTTCAAAATAAAAGTTATTTTTAAAAAAAGTATTAGAAAGAACGTCACCTTCCCTTAAAAAATCTGGGATGAGGGGCGCCTGGGTGGCGCAGTCGGTTAAGCGTCCGACTTCAGCCAGGTCACGATCTCGCGGTCCGTGAGTTCGAGCCCCGCGTCAGGCTCTGGGCTGATGGCTCAGAGCCTGGAGCCTGTTTCCGATTCTGTGTTTCCCTCTCTCTCTGCCCCTCCCCCGTTCATGCTCTGTCTCTCTCTGTCTCAAAAATAAATAAAAACATTAAAAAAAAAAAATCTGGGATGTAACCTCTCCGATGGTGTCAATTCCATTGCAGAATAAACCTCCTGTTTTCCTTTGGCTACTAGGAAGCTCACATTTAAAATTCTTTCTGGAAACACCAAGGCCCTGATGGCCTATATATTTTTGTTCTTTCTCCAAATGTTGACTTTCTACTCTTGCTTGTATTTCCCTTCTCCTGATTTTCATCCTTACTTTTTTATATTACCATTATTTTATTGTACGTATTCCTTTTGAGTGACTTCAAATCCTTTATGGAAAGAAATAGTGCATACATACGGAAACTAATAAAGTAACTGGCACAGCTAGTTGATGAGATGTTCTTTTTTTTTTTTTAAATCTAGGATTTCTGTTTTACTGTTACCTTAAAGCTCTTCCTATCAATTCCCTTTACCGCCTGCGATAGGATTTTTCCCGAGTCACAGGCGGGTGTCCTGCACACGGAGGGATTCAGCCTTGGTTAGCACGGTGCCAGGCAGAGGGAGGGTGAGCCAATGGGGCAGCCTGGTATTTCTCTCAGGCGGGGCCAGCCTTAGTCCGGCTGTCAGACTAAGAACCGCATGCACTTTGACCATCACAATTGCCTTTAGGTGTCGGAAGTTTGAGGTCCCTGAGATAACCCCTACTCAAAAGCAAATACTCCTCCGCGGAGGGACATTTAGAAGCTACCTAGGAAAACAAGTGCCTCTGTGAAGAGTCGTGAGTCACGCACTGCTCCACGCATCCCGTTGTTGTTATAATTCATTCCACTGTGGTCTCAGTCGGAACCCTCAGCAGAGGCAGGGCAAAACAAATCCAAAGCATCGGGCTCACCTGCAAAGGAAGGAGGGAACCGGACAGGCCTGCGAATGGCCTCGAGGAGGTAGCTCCTCACACTCCCATCTGTCCAGCCACGAACCAGCAGAGGGGAAAGGGCACGACAGCCTTGAAGCTCTTTGCCACTTGCTGGTACTGTGACATTTGATAAGTCTTGCCCATTCTCTGAGCCTCAGTTTCCTTATCCCCAAAATGGGGGTAAAAGCCCAAACCAAAGATGTATTTTAGTGTAAACAAGCAGTAATATATGTAAAGGGTCTGGCATTTTGTTGGCCTTTGCACATGTTCAATCCTTGTCCTTCTGCAAGAATAATACTTAACATTTATTATGTGCCAGGTGCTATGCTAGACCGTATGGAAGCAGACATAAAGAGAATAGTGTTTCTGCCCTTCAATGAATGATAATTTGTGTTCATAAGACACGCACTGTGTACCTCGTCCTATTCAAGCCTAACAACAGCTCCGTGATGTCCTTCATTCCCATTTTACAGATTAGGACAGCCGTCTCCTGGGAGTGGTGGAAACACCTCTCAACTGCTATGAGAGAGACGTGGATTAAACACTGTCAAGATGCTCCTGGGATATGAGGACTGGGAGATCATAGCACCACTGCGAGGGTGTGATGGGTTCTCTTTACATGGAAGTTTCAAGCAAACCCAGAGAGACAGCTACTAAGTTGGGGGAGGGGGTGAGCCGTCTGGTTAAAGCAGCTCCAGTCAGGCCCTAGGGAGGGAGTTAGAGGCCGTCCAATGTTTATTTTGTTCTTCTGGTTCTCTGCCCTTCAGGTGTCTACAACAGCACCCCGAGGAGAGCCTGCCCACAGCCAGCATCATCCTCTGTTTCCACGACGAGGCCTGGTCCACCCTCCTGAGAACCGTGCACAGTATCCTTGACACAGTGCCCAGGGCCTTCCTGAAGGAGATCATCCTGGTGGACGACCTCAGCCAGCAAGGTGGCTATGGGCTCCTCCCAGCTCTTCGGGTGGACCTGGACCCTGGGGGGGGTTCCCATGCAAAGACTGGGGTTTGGAACCTCTGGAGGCCAGGTTCCCAGAAGCATACCTCCAGATGAGGATTCAGGTGCAGGTAACTCATGAGTGAAGAGCCCCAGGGGCAACCAGTAAGGAAATAAGGGGAGAAGGCATAGAGAGCACAGCCACCAAGCAAGGCAAAGAGGTCTGAACCAGAGTCCCGGGAAGTAACTCCAGCCTGATCCCAGGGAGGTATCTCCCAGTCCCAACCTCCACACATCCTAATACGCTTCTTCCCAAGACACTCTAGAATCACAGCAGGGTGGCCATTCATACGTGCTCACTGCCTCCTAGACACTGGGTGATGCACTTGAGCGGATTAGTCATTAAATCACTCTTGGTTAGCCTAATCCATTCATTTTTCACATGAGGAAGCTGAGGCCTAGAGATGAGACTTGACCAGGACTGAGTCAGGCCAAGCGCAGCAGAGTCGGGCCCAGAGCCTAGACTCACAGAATCTGCTCAGATGTTTACACTGACAGGAAACTCACTACTAGGGACCAGCCCGTTGCATGACTGAGTCACTAAAAGATGATGGAGACAGAAGAAGGTTCAGCGGTTCTCAAGCTTGAATGTATATCAGAATCACCGGGCTTGCTAAACACTGATTTAGCAAGCACTGGCTTGCTAAAACACTGATTGCTAGCTTTTCCCCCAGAGAGCCCCCAATTCTGGTATCGGGCCCAAGAATCTGCATTTCTAACGATATTTCAGGTGATGGGGATGCTGCTGGTTTATGTACTGCACTTTGAGGAACACTGCTCTTCTTTGGGGGGCTTCAGGCCCATATTTCTGTGTATTTCTACCAGTGTTGGATCAAAAGTCTATTACTAGTAGCAAGGGAGTCTTGGGGTAAGTGAGTGCTTTTAGCTGAACTGAACAAAGCCAAGCTTCTTCTAGTAAGGTGGAGGGGGGCGGGAATGAATGTTGGATAAGACAACCAGCAGTGTTCAATACAGTGGAGTCACCATAGGGCTGTTTTTCACATATCCAAGTTCAGAAATTTTAATAGCTTTGCTAATAGATGTCCTTCTCTAGGGAATGGACCTGGGGCTAATAAGCTTACCAGAAAAATAATTATAAAGTAATAAATAGGCAAAAAATTTTACCACCAAGAAATTCAACAGCCAAGTGACTGGAAATCCATCCACTGCTCGACAGTTTCCTCTGCAGAAAAGTCTCCTTGGGGAGCCACATGCTGTTTAAAAGGTGGAGCTTTAAAAAGACTGCCTGAGCCTCCCCTCGCCGGAGACCCAGTCACCAAAGCAGCAGGGCTGGGTGTATCCCTGTCAAGACTGTCTCTGGGCTGAGGAACTGAGGAAATCCATGCTCTTTGGCTTAGTTCTGTTCAACACACACGCACTGAATGCCTACCATAGGCCAGCCCTGTGCTAGGGCTCAGAGCAGTGGAAATGGGTGAGGTACGATCCCTGCCCTTGAGAACGTCTTAGTTCAGTGATTAGGGGCGCCCCATTTCCACGACTTCATGGAGGACGCTACTTCTTTCTGAATACATTATTCCTTTGGTCTCCACTGGCTTGTTCATCTTGGCGTATGTGTGCATGCACACACACACACACACACACACACAGCTTTTCTTATCTTAAATGAAAAACCTAAGAAGCCTCTCTCATTCTTTATCCCCTATGGAATCATTGTTCCTAAAGAAAGTCTAGATTCCTGGCTCATTCTCTTCGACCCACTGTGCTGCCCACCCACCCCTGCCACTACAAGGAGACCACTTTGGCCAGCACCACCAATGGCCTACCAGCAGCCACACTTCAAGGACCCTCTGTCTTGAACCACTGTCTTAGGTCAGATTTCTTAGAAGTGGAGCCTGAGATGAGATTCATGTGCTCGTGATCTGGGGGGCAATGCACTCTCAGGGGAACCCCGTAGGAGAGTGGGGGAAGTAGGAGAAGCAGAGGAAGGAGCTAAACCAAGATGAGGTTTCAGATGAAGTCCAGCCACAGCCCGATCCCACAGACAGCTCTGCAGTGCAAGCTGCACCTCAGGATCTGTCCTGCCTCGGGGCAAGAAAGCGGGTTTTGGTAACCCTGCACTGTTTGGTCATTGGCCCTGGGCACGTGGGGCCAAGGGTGGTGTTCTGCATGACTCTCCGGCACTCACAGGAGAGGCAGGTCCATATCCAAGGGCCTGTCTCCAGAGAAGGATGCAGACTACAATTAGTAGCAAACCTACAGCTGCTGGGTACATGAAAACCAAAACCAGACCAGTAAAAGGGACCCTAGGGCGTCTGCGTAGGGCACCAACAGTATCTGCATACCCTCGCTACTGCAGTTAGAGAAGGTTAGCCACTTCTCTCCTCTCCTGGTTTTATGACACCATCTCTGCTGGTTTTTACCAGAGAGAATACTGACCCACCCCAAACTAACTAAGCAACTTACATCCTAGCAACAGCCACAGTGGAATGTATCTGAGTCTCAGGACGTTATGCTCACCCCAGCTCCCAAGAGAATTGCTGATAGTGATCCTAGTGACAGTCGTCACAATTTCACCGGCTGTGGTGTCTGTGACCCCACTGACCATGACTCTGTCGATTCCAGGACAACTCAAGTCTTCTCTCAGCGAATACGTGGCCAGGCTGGAGGGGGTGAAGTTGCTCAGGAGCAACAAGAGGCTGGGGGCCATCGGGGCTCGGATGCTGGGGGCCACCAGGGCCACCGGGGACGTGCTGGTCTTCATGGATTCCCACTGTGAGTGCCACCCGGGCTGGCTGGAGCCCCTCCTCAGCAGAATAGCTGGTGACAGGTAACTTCGCCCCTGAGGTCTGGGGAGCAAGACGTGGGATTGGGAGAAATTATCGGCAGCCTCAGCCACTCACAGAACATCTATCCACCACTGAAAAAGTCCTCAAGTCTCCTCCACCATTACAGAGCAGCATGTGTCATTGGTTTTTTTTGTGATGTTTGAGTTTGAGCCTTTTCAAAAGCACAGGGAGGTAACGTTGGAAGGGAAGTTAGAGGTTCTCCAGTCCATCTGCCTTGTTTTCTGCCTTCTAGACACAAAGACTGGGGCCTGGAGAACAGCAACCATTTTTCCATTCTTCTTTCCCCATCTTACTGTCATTTACTCCCCTACTTCCTGCTCTCCTTATACAGTTTCTAAACATGTCTTGTCGACCATTTTCTTCAACCTGAATATCCCACTAAGGAAAAGCAAAACCTGGTGGCTAGCCCACCTTGGACCAGCCCGTGGGGTCTGCAGAGGCCTATTACACAGTAGGGGTTCAACAAATGATTGCTTCTGATGATGCCCCGCCAGACAGGGCTGATGCTAGAACCAAGCCTTATGACTTCTATTCTTGCATTCCTTCCCCTGGTAAATGTTCGCTGTCTCCTTTGAAGTTGAGGACGACCACATATAAAAAAAAGTCATTACTGGACGAGGAGGTAGAGGAATTAGCATATTCCACTAGACGGAGGAGCTTTCAAGCAGCACAATGCAAATTGTTAATAGTCCAGCAATTCCTTTTTAATAAAGAACCATCAGAGCTCAAGTGAAATCAAGAAGGATTAATTATGCAGGACCATGACGCAGATTACTGCCCATCCCTGGCTATTATCTCAGAAGAAAAGGAAACGTGCATAAATCCAGCACCAAGACCAAGGCAAGCAAACACGCGAACCCTGCAACTCTGCCATCTTGGATTCTCCTCTCAAAATCACAAGGACCGTGTATCTTTGGAGCAGGACCTAAAGTTGGTCCTGCCTATTCCCTGCCTAATTCCCATCCCTATATCATAGACAGATGGCTCTCAGAGGGACCTGTAAAACCATCTAATCCTACCTCAGGATTGCACTGCTGAAAAAAACTGAGTTCCTAGGAGGGCAAGGAGACCCCTCAGGGTCGTACAGGCACTCAATAGCTGGGCTGTTTTCTTTTTTTTTTTTTTTTTTAATTTTTTTTTTTTTCAACGTTTATTCATTTCTGGGACAGAGAGAGACAGAGCATGAACGGGGGAGGGGCAGAGAGAGAGGGAGACACAGAATCGGAAACAGGCTCCAGGCTCTGAGCCATCAGCCCAGAGCCTGACGCGGGGCTCGAACTCACGGACCGCGAGATCGTGACCTGGCTGAAGTCGGACGCTTAACCGACTGCGCCACCCAGGCGCCCCTGGGCTGTTTTCTTTTATGCAGACATTTAGGAGCCTGGTCGTATATTATTAAGCCATATGTATGCATAACCCTAACAGATCGCTTTCGTATAATTCTTCATTGACCTGCCCTCCTCGTGAGATGTCTCAGGCAGGTAATTCTGCTCCCGTTTCACAGAGAGGGATGTTGGGGCTCCCTGGGGTGAAGTGATCTGCAAGAGCACACGGAGACTCTGCAGGTGGGCCAGGTGTTCCAACTCTGGGTCCATTGCTCTTTTTGTTGTCTGGGAATTGTTTCAAGAATTGGAGAGCAGTACCTGTATGACTCAGTCAGTTAAGCGTCTGACTCTGGTTTGTGATCTCATGGTGTGTGAGTTCGAGCCCCATAGCGGGCTCTGTGCTGACAGTGCAGAGTCTGCTTGGGATTCTCTCTCTCTCCCTCTCTCTCTCCCCCTCCTTTTCTTGCTCTCTCTCTCAAAATAAATACATAAATAAATAAACTCTATTAAAAAAAAAAAAAAAGAATCGGAGAAGCTGATCAGGGAGTAACATTTGGTCATACCCACCCCCCACCCTGGTTGTGAGACACGTGTTAAAACATTGATTAGAACAAACCCCTCATGTCTGCTTCTCACATTGGTGCCATTTTCACAGATCTGGAGATTTCTCACTCTAGGCTGAGTGAGGAAGACTTGGCAATACCTCAGTGTCCTCAGCTAGAAATAAAATGGGGCTCCCTGAGAAACCTTCCACAGTGAAGAGGTGGGTCCATGAAATTTTAATTTCCTGGGCTCTTCCCTTCTTCTCTTTATCAAACTTCTCCCCCTCCCCTTCTCTCTCATTCTCCCACCTTCTCTCTGTCTGTTTCTCTCTCTCTCTCTCTCTTGCACACGTGCGTATGCACACACACACACACACACACACACACACACAGCCTCTGGTCCCGGACCCATTCTGGCTTGGCTTCCTCATCATGTCCCCTCCCTTCTGTGGTTTGACCATCTTTTTGTGACCCCACACCTCATTCACAGCTTCCTGTGCACCCTATTTGCTCTGGGACCTAGTGTTCACCTTGAAGGCCTTTGCAGGTGAGGGTCTGAAAGAAAAGCTACCTCTCTTGGGTCTGATTTCTCATCTCTCTCCACTGCACACAGTGATACTCTGAAACCTGCAGGTGGGTCCCCTTTTAAGGTTTGTTTTACTCCCATGGCAACTTTGCTCAAGTGTTCCTCTGGCCTCCTGTGGCCACTCACCTCGTGTAAAGCAAAGCCATAGAAGCCAGTGGACACAGTTCCTAATAGCTGCTGCTCTTTGAGAGAGGAAAGGGTCCCCAGCTGAGGTTCATGGCAAGAGGCATTCTGTCACCAGATGAGGATCCACTGTGCAGAAGGTAAGAAAAGGTCTTTAAGAACTTTCATTAAAAAGATGGAGTGGGATGATGAGTAACAGTGTAACAAGCCATAAATCAACTATTTCAAAGAGCCATAACTTCCTCATCAACCTGGTCAGAGGGTTCAAGGCCTGGTTCCTAGCCCTGGTTCTCTGTCCTTGCCCACAGAACAGGTCTATGGAGAGCCATATGGCAACTTTGTATGAACTGGTAAAAGGATTCCTTTCTTCATTACCCTTTTCTCCCATTTCTCAGAACATGTGTCATAATACATTCATTTTGTAGAACAACATACCTTAATGATAACTGCCAGAAATTTTAGAAATAGGTATGCAAATTTCCAACGTCAGTATTTGAGGCATTCTCTAAGTTTGGGCAGTGCACAGCCCACATAACTGTACATAGCAGCCCCAGACAGAGTTACTCAAAGAGCAGTTTTTGTAGAGCAGAATTAAAGGTGCTGACTGGTGGTTGGTTTCCATGTAAAGTAACAAAGGTGAAGATCAAGGGTAGCAGTCAACTGCCATGTGCTAACTGCCAGCTCTAGTACCCAAGCCATGGAGTGAGAGTCATGGCCCTAGACAAATGAAGGTTTCCAGTGGGAAGGGGGCAGTCCTTAGTGAAGTGCTCAAAGACAACACCCCCTGAGGGGCGATGCTGGTTCCAGAGGTTAAGTTGTTTTCCACTTAAATTGGGTCTGGTCCTCTATCTTAGAGACACCTAGTTCTTTTTTTTTTATTATTTAAAAAAAAAATTTTTTTTTGATATTTTTTCATTTTCGAGACAGAGACAGAACATGAATGGAGGAGAGTCAGAGAGAGGGAGACAGAGAATCTGAAGCAGACACCAGGCTCCGAGCTGTCAGCACAGAGCCTGACGTGGGGCTCGAACTCATGGACTGTGAGATCATGGCCTGAGCTGAAGTCGGACACTTAACTGACTGAGCCACCCAGGCGCCCCAAGATACCTAGTTCTTAAGGTCACCTAGTGCTTAGCCAGGGCTGGGCCTGCTCAGTGGGGAGAAGCAAGAACCACTCTGCCCTGCAAGAGGTTAAATGATGGAAAGCAGTCTGAGGAATCCTGTGTAAAAGTGGTGTGTGTGTGTGTGTGTGCACGCTGAGGACCAGCAGGGGCCCAAGATGCCTCCAGCCCACAAAGGGAGCAGCCTCCTTTTGGTCTCACATCCCTGGGAAATTCTCCAGCCCTCATCCTACTCCACACCCCTCAGCATGACAGAGTCTGAAAGAGCCAGCCGCAGCAGTCCTGGGGTCACCCTTGAGAAGCAAGAGCTCTGGGGCGAGAGAATTTAGAGCCTTGATAATTTCCCCAACACTGAGAATCTGGGTGAACTTCCAAAATGACTGTAGTCATCATAGACTTAGAGGGACACTGAAGCACAGGAATAATGCAGAAGGATGAGATAAACTAGGGCTTACAGATAAACTAGGTTTGGTTGGTAAGGTTGAAACCCCAGTTAAGCTGACCTCATGTATTACAGTCAACAGTCAACCAGTGTTGGTTGATAGCTCTCCTACCTCTGTGTGTCTTGTGAAACCCAATCGCTTGACCTGGAACTTAGAGAGGCTTACGAGAGAATCAGCCTTGTACTTGCCTGAGAGTTAAAGCTCAATTTGAAAGAGAGAATGATGGCATAAGCAGACACTTTGAGCTCCTTCCAAGTCAAACAAGGCAGCTTTGCCATGTTGCGTTAAGCGTATTCCAAGAACACCAGACACATCTGTAGGTGCAAAACCCAAAGCTAAATATAAGACTGTTTGGGTTTTTTTAAATCACCATTTTTGAGTCACTAGACTACAGTCACTCCCTAATTCAGCCGTGGTCAAGCAGCTGCTATCCTCAATCTCTACCGAAAAGGCACTTAGGTTCGTGAATAATCACCTAAGTGTCTGGTCAAGATAGAAGCAAAAGGAGATTTCAGACAGGAAAAGGTAACGTTGGATATGAGGGGTGATACAGTTATTAACAGCGAGCTTTGCATAGACTCTGAGGTTCCAGCAAGACAGAGCAAAAAGAGAAATTCAATAAATTCCAGAGTTCCCATTTTCTGGTCAAAAGTAATGTATACCTTTGTCAGGAAGGACACAGCTTGGGGCGCCTGGGTGGCGCAGTCGGTTAAGCGTCCGACTTCAGCCAGGTCACGATCTCACGGTCTGTGAGTTCGAGCCCCGCGTCAGGCTCTGGGCTGATGGCTCAGAGCCTGGAGCCTGTTTCCGATTCTGTGTCTCCCTCTCTCTCTGCCCCTCCCCTGTTCATGCTCTGTCTCTCTCTGTCCCCCCCAAAAAATAAATGTTGAAAAAAAAATTTTTTAAAAAGGAAGGACACAGCTCAAAGATCTAGGACCAGCAAGTTGTATGGATGCTCGGATGCAATTTCCTTTCTTGTCCTGTTATGATTACTAAGATGGCACAAATTTGAGGGGATTCTTCAGGATTCAGCCACACGGCTTCCCTGGCTCTCGATTCTGAAATTCCACAAAATGCTTTGCCCGGAGCCAAATCCATTCCATCTGCTCAGTTCACTCCGCCGTAAGTGGGGACTTGGGAGGGGGGGGTTGGGTGTCCTCCTTTCTTCCTTGATCTTGCCTCTCAGTTTTCTTTGGTCAATTCAGGATGCCAGAAATAGTGGAGACCCAGAGGGATTAAGTTTCCCTTCCCTTCCAGAGGCAACAATGTGAAAAGGGCAGGAAAACCATATCAGAGTCCTTGCTCTAAATATAAACCCCATGACTTCTTATGCCAACGTCAGTCACTTGAGGACAGATAATTGAGTCCCAAGACCAGCCTGGCCCTCTCCATGTAGCCTGGGCTACCCTAGTCCTGGCCATCTCCAAGATGGAAGGAACAGAGATGGACATCAATAGAAGTGTAAAACACAGCGCGGCTGGCATCTCTCCTGCCAGGAATCTCTCTTCTCTTAGAGTGGCACCTCCCAGCCACCCCCAAGTTCAGGACTGATCTATTTCCTGGCATAGATTTTAGAACTGATAGTTGGGGGCACCTGGGTGACTTAGTCAGTTGAACGTGACTCTTGATTTTGTGTGATCCCAAGGTTATGAGATCAAGCCCCACATCAGCTTCCACGCTGAACGTGGAGCCTGCTTAAGGTTTTCTCTTTCTCCCTCTGGCCCTCCCCCCACTCATGCTCTCTCTTTTTGTCTCAAATTAAAAAAAAAAAAAAAAAAAAGTAACAGCCATGAGAGAAAACCTGTGACAAAACAGAAAACAATGCGACTGAGATATTGGCTAGGTGGAGATCAGCTCCTGGCACACCACCTGAGTGATCACCTGTCTAGTTACAATGTGAAGTTGTATGTAAGCGATGAATCACAGAACCTACCCCCAAAAGCAACAGCACTCTGTATACACTGTATGTTAGCCAACTTGGCAATAAATTATATTTGAGATAAAAAAAAAGCTTCTGACCTGTACCAGTTTCCCACATTACCCTCCCTGAGGTCATATCCCAGGCTGTTGCAAGCAGAACAAAACAAACAACAATCACACAAAAGGATAAAATACCGTCACCAACAGCCATCAGTAAATGAACAAGCAAATAAGTCTAGACGCAGGACTGCCATTTGCTTGTAGACACCATGTGCCCACATACACTTGCATTAACATCAGGGACACGTCTGGGGCTTGGCAAACCTGATTCCTCAAACCAATCAAGTTGTACGATACAGGAACAAGAAACAGACCCTAGAGCAGGGGCCCATGAACCTTCTGAAATTATGCATAATACTTTGGATATGTGCCTATGATTATTTTTCTGAAGAGGAGTCTACACTTTTCAAAGGGGAAAAGACCCCAAAAGAAGTCAATAGCCATAGTCCTAGAGTGTTACTGCTGAGAAAGGTATTTGTGGGACGTGGTTCAACCTCCCGCTTTACAAAGGAGGAAACCAAGGCCCAGAGAGGTATGGCAGCTGTCTCAAGATCACACAGCCCATTAGTGGCAGAGCTGAGCCTAGAACCCCATTCTCCCGTCTTTCAGTGTTATCAACAGAGGTTTGTGAAAAAAGAAAGAGGCAGGGGGGCGCCTGGGTGGCTTTGTCGGTTGAGCGTCCAACTTCGGCTCAGGTCACGATCTCGCAGTTTGTGAATTCGAGCCCCGCGTCAGGCTCTGTGCTGACAGCTCAGGGCCTGGAGCCTGCTTTAGATTCTGTCTCTCTCTCTCTCTCTCTCTCTCTCTCTCTCTCTGCCCCTCCCCTACTCACACTCTCTCTCTCCTTCAAAAATAAATAAACATTAAAAAAAATGTTTTTAAATTAAAAAAAGAAAGAGGCGGGCATGCTATTTAATGAAATGAGCTCCCAGCTCCTCATGCAAAAACATATTTTCTAGAACAGTACTAACAGAAATATAATGAGCCATGTGTATAATTTAAACATTTCTAATAGTCACATTACAAAACAGAAACAGATGAAGTTAATTTTAACAATACATTTTAGCAAACCCAATATATCCAAAATATTATTTCAACATGCGGTGAGTGGAAAAATTACTGAGATTTTTACATCTTTTTTTCATACTAAGTCTTCTAAATCCAGTGTATATTTGACCCTTACAACCACACCTCAACCCAGACCATATTGTGGCCACTGGCTCCCATACTGGGCAGTGCAAGTGTAGATCATCTTTCTAACCTCCAGCAAGTGAATGGTTTGTATCCCTTATTCGATTCCACAATGCTTTCCAGGAGCCGGGTGGTGTCTCCAGTCATAGACGTGATTGACTGGAAGACTTTGCAGTATTACCCTTCCAAGGACCTGCAGCGTGGGGTGTTGGACTGGAAGCTGGATTTCCACTGGGAGCCTTTGCCAGAGCGAGACAGGAAGGCCCTCCGGTCCCCCATCAGCCCCATCAGGTGAGGTTCTGTCACATAGCCTGCTTTATACCTCTGCTTTCTCAGGGTGGACTCAGCAGCCAAACTGCCTGGGATCTAATCCCAGCCCCACCAGTTTCCTAGCAAGTTACTTACCCTGTGCCTCGGTTTCCTTATCAGTGAATTGAGGGCAAAAGGGTTGTTGGGAAGGCTAAATAAAAGAGTTCCTGCGTGAAAACCATGGAGAGAGTGCCAAGCGCAACACTTGGTGTTATTAGTGTTATATTCTTATGGGAATGGGGTCCAGCTTAAGTTCCTCCAGGAAGCATCAGTGGATGCCTCTGTGTGGGGCAGTGAGAGAACCCAAGCTGGGATCTTGAGCTAACTCTACCTCTCCAGGTAACACTGGAATTTCCCTGACCTCAAGTACTTTCTTGCTAAAAAGGAAGAATTCAGCCAGGTGAATGCTAAGACACAGTAACTCTCAAAATATATCAAATTTTGTGGTTGCTTGCTTGCTTTGGTTTTTGGGTGTGTTTGGGGTTTGGGACAATTGTTCTATTTAAGAAGATGTTCTAGATACCTTCTGTAACAAACCACCCAAACTTCACTGTAAAACAACAACAGTTTTTTTAAGCGCACAGATTCTGTGTGTCATGAATTATGAAAGGAAGCATCAGGGTTGGGTGTCTCTGCTCCGTGGTATCTGGGGCCTCAGCAGGACCATGCACTAGACTAGAATGGCAGGAAATGGCTCAAGGGGCCGTGGGGGTGGGGCTGGAATCCCCCTGAGGCTCCTTGAATGTCTGAAGGTTCATGCTGGCTATCAGGGGGACCTCAGTGGGAACTTCACCCGCTCTCTCCCTGAGGTCACTGCACGTGGGGCTGGCCACACCATGGTGCTGGGTTCTAAGACTAAGTATCCCACTCAAGAAGGCCAGGTGAAACAAGCTGTATCCCTCTCCCCCTTTAAAAGAACAATTTATTGCCGTGAATTTCACGTAACACAAATGAGCCGTTTAAAAATGAACAATTCAGCAGCAGGTAGCACATTCACAATGTTGTGCAACCACCACCTCTATCTAGTTCCAAAACATCTCCATCACTTTACAGTAAAATCCCATACCTATTAAGTGGTGTTTCCTACCCTCTCCTCCCCCCAGTGCCTGGCAACCATCAAGCCACTGTCTATCTCTATGGATTGATCTGTTCTGGATGTTTCATATAAATGGAATCATAGGATATGTGACCTTTTGTGTCTGGCTTCTTTCAGTCAGTATAATGTTTCAGAGTATGTATCCCGTTCTATAACCAAACCTCAGAAGTCACCCAGGGTCACTTCCAACACAATCGCAGGCCCATCCAGGTTCACGGGAAGGAAGAAGACTAGACCCCACCTCTCAGGGGGAAGCAATATCAATGTCACATTGTAAGAAGGGCCCGTGGGACAAGGGATCATGTGGTGTTTACCCCCGGGCAGTAGCCCTCCATCTGCCGTGGTCGACTTTCGTCATGTATTGCCCAACACCAACCAATTATCCAGGTGGCTTCTGAATGTCTAGTACAGAGACATGGAATGAAGGCCTTCCAAGAGTCTGCCCAAAGGAATATGACTCTAACAGAAGTTTGATAAGCCACAAGCTTAGATATGCAAAAAATTCTGTCTTTACTTTCTAATAACTGGACTTAGGTAATTTCTATCTTAATCTCTCTTGCCACTAACGGCAGAAAACTTCCATGCAAATTAGTCAAATTCAGTAACAGCTTAGTGATATCATATTGAAGTCTAACATCCAGGCATGTACCCCTCTCTCTGTCCCCCTGAAGTTGATTTTGAGCTCCAGGCTACTGCGGGGGCAGCAGCAGTGGGGAAGGAGTGCCCCACCTCGGGCTCAAGCTGTCCTGCATCACTGTTCACCAAGAGGCACTTTGCTGGCCATGGCTTCTGGCAGGGGGTTGACACGCCTGGCCCCCAGCGGCCTCCACCCTCCCTGTGGTATCTGCCCAAGTCCCAAATCAGGATGTGGGAAGAAAAAGCCTGACTGTTTCCCTTTGTCCAGGCCTGGTGCTGCCTGTCTTAGGGTGTATTATGTTAACCAAGGCGTTCCCAGCAGTCTGTCCAGACGCGCTCAAACCAGAGGGTAGGGGAACCTCAGGGGCAGCCCGGTGCCCCTCCCTTTAGGACCAGCACCTGAGGATGGGGTAAAAAGGACCCAGGCAGACATAGCTCTCTTCTCATAGAATACTGGGAATTTTGAGGGGCACCTGGGTGGCTAAGGCGGTTGAGCGTCCAATTTCAGCTCAGGTCATGATCTCACGGCTCGTGAGTTTGAGCCCCGCATTGGGCTTGCTGCTGTCAGCACAGAACCTGCTTCAGATCTTCTCTCCCCCCTCTCTCTCTCTCTGCACCTCCCCTGCTCACACACTCTCTCTCAAGAACAAATGAATCTTAAAAAAAAAAAAAAAAAAGAATACTGGGAATTTTGACCTGGTTGCTTGGCTCCAGTCTTGCAATTAAAAGCATTGAGGTCTATCTGGGCCCAGAGTCCACTCTCTCGGCCACTGGAGCTCCCACATGGTAAGACTTCCCGATATACTTGAGGTTCTGAACTGCAGTCTGTGTCTGTCTTCTCTCTGCCTAGGAGCCCTGTGGTGCCCAGTGGTGTTGTGGCCATGGACAGACATTACTTCCAAAACACTGGTGCATATGACCCTCTCATGTCACTGCGGGGTGGTGAAAACCTCGAACTGTCTCTCAAGGTATGTCCTGGACCAAGGGAGGAGCCAGATGGGTTCTGTGGAGTAGTAGGTGAGGTCCCAGCTGAGACGCAGCCATTAGAAATGCCCCTGGTCAGGGATAAGGCTGCAGGCAATGTATCGAGTCATGAAATGTAGTGTGTTTCTTTCCCTTCCCATGTCTCTCATGCCCTATTCTGATTGTGCCCCCAGCCTCCCTCTTGAAATCAGCTATCCAACCTGTGCATAGGAAAGGGCATCATATCAGCCATCTACACTTTAGCACAGGAGTTCCTGTACATTCTGTGTTCACAGCACCCTTGGCATCTCAGGCATTATTCATGGCACCCATAGGCCAAAACAAATGCCAAACAGTTCTGTGCATTGAGCTCACTGGTCCTGCCTTGTCCACGGTTTCAGTTGCCCACGGTCCACCTTGGTCCAGAAGCAGATGATCCTCCTTCTGAGGTATCATCAGATGGGTAGTAGCCTAACCCTAGGTCACAATGCCTTGTCATTCCCTTACTCCATCTCATCACGTAGGCATTTTATTATCTCCCATCAGCACATGAAGAAGAGTGGGTACAATATAAGATGATATTTTGAGAGAGAGAGAAACCACATTCACATAACTTTTATTACAGTATATCATGATATTCTATTGTATTATTAGTTATTGTTAATCTCTTACTGTGCTTAATTTATAAATTAAACTTTATCACGGGTATGTATGTATGTATGGTATAAGAAAAAACATAGTGTATATAGGGTCCAGAACTATCCGTGATTTCAGGCATCTGCCGGGGGTCTTGAAACATGTCCCCCATGGATAAGAGGGAACTACTATAGTTCCAAAAAATAAGTATTTATGCTAAAAATTTAGTGCCTAAATTTAGTGTTGGGCACTGCACAACTTCTCAAGCCTTGGAATCAGACCAGACACCCTCACCTTCATTTCCCGTTCCATGTCGATTTGAACACGAGACTGGCTTTTTCATCACAGCAACCACTGAAAACCCAACCCCGTAAAGGTGTACATTATCGAAAATGCAGCCATCTAATGTGGAAATCATGAATTATCTCAAGCTTGTAGTTTGCAGAACACCCAATAGATGTCACCGTGTTTTTCTCAAACATTTAAAATATCCTGCATGGCCCTTTGAGGTGGATGGGGCACCCCCAGGGGTACCATGGCCCACAGTTTGGGAGCTCTGTTTTTGGTGTGTTTCAGTCCACATGCTGCCTTTTGCTAGAGATGTTTTCGCTTTCCTCTTGATCCCCAGGATGAAATGAAAGGCTTCCTTTCAAATGAATTTTACTGGAGAACCGTGAAAACCCTCCTAAAGGAGAGACTATGTTCAAGGAAGACTTGCTTTGCTCTCCACTTGAGACTTCACAAGCTTTTAGAAACTCTCTGACCACCAGGGACCCCTTTTTCCCTGAGGAAGCAGCTTTGGGGAACAGGGGTGCTAATCCACGTAGCTATATCTCAAGGTGCCAAACGTGTCCATGTGCTTTTGGGAAAGGGCCCGTTCCGGTATTGCATGGATGCGGCTCCCTTACTCCACTGGTTCTGTCCCGGGACAACCGCACCCATTCTTCCCACACTGTCACTCGCCTGCCCAGAACTCCCAGATCTGGAAACTCCGAGGCACCCCGAGGACTATCGTTCTCTTCACCATTTCGTGTTCGTGATTTCCTGTGCATTTTCCCAGCCCCTGTCAGGATCCCTAACTCCATGTCCTTGGACTTGTGTTCAGATGTTTATTTTCTCCTTTTATGGCAGGCCTGGCTCTGTGGCGGCTCTGTTGAAATCCTTCCCTGTTCTCGGGTGGGGCACATCTATCAAAATCAGGAAGCCCAGTCCCCCCGTGATCAGGAGGCCACTCTGCGGAACAAGGTTCGCATAGCCGAGACCTGGCTGGGCTCATTCAAGGAAACCTTCTACAGGCACAGCCCAGAGGCCTTCTCCTTGAGCCAGGTAAGGAGAGATCCTGGCAGGGGCCTCTGGGCCCGGCCCGGGGCCGCCAGCAGGAGGTGGGCCAAGGAGTGCCTCTCTGTCCAACCTGGAGGGGAAAACAAAAGCTTCTGGCTTGTGCTTCCCTTAAGTTGCCCCTCTCAAGTGGCTCCCTGGCAGAGCTGCCTGTCTGTCCCAAGCATCTCCACACAGCATCACGGCTGATCTTGGCCTGGAGCCCCCTGAGGTCTGTGGGACATCTATGGGCTGCGATCCTTTATCGTGGGGCCAGAGTGCAGACTGGGCAGGGAATAAGCAGTGACGGGTCTCAGAGCGCCCTTTCCTCCTGAGCAAAGCACTCAAACTGTGGAATCATCCAAGACACGAAACAAATAGAAGTATAAATATAAACATAAAAGATCCAAAACAAGCCACAAAAAAAATTTAAAATTTTAAACGTTTCATTAATGTCCACAAACAGCACATCTTCAACTGCCACGTAGCCCAATTCTCGTGGAACTGGCACATAAATACTATTCAGCCTGAGACGTGGGTTCCCGTTACTGTTTGCTAGGCTGGGAGTGGGGGCTCCGAAGATAAGATTTCTGTGACCCACAAAGGTCTTGGGACAACTCCCATAAGCCCCTCACCAGCCTGCCCACACTGCTGGGTGTGCTCCATTCTCTGATCCACAAATCTCCCCGTCATCTGGTCATCTGATGACTTTCACAAGGACAATGGCACCTCCTACTGGTAAATGAGAAGACATTTGTTTTTCTGGCTTTTTTTTTTTTTTTTTTTTTTTTGGAACATTCCTCTTCATTCATGTTTTGGAAATGTCCTATGGCTGACATCGATGTTAAGATTTTAAGAATATCACTGCCTCCCTGAAGGTGGAGACGTTAACTTTGTGCTCTTAGTTTAAATTTAAGTAGCTAAAAATTAATTTTGTTCTACAATTTCTATCCTTCTATCCAAACCCTCGCATGGATTTTGAGATACAGAAATTGTAGGCACCCAAAAGACAAAGTCAAGGTTTCACTGTTGGAGGAGTTAACATTCTCTTGTTTTTCCCCTGTCAAGTTTGGTTGTACAGAAGGGAAAGTTCATTGTCAGCATATGCCCCTCATTTGAGATCAAACAAAAGGCTGGAGAGATTTGCCACTTTGACCACTGAGAAAGGTGAAGGTGATGGAAAATTCATGAAGGAATGTTCCTGCTTTGGCAGCAAAGTCCAGCCCTGCAGAATGACTGATGAGGTCTCAAACGAACACTAAGAAAGCCAAGAAACCATAAAAAACTTACATTAATTTCCTTAAAGAGTAATAGATCTCTTTGGTTTAATGGTAGGCAGGTGTACTGAATAAACAAGACATCCCTGCCTTAGAGAAGTTGTTCCCAAACTTTCTGTGGATAAAACTCAGCAGGAGAAACGGTCAAAATGCAGATTCCAGGGTTGCTGGCCCAACCTACTGAATCATAGTCTCTGGTATAGGGCCTAGGAACCTGCATTTTTAACAAGTTCCGTGGGCATTTCTGAACCAGGTGCTCAGGGGATCATAGTCTGGGAAGCATACCGAGAGCATGTCAGTATGGCAGATCCAGACCATTTATATCTGAGGAGTAAAAGATGGAAAAAGTGGAATCACTTCATTCAGCTTGTTAGCCCAGTGTTTAATTGCCAGACTAAAGGCCATCAAACTGGAACTCTGACATGGACTTCTTGTTCCAGCCCCCTCTCCTTTTCTCTCCTTACCCCAGGAAATATGATCTCTGTTTTTTGTTTTTATTTTTGATCCTTCCTACCCCTCCTTAGCACCTCTGTCTTCCCTCAAGATATCCAGGATTTAATACTAAATGTATAGGTAGGTTTCCTTGTATCTTATCAATATAGCCAAATGTATAAATTTATACTCGAGTGTTAAGGATTTACCTGATACCCATCCCAGGACAATTGTATTATAAAGGAGAATCTCAAGGAAAGGGGATAGAGTAGCCCAAAGGAATGATTTGTTAATGGTAATGGAGGAAATTGGGCACTTAGAGGGGAAGAAAAGTAAACTTGTCTTGCCCCCATCCCACCCCACAATTTCCTAGCTTATTTCATCTCAGTTGCCTTTGGGTCAGTTCCTGCCTCCATATGGCTCATTATGGTGCTGCAGCACACCAGCCTAGGTGCAAAGCCCCGCCATTTTGCCAGCTTTCACAAAAAGTCTTTAAAGCACAGGTATAATCGTCTTTGTAGACTGAAGATGTGAAGGATTGGGGAGGGAGTGCTCTCACAATCACACTGCTGGTTCCACAGCTCTTTGTAGGGAGGACCATCCTACTCTGTCCCTTCTAAACTTCTTCCCCTAACACATGACTTTCCCCGCCTGGCTACGGCCCTAGGGAACTGTGGCCTTGGTCCCCTCACTCTGTCCCAATCCTTCAGCTTCTTCCCAGCTACCTCTGTCCCTCCCCCACGTGTGAATTGTGGTGACCAGTTGGCCTTCCCCCACCTCAGTGCCCGTGTCTTTCTCCTCCATCAGGCTGAGAAGCCAGACTGCACAGAACGCCTGCAGCTGCAAAGGAGACTGGGTTGTCGGACGTTCCACTGGTTTCTGGCCAACATCTACCCTGAGCTTTACCCATCTGAGTGCAGGCCCAGGTTCTCTGGAAAGGCAAGGCATGCCCCCGGGAAGATGAGGAGGAAGGGGAGGGGATGGGCAGCCTCCCAATACAGAAACTGGATACTCAGATGTTTGTCCATGACCCTGGCCACACAGTCCCGAGGTCAGGGTAGCCTCGGAGGCTTCCATGAGGGAGGTGACTGGGTTGCCCCAAAACCTGTTTCAGGTCCTTTCATCATGACAGATGTGGCCTGCCTCCTATCCATTGGGATTAGAGGCTTTAGCTTGGCCTTGCTTATTTCTGTGGCCTGAACCTGGAACCGTGAGCTACACTGCAGGGAAGGAGGAGAGGAGGACTAGCGCCTGATGGAGGGTGTCTTAACAGTGGAGGGCGGGGTTCACTTCTGTATGGATGTCCACTTTCAGCTCCACAACACCGGACTTGGCTTCTGTGTTGACTGCCAGGAAGAAGGGGACATCCTGGGCTGCACCATGATGCTAGCTCCTTGCAGTGACAGCCGGCAGCAACAGGTGGGTAGTCAGAGTTCTCAGGGTAACATCCGGGCAAGACCTAAGAATGGTTTTTCCTGGGATGCTCCTCACTTCCCTTTGGGGCACCTCCTTTCAGTGGTGCCATGTCCCCCACCACAATGACCCATCCCAGCTCTGCCCACACCGCCCCCAGGCACAATCACAGACATGGGCCATCATCAGAGAATACAAGCATCTGAGCCTGAAGCAAATAGAGACTATCTAGCCAATGCTTTCATCTAACAGATGAGGAAAATGAGGCTCAGAGAGTGACTGACCCAGGGGTTGCAAACTCAGATATCCTCAGGGTCAGGCAGGGATGAGCACAGTGAGCTGGGTGGAGGCTGCTATGCCTGAGGAGCACGTGCCCATCAGAAAGGACAGCTATGCCCGTCCCCCAGCCTCAACACGTTTTCTCTTTTGTAAGTGGGTCCAGTATTATGAGATTAGCCCCCAAATTTAAAAGACATTGGAAATCTGGAGTTTGTGGAAAACCTCCCTATTTAAATTAAAAATCTCTAATCAGAGGTCAAAGAAATTGACACACATTTCTATCAGGGCACCACTTGAAACATCTGGACCAGCCAGAGATCCTCAGCCAGCTAGAACCAGAGATGGGGTAATATGGGTCATCCAAGTGGGCGCTGTAGGCACAGAAGCACTGAGGAGGAAAGGGGACCCCAGAGTGTGTTCCCCACTTACAGTGGTGCCTCCAACCCACAACTTGTGGTTACAGTCTTGTCTCAGTCCTCTGATTCCGAGTCCTCCTACACAGATGTGTTGTGGCTTTCCAGGATTTAACGGGGCTCTATGGGAGCCAGAGTTCACAGAGGGTGATCTTTACTGCACAACAGAGGCCTGGTGTGTGCATGTCTGTCTGTCTGTCTGTGTCTCTGTGCATGTATCTGTCTGTCTGTGTAGGTGTCTCTGCATATGCACGCGTGTGTGTGTGTGTGTGTGTGTGTGTGTGTGAAGCAGAGAAGGAGGGCTGGATTTGGAGCAGATAGGCCTCGTGGCCTCGGCCAACCATCTGCTGCACTTGCTAGAGGAGGGCTTCCACACAGATGGGGTCCCTGGCTCCAAGCTGCAGAGCACTGGCGTCATTCAGAAGATTTCCCAGGCACAGAGCAATTTGGTCCGTGGGATTCCTTCCACAAGGAGAAAGTCTTTCATTCCACAGTCAGATGGAAAGTGGAGAGTACAAATACCCCTGGGGAATAGCACATAAGCTGTACTGGGATGCCAGGGCTGATGGGGCCTCTCCCCAGGAGAAAGGGCTCTGATGACTGCTGGGGAAGGACCGAGATGCAGCAATGAAGACAAACTGCACGACTTTCCCCGAGGCCCCACTCTGCAGTGTGGCCAGACCTGTCAGTACCCTGGTGACAGAAAAAGCTAATGGCCCAAAGGGCAGCCAAAGAGAGATGCTAAACATGCCTGACAGGCACCCTGCCCACAGGGGGAGGCCCTTCCTTGAGCCAAGTTTCCTGTTTTTGGATATAGATGGTTCACCACAGGACAGACTATTTGAAATTGACATCAAGAAATCCAGGTGGCACCTGGTTAAAGTGTAGGCCTAGGAAGGCCTAGTAGGGCCCTCCATCCCTCCCTGTGCTTCCTAATCTTTTTAGGTTGTATCTAGTGGTTGCCCTGTGGGGGCAAGATCAACCCCTGACCCCAAATTTGGTTCAGATATTGAAACTGATGACTCCCCACATGCAACAAGAGAGAATGGAAAGTATCATTATTCACCTAATGAGACTTCCTGGTGGAGCAGGACAGGCTCCCAAGCAAGCAAGACAAGCAAGACAGCAAGACAGCAAGAAGGGGCGGCTGACTTTGGCTCTTATGTGGTTGGGGGGGGGGGGGGGTTGGGCAGGTGAGGGTTCCCAAGCTCTGGCTGGGCTTACCTGGACTGAACTTCCCACCAGCACCAAAGAAGAAAGCACGGGGCTTTCTTTTGAGCTTGCCCAGAAGTAGAGCAAGGATATAAGGTGAAGGAGTGGAGCTTGAATGCTAAGAGACCAGACATTAGACAAGGAGTTAGACTCTTTATTATAGGTCACATGGTTCATTTAAGAAGGTAATAAATTCTAAGGACCCTTTCCCAGAAAAAAAAAAAACAAAAAACAAAAAACAACACATATAATCACAGCTGCACAAAATTTTAACAATTTCCAGAGTTCATAGATTCCCATGAAGCCCCCTATGGTCCCTGGCGCTCTAAAATCCCTAGTTCATAATTCCCAGAAGCTAAAGGAATGGGTGAAAGGATAGAACCATATTTCCTCCTGCAGCACCCCAGGGGTTGGTAAATTTTACGCCCTCAAATGTCTGAGAAGAGAAGAAGGTAATTGAGTCAGAGAAAGGCTTTCGATGCAGCAGGGTCATTCCAACATCCACGAAGACCCCTTGTTTATCAGGAAGATCTCTTTGTATCTTAGGCTAAGCTTCTCTTCAAAGTTGCCATCACAGAATAACTCCCCGAGGTGGTGGGAAGGCTCAGAGATGCTGGCTGAGGGTCGGTGGGTCCACTTCTTTTCACAACTTGGGTGAACCCAGAAAGGCCTAGCCCGCCCCCAAATCTCTTTTAGCCTGTGACAGGGGCCTTTGCATTAAGGTGTCATATCCCAAAGGCCTGTGTTAAAAATAAGCAACAAAGTACGAGTTGCTAGAGATATGGGTCAAATGAGTCAGATGAGGCCCCGAGAGCCTGGGGGCAAATGCCAGAACATGTCTTAGAGGGAGGACCGGTGAGGCCAGGCTTGGCAAAGCAGGTTCTGGGATCCTGGAGGTGGGGGGTGGGGAGGGGGCTGGGCTGGGGGCAGGGAGGCCTGCATCTGGAGGGCACATGGGGAAGCAGGTTCTTAGGACCCATGTGGCATCTTTCCATTTTGCCCTTTACCAGTGTTCTGGAACACAGCAAAAGGCATTCACACCTGGCACAGGGGAGAAGGATACAGATATAAAGTGCTAAGTGAGGAAGCAGTGTAATATGGTGGCAAGAGCTCACCACTTTCTAGCTGTATGACATCAGAGGCTTCTTAAACCCTCCAAGTCTTGGTTTCCTCCTCTGCAACCGGGAATAATGCAGTCTCAGGCATGCGAACAGAATGTTCGCTTTTGTGGGTTTTCTGATTCTTGGTGGGGAGGAGGGGACTAGCAAGGACCTCTATATCTAGCAAAATTGTGAGCTGGATAAGCTGAAAGCCCTTTTCCTAAAAGCACCTAGATATGCCAGATAAAAAATTAAGAAGAAACACATAAGTAAGTGAATTTGTAACAAACGGAAATCTCCAGGGACCACAAATCAAGAGGCATCTGAAAATAGAGCCACAGGGCATTGGCCAAGCTATCCTGCCTCAGGATACATGAGCCATTAGCTACATGCAGTAGTCAGTGAGAGCCTACTTGCAGCCTTTGACAGATGAGAAGTTGGAAATGAGATGCCATAGAAAGCCAGCTTTGACCTTCAAAGAGTAACTTACCTGTGAAAAGTTTGACTAGAAAAATCCACCCACTGCCACAGGAAGATGACAAGGAAGCTTGTCTGTCTCCACAGGGTCTTTGTATAGGAAAAAATCACTCTTAAAATTTTTTTTAACCACAAGTCTGCATCTAATATGGGTGTAGGATTCAAATTTATATGAATTGTGTGGTGTGAGAATCCTCAAGCGGGAATGGCTATCTAATCTTGGGGCCCAGCGCAAAGTGAAAATGTGGAGCCCACAGTTCAACAATTATTAAGAATTTCAAAACTGTGTAACATCTTGGGGCACCTGGGTGGCTCAGTCGGTTAAGCCTCTGACTTTGGCTCAGGTCATGATCTCACAGTTCATGAGTCGGAGGCCCACGTGGGGCTCTGTGCTGACAGCTCAGAGCCTGGAGCCTGCCTCGGATTCTGTGTCGTCTCTCTCTCTGCCCCTCCCTTGCTCACACTCTCTCTCAAATATAATAAACGTTAAAAAAAAAAAAACAAAAACAAAAACAGAATTTCAAGATAGGGCGCCTGGGTGGCTCAACTGGTTAAGCATCTAACTTTGGCTCAGGTTATGATTTCACAGTTCGTGGGTTTGAGCCCCACATCAGGTGAGCCCTGCCTTTCTCTCTCTCTCTTTTTCCTCTCTCTCTGCCCTTGTTTCACTTGTGCCTTATCTCAAAAAACAAAACAAAACAAAACAAAACCAAAACCAAAAACAAAAAGGATTTCAAGATAGTAACAGGAGAGCATTAAACCAAATACATTAAACCAAGAACACTAACCCCTTTTAGGCACGAGGCCCCATGCGAATGCGCAGATCACTGAGGCCAACACTGCCTCCCAACCGCAAAATTAATATAAGATCCACTCAGGCTGCACTTGGCAGGAATAAACAGAAATTGGTTTTGTCAGAGCGTGCTCTCTGGCCAGGGCACACAGGCTTCCTACAGTGAGAGCCCCTCTGCAAAGATATGCACAATCCAATGGTATAAAACACTGGAGGAAAAAAATGACCATGAGTGAGAGTCATCAGATGCAACAGACAATTCGTTTTGGGCCAGGTGACAGGCCAGGTCAGCTCTCTCCAGAAAGAGATCCCTTGGGCCTCAGAAGTGTTCCTCATCTGCTCTTGCGGTAGTGCACTCACACAACACACGGCACTCTTTTATGGCCTCACCATGATGCAGTAAGAGAGACTAATGGAGAAACATGCCACAGTGTAGAAATATGAATGCGACAGCAGCTGGCACGTGCAGATTTCAGAGGCTTGGTCCAGTCTGGCATTGCACGTGTGGATTCGGCTATGAGATACGGTGTTGGCTGACCCTAAGAGAATCTAAAGACTGCCACTTGACGTCAGCCCCGTTGTGAGCTCCCCTTCCTTCATCTCCAGCTTTGGAGAAGGTCTCCTAGCTGTGCTAACAAACATCCTCTCTGTCCCAGCACCTGAAGCACACCGGCAGGAAGGAGATACGCTTTGGCAGCCCACAGCACCTGTGTCTTGACATCAGGCAAGAGCAGGTGACTCTTCAGAACTGCACCGAGGAAGGGCCTGCTATCCATCGACAGCACTGGGACTTCCAAGAGGTAAGTAATCTGTCCAGGAAGGGCTCAGCAGTGCCTCTAGCTGGGACTGTGGCCCAGGGTCTTCTAAGGGGTCAGATAGTACCATACAGGCCAGAGCCCCTATTGTTGAACTTAGTGACCTGGCATTAAGGCCTCAGGAGGAAGTAAAGCCAACATTGTGGCAAAGTTGGACTGCAAGCATCTTAAAGTGTACTCATTTGCCACGTCTCTGTAAAGCTCTGACCATGATCGTGGCAGAGAGAAGAGACGGTCCCTTTTTGAAGTTTATTAGCTCAGGTCACCAGTAAGACCAGGGAGCATGTTACAGAAGCAGCCAACTACCTCAGTGGTGTGGTTTAGGAGCAACAGAAAGGCCCTTCCTTCTCTACTTGGTGACAAGTGAACCTAAGACTTGGGGCCCATACATGCTCAAAGACGTCTTGGATCATTCTAACCAAGTCCTGTGGATAAGATACATCTTAGAAACAGTTAAAATAATAAGTACAAGATTAGTGAGTAAGATATACCCAGTATATTTCAGGCATTAAAACCTAAGACTTTAAAAAAGTATTATGGGGCACATGGGTGGCTCAGTCGGTGAAGCATCCGATTTCTGCTCAGGTCATGATCTCATGGCTCATGAGTTAAAGCCCCACATCAGGGTCTGTGCTGTCAGTGCAGAGTCTGCTTTGGGTCTGCTCAGGTCATGATCTCATGGCTCATGAGTTAAAGCCCCATATCAGGGTCTGTGCTGTCAGTGCAGAGTCTCCTTCTCTCTCTGCCCCTACCCCGCTCGTGCTCTCTCTCTCTCTCTCTCTCAAGAATAAATAAACATTAAAAAAGTATTATCATCAGCTACTGTTCATAGTAGCACTATTTACAATAGCCAAGAGGTAGAAGCAACCCAAGCATTCAGTGATGGGTGAATAGATAAACAAAATGTGGTATGTATGTATGTATGTGTGTGTGTGTGTGTGTGTCTAATGGAATACTACTCAGCCTTAAAAGGATCACATGCTACAACATGGATGAACCTTGAGGACATCACACTAAGTGAAATAAACGTGTCACAAAAGGACAAATTCTGTAAGATTCCACCTAAATAAGGTATCTAAAATAGTCAAATTCATAGAAACAGAAAGTAAATAGTGTTTACCAGGGGATGGGGGGAGAGGAGAGTTGGTTAATAAATAATAGACTTTCAGTTTTGAAAGATGAAAAAGTCCTGAATATATGCTTCACAACAATGTGAATATACTTAATACTACTGAACTTTACCCTTTAAAATGGTTACAATGGTAAGTTTTATCTTACCTATTTTTACTACAATACAAAGAAAAAAAATTAGGTAACATGTATGCTACAACATGGATGACCCTTGAAGATATCATACTAAGTGAAAGAAGTCAATCACAAAAGGCTATCTATTATATGACTACCTTTCTAGGAAATGTCCAGAATAAACAAATTCATAAATATAGAAAGCAAATTAGTGATTTCCAGTGGCTGGAAGGGAGGGACAGGAAGTGATTGTTAATGATAGTGGGTTTCTTTTTACAGTGATGGTTGCATATACTCTGTGAATATACTAAAACCCATCAAGTTGTATACTTTAAAGGAGTAAATATTATGGTATGTGAATTCTATCTCAAAAGTACATAAACAAATGGACATTATTGGCATTGTTGGTTAAAATGTTTAACTTTTCATAAAGAAATCAATTTTTTGTTGAAGAAGGGATGGCTAGATTCAGTATTAAGTCTGGTGGACTTTGAGCAGGAGGCAGCTATAGTCTTTGAAACACGGCTGCCTTGGGCCCTCAGTGTATCCTTGAGCTTTTACTCTCTACTGCGACGTGGTGGCAACAGTACTGAATTGCAGGAGTCACAGTGGGTAGAGATCAAACTAAATCATTTTGAAAGCAGAAATGTACAAGCACAGTGATAACAATGAATTTCACCAATATGGTATAAAGACTGAACATGCTCTATACACTGGCCTGTTACTAAACAGAACTCTCTAAGAAATGGCACAATTATACAATCTCAATAAAGTAATTGAATTAATGATCTCAAGGTTTCAAATGATATTTATATTCATAATATATTTATATTATATATATTTACCTAAATTATTTTTACACTAACCAACATAATGCAGTTCCTTACTAGGCGAGTTCACACCACCTCTGTAATTCTCATAATGATTAACACAAATCTTAGAAATATCCTTCTTTGCCTACTGATTACAGGGAAATGACTTTTTTCCCTCGTCTTTTCTGTTTTTTCAGAATGGAATGATTGTTCACATTCTTTCTGGGAAATGCATGGAAGCTGTGGTGCAGGAAAACAGCAAAGATTTGTACCTGCGCCAGTGTGATGGAAAAGCCAGCCAGCTGTGGCGATTTGACAACGTCTACACTGTGGATGAGCGATGAATGCCTGTGTCAAAGGGAAAAGAGAAGTTTAGCCATTACAGTTCATCCCCAAGGGAACTAAAAGAGCATATATATTTCATGAAGCTGACCCTTTTGTGTTTGCGCTCCTGGTGATGGTAGAGAAGAAAACTCCATGAATGAGTATAGAAAGTCTTTCCTTCTCGCCCCTTATTGCATTGACTGTTGGCTGTTTTAGAAAAAAAAAAAAAAAAAAGATTCATTGTCTCATTGTCTTTATCACTGGATGATGGTCATTACGTAGTACAGAAGATTGTTGTTTGTTTTATTTTGTTTTCCATCGTGCACTTGAGAATTGCTTTTATCTCTGACAAAGGAGAGGCATGGACCGTCTTGGGCAACACCTCCAGGATACATACATCCGGTTGATAATTTTTTTGCAAATGGCCTTACCTTGAACTATCTGTGTAGCCAACCATGAAAGTTAAAGTGTGAGAAGGGTGTAAAGGCCTGACATTCCCAAAACTTTGGATTAAGTTCATTAGGACAAATTCCACGTTCACTGGTTGAGCCATAGCTCAGAAGAAGGAAGGGAAGCCACTGAGCAAAGAACGGGGTTGAAGAGAAGATGGAAAAGCTTTGACCCAATTCTCCAGCTCAGCCTGGCAGCTGCAAAGAGTCAGCACGCCTGGAATAGGATGTTTTCATGTAAATGAGAATTTCCTCCTGACTTTCTACCTCCATTCACCCTGCCCTAGCCCTTCTCTAGCTTGGTTAACCCCAACCAGAATCTCATGCAATGTATTTCTCATTAGTCATTGGCATTGGGTCAGCTCAGACTAAGCATTCCCAATAACAAGGTGTATACAGTGGAGAAGCTCTCCTGATGCCCTGTTACAGGGTTTGCATGGACTGGATCAGAAATAGCAACCTCTGCAAAGAGGCAAATCTCCACAGTAGGGGAATGCCAGCATCTGAGCCCAAATTCACATGAGAGGAACCAGAGTTGGGAGTTAATGTTCGTTAGGGCTGATGTGGCCATCTCTGAGCCTCAGTCCCCCAAATGTGCCTGCAGGTTGAATGTCCACAACTGTGGGAAGAGCGTGCCTCTGCTAGAGCAGAGCCAGTGCTAGCAAGAGCTGAAAGGCTCTCCTGGCTGTGACCTGGCCTACCTAGTTTGTCCATAAAGAGCTGTGGAGTGGGGTTGGTTCTGTTGTTAAGAAGATACCATTTATGCCCATTTCTCCTCCAGGTGGAGTTTACTCTTCACATGGTCAGCTAGGAAACCTCCCTTTGAAGATACTGATCTCCTCTGGGCTGTCTCAGAACTCAGTGCATTTCAAATAAGAAAAAGTAGGTAGGAAGTGAGGGTTTCTAAACAAGGCCTATCATAATTAACATATTTTTTTCTACCAGCTTAAGTCAATGGCCTGCTGCACTTGTCCCTCCTTAGAATACGCTCCAGACCTGTGCTGTCTACGGTAGCCATTAGCTGCACGTGGCTGTTTAAATGTAAGTTCATTAGAATTAAAAAAAAAATTAAAACTCAGTTCCTCAGTTGTATTGGTCACATCTCTAGTGCTCAATAGCTTCCTGTGCCTAGTGGCTACTGTATTGGAGAGCACAGATATAGAACATTCTATCACTGCAAACAGTTTTATTTGGATAGTGCTGATCTGGATAGATTCATCATCCCATTGAGAGAAGAGATTTTGGACACTGTCTTCTTCCTTCAGACATGATTATATTTAAAGCAAATTCCCCTAACATCCTGAGACTGAGATGGAGCTAAACATTCTCAGATGTCAACCTTGTAAATGGTATTAATAGTTGCAAAATAAAAATTAAACAAGACCTCTATTTTTTTAAATGAACTTAATTATTGGCATTGTGTTTGAAGTTGCTGTAATAAATTAATATAATTAAATAAAAGGCAGAATTCAATTGTGTGAGTTGTGTTTGACAGTAATTAACAAAAGGACCCAGATGGCTTATTGCTTAATTGGTTGAACAAAGTGAGAATGTGGGGTTCCTTGCTTCCTTAACCATCCCCATGATTTATTGCTTTATTATAGAAATGGCTGTCAACTTGGTCCCTGGCTGATACTTACAGATCCTTAATTTAAACAAAACAGATGTCTCCATTTAGTTCTAATAGAAATTCAACCTTCTCCTCACAGTGTAACCAAGTGTTCAAATTCTGTTCTCTGTGGATTCTGCTTTGATTTTATCCACAACGATCATTTTAAAAGTAGAGAAAATTGACAATTGGAAGATTTGATTCCCAAGAGTTTGATCTTCACTTTTATGATTGGACTTTATTGTTCAGAAGGAGAAGCAAGAGATAGATGGAATATCTTGATAGTATTCAAGTTGCTGATTCCAGTTTGTTCTCAAGGTCTTGCTAGATCCTTGTCCTCAGAGTCCATGAGACATCTCTTAATATTTTGATTTAATCCAGCAGGCCTCAAATTTCACTGTGCTCACAAATCGGCTAGGGATTGTATGCAGATTCTGATTTGGTAGGTCTAGGGTGGGGCCTGAGATTCTATATTCCTAATGAGCTCCCAGGGGATGCTGATGCTGATCTGTGGACCACTCTCTGAGTAGCAAATATTTAAACATTTCCAGTAGTCTTCTGTTGTTATTTGGAACTAGGAGAGTCCTCATTGGACCAGTTCTTGAACTATTCTTTGCTTCTCACAGATCTTTTTTTGAATCCACATGGCAGGATGGTTTGATCCTATATGATGTAGGACAATACACCTTGTTCAATGTAATTCCTTTTCCTTTCTCCCCTCGATACTTTTCCTCCTTCTCATTCTGTCTACTAGTTCTGCTCTTTTGACCAGGAGAGTTCTTTCTTTTTTTGTTGTTCTTGCTGTTTGGTCCATGGTTATATTGTGATTTCCTTGCTTTCCTTATCTTGCCTTCAGCTTCTCTTTTTCTCATCTCTGATCAAAGCTGTTTTTACAGCATCCATGCTCCTGTGGCAGCTTTTCTCTGACTCTCCCTTTCCTCCATCTGGCCCTCTATGCCCTTCCATTACCAAGTACAACTGACTAATCTTGATGGAATGAACACTATCGGTTTCTCCAAAGGATTTTTGGAGCACTGATCACATCAATTAGTTGCTCTGTTTTTCAGCTCTTCTCAGCCCTCGCTTCTCTCCTGGAAGACTCCAGAATAGGAAGGAGTAGAAATGCCATTTCACATGGACATGGGATGATTGGTGCTGCTGGAAGTGCGGCTGCTAGTCATGGGAATACAGCCCTTGTCTGGAGGAGACAGCTGCGGTCTGGCAGGCAGGTAGCCCTATCTACAGAGGACCTACAGAAAGGCAGCTGTAGGGAACCCTTGGGAGATGGGCCGGGACCTGTGACCTCTGAAAACTAGCCACATCTAATAGTCAGACATAAGATTAGGTGATCAGTAAACAAATTCTGCCAAAGCCCGAAATTTGATTCCCTCAATCCTTAAGTTGCACAATAAAGATAAAGCACAACTAAGGAGATGAGATGCCAAATCCACCCTTCAACATCAGAGTCTCTGGTAGTGACATAGAGTATTCTGGTCCCTCCCACCTCCCTCTGGCCTTACAGCTTCAGGGAGCCCCTGAAGAACTTCTAACTGTCAGTATCTGCATTTCTTTGCCTGAGGGTTTTGCCTAAAAGCTGAAGAAGGCTGCTTTATGATGTGGGGCAGGCCAGAAAGTCATCCCCAGGGAGCAGTCCTCAATCAATGACTGCTGGGAGTATAGATGCCTAAGCTCCCTCATCCTCTACAATAGGATAACTCTGAGGTGTAAATGCCATACCATTTCCTAGAGCTTACTGTGGGATTACTCTAATCACCCACAGTGGTAGCTGGCTTTATAATACATCTTTAATGGCCACATCTCCTTCCCACTCCCTACTGGTGCAGGTAAACTGCTTAGACTCAAATCCTTATTTCAGTGTCTCTTAATGGGAAAACCCACCTTAAGATACATGGCCTGACCCTCCAAAAGCTTCCATCTGCAGGAGTTACTCTGCTTATCAATTCCACTCTTTTTTATTTTTTTATTTTTATTTTTTTTTTCAACGTTTATTTATTTTGGGGACAGAGAGAGACAGAGCATGAATGGGGGAGGGGCAGAGAGAGAGGGAGACACAGAATCGGAAACAGGCTCCAGGCTCTGAGCCATCAGCCCAGAGCCTGACGCGGGGCTCGAACTCACGGACCGCGAGATCGTGACCTGGCTGAAGTCGGACGCTTAACCGACTGCGCCACCCAGGCGCCCCTCCACTCTTTTTTAAAAAGTTAATTAATTAATTTATTTTGAGAGACAGAGAGAGAGAGAGAGAGCACAAGTGGGGAGGGGCCCAGAGAGGGAGAGAGAATGCCAAGCAGGCTCTGCATTGCCAGCACAGGGCCCGACATGGGGCTCGATCTCAAGAACTGTGAGATCATGACCTGAGCTAAAACCAAGAGTCGGATGCTTAACCAGCTGAGCAACCCAGGTGCCCTTCATCAATTCCACTCTTTTTCAGTAATCCTACCCCATGTACCAGATGCCCCACTCCCTTGAGCTGAGCTTATCCCACTGAGCTGCAAGACCGGGGTATGGACCTCTAGGCAGCTGTGTCTCAGGAGGGAGGGACTGAGGAAGGGGCAACATCCTCAGTCCTTATCCCAAACATATCAATAATGGTAGACATCCTTCATCCCTAGGGAAAAATGACTGAGGCATAGAGAGAGGCCACAAGTATTCCACTAACTGGTATTCCTCCTTGTAGGAGCCTAAAGCCTAGGGAGGCCCAGGTTCCTCCTGAATCTCACACATACACACAAAATGCTCCCTTTCATATTCTAGTTATTTTCCAATAACTGGTGCATACCAGCGTTAGAGGATGTGCAGGCATACTAGTAAGATAGGAGTGGAGAGCGTGAATGTTCTCCATGATAAAATGAGGGGGATCCGGATACGAGGGGGGTATTGAGGAAAAGATGGGCCAAATGATATGGTAAAGTCCTGAAGAGCAAGATGATCCAGGAGGGATTTCCAGTGGGGGCAGGAGGGGTTGCCAGAGGGATTTTCGGAGTTAGGTGATTAGTCCTCAATATAAACATGTTTCCTTATTTTCACCTGAAACTTTTAGCCAAGACTTATATACTGACATGTGTGCTGTGTTGGAGGATGGGAAGGAACAGGGCTGAGAAACCCGTCTGGGACAGAGAGGAAAGAGAGAGGCCTTTGCAGGTTGGATAGATACCAGTGAGACTGGACGCTCAGGGGAAGTGGGGAAACATCAGTATAGAGAAGAACCAATATAAGTTCTGGCCACCACACCGTGTCAATAAGGATAAATTCAATGAGACAAGATAACGTGTTAAAATTATATTAGATTGTGAACTAGAGTAGGGGTCAGCAAACTTTGCCTCTACAGGGCTAGACAGTATATTTTTGGCGTTGCGGGGCCTACGGTCTATCACAACTACTCACATCTGCCACTGTAGCACAAAAGCAGCCACGGACAACAATAAACACGTGAGTATGGCTGTGTCCCAATCAAATTTTACTTACAAACACAGACTTGGCTCAGGGCGCCTGGGTGGTTCAGTTGGTTGAGCGTCTGACTTCAGCTCAGGTCATGATCTCGAGGTTCATGAGTTTGAGCTCAGCATCGGGCTCTGTGCTGACAGCTCAGAGCCTGGAGCCTGCTTCGGATTCTGTGTCTCCCTCTCTTTCTGCCCCTCCCCCACTCATTCTCTCCCTCTCTCTCTCTCAAAAATAAATAAATATATAAAAAAAAGAAAACCATGGGGCGCCTGGGTGGCGCAGTCGGTTAAGCGTCCGACTTCAGCCAGGTCACGATCTCGTGGTCCGTGAGTTCGAGCCCCGCGTCGGGCTCTGGGCTGATGGCTCAGAGCCTGGAGCCTGTTTCCGATTCTGTGTCTCCCTCTCTCTCTGCCCCTCCCCCGTTCATGCTCTGTCTCTCTCTGTCCCAAAAATAAATAAACGTTGAAAAAAAAAAAAAAAAAAAAAAAAGAAAACCAGACTTGGTGCATAACCATACTCTGCCACCCCCCTGGAATAGAGTTTTTGACCCAGCTGCAGAAGGAGATAAATTACAGATTTCAAAAAACAGAAAAATATTACCAAAGAAATTGTGAGTATGCTTGAAAAATGTAAAAGTAAAATATTTCTGTACTATAAATAACAAAAGAGCAAAGAAAAACAAAAGGGGAAAACAATATACAGCATATGTTCCCACTGTAAGCAGACCTCAATCCTTTTTAGAAAGAAATAGGAACAAATAAATCTTTTTTTTTTTTTCCCTTAATAAAAACATAAAACATTGACATTCAGCCCATAGCCTTCTTTCTTCCGGGGACCTACAGATTCCAGGGGCCTTCGTTGTCCCCAGAGGTTACGCAGAACAAGCTTTCTTTTTTTTTTTAATTTTTTTTTTTGACGTTTATTTATTTTTGAGACAGAGAGAGACAGAGCATGAACGGGGGAGGGGCAGAGAGAGGGAGACACAGAATCGGAAGCAGGCTCCGGGCTCTGAGCCATCAGCCCAGAGCCTGACGCGGGGCTCGAACTCACGGACCGCGAGATCGTGACCTGGCTGAAGTCGGACGCTTAACCGACTGCGCCACCCGGGCGCCCCAGAACAAGCTTTCTTAACGAGCACACAGGCTGCAAGAACAGCAATGTGGGAGGCTGCTAAGAAGCAAAGAGCAACTCTCCGCATTTTAGCTGAGCAAACAGGATTACATTGTGCTAACAGATGAAATTTGTTACTGTAGTTTTCATTATTGTGATGAAGACACTCACAAAGGGCAATGCACACACTCCCTCCCTTCCCTGACACAATTCTCTTGCAGCTGGGATTTGGAGACAATCAGATACAAGCTCTTACACGGGCAAGAGCAATAACCTTTGGGTATTTCTTTTTTTTTTTTTAATTTTTTTTTCAACGTTTATTTATTTTTGGGACAGAGAGAGACAGAGCATGAACAGGGGAGGGGCAGAGAGAGAGGGAGACACAGAATCGGAAACAGGCTCCAGGCTCTGAGCCATCAGCCCAGAGCCCGACGCGGGGCTCGAACTCACGGACCACGAGATCGTGACCTGGCTGAAGTCGGACGCTTAACCGACTGCGCCACCCAGGCGCCCCTTTTTTTTTTTTTCTTTTTTTAATTTTTTTTTTTCAACGTTTATTTATTTTTGGGACAGAGAGAGACAGAGCATGAACAGGGGAGGGGCAGAGAGAGAGGGAGACACAGAATCGGAAACAGCACCTTTGGGTATTTCTATAAACTCTCTTCCCTGACACCCAAGTTCACCAGACTTCAAAACACAAACAGCAAAAGGCAAGCAGAGTAAAGTGATTTCCAAAAGCTTGGCCTGAGCCCCGGGGGTGCACCAGGCCAGCAAACCTCACTCCTTGTGCTCCGAGGCCAGCACAGGTCCATAATGCAGGTTTTTAAAGGCCAGGCCCAGTGATGCCTCCTGCCTGTTATAACCTATGTTTGGGGCTGCCAGCCCATCATGCCCCTTCAAGTGTCAGTGTTGGCATATCCAAGGCTGACTCCAGATAAAACAAAGATCCTGGGGTGCCTCCTCCTCCCCACCCTCAAGGACAGGGTTAGAGCTGTCCAACCCCATCTCTACCTTATAACCTAGTGTTCTGCTCTCCACACTGCTGAGCCTACGTGTCATTGTCCAATGAGCCTTCACCAACGCACAAGGGACACGTAGCTCCATAGAGTTGGGTACCCAGATGGAAGCCACAGTCGAGGCCTGTTGACTTCTATTTTGGAGAGATCCTGTTTCTTCCCCCCTGTTGCTCAGATGCTTAAAGTAATAGAAGGATGAGAAGCCCCCATTCTTACTATTCATTGGGAATGTCATTATTTCTTTAGTCAACTCTTGGAGAATACCTTTTTTTTTTCTTTTTGAGAGAGAGCACAAGAAGGGGAGAGGGGTAGACAGAGAGAGACAGAGACAGAGACAGAGAGACAGAGAGAGAGAGAGGGAATCTTAAGCAGGTTCCACACTCAGCACAGAGCCCATGTGGAGCTCGATCCCACAACCCTGGGATCATGACCTGTGCTGAAATCAAGAGCTGGATGCTCAACTGACTGAACCACCCAGGCACCCCTGAGAATATCCTTGACCACTCTCCATGGGAGGGCCTTGCACATAGCTCTAGGTGGTGGGCTGGTTTGCACAGAGCCACTATTGTCTCCTTGAGGTTCCAGCTCTTTGCCCAGCAACAACATCCCTTCACATATTTGTTTGAGCAACGGCCCTCCCAGCTGGTCAGGTCTCTTTGCTCCCTGTCCAAAGTGGTAGTCTTTAATTGCCTCAGACCCAGCTCAGTTTACTCATTTTTGGCTAAAAGGAAGGCATAAGGGTACCTGCCATCTGGATCTTACCCTCTACTACCACAATTGGTCAGACATTCTATGAAGCAAAAGTGTTCTGATCTCTCTTATTACACACATTTTAGGGAAAAATGTGGCCCCAAAGTACCATCCAGTAAAGCTCTTTTCCTTTATTTCTGTCTCTGAGAGGCAGGTTTCTATTTGCTTTTTAAAAAGAGACATAAAAAGCAAGTAAGCATGGCTTATAAAAATGAGAGGGGGCATCTTCCCATGGGATTCATAATGATTTCCTTCCTTTGTTGTAGATCATATGGGAGTATATGATACAGGAAGATGCTTGGGAATTTTGCTGAAAACAAGTTACAGCCTATTAACCCCATCTGCTTCCCATGAGCAGGAAAGCTATTATGTGATCATGTCAAGGGGGCTCTGGATTTTCTCAAGGCTTTTCCATAAGGCGGGGGGTTTACGACAAAATCCTCCAACCCCTTGGTTCTAATCTGCTCCCTCTTAGGCCAGTCACTAACCACAGAAGGTAAGAGCATCTGGCCGATACCCTTGAGTGCTGAGTTGGAAAAGTTTAAATCTTTCTGTGCTCTGAAAGCAATGCAATGCAATGAAAAATCCAGAAATTTCAATGGCTGGGCTTTAGATTTGCACCCAGACAAAGTTAAGTGTCTGGGTGATATGTTTACTGTTATAAACCCAAATTATAATGCTCTTTCCAGAGTGAATTCTAGACTCTTAGGGTCGCTTTCCAAATTAAAAACTATACATATTTCTTGAATACCTACTATGTGCCAAGAACGTTTCCAGGTCCTTGACCCATGTGTTTTCTGAACTGTTAGCTCTGATGATCTTGATGAATCACCCGTGAATCAGAAAATTGCAAAATATCATCTTCACTGCATATTATGTCAGCACAGGCTCAGGCAGAGTTGGATATGTACTCTTCAGTTTCTGGGAAGGCAGAGAGATTTCAAAAACAATTCCAGGAAAGGAAGCAAATGTGTCCTTTGATACGTTAGCCAAGTGGGACACAAAACAGACCTAAATTTGTAAATAACAATTATTTTCCCAAAATCGCTGTAGGGACATCCTAGTATTCAGTGACCCTTAAAACATAATCCACCTATGTTCAGATAATTTCCAGGTATTTCTCCAGCCTTGACTCATCCTGGAACCTCAGATCCACTCATTCAGGCAACTTCAATCGACACTAGAACCCAAGTGATGAACCTTAAGTTCTCCCCTGCTGGAAATCCTCCCATGGCTCCCCACCACCTTCAAAACAATGCTCTGCCTCCCCAACGCAACCTGGCTACAAGGTCATTCCTAGCCTGGCCTTGACTTTCTGGACTTACCACACCGTCTCTTAACATGGAGTCTCCAGTACAACACTTTCTCTTCTCTGCCTCTGCCACACTGTTCTCTCTGCCCAGAGCGCCCTTCTGTCCTTTCACCAGCTTGTTCTTGTCCATCATGCAGGATCTGTTCATGCACCATCTCTCCATGCTCCCAGGCTGGGCTAAGTGCCCGTCTTCAGGGGCACTATATATGTAGCTCTGTCTGAACACGACCACTCAGTATTACAATGAGCACACACATTCCTCCACTAGACTAATCAAATTTTGCACATATTTTTGCCCCAAGTTCTTCACACACTTTCTGACTTTCGTTAGACACATAATACATGCCTGTTGAACTTGAACTCAAGTGGTAACGGCACCTTTTGTGCGTGTATGTGTACCCTGAGTCAGGTAGAGTGAAAGCAAGAGAAGAAAAGCTATAGAACCTAAATTCAGACTCCCAAGAACTCTTATGTGCTATTAAGAGAATTTTGTCCTGATCACTTTTCAGTCTTCCAGAGTCTATGGACTAGGAGACAAAGATCCTCAATAAGCTAAAAAAAAAAAAAATTTTTTAAAGAATGCATAAATCTAGTTCATTGAGATCAAAAGGAACCTTTTTGAAAAAGCAGAAGCATCTTTTTTTTTTTTTTTTTTTTTTTTTTCAAATAGTGCACCCAGGGACACAAATCAGAAAAGCCAAGTGTGCTGACTGGAAATGGACTGAGCACAACTCATTGTTCTAATTAAGGAGACGAAGGAGAACAACTTGAAAGGGGCTGGAAGTGGTAGACATGAAAGATAGCCATGCTGAGGGCAGGAAGTGAGCACCCACCTCCCCTACAGAAGGCTTGGCATTCTACCTGGAGCCTGTGGGTCCCAGAGCAAGCCAGGGAGGTGGGGTCCTCCTGTGGAGTCATAGGTTTGCCCTGCACTCGACAGCCCCTGATGGCAGTCTGGAGTGGGGACTAGCCCAGCACCCTTCCCAAGGCACATATCAGCAGCTAACCCCCTACTCTTCTCCCAAGTCGGCCGGGGCACCATCCGGGCATATCCAATATCCCGGACAACGGAGTGGGGGCTTGTATGGAAGTTTCACTTTGGTTCCTCAGGAGAGCTTCAGGCTGGATATGTGGATATACCCCACTTCCCCTCAGAACCTAGACTTTCACACTCACACATCTTTTCTCTGAATTTTAATATTTCCCCCGAGGCAGTAAATGCTACACACCTGGTGAGGCCTGAACATCCATATTTCTAAACGATGTCTAGATGATTCTGACATGTCGCTAGGTTCAGGGGTTTCTGATGTCCTTGAAATGTACCCTTATCAGGTAACTGCTCTTCAACAATTGGAGAGGCCAGAACAAAACTAAACTTTATATTCTTTACAACATAAAGGAAAACTCAGGGTTGGCTCATTTGGGATATTTTGGTTTATAAGCAAAAGAAAACCTGACCCGAACTGATTTAAGCAAAAAGGGGAAATAATAAACTCATGTAATTGGCAAATCTGGAATGGTGTGCCTTCAGATCTGGCTTGATCCAGGACTCGAAAGAGATCACAGGGATCCATCACTTCCTCTGGTTTAGCTCTATTACCTGGCTGCCCAAAATGGCCACCTGAGGGATTTAGACTTCTCTTCGGGCCACAATAATTCCAGACCACATGTCCTCCCACTACACCGTTCTAGTGCTCAATTGCCGCATAACAAATTATCCCTAAACTTAATGGCTTAAACCAACTAGTCTATTATAGCTCACAGTTTTGTAGGTTAGGTGTTTAGGAATAGCTCGGCTAGGCAGTTCCTCTCTTCATGGGACTCCAACGGGTGTCACTTGGTGGCATTCAATTGGTGGCTCATCTACTCTAGAATTGCGCTCACATGCTGGGCCCTTGAGCAGGAGCATGTGGCAGGCTGGGCTCACCTGGGCCCTCCCCTCTCCGGTAGTCTCAGGGCCCCTTTCACGGTCTCTCCAGCAGGACTGTCAGGTGTCTCATAAAGTGGCCCTGCACACCCAGAGAGCAACACAGAAGCTGGTAGTCCTCTTCAAGGCCAGACCTGGAATGAAAATAGCACCCCTTGCACTGTTCTCCATTGCAAAACAATCACACGTCATCTCAGATTCAAGAAGAGGGGAAACAAATCCTACCTAACAAAGGAAGGAATAACAAAAAATGTATGGGGTGTCTTTAAACCACTACCCCTCCAGGCCCAGTGGCAAAGACTGAATCTACGTTCCAGAACCCCTAGCAAAATCCCTGAGATTAATCTGTGGTCAAACTGGCTTGGGGAACGCACCCGTGCCTGAACCAATCTCTCTGACAAGGAGCGTGGGAAATTTTGATTGGAGCTGGGTGCAGAAATAATTTTAGCCAATATTATGGCTAAGAAATCCTATAGGGAGGGAATGGTGGTGCATGGGTCCTGGGCAGGGATGTTAGTTTGGAGTAACCTAAGGAGCAGACCTGAACAAGGTCTTGGATGCAGGTGCCTTATTTGGGAAGTAACCCCAGGGAGCAAGAGTGAGGGAGTAGTGGGAAGGAGACAAGAGGGAGGAAAAGCCAATGTAAGAGCATTGTGAGCAATGAGGCTTGATTCTTCCTACTCTGAGATGCCCACAGAACATGTTCCAAACCTGACCACCTGAAGGACAGCAGGCTGGGACATTGTTCCACCAGTTCCCTTTCTTTACTGGTTAAAGGCTGCTCCTGGGGGCATCTCCAAATGCACCTTGCAGACTGAACTTGCAGGAGCAGAGCAGGCTCCCAAGGCTTCAGAGAAGGCCCCAAGGCAGAAAAGGATGTGAGCTTGACCTTCTCATGGTGCAAGATGAGTCTAGCCTGTATGGAAATGTGTTCCCAGAGCTGATGCTGAAATCCAGAGGGCCAGGGATGTGACTCTAGGTACCACAAATATCTGTCACAGGAGCCAACCAACAAATGGCTCCCACAGGGTCAGAGCCAAAGTCACTTTGCCAAATGGCTCCAAGGAGCACTTCTGCAGCTGATGTGCTGGGCATCCAGGGAGCCCCTCCTGTGTAGCAGATCAGTGCAGGACATCTTCCCTTTAGGCCTGTCAGTGGCACCAGCCAACACCACCAGAACACACCTGTGGCCAATTGAAGGTGGGTTCCCTGGCACTCGTTGCAACAAGGGAGACCACCCACCATAAGGAACCGTGTAGGAGGTTGTCCAAAGAGGCTTATGAGATCAGATCTTGGATTAGGTGGTTCGAGGAAGTTCCAGGATGTATGGTCTTGCTCTAGACTGGATGCTGTCAGCAAATGGGGCAATTTTATGGTTGAGCATCTTTTATATAGAAGGAGATGGGAGGCACAGAGTGGGGCTAAAGCTGTAGTTGATCAACAACCATTCATGCTTTCCAGGGAGAGGAAGCTATTTGGTCATTTTTGTAGTTTGCCCAGTGTTTTTGCTTTTGTCTTTTCACATGATGACAGCGTGGCTTTGTTCTGTCTCACTCCATTGTGGTCACAAGTAACTTTGTCTAATGCTGGCATTCTGTGAAATGCTGTGTTAAGTAGGGCGGGAACTCTGCAGCCCAGGTATGGGTACCAGGCCAAGTGGCTGGTGCCTTTTTCTTTCTTGGGTCTCATATGATACAGGCTGTGTTGCCCTCATGAATGTGACAGGTGCCCTCGTTAGCCCAGTGCATGGCTGTAAGCAGAATCAGCTGATGAAGTACATGGCTCAGAAGAGTAGGCACAGATCAGGAGGGCTCTTCTGTCTCTTGAAAAGCTCTAAGGGTGCCTGGAGATGTATGAGTAGATTTTCTCTACCTCTTCAGTGAGTCACAACCGTGATGTCCACGGTCGAACCTCAGAAGTAGGGAGGGCCCACCAATCCATTTCCTGCCATTTGTTTGCAGGTGACAAAACATGATGGTGACAGCTCAGATAACCTTCCCGGCCACACAATACTTAATCTAAATGGAGCCAGGCTGTCACGGAGGAGAGTGACAGGCATTGCATGTTGCAGACTGCTGTTGGCTGAAACCATCACAGGAGTGCTTTAAATGGGACTTGGAGCCTGTAGCGCAGTTTCTGAAGCAAGGTTTGTGCATGACCACTATTTTGACCAATGACAATAGTGGCCCAGGTTGGAGGACAGCCAGGCATTTTAATGCCCTTGGGCAAATCCAAGGTTTAAGGAAGTCAGCACAGTTGGGGTACCCGGTAGGGAAAATTACATGTTCCAAAGGAGGATCAGACTCCTTGATCCCCAAATCAGCCTCACCATTGCCACTTAAACTATGCGAAGTCAAAGAAGGACCTCATCAGAATTTCTGGAAGCTCAACATTTTTCTTCCCATGCTTAAAACTGGGGTTCTGGGGGCGCCTGGGTGGCGCAGTCGGTTAAGCATCTGACTTCAGCCAGGTCACGATCTCGCGGTCCGGGAGTTCGAGCCCCGCGTCGGGCTCTGGGCTGATGGTTCAGAGCCTGGAGCCTGTTTCCGATTCTGTGTCTCCCTCTCTCTCTGCCCCTCCCCCGTTCATGCTCTGTCTCTCTCTGTCCCCAAAAAAATAAATAAACGTTGAAAAAAAAAATTAAAAAAAAAAACAAAACTGGGGTTCTGCAGAGAGGCTAGCATGAGCCAGAGACAACCTCATCTGGCCAGCAGCACCTCACCCAACTTGGGGTTATGCAACTTCTGAATACAAAGTTCAGTAAGGTGCTGTTGGAGACACCTCTGGTGCCAGCTTCACATGCCGTCAGACCACTTCTGCTTTCAGCCACGGCTGCTGGACAGCTCTATGCAGCTCTGATTCCCTTAACCCCATGCTAAGGGTCTTCTGCACCGCCACCCCCCACCCCCGCCCCCACCGGATCTTCTATGAAAACAGAGTTGTTCACAGAGCCAGGGAGCAAGCCCCTTGACTTGCTGGGAAAGTTAACACTCCCAATGCAATGCTTAGTCATTGCAGGGATAGGAACCAGTGGGTAGAAGCTCCAGTCTCTACTTTTTCAGCAGATAATTCTAGGAGGCATTCTGTATACTTCTCAGAAGGGCCTAGCAGAATCAACCTGCAACTTCGAGAACAGGCCCTTATATTGGCTTTTCCTTCTTCCCTGTCTCACTTAGTCATTTCCCCAGTCTTACTTCCCAGTTTCATCTCCCACATCAACCAACTGCACCCAATCCTTGTCCCAGGCTCTGCTTTCAAAAGAATCCTCACGAAACCACGCATGAACACAGTCTTCCTTTATTACAGGGGTTTTCCAGACAAACACAGCTGGTGCCAAGTACATTTGTTCTCCAACTCAGGGCTGCAGAATTAGAACAGAGCCCGGACATCCAGATGCCTCTGAGAATCCTACCTCAGGGCCCTAGGCCCCACTATAGGGCTGGTCCTACATCCTAACGTAATCAAGAAATTCTTCTCCTTTTTTTTTTTTTTTTTTTTGTATGGGTCAGCCTTTCTAGCAGGAACCTTTAATGGCAAGTGACATAAATGCACTTAAATGAGCTTAGTCCTACAGAGGCAGGGAGATTAGTAGGAGAATATTGAAGTATCTCATGTAATTGAAGGAAGGGCTGGATAACACAGGGGAGCATGACACTGGCTTCTTTGTTTGTTTGTTTTGAGAGAGAGAGAGAGAGAGAGAGGGAGAGAGAGAGGGAGGAAGAGAGAGAGGGAGGGAGAGAGAGAGAGAGTGTGCCCAGACGGGGAGCAAGGTGGAGGGGGAGCACAGGAGAGTGGCAGAATGCCAAGCAGCCTCTGCGCTGTCAGCACAGAGCCCGGCACGGGGCCCGAACTCACAAACTGTGAGATCATGACCTGAGCCAAAATCAGGAGTCGAATGCTTAACTGACTGAGGCACTCAGGCTCCCCATGACCCTGGCTTCTTTACCTGGCTGGAGAAGATGGCCCCCCAAAACTCAGAAGGCCCATATTAAAGAAGACAAACGCATATACAAATATCATAATGTGAATGGGTTCCTGTAAGCTTCCGGAAAAAGTTGTTCACTGATTAATTCAAGTACCAAAACATATCTTCAATATGGTATGTGGTTACTAGGTATTTATTGAATGGATGAGTGAGTGAATGAATGAATGAATGAATGAAGAGAAGGTGGGAAAGAGAGGAGGTAGATGAAGGAAGGAGGTTTGGGAGGAAATGAGGATGAAATTACCTAGTTCCCAGCTTTGGACAGTCCCTGATCTTTCCAGGGGTCATGACTGGTGATATTGTCCCAGCGGAACTCCGCTCAGAAGGCTGCTCTGGCTCCCCATTGCTTATGACAAAAAACTGACCTGCTTAATATTCCATGCTATTCGCCCACAGCCCAGCCCTAACCACCTCTCTCTCACACACCCTCCACTCAGGGCACACTGGCCTACAAATCCCATCCTGAGGGAGTTGTCCTGAGCCAGCATCACTGGCTGGTGATTTTCATCATTCCAAGTTTACAGAGGGAGAAACTGGCTTGCCCAAGATCACAAAACTAACAAAGGATTCAAATCCAGAAACACCAGATCTCAATGCCCTCGCTTTCTTCTGGGTTGAGCTGTGGCAGTCCTGACAAGGGAACTTGCGCCATCTGGTGGCAGGATTAGAATAGGCACCAAGTCAGTGGACATCAAGCTATTGAAGCTGCAAGCTACCTGTCCCTAAAACGGATTGTGAAACCTGGTGAAGCAAACAGGTTCATCTGTGTCCCATCCTCACCCCAACCTCATGGCCAAAAAAAAAAAGTCAGCAAAATCCAATGCCACCTTAATACCAAAAAAGAACAAATAGTGCCAGGAGACTTCAGGAAAGTGAAAAACCCCCGGGCTGCTGAGCGTGCCCTGATGGGGTGAAGTGATTCAGAGAGAGGAAACTCCTATTTCCTTTTAAGCATCATCACACTTTTGAGTAGCTCAAAAGTCGTTCACCCACTGAAGATTCCAGCTACCATTTTATTTATTTTTCTTTTCTTTTTATGGGATACTCTTATTCTTCATCATCTATTTCACCCATTTCCCCACCCACCTCCCCTCTAGTAACCATGTTTGTTCTCTTTAGTTAAGAGTCTGTTTCTTGATTTGTCTCTCTTTTTCTTTGTTCATTTGTTTCTTAAATTCCACATATGAGTGGAATCATACGGTATTTGTCTTTCTCTGACCAATTTCACTTACCATTATACCCTTTAGATCTATCCATGTTGTTGCAAATGGTAAGATTTCATTCTCTTTAAAAAAAAAAGTTTATTTAATTATTTTGAGAGAGAGAACATGAGCAGGGGAGGGGCAGAGAGAGAGAGGGAGAGAGAGAGAATCCCAAGCAGGTTCTACGCTGTCAACACAGAGCCCAATGCAGTGCTCGAACCCATGAACCGTGAGATCATGACGTGGGTCGAAATCAAGAGTTGGACACTTAACCGACGGAGCCACCCGGGTACTCCATAGATTTCATTCTTCTTTTACATCCAGCTACTATTTTAAACATCCATTTTTAAGTGTCCACTATGTGAAAGATGACATGAACACAAGCATCAGCCAAGGGTTGCTGTAAGTATCTAATCTTTAATTTGGAAACCTCTATTATGGGACTTAGCACATTTCATTGTAATTGCAGATTTGAGAAACAAATAAACAACTTTTCTTTGGCCACAAGTGTGAATTCTATCCCCACCCCTGTCCACCCCCAAGCTCCCCCCCTCTCCTGTCACAACCAACTTCAGCGCCCGGCATGTTGAATAATGAGAAAGTGCAGATCACACTATTCTGTGAGGAGACCTTGGGGCAGGATCGTGCAGACTCTACCACAGGCTGGCAACCATACTGTCAATGTGTAAGTTTCAAAAAGTTAAAAAAAAAAAAATATGACCCTCATTCAAATTAGAGTAAGCATGTGCCAAAGGTTTATTTAACTCATTAATGAGGGAATCAGCAGAATGATAAACTTGGGTCAAAGAATAGCAGAGGCTGGCATAATCAGAGGAAGAAAGGATATTGAAACGAAATGCTACATTAGATTATGTCTTACAGGACAATGAAATCTTTGGGAGTTCTATTTTCTGGTGGGTAGAATTTATTTTGCATCTGTATGAGGAAAAAAACCATTTAGAAGTGACCACTCTTTCACAAATTAACATCCCATCTCATGGACTCTGAGCCCTAATCAATAATAAATAGTAAGCCAGAGGCATGTTTCTATAGACATTTAGATTATTCTTGAGTAGGTCTTGTTGGATAATGCCCCAGGGTGATACTGGAAGGACAAACAGCCATCCTTTTGCCTTATTTACAGGTTTTAGATGATCTCTCAGCAGAACTGTTGGACTAGTCCTGAGATGTTTCCAGAACAATGTGGACTCCTCATGCTGCAGGGATTCTCAGAAAGCACCTAACACCTTCAATTTTGTAGATGAGGAATTTGAGGATAAGAAGATCTGTCGCCAGAGAACTGGTGCTGTGCTAGGGGAGTCCAGTCTAGAGCCCCTCTTCCTCACACAGGGCTGTGGGTTCCCTGGGGCTCCCAGATATCCAACCCTTGCAGACTTCCAGAAATGCCCCTTCAATGTCATTTGACAACCCTAACCTGCCCTCCCTCATTCTCTGCCCCTCCACACACACCTGGTGCCTCTGATAAGGGGCCATAAGGCAAGCTGAGGGTCAAGCACAAGTGAGGACACCCCTCCCTCCACTGGGGGGGGGGGGGAGAGGATCTGTGTGATATTCCTCAGGCACTCCTGGCTGCCCAAGAACAAAGCAAAGGACAGAAAACAAATGGGTAAACGATAGTCTCCATCAGTTTACAAATATCTCCTCAATAGACTCATCTCTAGAACTCTTTACTCTCTTAAGGATTAATGCTTTGCTAGAGGGCGAAACAACCTCAGCTTGACAACAGCTATGCCTCCAGTAAGCTGTAAATTCTCTTTAGCATATGGAAATCCCTTTAAGAAACTTCCTCTTGACTTTACCACCCCCCCCCCCCAAACTCCACAGAATATAAGCATTCACTCTGCACAACCCCAGTGCAGCTCTTTCTGCCCACGGGTTCTGTCCCCATGCTTTAATAAAATCACCTTTTTGCACCAAAGAGGTCTTCAAGCATTCTTTTTGGCCCTCAGCGCCGAATCCCACCATCATTCCAAAACTGCATCACTCTGGTCCCATCACTGACTTCCCTATACCCCCAGGGGTGTCCAGGTAGCTCATAGCCTCTTTCACCTTCCAGCTGCCCTCTCCTCAGTCCTGCCGAAACTGTCAAAAGACAAAAGGGTAAAATCATGACCCTCATACAGATGTAAAAACTGAATATGTTAAAGATTTTATTTAACTAATGAGGGAACTATTGTATTTAACTAATGGGAGACTAGGAGACGTTATAGCCAGTTCAAAAGAGAATCCAAGGAAAAGGCATGTTTATAGATGAGGAGAATTTCAATGAGTATGTAAATGAGGGGAAAACCTGTTTTTTTATATGGTGGGAGGGCAGACAATTGAAACTTTACTGGGCAGCACAGAACCTGCATGCCTGCAGGCAAGAGCGATCTGGTGGCTGTAGGTCGCCTACGAGTTCGGAGTTGCAAAATAGCTCAAAGACAATGAAAGGCTAGACTCAGGAGACCTGTAAGGGTGGCCTCTAGACAAAGCAGTTTTCTATTGAAATAAAATGTTTTCTCTACACCAGGAATATAGAAGCCCCTTACCATCTCCCTGGCCCCTCCAAATTTCCAAGGCTTCCCTTGACCCGAATCTGCTGCCCCCGTCCCCATCCTGAACAAGCACTGTTTTAATACTGAAGCTGTACCTTGTGCCCGCAAGACCCAGCTCGAGGGGGGACACCTCCCACAGTATGGGGGGTGCTCCTGGAAACCATGTGGCCTGTGTGTGTAGCAGTGAGGCCTCCAGCTCATCTGTGAGCAGCGGGGGGTGGGGTGGGGGGTTATTTGGGTAATTATAACTCTCCAACCCAGTCATTAACTATCTGCCCACCCACTGCTCCATTCCCCACCCTGCTGTAGTCCTATTGATGAGGAGAACAAAGGCAAAAGAAATGTAGATAAAATTAAACGTCCTTATTTTGCAGCCCATTGAGAAATACCCGAGACAGGACTAGTGTGAGGTTCGTCAAGGAACACACTACTATCTTCAGGTTAATGTTTCGCTAGAAGCAAAAAACAACCTTAGTTTGACAATAGCCAGACCTCCAGGATCCTGTACGTCTTCTTTAACATATGCAAATCCTTTTGGAAACTTCCTTTATTTCTACCCAGCCCCTCACCCTAAAGAAAAGTATACCAAGTCAATTGCTCCCCACAATCACATTGCCCACAGGTCCTGTCTCCCTGCTTCAATAAAAACATTTTTTTGCACCAAAAATGTCTCAAGTATTCTTTTTTGACTGTTTACTCCTGGCCAATGTCACATCACTATCTTCCCTGTTTTCATGACAATAGACCCCCTTACCCATGGGGGATACATTCCAACACCCCCAGTGGATGCCTGACCCTGCGAATAGTACTGAACCCTACATATATCATTTTTCTCCATGCATACACAGCTATTGATGAGGTTTTGGAATGGAGGGGGTCCGGAGCTGACAGCCAAGAAAGAATTCTTGGGATGCTTTTGGTTAAAAAAAAAAAAAAGGTGATTTTTATTACAGTGCCAAGGGACAGGACCCATGGGCAGAAAGAGCTACACTGGGGTCGTGATGAGTGAAAGGTTATATACTGTGGAGCTGGGGAAGGTAAAGGCAAAAGGGAGGTTTCCAAAAGGACTTTCATATTCTAAACAGGACTCAGAAGAGGGGCGCCTGGGTGGCTTAGTCAGTTAGGCAACGACTCTTGGTTTCAGCCCAGGTCATGAGCTCATCGTTTGTGAGTTCAAGACCTGCATCAGGCTCTCTACTGGCAGCTCAGAGCCTGGAGCGTGCTACGGATTCTGTGTCTCCCTCTCTCTCTCTCTCTCTCTCTCTCTCTGCTCTCCCTTGCTTGTGCTCTGTCTCTCTCTCTCCCTCTCAAAAAAAATTTTTTTTTTTTTAAATTTTACCTACCGTATCCTTCTTGCCTTTGTTCCCCAGGTCACTATGGAGGGGAGGGTGACGTTAGGGCTCCAGGAAACTGAGTCTATAGGTTTCTGGAGATTAGGCTATTGATAAGATTGCCTTTTTCTTGCAATTTACTAAAACATTTGTAAACTGATGGAGACTCACGTCCTGCAGGACTGTGATCTTTATCACAGTTTTCCCCTTTCCTTTGTTCCTGGGCAGCCAGGAGTGCCTGAGGGACGTCATACATATCCCACTTAGAAAAGGGGGCGGTTTGTGGGATGTCAGCTTGCCTTAAGCTCCCTCATCACCTGTGATCAACTTTCACTTATAAATTATGCTCAGTAAGAGATTCACAACAATAACTAGTAATAAAATAGGGCAATTACAACAATACACTGTAATAAAGGTTATGTGAATGTGGTCTCTCATTCAAAATATCTTACTGTATTGTACTCACTCTCCTTTTTGTGGTAACGTGAGATGACAAAATGCTTATGTGACGAGACAGAGGGGAAAGTTCTCCAAAAGTGTGTACATGTGCAAAGCAGTTGTCAAATATCCCATACTGTCACAAAGTTAGGAATCCTTGAAAGAATTTTGACTGGAATGTATGTATATAATGGTTTTGACCAAATTCTTCTTTGAAATTTCCAGCTGCCTTCCTTTTGGATCCCTGCGTAAGCTCTAGTATAATAGGGAAAGATAGGATACAATAGGCAGAGAGGTCCCTGTGTGGGGAAAAAACACGTATTTTGGAACAATGCCAGAGCCTCTGACCCCCTCTGGTGTAAGGTCCCTCAGGTGTAAGGTCCCTCTTAAGAATGTAAGACAGCACCTACTCCCCCTTGGCTTTCCCTCAGGAATTTGACAATCAAAATACCTGACTAAAATAACTAAACCATAAATCTTATGTTAACGGAGGGACAGTACGACCAGTCTGACTCCTCACACGATGGAGTTGGGCCAATGAGGAGTGGACAACGCAGCGCCTAGAGTTGGCCGGCCAGTAAGGGCAGAACCTGAGAAGGAACGAGGGGGAAGGGAGGAGGGCTGACCAAAAGCCAGTAAAACAAAGTTCCTTGCCGACAGTCACGGGTATTCACCTTCGAATGCCCCCTCTCTGTAAAGAGAGCTTTCCTACCATTCTTCCTTTCTGAGCTTACACTCTGATAAACTTCTGCCTGCTGCTCGTTCCGTGCCCACCTCTTCGTTCTTCGAAGCGGCGAGACAACGAACTCGCTGGGTATTGAGGTAAAAAAAAATCCTGCAACTTTTCTTTAGGGGCTCATCCCGGGATATCAATGTCCTCTAACTGTAAGTAAAGAGCAGCCGGCACCCAGCCTTTCCTTTCTATCCTAAATAAAACTCTCAAACCCAAATAATGGGCACCCATTAGCCAGTTAAGAATAAATAGCAGAGCTGGGTCTCCTCCCATCTGATCCCCCAACATAGTGGGCACTGTCGGTGTGATGGAGCCCCAACTGCCTTTCGAGAAGAACCCCCAGATGCGCTGGATTCAGGGGAGGCCGAACAGCAATTGTGAAGGGTCCTGACAAAGGCTACTCTTTGGTGGATGCCTGAAGGCTGTCGCAGAACCTGATCGCTGACTGCCTGTTTGGGTGCCTGGCGAATTCTCCTCTTTCTGTCTCTAATTTGTGTTTTAACTTCAACTGCAGGATGCTAGATTTACTATATGTCTGAGAGATATATACAGGAGAGAACATACAGTACTCCTTGTACTTAATGGTGTTTGGAAAGAAAGATGGAAAGAACTGTGATTTTTACCCAAAAGATCAGGACAGCATGACCTTTTGAGTTGTTTTGCTCAAGGCCTGGTTAAAATTGCCCCTCCTTTGATCCAAAGGCTGAGGAAACGATGGCGATGACCTTGCTGGTAGCCTCCAAATGTTCCACACTTGTGTTGTTTCTCTTTAGGAATAGATGCCTGTACATGCAAAGGATGGATAATATAGGAAGGGCTTTTACATGGGAGCCATTTTGCTACACTTAGCCCAGTGTATGCTGATTTGGAACAAACTCGATACTCTAAAATGGATGTCCACATGGCTGGAAGATATTTATGTGGGCATTGCTGAACAAGGCAGGGGAATAGACCTGGACTTTGGCCCTTTTAGCACCCCCCTCAATGGCCAACGATCGATATATAAATTACTGTTGGGCCAAAATAAAATTAGTGCATCTTTCTACAACCAGGGCAGTCTTGCTTGGTCACAGTCCATCCCCCCAAAATCCCACGGAGGGGAAATGGAGGGGTAGGAGAAATCGGGGAAGACAAGATCAGCTCTCAGAGGCAGGGTCAAGCCTGAGTAAGAGAACTACTCCCAACACCTCATGAGACCGGCAGGGCTTTTGGCTGCCAGTCGCATAGCCAGTCAAAACTCGGGGCCAGGAGATGAGGCTTCTCCTGGCCAACAATCGGGATCAAGAGGTAAGGTATCTCCTGGCCAGCTATAGGAAATTGAGATAAGGGACGCCTTTTCCTCCTTTTTCCTATAGATGGGCAATTTCCCAACCAAGGCCAATACCCCTTTGGGATACATTCTGAAAAATTGGGATGATTTTGATCCACAAACCCTGAAGAAAAAGCAACTCATTTTCTTTTGCACCGAGGCTTGGCCTCAATACAAATTGGAGGAGGAAACCTGGCCGCCAGAGGGAAGTATCAATTATGATACTATCCTACAATAGGACTTCTTTTGTAAATGTGAGGGGAAATGGGGAGAAGTCCCCCCGTTCAATGTTTTTGGGCTTTAAGAGAAAATCAGGACATGTGTATGCAACGCAAGGTCGACCGTGGCTTATTGGCAGCCCTTTCCAAGCTCCAGCAATCAGGAGGGGAGACAATCAAGGGCCCTTTGGCTGTGCCGAAAGCAGGACCTAGAGAAGGAGGAAGCAAAGTCTCCCACCTCCATCTCCTCCTCGGGTCCTCCATCCATAGATCTAGACTTAAAAACGTGCACTTCTGCTCCCCGCTGCCCACCTTAGCCAGGCCTTCCCCATAATGAAACAGGCATGTTTTCCCTAAGAGAAGCTGGAGTGCCAGGAGGAGGGCTGCACGGAGGGAGCACTATGATAAGATCACAAGTACTTTTTCATTATAAGACTTAAGACAGATAAAAGGAGGGGCGCCTGGGTGGCTCAGTCGGTTGAGTATCTGACTTTGGCTCAGGTCATGATCTCCGGATTTCTGAGTTTCAGCCCCACAATGGGCTCTGTGCTGGCAGTGCAGAGCCTGCTTGGGATTTTCTCTCTCTTTCTGCTCCTCCCTGCTTGCTCTCTCTCCAAATAAATAAATGAACTTAAAAAAAAAAAGAACTAAGGTTAAGCCCTCAAATTACGCTAAACTGGCCACTATTTTACAGACACAGGAAGAAACCCCAGTGAGGCTCTCATTCTCACATTCTTTTTTTGATAATGCCAGAGAGCCCCCCACTCCCTTGCTAGGAAGGGACATTATGACTGAATTAGGGACTACAGTGCTCCTGGCTCTAGGCTAAATAAACAACTGCCTCCCTCTGATGGAAACTGATAATGATTCACCAGTATGGGCGATACAGGGAGAACTGGGCAGAGCCTTAACCTCAATATCTGTGCAAACACACCTTAAGGATCCCACTTCTCTTCCATGCCGGAAGCAGTATCCTCTAAAACCAGAGGTGAAAACAGAGCTAGTAAAAATTAAAGAAACTCTGAAGAACAGGGGCTTTTAAAGGAATGTAACAGCCCCTGTAATACTCCGATATTGGGAGTACAGAACCCTAATGCGGGATGGAGGCTAGTGCAGGATCTACACATCATTAATGAAGTGGTTGTCCCCATCCACCCTGTGGTTCCAAACCCCTATACCTTGCTGGCCTAGATTCCACCAGATATGAAATGGTTTAGTCTTAGATTTAAAAGACGCTTTCTTCTGTTTTCCAGTACATCCAGATTCTCAATTCTTGTTTGCCTTTGAGGATCCCGTCCTTCCGGCTTCGGGCTTCACAATTAACTTGGACAGTGTTGCCCCAGGGCTTTCGAGATAGTCCACATCTATCTTAACACACGTGATCTTTTGGAATTTTCAGCCGATAATTGCGCTTTGCTGCAATATGTGGATGACCTCCTGCTGTGTGCCCCTTCTGAACCAACTATACAGGCTGGTACGAAGGCCCTCTTCAATTTCCTAGCAGAAAGAAGATATAAAGTCTTCCAACAGGCCCAATTGTCTGAGACTTCTGTTAAATATTAGGATTAATCCTTTTGGAAGGCACAAGAAGACTAGGAAAAGACAGAATTCAGCCTATTGTCTCGTACCCCCTTCTGGAAGAAACTTCTTAGACAACTGAGAGGTTTTAGGCAATACTGGCCATTGTCACTTATGGATATCAGGATATGGAGAGGTAGCTTGCTCCCTCTGATCATGGACACACAGGCCACAAATACTCACTTACTGGTATGGGACACTGAGTCAGAACAAGCTTTTAGAAACCTTAAGCTCACGTTGTTGGGCGCCCCAGCCTCGAGCCTTCCCATTGGAAGTTCTTTTAACTTATATGTTACAGAGAGAAAGGGGGTAGCGTTGGGCATTCTGACTCAGAAATGAGGCCCAATACAGCAACCAGTGGGGTATCTTGGCAAAGAACTTGATCTGGTAGCTTGTGATGGTCTGCATGTCTTAGGGCCGACACAGATGTTGCCCTTTTAATTCCTGAAGCTACAAAACTAACCCTTGGGCAAGACCTTACAGTCTAGGCCCCACATAATATCCAGGGGCTCCTACTGGTGGATGGCAGCCATTAGTTCACAGCCCCCTTCTGCAGCCTCAGGCACTCCTGCCAAAGGGGCCTGCTGTGTATGTAAAGACCTGCTCCTCTCTGAACCCAGCAGCCTTCCTGCCTGAGGAAGATAAGGAGCTAACACAACAAATGTTAGCCCAAACTTATGCTGCCCGAGAGGAATTAAGGGAAACTCCTATGGAAAACCCAGAATGGACCCTCTACACAGATGGGAGTTCTTTTGTTGAGCAGGGCTCCCAAAAAGCTGGGTATGCAGTGGTGACTCTTCATAAAACTCTGGAAAGTGGCACCCTACCATCAGGAACTAGTACTCAGCTGGCTCTAGCCCTAGAATTAAGCAAAGACAGTTAACATTTATACTGACTCTAAGTACGCTTTGCTAGTCTTACATGCTCATGATACAAAAGACAGTTTTTTTTAACAGCTTCAGGGTCTCCTATCAAGTATTACCAGGAAATTACCCGACTTTTACAGGCTGTTCACCAGCCCTTAGAGCTAGAACACTGCAAAGGACACCAAAAAGGAATGGATTAGATAGCAGAGGGAGACGAGCTGGCTGTAGCCACAACAAAATCGGCAGCCAGATCTTAAGTTACTCCTACCATTGCCTCCCTTATCTGGGATGGCTGTATAACTCAAGAAAAGCCTCAGTACTCGACAGAAGAAAAAACAATGGGCATCAGAATGGGGTTCCACACCCCAGCCTTCAGGGTAGTTGTAGATGGATGACGGCAGACTTCATTCACCGGCCGCTAGCCAGTGGAAGGCTTAAAAACTCTACATTACACCTTCCATCTACATTTGCAGGGTTTTACCTACGTAAATGTAGGGTAAAACCCGGCAAATGGCTCAAAAACTTTCTACAGGAAGGAATTTAGATAAGACTATTGAATATATTCTAAAAACCTGCGATATCTGCCAAAGAAATAACCCACTCTCTCACCCGCAGGCTCCAATAGGGTTACAAAGAACTGGAAATTATCCCAGGGAGGATTGGCAAACAGATTTCACACATATGTCAAAAACACAAGGATATAAATATCTTTTGGTATGGGTAGACACCTTCACACTTCGGGTTGAAGCCTTTCCTCACAGGACTAAAAAAGCCTCAGAGGTGGTTAAGCACTATTAAACGAGATTGTTCCTCTGTTTCGGACTCCCTAGATCCCTTCAAAGCTCTAATGGTCCCTCCTTTAAGTCTTCAGTAACCGAAGGGGTATCTAGGGCTCTGGGCATTGATTATCATCTGCACTGTGCCTGGAGGCCACAAACCTCAGGGAAAGTGGAAAAGACCAAAGAAAGCATTAAGAGACATCTTAGAAAGATGGCCTAAAAAACAAGTCAGAACTGGATACCCCTACCTCCCATTGCTTTGTTTCAGATTAGAACTATCTCCATGAAGGGGCGCCTGGGTGGCGCAGTCGGTTAAGCGTCCGACTTCAGCCAGGTCACGATCTCGCGGTCCGTGAGTTCGAGCCCCGCGTCGGGCTCTGGGCTGATGGCTCGGAACCTGGAGCCTGTTTCCGATTCTGTGTCTCCCTCTCTCTCTGCCCCTCCCCCGTTCATGCTCTGTCTCTCTCTGTCCCAAAAAAAAAATGAATAAATAAACGTTGAAAAAAAAAAAAATTAAAAAAAAAAAAAAAAAAAAAGAACTATCCCCATGAAAAAGGGCCTAAACCCTTCTGAAGTTCTTTATGGAAGACCCTTTCTTGTTAATGACTTGATGGCAGGTAAAGAGGTATTTGATTTGGTAAACTATGTAATTCCTTTGGCTAAATTCCATCAGACTCTTCAGGAATTATCTGTCTCTTAACTCTGGGATGACCAGCGTCCCCTGTACAACCCAGGAGATCAGGTACTCATGAAAACCCTTCCTTCTTTGTCCCCATCTTTAGGACCAGTGTGGAAGGGTCCACACATGGTCATCTTCGCAAATCCTACTGCTGTCAAAGTACTGGAATTTGACTCCTTGACTCATCGCTCCTGAGTTAAGCCGTGGTTTCCATCAGAACAGGACAACACGGAGCCTGAGTTAAGTTGTGAAACAGGAGAAGGCCTTAAATTGATATTCAAGAAAAGGACAGCACAGAATGAAGATAAGTAACACAATATACTGGGATATAATAATAATATGCCTATGGGGTTCAGAAACACTTCCTGTATGTATTCCACCAACCCCACCACTATTAGGGGTGAATGATAGGATCCCTTTGGTTGAGGCAGCTAACCTAACTTTTATAGAGGGAGACCGTGTTTTAAAATATGACCTGGAATATGGCAATTTTACAATTTGGCATTGGGATAATAGCCATATCCTTAACTTACCTAAGGGCAAACCTTTTACGGGTTACTTATTTGTAAAATTAGAACAAAGTCATAAATATTGGGCTGAAATTTTGCCCAGCAATGAAACTGGAAGGGAATTATATAACTCAACTAAAAAGATACATTGTATTGCCATAGATATAGATGATCGAAAAATTAAAAAGGTCCCAGGTTATGAAGACCAAGATGTTGCGGCTGGATGTGTGATGTGCCATAGTATTGCTTGTCCACATAGTCTCCTGCCCTGTCAGTGCGGCTGGAAGGCTAATCACGCATTATTCTTAAAGGTCCAATGGTGGACCCAAGTGCCTCCGGGAAACATCACGGTTAGACCCGGAAGGCTTTGGGAACCTTTGTGGCAAAGCCAGACCACCGCCTACCTGGGAGTCTCCTCAATTTTGTTGACTCTAACTTGGGACACCCAGAGGTTTTGGGTTGATACTTACTATCCTAATTGCTCCCACTCTGTAGATTTACAATGGAAACAACACCTATGGTGGATACAACATTACTGGCCCCAAAATAACAAGATAATGAAAAGAGATCTTATAGGAGGGATAGGAACAGGATTAGGCATATTGGGGCCGGCAGAATTTGCTGCTGCTGAGGAACGACACAATTTGGAAAAGGATTCCTTATCCAAAATAGGCCATATTAAAGGCACTTTGTTTCAAGAAGAAGGCAAAGGATGGGAAACTCTTTCAAAAGAAAACGAGGTCTTAGTAAGGTGGATAAGTAAGACCAGAGAAACCGTACAAAGGCATTTCCAAACTCAAACCTGGGAAAGGGCATGTATTCTCACCCAGGAAGGATTGCTCACCATGTTAATGCAGATGGAATCTGAGGTGGCCATGGGACAATGGCCTACTCTAATGAATGCTGAATTGGAAACTCAAAAATTATGGCCTATATATGGAAGCCCCAAGTTATGGAAGATTATCACTGGGGGCTGTAACTCGAGGCGTTGCATCCTAAGGGCACATGTGCCTCGGATGGACCATGCTAATTCATATCCAATAGTTCAGCTTGCAGGCATAGGGATTATATTAAATCAGACAAGGATTTTGCCAATGGGGAGTCGATGGGCCATAATGTCAAATGAATCAGCTTGGGCTCCCATACCTCTTTCTAACTGCGAAGAGAGAAATAAAATCTGGCTGTGCCCTGAACAAAGCTGGAACCCTGATTTCGCTCAGGTCTGGCCACTCGTCTCTACCCCAATAACCAATAGCATTTGGTACATGGGTAGAGGGAAATTTTGCTGGGAAAGTAAACAAGGAGAAATAGTTGACACAGAGAGTTTTACCTGTGAGCATATGTACCATGTACTAAATCATACCGGAGTATGGTGCAACACTGGAACCGTTGGTCGAATACATTTACAAAAGATTAACAAGACTTACAGTAATCTGGATATTGAAGATCAATCTTTCCTTGAGGTAGAATTAAATATGCCTCATGGAATTGTTCCTATGGAAACTGGATGGCCAAAGGAAGAATTGAGGATTGAGGACCACGAGCTAGCTCAGGTGCTTAATTATTCTAATCAACAATATCACCAGATCCAAATAAGTATGGAAGAGGGAGGAAAAGCCATAGTTAAATTGGTAAAAAATTATGACCAGACATGCCAGGGATTTTTAGGATGGCTACAGTGCAGCTTTCCTTCCTATGTTGTGGCTTCCTCCCTAGGGGGCGCTGCATTTGGAATATTACTTGTTGGTCTGATATTCTTTTTGTGTGTCATTCGTAGACGCTGTTGTATACGCCAGAAAAATAAGACATCCAAGGCAATTTTGCAAACCAAGATGTAACAAACACCCTCCCATTAGATCGGATCTCTGGATCGACTTCTGAACCTGCCCTGACTGCGGTTCCCCTGTCATCGTCCCCCTTCAGCAGGAAGCAGTTTAGATCGGTCATCGTCCTGGTTCATAATAGCAGTTAGGAGTCATGTGTTCAGAGTGGGGATTATAATAGGGAGAGATAGGATAAAATAGGCAGAGAGGGAAAGGTTAGGACATGAGGTCCCTGTGTGGAGAAAAACACACATTTTGAAACAATGCTGGGAGCATCTGACTACGCCAAACCCCCTCAGGCTTAAGGTCCCTCTTAAGAATGTAAGACACCACCTACTCCCCCTCAGGTTTCCCTCAGGAATTTGACAATCAAAATACCTGACTGAAATAACTAAACCATAAAACTTATCTTAACCGAGGGACAGTATTGACCAGTCTGACTCCTCACACAATGGAGTCGAGCCAGTCAGGAATGGATAACCCAGCGCCTGCGCCTAGAGTTGTGCAGCCAGTAAGGGTAGAACCTGACAAGGAACGGGGGGGGGGGGGGGGGGGCAGGGAAGGGGTGACCAGATTCTTATAAAACAAGGACCCCTGCCTCTGGTTGCGGGTATTCACCTTCAAATGCCCCCTCTCTGTAAAGAGAGCTTTCCTGCTAGTCTTCCTTTCTGACCTTATACTCTAATAAACTTCTGCCTGCTGCTCGTTCCGTGTCCACCTCTTCATTCGTCGAAGCGGCGAGACAACGAAGCCTGGGTATTGATGTACAGAAAATCCTGCAACGCCAGGTTTGGTAGGACGAGGTGGTTCCCTCCCTCGTTTGTCCCTCAGTCCCTTAGTTCTTACAGCCATTGGGCTGCCCTCGGCCTGCCCCTGTGTAGCACTGTACTAGTGTGTGATCACTCACCACCATTCAGCCAAGGGCACATAGGCTCCCAAATCTTCCACCTGCTTCCACCACTAAGTTACAGTATGACCTGGGACTCCTTCTCAGCGTCCAGGAAACTATGAGGACTTTTGTTGTTGAAAGCTCAGTGATTGGAAATCTCATGTAAGGCAAAGAAGCCCTGTAGCACTTAAAACAGAAATTGCACTTCAAGGACTTTTCTGGAGTTATCAGGGAGTCTGCCATGCTGGAGGTGGAAAGCCGCCCTACTGCCAGGCAGTCTCAGGACTGGCCTATAGTACTCCTCTCCCTTCCTGGCCTACACCACTGCTGGGCCTCAGGACACCAGAGCTGCTGCTCTCCTCTGGCCTGGGTCTCAAATGCAGCATCCCTGGACTGCGAGTCAGCCTGAAGCCCAGCCCTGCCCTCCTCTGAGCCCATCTCCTTCAGAAGGAGGCCTTCCCTTTGGCACCTCCTTTCCACATCAGAAACCCAAGGGTTCGCTGGTTCTGTTGGGGCCATAAAACAATCCTGCCAACAAAAAGACCTCTTCATGTATGTACAGAAGAGAGCAAACACGATTTATTGTTACCTAAGAACCAACAGACTCACATGTGAGGTAACTCAGAAGTGACTGGAGTCGACATGATTGCACATGAATTTCTGCAGTAAAGTGGAAGAAGGAATAAGGACAACTTCTCATCTCTCATCGCCTTGAGAGGCTAAGGAGTAGGCCTTGTGAGGATCTCCTGAGTACCTCCAGATGTTGTAGGAATTTTTACCTCAAAACCCGGAGTTCGTTGCTCACCGCTTCAAAGAATGAAGAGGTGGACACGGAACGAGCAGCAGACAGAAATTTATGAGAGTATAAGCTCAGAAAGGAAGAACAGCAGGAAAGCTCTCTTTACAGAGAGGGGGCATTTGAAGGTCAATGCCTTCTATAGGCAAGGGGTCCTTGTTTTATCAGGTTCTGGCTGTCCCCTTCCCTGCCCCCTCGTTCCTTCTCAGGTTCTACCCTTATTGGCTTGATAACTCTAGATGCTGGGTTGTCCACTCCTGATTGGCTGGATTCCAAGTATGAGGGGGTGGTCTATGGCCATAATGTTCCTTGTGGGTCATATGTTTTATGGTCTACCATGTTTTTTCAGTTAGGTCTTTTGTCAAATTCCTAAGGGGAAGTAGGTGGTATTTGTTACATTCTTAAGAGGAACCTTCTATCCGAGGGGGTTTGCTATAGTCAGATGCTCCAAGCATTGTTCCAAAACATGTGTTTTTCCCCACCCAGGAACCTCAGGTCCTAACCTTTCCCTCTCTGCTTATTTTATCCTATCTTTCCCTATCATACAGAGACTCCTGAGTTCATTTTTCATGGTGTGTGTTTATAGTTCCAGGGGTCAGAAGGACCTCAACCTTGCATTATCTTATTTTTTTAAAGTTTATTTATTTTGAGAGTGAGAGCACACGCATGCGTGCGCGCGTGCACACACACACACACGCACAAGCAGGGGAGGGGCAGAGAGAAGAGACAAAATCCCAAGCAGGCTCCTTGCCATCACTGCAGAACCGGATGAGGGGCTTGAACTCACAAACTGTGAGATCATGACCTGAGCCAAGATCAAGAGTCAGACACTTAACCAACTGAACCACCCACGTGCCCCTCAACCTTGCATTATAAAATCAAAAGTTTGTGCCTCTTCTTAGGCCCATTTGGTTTGCATGAAGACTCCCTAAGGATGGAGAAGTGGGAGATAGGTGCTTTCTCCCTCAAAGACAGTATCCTTATTTTACCTTTACAGTCCCCTTGGAAAAGCCACCAATATTATTCCAAAACTCACCCCTTTTTTGATAGAACTCTAATGACAATCTCCCCTCCTTTTTCTCTTGGTGCATCATTTGGTGCGAATCTGTACAGTTCATTGGGCTTATCAATAATTTCATGTTTATTATCCCATCTGATCTTCAAAACTCATCATTTTACTGACATAGAAACGAAGTGACTATCGTAAACTTGACTTAAGGGAGCTGAGACATGAACTCAGGTTTTTGATATCAAAGAGCTCATCTTTTTCAGCCTCCCAGAATAAATTGCTGGGCCATTCTAATGCAAGCAAAGAAAGAAAGGTCATATAAGAAGAGGAAGTAGGGAGAGGCATTTTATATTTCTTCAGTTGAGCACTGTGCTGCATTCTAGAACAGAGCCACTCAATAGAACTCTCTGTGATGATGGAAATGTTCTTTACTTGAACCATCCAATATGGTAGCCACAAGCCACAGCCACATGTGTACGTGGGTACTTGAAATTAAGAACTGACTTCTTGGGGCGCCTGGGTGGCGCAGTCGGTTAAGCGTCCGACTTCAGCCAGGTCACGATCTCGCGGTCCGTGAGTTCGAGCCCCGCATCAGGCTCTGGGCTGATGGCTCAGAGCCTGGAGCCTGTTTCCGATTCTGTGTCTCCCTCTCTCTCTGCCCCTCCCCCGTTCATGCTCTGTCTCTCTCTGTCCCAAAAATAAATAAACGTTGAAAAAAAAAAATTAAAAAAAAAAAAAAGAACTGACTTCTTAATTTTACTTCATCTTAATTGAAATGTAAGTTAAAAAAACCACACATAGTCAGTGGCTACCATGTTGGACAGCAGAGCTCCAGAATGCAAAAGCCCTGCTAGGTGGGTAAGATGTCCCCTTGCCTGGTGACCAGTGGGCTGTGTTTGCCTCAGGCCTTGGAGTGAAGCTTCCACAGATGTTATTCACATTAAGTAGGCTGCCCCTTGGGAAGAAGAACATGTGAGCCCAGAGAGGTTTCAGCTGCTGACATGGCTTGGGCTGTCAACATTCCTGTCCAGTGGGGCTCTGGCTCCCCCAACAGGACCTGGCCCCTGTCAGTTCCCCCCTCCTTCTCTTCCTCTGTCCCCTCTCCCAGCCCAGAGCATGGCACTCATCCCCAGGTTGCTCCTTCAGGCAAATCAGGACAACTTCATCAGAGAATAGAAATCAGGACAGGACAACTTCATCAGAGAATAGAAATAATCGTTCACCTGCTTAAAAGTCATATCAGAACACAGCTGAGAGAGACCTTCAGAATTCTTTCTTCACACCCACCCTGTTTCACAGTTAAGACAAGGCCTGGAGAGGTGACCAGTAACGTCCTTGGCCTCTTTGCCTAGGGCCCTGACCCACTGAGCTCACAGATGGGGCGGAACACATGTGTAAGCAAGAAAACAGGAGCCATCTGGCCATGGTCAGGCATTCCTCTTGCCTGGTTACGTCCACGCAGTGATTCCATTAAAAGTGATGGTGTGGCACAAGAACAGACATTCAGATCAATGGAATAGAATAGAGAACCCAGAAATGAACCCACAAACGTATGGCCAACTAATCTTTGACAAAGCAGGAAAGAATATCCAATGGAATAAAGACAGTCTCTTCAGCAAGTGGTGCTGGGGAAACTGGACGGCGACATGCAGAAGAATGAACCTGGACCCCTTTCTTACACCATACACAAAAATAAACTCAAAATGGATGAAAGACCTCAATGTAAGACAGGAAGCCATCACAATCCTCGAGGAGAAAGCAGGCAAAAACCTCTTTGATCTTGGCCACAGCAACTTCTTACTCCACACGTCTCCAGAGGCAAGGGAAACAAAAGCAAAAATGAACTACTGGAACCTCATCAAAATAAAAAAGCTTCTGCACAGCGAAGGAAACAATTAGCAAAACTAAAAGGCAATTGACAGAATGGGAGAAGATATTTGCAAATGACATATCAGATAAAGGGTTAGTATCCAAAATCTACAAAGAACTTATCAAACTCAACACCCAAAAACCAAATAATCCAGTGAAGAAATGGGCAAAAGACATGAATAGACACTTCTTCAAAGAAGACATCCAGATGGCCAACCGACACATGAAAAAATGCTCCACATCACTCATTATCAGGGAAATACAAATCAAAATCACAATGAGATGCCACCTCACACCTGTCAGAATGGCTAACATTAACAACTCAGGCAACAACAGATGTTGGCAAACATGCGGAGAAAGAGATCTCTTTTGCATTATTGGAGGGAATACAAGCTGGTGCAGCCACTCTGGAAAACAGTATGGAGGTTCCTCAAAAAACTAAAAATAGAACTACCCTACAACCCAGCAATTGCACTACTAGGCATTTACCCACGGGATACAGGTGTGCTGTTTCGAAGGGACACATGCACTCCCATGTTTACAGCAGCACTATCAACAATAGCCAAAGTATGGACAGAGCCCAAATGTCCATAGATGGATGAATGGATAAAGAAGATGTTATATATATATATACAATGGAGTACTGGCAATCAAAAAGAATGAAATCTTGCCATTTGCAACTACATGGATGGAACTGGAGGCTTTATGCTAAGTGAAATTAGTCAGTCAGAGAAAGACAAAAATCATATGACTTCACTCATATGAGGACTTTAAGAGACAAAACAGATGAACATAAGGGAAGGGAAACAAAAATAATATAAAAACAGGGAGGGGACAAAATAGAAGAGACTCATAAATATGGAGAACAAACCTGAGGGTTATGGGAGGGGTGGTGGGAGGGGGGATGGGCTAAATGGGTAAGGGGCATTAAGGAATCTACTCTTGAAATCATTGCTTCACTATATGCTAATTTGGATGTAAATTTTAAAAAATAAAAAATAAAGTTAAAAAAAAAGTGATGGTGAATAAGGGTTAAGTTTGGCAAAGAACCAAGTTTCTAATCCTTAACTATCAATGCATGCCTTTGGGTCACTTAGAGGAGCAAAACATTTCCATCCTGTTCTTAAAGAGTCTCCATAATATAATTCTATTTCTTTAATCGCCCTTTGAAGAGATGAGGCCCAATTCTCATAAACAAAAATACCTTGGAGCATATTTACTGATTGAATAAGAGTACTTATCCATTTGGGGGCTAACTACTAACAGTCCTAACACTTTTATAAGCAGAAAGTCCTGCTTCAATTCTAACTTCACTGATTTTTTTTCCCCCTCAGCATGGTGTGTCGAGTGCTTAGCCATGCCAGATGGACAAGTCATGAGTAGGCCACATTTGGCTGGAAACATATAAGCTGTATCTGGTGGACTGGGTCAAAGGTCTAAAGTTCAAGGTTTCAGATATGGCACCACAGTCACCTGAGACTTGAAGCAAGAGCCGCTCACCTGATTTGAAACAGTTTGGATAACAAACCATTGGGTACTGCTGAAATGTATCAGGGAATTAGTTGTCATAAAAACATTCAAAATGAACATCCCAAAGTGCCAGCAAGCAGGAAACAGACATGTCAGTAAGGTGGGTAGTGAAGGTTCCCATGAGTATTACATCTCACTTTTAATGACATCATATGAGCCTATGTTCCATTTCTCTCTATAATTAGGGCTAATAATTCAATATCTTCAAGTGGATATTTATGGCAGACTTTGGAAATATTAATCTGTTATTACTAGAGTTACATTGCTCTGAATTTGAATATGGAAAACACAGCCAAAGACTCGCTCATCTCAAAACACAAAAAATTAGCAAAAAATTAGTCCCATGGGCTTGCTGTCTGATGTCTGGCAAGCAACATGAGAGTGGCTGACTTATTTTAATGTTTCAAACTGCTTCCATTTTATCACTTGGAAAATTTTTCAATTATTCCAACACAGCCAGAGAAGAGAGAACATGAGATTTGGAGTCAAAAGTATTGGATTGAAATGCCAAGCCTGACACTTAGATTACTTTCCAAAAATAGCCACCCCTTCCCTACCCACCACCTCCATGGGAGAATTGTATTTCCCTGCACCTTGACTTTGGGCTTGGCCACGTGACTTGTTTTGGCCAATGGAAAACTGGCAGACATGGCTCTTGCACTGCTGTCCTGGCAAGTCCCCGGGTCTGAGGAAGAAGGGTGGCATGGGACCAGAACCAGCTGCAGCCTGCTGTTTACAGTCACCAGCCAACTCCTGCTGATCCCTAGACACAAGAGAGAACAAACGACTACTGCTTTAAGTTTTGGGTGGTTTGTAGTACAATACTCGACACATTAACAAAAACTTGGTTCCAGTTAACATTGGGATAATGGTATCAACATCACATGTAATCCAAATGACATCGTGCTATTATCATTCTACCTGCTTAAGAACAAATGAAGTGCCCCACTCTCACCTTGGCTTCCCAACATTGTATGTGGTGCTAATTTGGTTAAACTGGGACTACACAACTACATTTCCAGAATCCCCTCCCCTGTGTGGTCCTAAGTTAGCACTGGCCACCAGAGAAAGATTGGAAGTAATATTCCAAATTCTGTCACTTGGGACTGCAGACTGGGACCCAGTGCCCTCTGGGGTGACCCTGGATGGCCTGTGCTGCCTTCACAGATAGTGCCCATTAACAGTTTGTTTCCCCCCCTCTCCACTCTCAATCTTGGCATTCATCTTTGTCCAAAGGTTCAACGTTTGACCCTATCCAAGAACTCAGTTCCCCTCTAAGAATGAAATCTGCCCCCAAATCTTTGCTTAGTGACTGGACCCTGCTACCATGATCAGGTCTCAGATGGGAACTACTTGCCTCGGTCCCAAGTGTTGACCCACTGAATAGCACCTGTGGCTCTGTGCCACTTATTAGGATGCCTCATCCCTTACTAGACATTTACCTCTATTTGGGAGCCACCTCTTACTGAACCCCTTCCCCTGTCAAATGCCCCTCATTTGACTTCCTTAGACACACCTCCCCCATGTAAGCATTTTGTGAGCTAGGGGATAGTATTTTTAACTGTGATTCCCTATTCATTTGTCCTTTGTTTCAAGCCCTTAACAAGGAATAATTTGTAAAATGGTTTCCTAGTCAAATATGTAATCATGGGCAATTTGTTTTGTAGGAAGCAGGGAGTGGCAGGCATCCTCCAATGGAGTTAGAGAAATCCTAATTGCTCACACCTGCAGAAGCTGTCATTTTTGTAAGGTATGTAATTAGCAGCCAGAGTGTGCTAGAAACGATGGGATTGTCTGTTTGAACAGGGGACGCAGGCCAGAGACTGCCCAGTTTGGCGCTCTCCAACTCTGTTCATTAGCCCAGCCTGGGCTCTTGGGTCACTGGCTAAGGCTGATTTCATGCCTGAATACAAGGTGTGGGGTCAACTGAGTCCACACGCCTTTCTCCACAAAGCAGGTGTGACCACTTGAAAAAATTGGACCCTCTGTACTTTGCGATTATGAATTTCCTGTTTTTCTAGTCCAGTGGTTCTCAGCTTTGGTTGCACATTAGAATCACCAGGGAGATGCTTTAAGAATCCTGGTGTCCAAGCTGCACCCAGGCCAATTAAATCAGCTTCTCTATGGCATCCCGCGTATAGCTCCTCAGATAATTCCAATGTGCTGCCAAGTTTGAACACTGGTTCTAGATCAGTGGTTCTCAAATGTTAGCTGCATCAGAATCACTCGGAGAGCTTGTTAACACTCGCCCCCAGATTCAGTGAGTGCGGGGGAAGGGTGTCCAATAATTTGCACCTCTCATATTCTAAGAATGCTATCAATGCTCAAAACAATGTTGAATTCCTTTTGGAATCAGAATGGTTAACTTTTATTTTGCACATATGATAGGTATTGTACTAAATGTTTTAGTCATTAGTTCGTTTAGTTATTTTCACAAGGACTGTTTCATCCTTACCCTTCAAGTCTCAGAAGAAGTGCCCCACCTGCGATGCCTTGTGTCTGCCCTTTATCGATACAACTACTGAAGCTGTCACATCACATAGTTTGTTTCCTCCTGGGCCGTAACCACAGTCTGTAATCTTACTTCCCCTCTTCCACTCGCCTGCAGGCTCCATGATGGCAGAGACCCTACCGAGTGCCGAACGTGTGGCAGGCGCTCCACACACACTTTCTGAATGAATGAATCCACAGATCAACCACAGGAAAGTTAGTGTTACGGTCTGCATTTCACACACCAGGACATAGACATACAGAAAGATTCAGTAATTTGCCCAAGATTATAGTGGACGAACTGAGGTTCAAATTGTGTCTTGACCAGAGCTGGGCTCTCAAACAACTGCAAGAGTTGATCATCAGCCTTAAAATAAAATAACAACCTTCAGCGGTCTTTGCCTGACTGCCAGTTGATTCACAGCTTTTTTCCCCCAGGAAAAATAAAAATCCACAACCAAAACCCGTGTGGCCAGACTAAAAAAGCAGTGACAATTTCTTTCCCATTTAAAAACTCTACCGTCCATACGAGAAACTTACTTAAAATTTCCCGAAGCAGGTGAAGGCTTCTTTCTACCTCATAGAAAATGGTATCAAAACCTTTTAATACAAAATGTTGGTGTTTAGGGGAAGAAAGCTACATGAAAACAAATGGATTTGAATTATGACTTTATTTAGTATCCTGATAAATTAATATGCACAGCAATCAAAAGCATTGGGCGCTTTCCCTAAAGTGGTTCTGGAGGTGTACACTAAAATATACGCAGAATCCTTTAAATAGTCGACTTTATTTTCAAACTCAGAAGTGTGGTAACATTAAGTCACTAAAGCATGGGGTCTCCTTCTCTAATAGTTCATGATTTAGTTCTGAGTTTATAAAGGTTTCAATGACCATTTCAGCTCCCGAAAGCGATGAAGGCTGAAGTTCTAGCACTGACAGTTTAGAAATCACCTGATCTGGTCTCCTAATTGTAGAAGTGACAAATCCACTGCAAAGACTACAAAGCTAGTAAGAGACAGCCTGGATTACAAATCAGTTCTCAGAAGTGGTCTGAAAGGTCTGGTAAAGTACACAAGGCACATAGCATCACAAAGAACTCTAGTCATACCCCAAAGGCCCTTGTGTTACTTTCTGCTTAACATAGGATTAAACCTTGTTCTTTTGCAGTTAACAAATTCTGGAAACAGAATCACTCCCATCACTGCAGATTATTATTGATCACCGACTGCCAGTGTACTTTTTCTCTCCTGGGATGTCTGGACTTGGGGACTTTTATTCCTTCTATGTTCACAGTAGACCTACATCAGGGGTGCCTGTTCCTGTCTGAAATTCATCATCAGCTGAAGGAGTTAACATTGGGATTTACAAAACCATCAAATCCGAGCATGAGACAGTTCATTTCTCTTTAGAGTTAATTCCCAGCAGTCAGCATATAACATGCTCTCATCTAAGTTGCCATTGGCTCAAATTCACTGGCGGATTCTTCTGGGGCATCAGTGTGTCCCTGAACAGCAGTGAGACTTCTCATTCCGTGAATATGCTATATAATACCATATAATGTACTATGCACTTCTGGCATACAATGTTTGGTGATTTAATGTAACAGCTGCACATAACCGTGCTTTTGCAAGGTGTTTTTTTGTGGGTTTTGTTTTCATTTTTTTAAAAAGGCCACTTAGTTGTTTTAATTTAAACCCTTGGCGAGTGTGTGAAGCACACGTATCAACCAGCGACAGACTGGTCATGTTCTGGCAAGCTATTTTTTTCCAATTGCAGTAAACGTTCCCATTCAAAACAACCTGCCGGACATCAGTGAATTTTTAAATTTTATAAACACATAGGAAAGTTGTGTATATAAAAGAAAATCTTGAATTTTCGTGTAAGCGATTCTGATTTCTTGCTACTACACTGTAGCAAAGGAAGTCTGATAGCCTGTCTTTATAAATTCTTTTTACACTTCTAAGAATGCACGTCTGGTTCAGGTACAGCTTATAACCACTTGTTAGATGCATCCCCAGGGACGTATTTATTTAGAGTCGGCATCTCATCTTCAAGTTCATCCTCGGCAAACCAAGAGTTGCTGTAGAAGCTTTACCTTTTAGGGGCAGTGAGTCGATTTTGAGGTAACGCTGAAAGCACTGTTGCCAGCTGCAAGGCCTTGACACGAACCCCTATCTCAAAAGCAATTTCATTAGCCTGATCTAAAAACAGACAAACAAGACCCAGATACGCAGTTATTACCTGCTCTGACCTGGCAAAACCATTCAAGCGTTTAATTTATAAGTTGGCAAGTTTTCCTCCTCTCGTTCTGCTACCGATTTCATTCCTTCGGCTGCTTTCTTTTTGTCTTGTCCCAATTTTCGAGGAACATGCGGAAGATTGATAAGGAAACGCCAGATTCTTTGACCATTTCACTTTTTGGCTTTTCTTTCTTACTAACTTTTTGCTCTGGAAAAAGGGTGAGCTCAGTATATTTTCTCTCTAATTCCACGAGCAGAACTCCATGTAGGAAGTATAATGGAAGTGGTATGCTAAACAGAACATGAACGTTCTAATGAATGCAAGACTGAGAAGTGGGAACTGAAAGTGCATGTGGACAAAGCAGCTAATTTGAGTTTAGAACAGCAAAGTTGATGTCCGATTTGAAAGAAAGGGCTAATTTTAATCATCTTAATAACGAAACCAAAAATATAATCCCCCCTTTTATTAAGGAATCCTAATGACTTTGAGGTAGATGATGCTGTGATCGGATAAGGAAGAAAACAGGTGTGAGACACAAAATTCACATGGAAAATTAACAACACATCCAATTCAAAGTTCTAAGCACAAAATCCAGGCATGTCGTGTCGTGCACGTGCTTCTTTAATTGGAGATGAACTTGGCAGCCAAAGGCAAGGATCCACACTCTAATGGAAGAGCCAACTACAGAATGGTTGTCCTCAGGAAGAAGCCAGTAACTTTGCATTTGATTTTTCCAGCCTGGCTCATTCCCAAATGTTCAGCATTTGGATTCCTAAAGTCTTCTTCAGCATTTAACTAATTCTTTGTGAGTGGAAGGGGCTGGGACTGTTTCTCCACACATAAACTGATCCTAAGACAGAACAAGTAATTACATTAATCATCGAGTGTGTCACAAATGCATCAATATTAGACTTTTGTTGCAGAATCAATCCATCTGTTCGTTTTTATTTTGATTTGTTTTAAAGTTTATTTATTTATTTTTTAGTAATTTCCACACCTAACGTGGGGCTTGGACTCACAACTTCAAGATCAAGAGTTACACGCTCTTTCGACTTGAGTCAGCAAGGCACCCCACAGCTGTTAGTTTTTCATTGCTGTATCACTTCATCCTTGTTCAGAGTCAGTGTCGGCACCAAAATTATCATCTTAAAGGTGCTTTAGTTTTTAGTCCTGAACTCACACTTAATTCAAAGCAGCTTATCTTAGAAACAAGCATGCCCACCCCCTTCACCACAGAGCATCCACTTGTCAGAAATCACATTTATAAACACATGTCACACCTTTTAAGTTTCTGTATTAATTACTACACTATAACTTCCCAAATTCAATATGTGGTCATTCAAATGCCTATCCTCTTCAAGGTAATTACTTTTTTTTTTTAAGTCTATTTATTTATTAAAAATTTTTTTTTTCAATGTTTATTTATTTTTGAGAGACAGGGACAGAGCGTGAGCAGGGAATGGGCAGAAAGAGGGAGATACAGAATCCAAAGCAGGCTCCAGGCCCTCAGCCATCAGCACAGAGCCCAACGCGGGGCTCGAACCCATGGACGGTGAGATCATGACCTGAGCTGAAGTCAGACACTTAACAGACTGAGCCACCCAGGTGTCACTTTTTAAGTCTATTTATTAATTTTTGAGAGAGAGAGAGAGAGAGAGAGAGAGAGAGGGAGCGCACGCACACACAAGTGGGGGAGGGGCAAAGAGACAGGGAGACACAGAATCCGAAACAGGCTCCAGGCTCTGAGCTGTCAGCACATAGCCCGCCGCAGGGCTCAAACCCAGGAACCGTGAGATCATAACCTGAGTGGAAGTCAAATGCACAACGACTGAGCCACCCAGGCGCCCCAAGGTAATTACTTCTTCCAGCTAAAAGAGATTGCTCTTTATGCATTTCCCCACACAGATAATCTGCAGTGTCAGCTATGTTGTAAATGCATTTCAATCTCTGATTAGTTATCCTGGCTCATGTCAGCTACAAGAAACCTCTGCCTTCCAGGTTACCCCTCATCTCCTGTAGTCTGATCCCCAGCAGGGTCAGCCTGTATCGTGTCATCGCTCTCTCACTCCTGCCCAGCACCTAGCACCTCCTCTCCGACCCCAGCTTGCTGTTTGAAATTTATGGTCTGTGACCAGCACATTGCTCCATATTCTCAACCCCTTCTTTAAAACATAACCACGTCCTCCTGCTCTAATACAGTGGTTCTCAAGAGGTGGTAGGAAGGGCGTGCTGATTTTGTCTCCAGGGGGCATTTGGCAATATTTGGGAGACATTCGGGGGACGTGCTCCTGGCATCAAATGAGCAGAGGCCAGGGATGCTACTAAACACCCTACAGCTCTGTACAACGGTTATTTGGCTCCAAATGACCCTAATGCTGGGTTCAAGAACAGGCCATCCCCTAAGGGCACCGTTTCCCCTATAGCCTCTCAAGTGGTGGTGCTGTGTTCCCTCAGAGCCCCAGTACCACAGAAACTGGAGGAGGGACTGGTTGCTCTTTCTGCCACTGCTGTCCTTCCCTCTCTACAACCCACCAACTTTGACTCTTAAGTCACACGATGTATCATCGCTGCTCCTCTCTGTTTTCTGGCCCTACTTCTAAGTCCACAGTCAATTATCACAATCCCTCTTCCCTCACTCCCTCCTACCTACTTGACAAAACCACAACCATGGTTAAATCTAACTTCCTGTGTCTACATTCACCCATGTAGCTGAATGTCTACCACCCTAAACCCTCTCCTGATCCTCTATCACCACCGGTTACTGCCCCATGTCTCTGCTCCCCTTTGCAGCAAATCGTGGAAAGAAAAGTCTACTCTTGCTGCTTCCTATTCTCATTCCCTCCAAGAAGCTTTCCACCAATCAGGCTCTGTCTCCATTCCTCCATCAAAACTGCTCTCACCACCATCACAAATGGCCTCCCTGTTAAAGCCAATGGTTGACTGTCAGTTCGCTCTCAGTGGCATCTGACAAGGGTGTTCCCTTCCTCCACCTTTTCTCATCTGGCTTCCAGGATATGAGACCGGTAGTTTTCTTCCTCCTTCTTCAGGCAGCTCTGCTGTTTCCTTGCTTCCCGTCCTGACCTTTTAACGTTGGGAGGGGTCCGAGCTGAGTCCTTTCTTTTGTCCATCTCTATCTATATTCACAGCTCTGGTCATCTCATCCAGTCTCAAGGCTCTAAATGCTATCTGTGTGCTGGTAACTCCCAAATTTACAGCACCAGCTGATCTCTCTCTCTCTCTCTTTGAACTCCAGACTTGCACATCAAATTGCATTTTCACTTGCTCTCCACTTGGATCAAAAGTAGACCTCCTAAACTTAGTACCTCCAGCTCTGGTCCCTATACCTGCAGACACCTCCCCGTCAGTTGGCGGTAAATCCAACCTTCTAGTTACGAAGGCCACAAATGTGGAAATCATCTTCGATTCCTCTCATATCCCATACCCAATCAGTAAAAGAATCGTTATCCTTTAAAGTGTATCCAGAATCCAGCCACCTCTCATGATCTCCTCTGCCACAGCCTGGTCCGAGCCATCCGTTTTCTCCTCTTGGTTCGTCTACCAGCCTCCTAACTGTTACCCTTGCTATATCCTAACGCCTATCCTTGCTGCCTCCCAGTCTACTCTGAACACAACAGCCAGAATCACTCTATTTTCACTTAAGCTGTATCATAGCGCTCCTTTGTCTGAGAATCCTCCATTGGTCCCCTGTGTCATTCACAGCAAAAGCAAAAGTCCTTAAAGTAGCCCATAAACACCTTTGTGATCGCCCCACTCCACTAATTTCATCTTGGGCTACTCTCTCACCCTCATCTACTCTGCTCTGGTCACACTTGCTGTTCCTCAATAAAAACAGACCTGTTCCTGCCTTAGGGCCTGTCCACTGAAAGCTCCCTTTGCTGGACTGCTGTTATCCCCCAGGGCTCAATCCCTCACCTCTTTCAAGCTTTGCTCAATAAGGCCTCTCTCAGGAAGGTCTGCCCTGACCACCCTATTTAAAATTGCAACCTCCTCTCATACAAGCACTCCTTCTCTCCCTTACTCTGTTCTCTTTTTGTTCCAGAACACATTTTAATACAGGAATAAATCTGTAAGCTTCCAAATTATAGCCTGCTTCTCTCATGAGACTAAGTGCCCTGTTCTCACCTTCCCCATACTCATTTTAGAGTTTATTCTTAAGAATGTTAAGCTGTTATATGTCAATTATATCTCCCTCCCACCACCACCAAAAAAAAAAAAAAAAAGGAAAAATGAAACAATGTCAAACTTCTTACTTAAGACTCCATTCCAAGTACAGACCAAAGTTGGGGTAGGGGTGGGCAATAAGAACATTTCTTTTCTTTAAAAAAAAAATTTTTTTTTAATGTTTATTTATTTTTGAGAAAGAGAGAGAGAGACAGAGAGCAAGCAGGGGAGGAGCAGAGAGAGAGAGGGAGACACAGAATCTGAAGCAGGCTCCAGTCTCTGAGCTGTCAGCACAGAGCTCGACGCGGGGCTCCAGCTCACGAACCGTGAGATCATGACCTGAGCCGAAGACGGACGCTTAACCAACTGAGCTACCCAGGCGCCCCAGAACATTTGTTTTCTATTGTCAATATCCTTGAGTGAAAAACAGTAAGACAAAGACCAAAATGAAACTGTAAAATTGCAGCTATGACATGATAATGCAGAGTTTTATACGTATAAGCCAGGGAAGAAACACTATACAATTGTTCCCTCCAAAATAAGTCTAGGAGCTCTCAACAATTTTAATTAGTAAATAAAGGAGGAATACAGGTTGTCAATCTTTATGATTATTTTTCTATTTAATGTGTAATCAATAATTTTCATTAGCTACGCAGTTTTCTTTATTGCCTTCTCCAAAGCTAAAATGAGTTACCTGCACTTACATATCACAGACTGCTCTAGGTCCTTGCCTTCCAACCACTTCCCCCCACCCCCGCCCCTTTTAAAATTCGACGACTTACCTTGTCATAAATTACTTTTATAATGAGAGAGCAGCTAGGACACGTTGCCACGTCTTCCCCATTCTCCAAATCTTCCTATAACAAAATCAAACACCGTACGGTATTGTCTTCCCTTTGCGATCTCCTCCTCCCAAACTCTTTCCACCCTTACGGTCAAGCTCCTTTGTGGCTCGTCTCCCGACAAGGTATGTGAGGGCCAAAAAGGCCTGCCGAGAGAGATATCAACTCTATTTCTCCCGCGAAGCGCTACTTGAAAATACCCGGGAAGGTTAGCCAAGATTCAGTCGCTTCCAAACCCCTGGGAAGACTTAAAAAAAAAACGCGTCCCTTCCTCCCAAAAGAACTGGGATCCTAAATGGAGAAGGATCGCAAGATAGCAGCTGCCCGCCATCCGACCTTTCCCACCTGCACCTTCCAGCCCTCCGCCTGACTAAAGGCCAGAACGATGTGCCACGGTCAAATCAGGGTATCAACTTTACGGCGACTCAGAGACAGGGCAAAAAGGGCGTGGAAAATTGTGAGCTAACAGGTGACGGGACCGCGGAAAGAACGTAGCAAGAGCGAAAACGCGCTTGCTCCGACGAGTCGCCGGGAGGGGCCCTGAAGTTACCTTGGTAATGCAGAAGTTATCCCCACACGGGCAGGGGTAGAAATACGTCTCCGAGTCTTCATCATACTGGAAGTCCTCGATCTCCACCTCGTCGTGAAACACGGCCATTGTCACTGGGGTCGGCAGATGCCTGTCGTCCCCGCCAGCCGACACTGCCCCGGGACGGTCTAATTTCTCCCGCGCGGACCCCAGCCGGGTATTTTCAGCGGGCACCGGCTCAGGAACTATCGCTTCCGGCGCATACACAAAGACGCAACGCCGGATTTCGAGGCCAAATGGGTGACCCGGTTGCGGTCACCATGGAGATGGCTGAGCTAGGGGGCGGAGACCCTGGATGAGGGCGCCAGCTGCTAGGTGGTGTGCTCACCGCGCCGGCTGTCGGAGGCACCGACCAATAAAATGTGGGGATCGCTTGCGCCGCTCTGACGTGTCGTCTGGGACACCGGAAGTTGTCTCGCGCGGGTGGTGGAGCTCTGGCAGGTCTTCGAGCGAAGTCCCCGCGGCGCCGGAGGCGCGGAGGCCCTTTACTGCGGCTGCCGTCCTAGCTCAAGTCCGCCGGGTTTAGAGAGGCCTGGACCTTAGTCTGCGGAATCGGTGGCATCCCCCCGGCCTTCAACGCCCTTGGGGAGAGGAGGGCGCTCCTCTGCTAGGTCTCAGGCGGCGGCAGGAGCAGCTCTGCCTCCTGGACCTCCCTTCCTGCCTCTCCGGTGACGGACGAAAAGTCCACTTGGAATTTTGATTCACCGAGTGACCTTGAGCTCAGGGCGACGCCTACTTTGTAGTTCCCGGCTGCGCTCGGCCATTCAGGTACATCCCCGCCTTTCTCCCTTATTCCAGATTATCTTCAAATGCCCCAAATTGTGTTGAGAGGACCAAGGCCGGGAAGGCAGGCTGAGTTCTAGTCCTATGTTTGCCAAGCATGTATCATTATTAATGACAATGACTTGTAATAATAGTAATGACACCACCTTTTATTATTGGGAGTTTGCTATATACCAAGTATTGCACTAAGTATGATTCTTATATCAACCCTGGGAGTTTAGATGTTACTCCGTATTATTGATGTTCAGACCAAGATAACAGAGTTTGATATCTTGACCAAAACCACCTGTCTAGGAAATGAAGGCCCTGTCTGTCCACAAAGCCTCCGAACAAAGTACTTAATTTATTTGAACCAGGTTTCTTTTTTGTCAAAGGAATGGTACTTGCAGACAGTTATCACCCTGAGACCTCTGTATGCATTAAAGTGAAATGCAAATAAAAGGTGCTTTGTCTTGAAGGCAGTGCTAGTGCCTGTTTTAGTGCAAGGAGATTCCATGGGAGGTATCCCTCCATCACTCCACATTTATTCAAAGTTAGGAATGCAATGCAGTGAAAACGGCACTTTGAGAAATAGATGTGGGGTCAGAATCTGACTGTTGGGGACTTGCTCTGGGAGCTGGATATTTACATTCATTGAGCCTTATTTTGCCTTCTGACTAAAAAGGGGTTGGGTTAGAGATGATTTACAAGATTGCGTTCAGATCTCACATTCCACTTTTGCACGGAAGTTACCCGTTTTACTTGGTTAGCAATTATTTATACCATATTTCATTTATATTTACATGGTATGTTGAGGGTAACACTTGCACACACACACATTCCTATGCTTATTTATATACACATACTCAAAGGTTTGCATGAAGTTACCAATTTTGTGCACACTGAGGTGTAGCTCCACATGGTTTAGCTCTTTTAAGTCTTGAAAAGAGGAGTCTGGGAGAAAATCAGTAAGTTACATAAAAGTTGGTAGAAGGTTATCTCAAAGGCCTCACATTAGCATAATTGGAGACCTACCCAGCAGTTAGGAAACACTTGCTAAATTAAGTGGGATGATTCTGGAGTGACTGGGCAAAGGAGAAATCCCAGCAAAGCCCACCCAGCTCCATGGCTGCTCCTTGTATCTCTGTAGACACATATACTTCCCACATAGTATCTTGGAGACAGGAGGACAAGGGACAGTCTTCCAGGGTCTGTTCACTAGTCCCAGTGATCATTTTGAGGTTGGGAACCATCTTTAGTTCTTCAGTGCTTCTCAGCATACGTACCTACAAATTAAAGATGAGCCATTTTTGAATGTGCAGAAATGGGTGCATTCATATTTGGTTTTTGGAAGTCTAAATTGGTAGGCCTTTTAGAAAGCAATTTGGACCTAGCAAAAACAATTTGCTGGGGAATTTTAAAATCTGAGGTCAGTAGCCTAGCCGTTACAGGAGTTGTTGGGTAATATATATATATTTTTTATGTATAATTTCTTTGTAACTTTCCAACTTTTTTTGAGTTTGTATTACCTAAAATGGAAAAAGAAAAACTAGTGAACTATTTATTAATTATAATGAACACTATTTGTCAGGCACTATTATCAAATGGTTTGTGTGCATGAGGTCATTAAAGAAGCCCAGTGAGGTGTAGGTATATTAATCCCATTATCAACACTGGGAAACTTGTTTAGGGGCTGAAGAGCTTGCCTAAGGAGGCAAAGCTGGTAAGTGGCGGTAAATTGTGGTGAGAACTCCGATCTGTCAGACTCCAGAACCTAGGCTCTTAATGAACTTTGATGTTGTCTGTGATAGGATGGCATTGAAGCAGAGCTGGATGAAACCTACAGCCCTGGAGCTCAGAGATTTTCTGCCAGAGCAGTGCTGGTTTCCTTGAGACCTAGATTTGGGAGTCTCCTTGGCTTCCTATACTGTTTTCATCCTGCCAGCTGTTGGCCATATGCCTTGTCTGGCCAGCAGTGGTTCCCTGTATGGTTCTGCCCAGTTTTGAGTTCATACTGTGCTGGAGAAAGTAAAACCATAACCACACGTGTAATGCAATTGTTTTTTTTTTAACCCCACCCAGCATTTCTCAATAAAACATTACAATGACTACTAAACTTTTATTCCTGAAAGGGAATGGAAATGTTCTGTAATGAGACATTTTTGGACCTTGAGAGTGTGACAAAAGCAGACTTACTAGTTGCTATGGGATCATTTGCAATCACAAACTTAGAAATTAAAAAAGTTGTTTAAATCATAAAATGTTAACACTGCTGGTCTGGAAAATAATATTGACCAAAATTCTCAGCATATGATCGAATTTAGAACTAGTTTATAATTCTGAATAGCAACTGGGTGTTGTGCATCAGGCTGAGGCGAGTTTATTGGCGGTATCAAACCCATAACCTCTCTAGGTTGTTATGCAGGGAGGAGAGGGCAGGGGTTAATGGAATTGAGTTGATTTTTAGTACCTCTTGCTTGCCAGGTACTTGCATAGACATTTGTTCCTTCCAGCAATCCAGTGAAGTGCTATTGGCATTTGATTTTAAAATGTTAAGATGTGACTGGCCCTAGATGAAAAAGTAGGAAGGAGTCAGGCCTGAACGCAGTTCCACCGATTTCAGGTCAAGCACTCTCGTAACTCGTGAACCACTAGAGTTCCCTTACCAAATGCCAAATGCTGGGAGCCGCTTTGATTCCTTAGTGACACTTAGGATTCTGAATCAACGGGTGCTATGATAGATCTGTGAATTTACTTTATTTCAGTGTATGAATGCTCTTAGAGTTGTTCTTTTGTTTTTTTTTTCCTCTCTTTTTTAACTACTCCCAGACCTCATCCAATCTGTTAGCAAGTCATAGGGCTCTATTTCCAAAATAGGCTCTCTGTTTTTCTACTTCTGCCATCTCATAGCTTTATCCTGCTCTCTTCTTAGACTGGAGCCTTAAAACTGGGGACTCTTGGCCTTCTGTGATCCATTCTTCACATAGTAGTTTGAATGGTCCTTTACTATAAATGTAAATTAGGTCATTCAGTCAATGTAAATTAGATCCTTAAAGTAAACCTTTCCTGGCTTATTCAAACCCTTCAGTTGCTTCCCATTGTCCTTGGAATAAAGGTCATACTCTTTCCATGGTCTGATGTCACCTGGCAAGTGTCTACCTGCTGGACTTCCTCTCTTGTCACTGTCACCTAGCTCCCTGCTCTCCAGTCACACTGGCTGTGGTTCCTGTAACATAGTAGGCTTGTTTCTGTGATCAGACCTCTGCTTCGTGGCTCTGCCCTTGCTGTCTGCTCGGCTGTCTCTTCCTCATCAGTCGGGTCTCAGCTCACATGTCTCTCGAGAGGGACCTTTCCTGATACTCCCCCACTTATTTCCTTTATCATACTCATTGTAATCTATATTTGTCTCATTAATTATCTGTTTATTATTGATTGGACACACTAATAAAACTTCATGACGAGAAGGGCTTGGTGTCTGGTTCTTTTTTTTTTTTTAAGTTTATTTATTTATTTTGAGGGGGGAATCAGTGGGGGAGGGGCAGAGAGAAAGGAGGACAGAGGATCCCAAGTGGGCTCTGTGCTAACAGCAGAGAGCCCGATGTGGGGCCCAAACTCAAGAACCACAAGATCATGACCTGAGCTGAAGTCTGACGCTTAACTGACTGAGCCACCCAGGCACCCTGTGTCTGGTTCTTTATTGTGTCTCCACGGTGTAGAAAAGTGTCTGACATCCTGGCAATTCTTAAACAGAGTGTACTTACTGAACCAGTATAGTTCATTTTAAATCGTAAGCTTAATCTGTTGCCTGCAGTAATTTTTTTTTTTTACTGTGTAAGTGGTTATGTTTTATTTGGCATTGATGAGAATTTTCTGTTTCAGAAATAGAGTTGATTAAGAATTTTTTGGTTGCGGTAAGGCCTATGAGAATAGAAACATTGATGAAGTATTTCTTTGTATCATTTTAGAAAATCCTTAATGTATGTTAATTTTCAAGAGGTAATTAAATATTTACATTGAGTATATGAAACCATTGGATGTATGTCAAAAAGTGGGTAGGTTTTGGTTTTTATTTTTATTACCTTACTGCTTTGGGAAGCTTTTTGAACACAATTGATAAAAAATACCCTTTATATGTCAGTAGATGGCACCCTTGGTCATGGTTACTAGCATTAAAAAAATAAGATTTTAGAATTTTAGAGAGAACAACTTTTAAAAATTAACATTCCTTTATTTTCTTTTTTTTTTAGTTTATTTATTTTGAGAGTGCAAGTGGGGGAGGGGCAGAGAGACAGAGAGAGAGAGAGAGAGAGAGAGAGAGAGAGAGAGAGAGAATCCCAAGCAGGCTCTGCACTGACAGAGCAGGCTCTGCACTGATTCCTGGCTCGATGTCACAAACCATGAGACCATGACCTGAGCCGAAATCCAGAGTTGGATGGATGCTTAACTGACTGAGCCATCCAGGTGCCCCCATTTCCTTATTTTCAAGTTCAGTTGAGCAGTAGACCCTTTAAACAGCATAATCACCAAAAGGCATATCTTAATTGAGGACAATTTATTTTAGCAATAGTTGTCTAGAGCACTGAGCCAGAACAGAACAGTGTTACCATATTAACTATGTATCAGTTAAATTTTATCAGGGGACTTGGCCTTCACTGACATGTAACTGAAGTTACATGTTACATGAATTGACATGTAACCAGCCTTTGGTCTGGTCTTTCATGGGGTGGGTATCCTAAGTAGCAAGAGTTAAAGACAGGTCAAGGAAGCTGAATAAAGGAAGCAATAAGATCAGAAAAGTGGAAACCCAAGGAGGAAGAATTGATGGATAGGAGGTAGTTGAGCGCAGACTTGCTGTGAGGTGATGCTTGCTGATTATAATGAGCCTTTCCTTTTGCAGCTAAGACTGCCTTTTAACAGTTTGCCAGCACTTGGTTCTTACATGTTGTCTCTGCCATTGCAGGAACTTTGTGAGAATTTCAGTATATGGAAACACCATCCTTGTTCCAACTGGTGTATATCCAAAGGTCTCAGTATAATACCAGGACCAAAGTGTTACATGTCAGTCAGTCAGCCAGCCACATATTTAATGACTTCTAAAATCTCATGGACTTCTAAAGTAAGTTTCACCTTCTTTCTTTCAACAATGAATGCACCATTTTAGGTTTAGCACATTCAGAGGAGAGAGACTACATTTAGTAGTCTTACATGAGATGAAAGGCCTTATGCTTCTTTCATTTACTAGAGAGAAAAATGGTGAGCAGCATGTTTATATCCACAGTGATGCCACAAGGTACTGTGGCAGGAAGTTGGTCTTTTAGCTTTTTTAACGACTAGTTAGAAAGCAGTGCGTTTTGATATGACTTGGTTTTAACTGACTTATATCATCCCTTGATTATTTACTGTTATTTCTTTTCTGTCTCTATTTTCTAAAATGTAAGCTCTCTAAGAAAGTCTTTGTTTTGTTTATGTCTGTATCCCCAGTGCCTGCCACATAATGGACTCTTAATAAGTATTTGTCAGATGAAGGACTAACTTAACAAATGTGGAGTAGGAATGTAAGCACACACAGCTTGAATTTTTCTAACGCAAAATTTATTACAATTAATTTATATATAGTACCTTCCAAAGAGCTCAGAAAAAAGTGTTTACATACATTTTCGTATATTCTCTAACTAACATAGGACAAATAATATATTGCGATATAACATGTTAAAAGGGACCATCGGAGGCAAAGAAATATTCAGAAATTTGCAGAGGATAACAGAACGGTAGGAACCAAAAAAATAGATCATCTGACTCCTGATCCGTGCTGTTTTTTTGATAAGCCTATAGGTTTTTTAATTGCAATGTTGGATAATCTTTCTGTTTTTTGTGTTTTATTGAAATATACAAACAGAAGTGCTTAAATCCTAGGAAGATAGCTTGAATAATTTTCAATGCTTTTTGTTTTTTTAAGAGCATTTCTAAGTTTGCAGTGAAATTGAGGAGTCAGTACAGAGATTTCCCACGTACTCCCTCCCTTCACACATGTGTAGCTTTCCCCATCATCAGTATCCCCCACCAGAGCAGCACATTTGTTAGAGTTGATGAGCCTGCATTGACACATCATAACCCCCCCAGAGGCTGTAGTTTACAGCTCACTCTTGGTATTGTGTGTTCTGTGGATTTAGACAAATGGTGTCTATCACTACCACTATGGTATCGTGCAGAGTATCTTTAATACCCTAGAAATCTTCTGGGGTTTGATGACTTTTTACAAAATGAAAATACCCATGCAGTCAGCATTCAGATTAAGAAATAGCATGGTGATTATTACCTCCCCAAGGATAACTGCTAACTTGATTTCTGACTTGATAGATTAATTTAGTCTGTTTTTTGTACTTTATATGACTGGACTCACAGAATATGCTTTTCGGAGTTTGGTTTTCATTCTTTTCGTTCAGCATGATATTAATGATACTCATCTATGTTACTGCACGTAGGTGCGGTTTGTTTATTTTCATCGCTGTGAACCTCAGAAAATTTGCTCCTTGTACTTTATCTAGCAAGAAATGTTAAAGACTTATGTGATGCTCTTTGAGAGGAATACAATTATTAGGCAGTTATAAAATCTGCTCTCCCATAATAGCATAAGATGAGTCACGTGAGGTTGGTTAGTGATTGTGGAAACTGATAGCATGAATATTCGATGGCACCGCTGATTACATATGTCCGTACGGTGGAGATCAGTTGAATCAGCTCTAAATAGTGGCAGAAACTATGTCATAGTAGAGTTAGGCCTTTAACATGTGTGCTGTTTTGTTAGATCAGCACATAAAAGTACCAGCAAAAACCCAAACTCTTCTTCATTGGCCCCTAAGATAGTCTAATATTTCCCTGCGTTCTCAAAATCGTTTAACTTTCATGTTTACCCAGGAAGCACCATGGCGTGTGCTGCTGTCATGGTTCCTGGGTTGTTGCGAAGCTCTGTTGGCACCATCTGCGCTCAGGCTGCTTCGCTGAGATTGACGTCTGGTGCTTTGCGCCACCTTACTCTCACAAGGTGAGTTTTTGGCCCTGGTGTCATTTGAGGTGATTCAAAGCCCTGACCTGTGGATGGCCGTGGGACTCCTGAAGGCACATCAGAACATCTGGCTCATATATGCATGCCTGTGGTAGACCGTTAAGCTTTAGTTAGATGTGCAGCTTTTCACCGACCACTTTCTAGGATCCATAATGTTACAGTGCGTTTTGAACAGTCATGATGTTACAGGGGAAACTAATTTAATTATTTTTGTGAAGATAATACTTAATAATCTAATTTTACTTTCTATTAAAGCATAATGAAATCCAAAAGGAAAACTGATCACTTGGAGAGAACTGCAAATGTCATTCGACGGGAGGTTTGTATCCTTGGGTGACGGCAAGTTTTTCGAGGCTTGGCAGTGCACCCGGTTACAACTGGCTCACAGGGAACGCCTCGATCCCTTTGAAGGACAATCCAGGAGAGTTTGTTATTTTTTTGTTCAGAACCTTTTCTGATAGGACATATGACAACTGATTTGAAAAGATGACAGCCAGATACTCAAATTTTTCATTTAAAACTTAGAATGAATGGATTAATTTTTTTTGGATTTCACTTTTTTTATTAAGTTTTCAAATTTTAATTCAAGTATAGTTAACATACAGTGTTATATTAGTTTAAGGTGTATAATGCAGTGATTTATTTTATTTTTTTAATACAGTTTATTGCCAAATTGGCTAACATACAGTGAATACAGTATGCTCTTGGTTTGGGGGGTAGATTCCTGTGATTCATCACTTACATACGACACCCAGTGCTCATCCCGAGTGCCCTCCTCAATGCCCATTGCCCATTTTCCCCTCTTCCTGCCCCCCCCCTCCACCCTCAGTTTGTTCTCAGTATTTAAGAGTCTCTATGGTTTGTCTCCCTCCCTCTCTGTTTGTAACTATTTTTTTTCCCTTTCTCTTCCCCCATGGTCTTCTGTTAAGTTTCTCAAGTTCCACATATGAATGAAAACATATGGTATCTGTCTTTCTCTGACTGACTTATGTCACTTAGCATAATACTCTCCAGTTCCATCCATGTTGCTGCAAATGGCAGGATTTCATTCTTTCTCGTCGCCAAGTTGTATCCCACTGTGTATATAAACCACATCTTCTTTATCCTGAATGGATTAATTTTTGATGAAGGGAGTATGGCAGCAATTGAGGGACCTACCCTCACAGGTGTAATGTTTAGGGTTATATTTTAGAGATAGAACTTTAATAGCCTACAGTTTATGAGTAGCTTCTTTTTTTTTCTTCTTCCTGTTCTTTGTTGTTGTTGTTGTTGTTGTTTCTTTCAGCACCATGTCTCAAAGTCCTTGTACTTATCCCCACTTTAGAACAACTTATTTCATCAAAGGAGACAGCACTAACATCTGAGAAAGGAAGGTGGATGAGTTCTTGTTACCCTTGCCATGTGCAGATTTTCTCCCCACCATATTCAGACTCTAAAAAACTAATCTACCACCTGAAGGGGTGTCAAGGGCTGGGAAATAAAGGATCCTCACCCTTTACCTCAGTGAGTAACCCCATTTTCTTTTAAAAACATAAATTGGATATTTGATTTTGCTTTTTGAGTGAATCTTCACATATTTAGATATATTTATCTTAGTGTTTTAGTGTATTTAAGCTAGCAGTAAAAAAAAAAACTTATATACTTCTCTAAACATTGTCAGAGGGGCGCCCGGGTGGCTCAGTCAGTTGAGTGTCTGACTTCCGCTCGGGTCAGGATCTCACGGTTCGTGAGTTCGAGCCCCGCAGTGGGCTCTGTGCTGACAGCTCAGAGCCTGGAGCCTGCTTCAGATTCTGTGTCTCCCTCTCTCTCTGCCCCATTCCCACTCATGGTCTGTCTCTCTCTGTCTTAAAAATAAATAAAACATTAAAAAAAAACAACATGGTCAGAAATTGCATTGTTGTAGGAATTTACATTTTTGGTATTAATAGTAGGATACTTTTGTTTTGGAGTTACTCATTTTATATTAAAAATAACATGCACTTAGGGGGTGCCTGGGTGATTCAGTCCGTTAAGTGTCCGACTTTGGCTCAGGTCATGATCTCGCAGTTTGTGACTTTTGAGCCCCATATCAGGCTCAGTGCTGACAGCTTAGAGCCTGCAGCCTGTTTTGGATTCTGTGTCTCCCTCTCTCTCTGCCCCTCCCCTGCTGGCGTTCTGTCTCTCTCTCTGTCTCTCTCAAAAATAAATAAACATTAGAAAAATAAAAAAAATAATAACATACCCATAGATATAACATGAAGCGGGATTCTAGAAATATTTAAGTTTAGACTCGAATATTTCCATAATTTTCAAAAAGATAAAATGCAAAGCAATAAGCTAATAAAAGGAGAAAAAAAAAAGAGCACTATCAGATTTACACTCCTAAAACTAATTTAACATGTGCACACGTATATTAACATTTATAATATGTATGTATATGCATATACACATATAAATTTGCAAAGAGTGGATTTATATAGCATAGCAAAGTAACAATTACTTGGCAATATGAGAATCCTCTACGAATATATCTGTGATTTAAAATGACAGTTTCCTTCTCATGTCTTCCTTCTCTCTAAAGATAAAAATCATCCTGGGGTATTTTTGTTTGTTGTAAGTATAAAATCTAATCATTTCTTATATTTATGAGAACGTAACAATCTGAAGAAAAGGAAGGTGCTCTCCCCAAAAACCCATTTAACAAACACCAAAATGTTCTATAACCCTAAGAGAACAATTGTTAATTACTTATTAGACTGCCAAAACACTTATAAAAAACAATGTATGGTATTTTACAATGAAATATTTACATATTTATGCTTTGTGAAATCCCATGCATCTGGAAAAACTAGGTATTTAAAAAAAATTTTTTTTTTCAACGTTTATTTATTTTTGGGACAGAGAGAGACAGAGCATGAACGGGGGAGGGGCAGAGAGAGAGGGAGACACAGAATCGGAAACAGGCTCCAGGCTCTGAGCCATCAGCCCAGAGCCTGACGCGGGGCTCGAACTCCCGGACCGCGAGATTGTGACCTGGCTGAAGTCGGACGCTTAACCGACTGCGCCACCCAGGCGCCCCAAAACTAGGTATTTTTAAATAATAAATTCATCTGTTATTTACAAAGTTGTTTTGAATATTGTCATGCTGTCCAGTTAAATATAAAACTGAATAGCTCAAAGAGGATCAATAAAAAAAATTTTTTTAATCTTTATTTATTTTTGAGAGAGAAGAGAGAGAGAGAATGAGAGAGGAGATAGAGCATGAGCAGGGGAGGGGCAGAGGGAGAGGAAGACACAGAATCCAAAGCAGGCTCCAGGCTCCAAGCTGTCGGCACAGGGCCGATGCAGGGCTCGAACTCAGGAACCATGAGATCATGACTTGAGCTGAACTCGGATGCTTAACCAACTGAGCCTCCCAGGCCCTCCGGACAATAAAATTTCCTATAAAATAGTAGGATACACTTTAAAAGACAATTGTTTAGGCCCTGCTTTTCAAGCTAGTTCTAAAGAAAATTGCTTTGGGACCAAGTGTATGTAGTATGTTTGTGGATTCAGCTTTAGGCTGATGTGTTTTTTTTGAAAAATCCGTGTAAAATTAGTTCAGCATGATAGATTTATGGATCTGTAAAAATGAACTTTTCCCACTGATGATAAATATGAAAATACTTTTTTCTTTTTGGCTCACTCAACACACAAAAATGCTCATTTTGTAAACGTGTGATTTGTTAGGATTTCTGTTTAAAAAGCGAAATCTAGGGGCGCCTGGGTGGCTCAGTCGGTTGAGCGTCCAACTTCAGCTCAGGTCACGATCTCACGGTCCGTGGGTTTGAGCCCTGCGTCGGGCTCTGGGCTGATGGCCCAGAGCCTGGAGCCTGCTTCCGATTCTGTGTCTCCCTCTCTCTCTGCCCCTCCCCCGTTCATGCTCTGTCTCTCTCTGTCTCAAAAATAAATAAATGTTAAAAAAAAAAAAAAAAAAGCGAAATCTTGGAGGCACCTGGGTGGCTCAGTTGGTTGAGCGTCTGACTTCGGCTCTGGTCATGATCTTGCAGTTTGTGAGTTTGAGCCCCATGTCGGGCTTGCTGCTGTCAGTGCAGAGCCCGCATTGGCTCCTCTGTCCCCCTCTCTCTCTGCCCCACCCTCGTTTGTGCTCTGCCCAAAATAAATAAAACATTAATTTTTTTTTTTTAAGTGAGATCTTGCCAGTTTTGAAGAAAAAGTAGTTTATTTAACACGCTTGGACTACACTCTTTTCTGTTGTATTTTGAGGCAGGTAGAATTAGAACGTGGCTTGGTATACTTTATGTGTAAAGGGCCAGATAGTATTTTAGGCTTCATGGGCAATGTTGTCTTAGTTACCACTACAAAACTCTGCCTTTGTTGTATGAAATAGCCATATACGACATATAAACAAATCTGAGTGGCTGTATTCCAATAAAACAGTATTTACCAAAATACCCAAATTTGGCCTGTGGATCATAGTTTGCCAATCCCTGAAGTAGAGTAGCATTTCAGAATTTTACAGGACAAAGTTATTGAGACTGTCAGGGGTTATTTTGAGTGAAGTTTAAGAAAACCACACAGAAAGTTAATGTAAGCTCTAATAGAATGATTGCAAAGTTAAGAATTTTAATGCCCAGAAGTCAGAAAATGACAGGGGTCATTGCAACCATGGTATTACCTTGACAGAAGAACTTTCCAGTTGCAGCTCTTTTTTTGTTTGTCTGTTTCTGATTTCCTTTCCTCTCCTGAACAGAATGGAGGAGCTGGGAGGAGCTGGATAAAGCTAGATGGTGGCTGAGGTACAACTTCAGTGGGTATACGGTCAGCAAGGGCTCACGCCGATCCCTCCAGAGGATGGCTCCTAGCGGTAGAAGTAGGAGCCTGACCTTGGACTTGCCAGAATGAACAGTACCTCAGGCTGGGTCAAAATGGAACGGGACCACCTTCTCATACCACTTTTGCCTTTAATTTGTACTGCAAGTACATTTTATAGAAAGAGCTCCCAGCATGCCACTTGCTCTTCACTTCAAGTCTGTGAAGTAGTCTCAGAAGAGGATAGCATCTGCATTTGATGAAAGAGGAAGTGGAGCCTAGGAGATACGCTAGGGGCGGCTCCCTGGACCAGAGGGGAATTGAGCCCCGTCTCTGACTCCTGGGCCAAAGGACCCTGCTGCCCCTCCTGGAGTGGGTAAAGAATGGAGCACTCACCCACCCAGAAATGTTTTTTCCTTGTTGGGCCTTGAGTTCCCGCCGGAAGAACTTATTGAATGACCATATTATGATGTTAATACTTCTTATCTAAGGCTGTAAATGTAACCAGCCTGAGGTCATGCTGATGCAGGAAGCTGAGGTCTGAATTAGATGACATTTGACTGTTTGTGTTCAAGTGCACAGTTTTTTCTTAAGGATCAAAGAATAAGCAGCCTGGGTAACCTTGGAAATGTCAAGGAGATAAGAGTAAGATTTTGTAATGCAGTAAGGATTGTGGAGGCGCGACTAAGATTTCACTGGAGGGGTCACTCCATGCTTGGCCTCTAGAAGGCTGGCTCACTGAGCAAGAGGGACTCTGTCTATCAATTTGATGGGAGAGTTTGGTAAGGAAAGAATTTTTAAAATCACGAATTCTTATGCACTTATTTGGTAATATGCAAGACACTAGACTAGGTTTTGGGGTTGCGGCCCTGAGCACGATACATAAAGGCCTTCACCTCAGATTCTTAGTGGGACTGTGCTCAGAAGAGACTGATTCTATGCACCTAATTGATTGTGGAAAAACCATGAATCCTTTTATAATTGTACTAGTTTTGCTTCTTTTAGAAGTGTAAGCCTTATCCAAAAATGCTTATGTGTGTCATTACCCTTTTGTTGACAAAGCACTCGATTATATCAGGTTGCTGCTTGATTCTCACCAACCACCCCGGGAGGGAGGTGAAGGGATCCTTGCCCCCATCACCTGCACAGGTGAGGAAATTAAGGCTTCAGAGACTTCGATGTGATGACCCTGATTCTTGATTTGCCTGGGCCAGCATCCTGTTTGACTCTCACAACTGCCCTGTTTTGGATGAAAATGACATTGTAGGCCTACATTTAAAGGACTGGCTTAAGTAAATGAAGGACTCAGTCTCTGAACTCAGACCTTTGATAATCAAACTGTTTTTTCTTTCTACTACAGCAAAAAAATGTGGCACTTGGTTCAGACAAAGTTTGATTGAGCCACACAATGGAAGATAAATTTCACATCTCCTCATCTCTGTTCCAAATTAAAACTTAAGTGTTACTGGATATAAGAAAGGAGAGATTGGGGCTGACACAGTGGTTAGTTAATAAAGTCAAATGGCTGGGCTCCTGGCACAGAGACCTTTGGGGGTCCTATGGTCCCTGTGTTGATTACTGAGCGTTGATAGTCTGCTCAACTTGTGATTTTGCTGAGGGTTGGGTTTGGGTGCGATGGGCTGCTTAGCTGGAGATCTGGACTGTGTCCTGAGTTTAACCCTTCCAATTCTCTGCTAGTCATCAGCTACACATTTTGGGAAGAGCGTCTGCTGGAATGGCCTTCTTCAACGTGGGGGCATGGGAGTAGGCATCTCTTTAATATGCAGTGTTTCTAACCGTTGGGCACCTGATTTGCTGTGCTTGTCAGAGTCTGATAGAGACTCTCGTACAGATTATCCAGCCTAGGATGAGCAGTAGTTGGCATTCCAGCCCTACCACGCTGTCAGTTCTGACGGCAGAGCATGGTGGGGAGAAACCTCAGGCATCCGCCACTGAGAGGTAGCTGTGTGGCTTATAGGGGACCTGGGCTCTAGTCTTTTGGTGAAACTCCCAGGGAGCTATAGTCGGATGGCCCTGGCAGTAGGTCTGTGGCTCGTCAGGGTGCACAACTCACTCTATGAGTGGAAGCCTGCAAAGACAGAGGCTCCTTGGAGGAAGGCCCAGCTTAGCAGTGTTGGAGCCACAGTATCCAGCACAGCGCTGATGGAATAGGCACTCACTACACATTTGTTGAGTAGAGCAAACAAGTGTGAATCCCACCTCTGTGGTCGATTACCTGCACTGCCTTGGATGGGTCACTTTGTAAAGTTGGGACGGTGACAAACCCCACCTCAAGAGATGAAGTGGTGATGCAGTGTGTACTGTAGGCACTGCCTGTATTGCTACTTTTTAGCGATGCCTAGAACTGGTTAATGTCTAAAATGTACAGTGTCAGTGTTCTTCACTGACACACTTCTGCTCAATAAATTAAGTCATCTAAAAGGCAAGGCTCTTTTCCATTACTCGCCATTATTTCCGTTATTCCATTATGCCATTATTATTATCCAATCTGCTGAAATAGATTTTATTTTAGGTCCGGCAGACATGTTTTGAGTGCCTGCTGTGTGCCCAGCCCTGTTCTAGGGGCAGGAAATACAACAGTGCATGAAGCAGGTAAAGCCCCTGCTGTCTGTGGAGCTTCATTCTGGTGCAGATAAGCCAGAGAATGTCGGATGTGATATATCCTTAAAGTAATAAAACGGTAATTGTGTCATGGGAGGCAAGAATGGCTGGGGACGGGGGTGCTGTTTTAAATTGGTGTGTAACATTGGAACCAAGACAAGAGGAAAAGAGCCAGCCATGTGCACAGCATCTCTGGCAGAGGAACAGACAAGAGCCAAGGCCTTGAGGCAGGACTAGCTTGAGATGCTCAGAGGAAGGTAGTAGGATGAGAGGTAGGCAGGGCCCAGGTTGTATAAACTATTATGGCCTTGTGCAGGGAGTTGGGATTTTATTCTAAAGGGGATGGAAATTTTATTTTATTTATTTTAGAGGGAGAGAGAGAGTACAAGTCGGGGAGAGAGGCAGAGGGAGAGAGAGAATCTTAAGCAGGCACTACGCTCAGTGTGGAGCCCAACTTGGGGCTTGATCCCAGGACCCTGGGATCATGACCTGAGCAGAAATGAAGAGTCAGATGTTCAGCTGACAGCCACTCAGATGCCAGGGGTTGGGGGGGGGGGGGGATGGAAGGTTTTAAGCAGGGAAATGACATATGATTTACATTTTAAATGGGCCATCTATTTGCTTGGTAGGACACTGGGCTTTTGTTGTGGTTTGACACCAGTTGGAAGCTATTGACACAGTCCCAGGAGGGGTGATGGTGGCTTAGAGTAGGGTGGTAGGGATGGAGAACAGTGGGCGGATCTAACAGGGGTAGGGCTGATGGCATTCACAGATTTGCGTTGGGGGCTGGGTGCAGTTAGTAAGAGGAGAAGAAACCAAGAGATATCTAGCTCTGGGATTTGAATAATCCAGGTAGATAATGATGGAGAAGAACAAGGGAGGGAAATAAAGTGCTTGATTTTGGAATAATCTGAGGTGGGAGGGTGGAATGTGGGTAGAGTTACAGATAAGACAAGATTAGCCTTGAGTTTTATCACCTATCAACTGTTGAATGTGGGTCATGTTTATAATGGAGATTCATTATACTATTTCTATTAGTTTTGTATATGTTTAAGTTTTCCATAATAATACAAAGGAAGAAACTTGGGGAGATAAAAGAGTTTCGTGTTGGATGTGTTGTTTGAAATGGAAATTGAAATCAGCAGTTGGGTATGTGAGTTTGGAGTTCACTGCTGGAATTAATAGGTTGTAAACCATGTAGAGAGTGGGGGAAGAAGGCCTGGAACTCAGCCCTGGGGTGTGTCAACATTTAGAGGTGAAGCAGAAGAGGAAAGGGCCAGCGAGGCCTGAGGGAAATCAGCAGGGTGTTGGTGAACCCAGGAGAAAGTGTTTCAAAGGCGGAGTGGCCAACTGTGCTGAACTCTGCTGAGACGTCACCGGATTTAGCAAAATGGATGGTTGGTGACCAGAATGACTGGTAATACATTGCTGAGAGTGAAAGCCTGACTAGACTGTGCTGAAGAGAGAATGGGAGATAAGAAATTGGAGCCAGGGCCACATATAATTTTTGAAAATGTTTTATGTGAATGGGAACAGATCAATGACGAGACAGTTGGATTAAGGGAGAGGATTGTTTTGTTTATATTTTGAGAAGCAGCAAAGCACAGTGGCCAGGTGTCTGGATTTGAATCTCTGTTTTGCCACTTACGAGCCCTGGGACCTCAGTTTTCTCATATGTAAAATGGGAATGATGATGATAATACCTGCTTACTAGGGTTGTTGTGAAGAATGAATGAGTGTATGTGAAGTGCCTGGCAGATGGTAAGTTACACACAGGTGTTTGCAGCTGACGTGAGGTGGAAGATTCGAGTGCTCGCGTGTGTCTAACAGAGAGGGCCAAAGGGGGTGATGTATGCTGGAGAAGGCAGAGAGGAAACTCAGCCCAAGTGGACAGGGTAGCCTTTGGTGGGAGCAAGGAGAGTCCATTTGTCATGCCAGGACCTGGTGTTGACAGAAGTTGTCACTTGACAGAAATTTGTGATCTTTCCTTTTCAGCAAATCACTTCAGTAAAACCGCTTTCTTCTAGTTAGATTCCTATTCATCAGATTGGTTTTCTGCCACAATTTAAGTAATATCTCTGGACCTTGATCTCCTCATGTGTGAAGTGATGCACTATTTTTTTCATGTTTATTTATTTTGAGAAAGAGAAAGAGAGAATCCCAAGCAGGCTGCATGCTGTCAGGACAAGGTCTGACATGGGGCTCAGTCTCATGAACCTGTGAGATCATGACCTGAGCTGAAATCAAGAGTCAGACGCTTAGCCAACCGAGCCATCCAGACACCCCAAAATGATGTTCTATTTTGAATAATGACTGAATTTTCCTTTGACTCTGAAATTCTCTATGCCCTAACTGTATTTTTGTTTAAAGTTATCTCTAATCCTGGCTTTGTCTAAATTTTTAAGCCAGCAAACGAATGAATGGGAGTAAACAGAGGAAGCCAGTCAGGTTTCCCACAGAAAGACCTATTTCCTGCGCAGAGACTTTTGCAGCAGCAATAACATTAAAATATCCTACATAAAACCAGTTTTTAAAATCAGTATGATGGAATTTCCTTTTAGATGCTGACCCCGTCAAACCATTAAAAATGTGTGCTAGTAAAAGTTGGCAAATGCATTGTTATTTTATTGAACAGTAGAAGAGTCTAAATATTATTTTATGGAAAACTTCATTTCCTGCCATGTGTTTTAACTTAGGACATGGCTAGTTGAGCCGTTAGTTGTGAAACCTTTTGATCCATTAAGCATGAGAACAAGTACAAATGTTAAAACATATAGTTTCCCCATCATGTTTTGCTTATTCATAAAAGTAGAGAAAGCGGTATATAACACAGGCCATGATTATAGTCCTTAATTATATGAAACTAGCTTCAGAGTAAAATAAAGATGTGGCTTTCAAAAGGATAGTGCTAATGTTTTTAATCTGCATTACTAGAAATCTTTATAAAGTATGTGGATTCGCATTAGTTGAATAAAATAAAGTGTTAATAGGAAGGCACATCTTTAAAAACTCACGAATCGTGCAACGTATTTTGCGTGACCAGATACAGCAGTTTTGCCCAGATTATTAGGACTTATAGCAACAGGTGTATTACTGTTTGTATTAATTGCAACAGACATAAAGCATCTGGGAACATTTTTGGTCATAGAGACTATCTACATGAAAACAGGACCTTTCAGTAGAAAGTATAACTTCTTTCCTTTCTTCACTGAATTTTATATTTGAACATTAGCAAGTTAGTGGTGATTTCATTTTGTACATTCTAGCATTTGACTGTGAGGCATGCTCACCTTGCAGCTGAAATTCTGTACACACCCCCCTGCCTCCGCCCTTGATTATGAATGTTGGTTTCCCTGCCACCAGGTGACTGTTTAGGGTGTGTTTCAAGCTTATATATGTCTAGTTTTATCAGTGAATCTGATAGATGCCAGTTAAAAGGAAAGAATCTAGCTCTTGGCTATGTTTTTACAGATTATAATATTAAAAGAAAATAATGTTTATAAAATAAACATTTTTTCGGTAAATCTGAAAAAAAAAAATGAGCATAATACTGTAATGGGGAGTCCTGTGGTGATTCCTAATAGTTGTTTTTGTAATAAGATATTTAAAATTGTGTGGCAAACAAAGGAAGATTCCTTGTTCTAGTGAAGAAATCCCTGTCTTCCCTTACTTCTCTCACAGTTTTAAACATGAATCTCGATTTTCTATAGTGGTTACCCCTGCCTCCTTCATCCCTTTTCTTTTTAAACAACAAAAGGCCCCTGAACTTCTACTAGTTTTTGTTCAGGAAACCAATTTTAAGTGACTTTAAGTTAGAGTTTTCATGTATTTTGCAAATAGTTGCTGAGTCTTACTGTGTGTTGGGCCCTGTGCTTGATCTAGGGAGTATCAGGTATAGATTCTACCCTACACCTGACCTCAGGAGGCTTGTGGTCTTGTGTGATGGAAGAGATGTGTTCATGAATTCTTACAGTTACATCAGTATGTGCAAAGTGTGATAAGAAGATGGAAACATTTTATTGGTAGAGTAGAGAGGCTGGGGAAAAGCAGGAAAACCTCAGACAGGGGTTAGGCTTTGAGCAGGGCCTGGAAAGGTGGGCAGGAGGTTGACAGAGCTGAGAGGTGCCTGCCCAATGACTCAGGCAGGCTTTGGGGAGGCAGGCAAATGTCAGGCACCTTTGGGGACCAGCAAATTATCCAGTTTGGCTGGTAAACACTAGCATAGGGATAGAGGAGGGCTTAAGCTACAAAGGCCTTTTAGCATTTTTTTTTTTTTTTTTGAGTTGAGTATTAGCCCCTGAAGGTTTTTGAGATGGAGAATAACTTGGTGAGGTCAGAATATTAGCAGTATTTACCTGTTGGCTGCTTTGAGAGAGACAGGAAGGAGTCTAAGGCAGCAGTTCACGTGAGAAGAAATTCTTGGCTGAGGATGCTGGTGGGTGAGCACAGGGAGGAAAAGACATGAGCTGAATTCATGGAACTTGTTCATGGTAGGGACAGAACGCCTAGAAGAGACTCATAGATTCTGTGTGTGTGTGTGTATGTGTGTGTGTGCGCGCGCATATGTGTGTACCAGTTGAAAATGGATTTGACTGTCTTGCATCCAAGATGAGCCCTGACTAGAAATCCTGATGATGGAAAGCAGCCATTCTGTAGGGTGCCCTGAGGGCAGAAGCCTCTTTCTCCATCTGCCTCTTCAGTGCCAGGCAGCACATGCTCAAGAAATGCCTGTAGAAGGGATGAATATTGTAGATTTAGTTGGACACATAAGTGAGTTTACCCTTGGGATGGGACTAACAAGTGATGAAGGGCCAAGCACAGCTAGGTTTGAAGCCAGACTCGGCCACTCCTGACTGATCCTGAGCAAGCTGCTACACCTTTCTGTTTCCTTATGTACAGAATAGAGGGTAAGAACACCATCTGTTGGGATATAATATGATTATTCATATTGACTGAATGAATTGGTGTACATGAGACATCTAAGCCTGTACCTGGAATACATCTGAGATAAATGCCCCTCAGACATTGGCTGCTATTACTCACAGGGGAGTGTAGATGTGGGCCTGATTGCCAGCAAAGTAATGAGGAGTTGGGGTGGGGGTTAGTAGCTTTGGGAATGCCTGACAGCCTTGGCCGAGAGATAGGAGAGGGGGTGGGAGTGAGGCAGTTTAGACAGAGTGCCCAGTGGGGAAGGGCAAGGAAGAAAGGTAAAGGAGCAAGGCCCGGGTTGGAGAGGCAGGAGGGGACCCTGTAGAAGAGTTCAATGTCAGCTATCCCAGGCAGAAGAATGTTTCAGGATGGAAGGGAAGTAAAAAGTATCAAAATCAGGGGCATCTGGGTGGCTCAGGTCATGATCTCGTGGTTCACCAGTTTGAGCCCCGCATCGGGCTTTCTGCTGACAGCTCTGAGGCTGGAGCCTGCCTCACACTCTGTGTCTCCCTCTCTCTCTGTCCCTCCCCCACTCATACTCTGTCTCTCTCTCTCTCTCAAAAATAAGTAGCACATTAAAAAAAAAAATTTAAAAAGTGTCAAAATCATAGAGCTCAGAGAGGGCAAGAACTGAGCCTGGACATTTGAGTTCATTTGTTCAGGCAGACATCATTAGAAGCTGTTGCTAGAGAACAGAAGCTGAGTTACCTGTGTTTACCGAGTGTCTCAGAAGATTCTGTCAGATAAGGAAGTATCAGAGGCAGAGATTAAAGGCCAAATTTCTAAAGTTGCTTGAAGACAATATGGCTTTTTTAAAGCTTATTTATTCTGAGAGAGAGAGAGAGAGAGACAGCGAGCTGTGGGGCCTGAACCCACAAACCATGAGATCATGACCCACTCTGAAATCAAGAGTCGGATGCTTAACTGACTTAGCCACCCAAGTGCCCCCACTATGGCTTTTTAAGTTTGTTCTAGCAAATAGCTAGGATGGGTACAAAGGCCACTGTACTTCACAGGTTCTTCTCGTCCTCTATGAGAATAGGCCCCCTGGGGGTGTGCAGTGCTCATTCTGCAAGGTCCTACGTGGAAAGCACTGGTATGGTGGCATATATAACAATAAGAGAATAAAATGTAATGTATAATGTAATAAATAAATACTAGTAAGCTAATTATAATGAATGCCGTGAGATACGTTGTAACAGACACTTAATGAGTACTTATTATGAACCAGCAGCATTATAAGTGCTTTGCACGTATGATCTCATTTAATCACCAGCAGCTCTGAGGTACAGGTGTTGTTGACCTTATTTTATAACCAAGAGGGGCTGGGTAATGTGCGCAGGGTCACACGGTTGGTAAGTGCGTGCTGGGGCCGGGATTATATACCCGGCAGTGTGGTTACAGAGCATGTGCTGTTAGCAGCCACACTAGGCTGCTTCCTTTTATTTTGGAAGGCAGATGGCGTTAGGTGTCCTGCCTGATGAACAGGAGGTCTAGAGAGAGGAACTGTGGCCCTGAAGGAAGGGGCTGGTGGGAGTGGGGGAGCACTGGTTCGGAGAGGATGGGCAAGACTAGGATCAGAAACTCGGGGAGATGGTCAGTGTGGAAACTGACCTACTTGCTCTCAGGGCGGGGAGAAGGAGGACTGGCAAAAATCCAGAGGAACAGAGGCAAGAGATTTTATGGGAGCAGGAGAAAGATAAGACATTTTCAGAGATATTTTGAGTCGGTGAGGGAGACCACCATCCATCTGGAGAATTTTGCGGTGGGTTTTTAAGAATTGCTTCCCACTGGTAATTTGATTAAACCTAGTCCTATGGGAGAAAGGGGTTGAGGGGGAGCAGTGTTAGGGTGTGAGGTTCATTGATTGACCTTGACAGCTTTCCAAGGCACCCTTTAGTGGAGCCGTGAAACTAACACCATCCAAGGAGAATGACTGTATTTTGGTCACCTGCTACTGCTTTGATTTGCTTCTAGAAGTGGAGTTGAATGGCAGTAGGAGGTTGAGGAAAGAGTCATGTTGTCTTTTTTGTGACAAGATGTTCTGAAGATGTCATGTGAAGATGTCTCAGATTTCAGGAGGAAGAAAAACCCAAAGGTGGAAGAAACAAAGAATGAAGGAAGCAGAGGCATTTTTGAACTCGAGAGCTGCTGAGGTGTGGATGACACTGAGGAGTGCCTGGCTCAGACCTTACAGTTTTCTAGAAACCAGATATGTTGTTTAGGATAGTGCTTCTCAAACTCTCTGTAGCGAGGAGCTATTTTTGATATTGTTCTAAGGCTGTGGACTGTTTATATTTTGGCAAATATCAACAGTGAATTAGAAAAAATAAATTACAAATCATAGGGAATACAAACCCAATTTGTTGTCTATTATTAGATTCAACAGACTCTGTGAAATTGCTAAAAATAAGTTGCTAAGTGCTTGTAATTTCTGAAATTAGCTTGTCATGGACTTCTTACAGGCTCAGAACAAACATAGGCCCGTAGCTGACAGTGGGTTTCACTTTGTGTATGTTGTCTGACCGAGAATTTAGACACCAGGCAGATGGTTCACAGGGTTCCAGTTCCCCAAGCTCTTTCCAGATTATCCAGCCTGGTGCATGGAATATACTAGACACTCAACAAGTAAACACTTGTTAAACAGCCCCTTTAAGAGATGATTTTGAAATGTGTGGGTGGCTCGGTTAAGCACCTGACTTCAGTTCAGGTCATGATCTCGCAGTTTGCAGGTTCAAGCCCTGCATTGGCCTCTGTGTTATTAGCGCGGAGCCTGCTTTGGATCCTCTGTCTCCCTCTCTCTTTGCCTCTCCCCCACTCTCTCTCAAAAATAAACATTTAAAAAAAATTTTTTTAACATTTATTTATTTTTGAGACAGAGAGAGAGAGAGAGCATGAACAGGGGAGGGTGAGAGAAAGAGGGAGACACAGAATCTGAAACAGGCTCCAGGCTCTGAGCTGTCAGCACAGAGCCCGACGCGGGGCTCGAACCCACGGACCGCGAGATCCGTATTCTGCTGAATTTGTGGGGCCCCTGGGTGGCTCAGTCGGTCAAGCTCCCACCTCTTGATTTCGGCTCAGGTCATGATCTCAGGGTTGTGAGATCGAGCCCTGTGTCAGGCTCAGCTTGGAGTGTGGAACCTGCTTGGGATTCTCTCTCTCTCCCCCTCTCTCTCTGCTCCTCCCCCACTGTGTCCTCTCTCTGTCTCAAAATAATAAACTTTAAAAAAGAGAGCTGATTTTTATATGCAGTATAAAATTTGAATAGTTTGAATGCAAGTCTCTCAAAAATAAGATAACTAAAATTTGTTGACCTGGTGGTAGGCAGCATTTTAAAGCAAAGTGCTCTTTCCCTTGTTTTGCAGTTTACAAAAACCACATCTTTGTAGATTTCAAGAAACCTTAGTTACCAGAAAGCCATAGTTTGTTCCTCACGTGTGTACGCACTAACCTCAGCCACAGTTCATCTTTTGTCTCTAGGTCGTGTCGGCCGCTAAGGTTTGTGGGGCTGCTGCTGAGTCGCCATCAGTGAAAAGGCTCCACCTGCTTGTTGCTGATAAAGAATTTTCTTTTAAAGCTGGCCAGTGGTAAGTGGCTTCTCTCTTTCCTTGGTGTTTTGTGTTCAAGGAGTTGCCATCAAATAGCAGGGCTTAGTTTTTCTTCTGGAAAGGACTACATTGGCTGGCTGTTTCTCCTGAGGAGTAGGAATTCTAGACCATCCCCGTTCAAGGGGAGCCTCCTTTTGGCATGGAGAGAGAATCTGATTCATTTCCTTGCCTCGGAGCTCACCTTGGTTTTGAGCCCTTGACCTTCTCAGTCATGTATGAAAATTGCTGCCTTGAGTTTTGTAGATTGAAACAAAGCAGTTAGTTCTGAGCCAGGGACCTGACATCTCTGATAATTATGCTCTTCAGGAATGGTCGCTATAATAGAATGCACTGGAATAATCTAATCTGCTTGAGTTATTTGTTGCTGGAGATTGATACATTTTAAAAAATTAGCCTTTGTGTCAAATACAGAGTAAACACAGCAGTCTGAAAAGGAGAATACCCAGTTATGTCACAGAGCTGACCACCTTCTTTACTGAATTCCCGTATCACTTGTCTGAGTTGAGTTTAAGTATTTTGCTGAATTTATTACCAGGATCCCCCAACCAGGCCCAGCCTGCATCACACTCCTGATTCTGTCCGATTTGACACCAAGGACCAGTCAGAATACAGACAGGGTGGACAGCCCAGCTGTCCCACCGTTCCTGTGAATGGCCTCCCTGAGTTGCAATTCAAGTTGAGTTGTAAATAAAGCAACTTGTATTTCCTTAGGAAAGGTGTGTTTGGGTGTATGTTTCCTTTATTTAAATAAAGCATTCATTTCTAAGTGAATTTCTGGCATGTCAATCTTGGTAGTCTTTCTTAGGAGTCACTTGACTAATTTTGGCAGTCCATCTGGAAATGTGGTTTTGTTAGAAGGAGGATGTGTGATAATAGCAAGTGTGCTAATAGCAAGAGTTAGCAGTCTTGTGTTCATAGTTTGCCTTTGAATTTAGAACTAGAAAACAAGATGCTGATTGCCATAATTTGCGTTTGTGAGGCAATTTACTGCAATCTTAGCACATGTTCGGTGATGCATATTAAATGCATTTGGGCTGTTTTAGGGGGGCGGGCAACATTTTTACCCTTCAAAAATAGTTAAGCAGTTATTACATTGAAAAGTGGAGACTTTAATTGTGATGATCTGTCTTTCCACATTCCCCTTTCCGTGGAAGTGTTTGGGTCCTGCGCACAGCATTGTCTCTGTGTCTTCAACACTGAATTGCACCAAGACTCCCGATTAGAGAAGCCTGTACGTTGGTTTGTAATGTTGCGACCTTGATGTACCTGCACATGTATTAGCACTTGCAACTGTAGTCACCTGATAAGAAAAATACCATCATTCCCTAGTGATATGTGTAGAAATAGGATTCCCTTGTGATCCTCAAGATAAAATCTTTCAAGTTTGGTGTTCTATGTCCCATACCAATGAATGGATTTGGTAATCTCACTGATGTCAGAATTGGTTTTAGAATGTGCCCAGACAGACTCCTGTTTCAGAAGACAGACATAGGGGTGGTCATCTCCGACTATTTAGTATTGATCTTTCCCTGTCACGGGGCCATCAGCACTCATTCCCATCATCTGAACCTTAGATTGCTCCCTTGGGGCATCCGGGTGGCTCAGTCGGTTGAGCGTCTGACTTCGGCCCAGGTCATGATCTTCTAGTTTGTGAGTTCGAGCCCCGTGTCAGGCTCTGGGCTGATAGCTCAGACCCTGGAGGCTGCTTTGGATTCTGTGTCTCCCTCTCTCTCTGCCCCTCCCCGGCTAGCACTCTCTCTCTCTCAAAAATAAACATTAAAAACAATTAAAAAATAAAATAAAACATTTCTCCCTTACTACTGACTTATTATATGGTTCTGGAGGTTGTAAGTTTCTTTGGATATTTTATTTCTTGGTTACAGAAGGGCCATTTGCTTAGGTTGGCGATGCCTGTGTCTTCGGTGCTGTTGCTGGGATGGCATGTGCTCTGTGCTCTCTTAGATCAGCAGCTCGGTAGTAACCTCCATGTGGCATTTTGGGGAAGAGGGCAAGGATCTAGGAGAGAGGGAGTGTGGGCGTGGCTGCCATGCAGTCTGTGAAGTTAGGATTATCAGAGTGGAGTACTGCTAGAGATAAGGTAGAGGATTGCCCCTGGGCTTATCTTTGGGGTCAGAGATTGGGTCACGATCGATCCCACGTCTCTGAATTCTTGACCACTGGCCTTCTCTGATGCCTGCCAAACAGGGACGCTCTAGACCTGCCTTTAAATAAATAAATGAATGCTCTGGAGCTTTGGGCACAGGTCTCCAGGTAGACACTTTAATATAGACCAGAGATCAGCCTCTGAGGCTCTTCTGTGCTACACTGTGTTCTGGTTGAACCTTCCAGAGGGGACTAATTCCTTTTGGGAAACCAGTTCCAAGAACTCAAGTAATCCAATCTACAGAGAAAGGCCAAAAGAGGGCACTCCCTCAAAACCATTGCTCACTGGAGCAGGACTAAACCTTTTCGGCTTCTGTCACTAGTAGATCTACTGCCTAGTAGCTAGGTGAGTCCCATTCTTGACCTTCTCAAAAGTCCTCCTTCCTGATGGTAGAAACATGGGGATTCTCTCTTGGGGCTGGAGTGTGCCACCAACGGTCTCCGTGTCACGTGTGACTGCCTGAAGTTGGCAGAGTCAGTGTTCCTTGTGGCACTCACTGCTGTGGGCCGGGTCTGTCCTCTGAGGGAGGCTGTATCTCAGCGTCACATGCCTACTGCTCTGGAGACCACGTGATTCACATGCTGGCTTTTCTAGCTCTGTGATGTGGGTAGTTCCTTCTTTCTCTGGGCTTCAGTTTCCATGTCTTTAAAGAGGGAATAGTAATATTCCTATGTCTTGGGATATGTCGGGTGTTTAATACAATGCCTCATGTTTAACTTTATTAGTTTGTTTTTGCTTTTTGTTATAGCCAGTGTTTCACTCAGTCAGTTAGATTATCTATCTGTGTTGGTGAGACCCAGGGGACAGATTCCAATTCTTTGTTCCCTGGCTGGTTTCCCTGCTGTTGTTCGATAGAGCAGCAGGCCAAGTAGGAGTAGGTAAGTGTGCATCTCCACTATGATGATGCCCCTCCTGCCACAGTCAGTACTCATTCCACGCTTGGGCTTGCAAGGACCAAGGGAAAGCAAGGCCAAAGCATTTTAGGAAAGAGAAAGGTGTCTGTGACTTCATATAAGGTAACAAAAGTTTTCATGCTTGAAAGTGACTAAGTGAAGGACACAGACACCAAGAAGAAACAGATGAGAGGAGTGAGGTTAGAGAAATAGGACTACACCCCACCCCTCTAGCAGGGCTGCTGCCTTGTAGACAGTATAGAACCTAAATGGCAGTGTTTGGCAGCCCTGACTCTTACATGACCACACATAGAAAGTGCTCCATTCCTTGGTGTCATTGTTCAGACTGTGTCTTTGCCCACGCTTGTCTGGTGAGTGCTGTGTGTCTTTTAAGACTCCTCTGAAGTCTTTATTAATCCCTCCACCCCTGGTAGAATTGACTACTACTTCCATTACGTGCCCCCACCCCCACCCCCCCGCCAAACAGAGTTTTAAAAAATAAAATAGTGGCTTTATTAGTATTTTCCTGATAAAAACAAGATCACGTATGTTGGAGCTAAGAAGAAATCTATGCTAAGTGCAGGTACTTCCAGACTGGCCTTAAATGACGAGCATTTTCTCTCTCCCAAGCAGATTTTCTCATAGCCCATGTAATTATGTTTATCTGTTGATTTTCCTCCCATTAGGGTGAGTTTATTGAGGGCAGGAATCAAGACATACTTGCATCTTTACATCCAACACTGGCCACAGTGCCTGTACATGGTAAGCAGGTGCTGTCTGTGGTGTTTGCACAAGGGATGAGGGAGGGGCTCCAAGTACTCAAGCTGAGGACTAAAGAGTTTTAGGACCTCATGGTGAAGCATTGACATTTGGTCACAGTTTGCGTGCCAGGTATGTGCAGGGCACTGGGGCTGCATCTGTGGGCAGGACAGGGCTTCCTGGTGTGTCACAGTTGGATATGGACATGTGGCTTCACTACATAAAGAATTAGGCTCTTTCTCCCAGTTCTTCTATACTCGCTCATATAGAGTAGGTGCCTCAACTCTTGGCTTCAAGAATGCTAATCTTGGAAAGGGCGTGTTTTATGAAATAATGTATTGTGCATATTCTCTTAAATCCATTCAGATAAAGTTTTTATGTCATTTGAATTCTATAGTATTTAATGAAGGTGTCCCTTTTTAAAAAGATTGGTTTCCAAAGTTACTAGAGGATTCCCTGTCATTCACCTGAGAGAATGGTCTGATCAACATCGAGCAGCAGAGGGCGCTGTAGTTCAGGAGATGAAGCAGCAAACCTAGCTCATTGATTTACTTATTGTTTTGAACATGGAAGCTGTGGAGATAACTATTAAACCTCTTCTCTGAAAGCAAGCAACAACTGTATTAATAAATATTAACTACAATCTTTAGATTTATATCTTGCCTGAAATGAAGAGGAAATAAAAGTATTGATGGGAAAGAATCAAGTGAATAGAGAAAAAAATAGGCTAGGGACTTTTTCTGGAGCACTTCCAATCCAGAACTGGTTTTTAAAGATTATAAAAAATGTCCGGATATTTAAGGCCAGAGATCAGAAGAGAACATATTTTAAGGTCATAGATCATATCAGTAGAGAACATAGTGTACCTTTCATGTAAGCCTACTGGTAGGAAAATAACTGGGGGAATAATGATACTTTGGCTCTTTGAGGGCTGAGAAACTTCTAGATTAGATGTTTGTTTTCTAGACATTGGGATGCGAATTTTTTTGTGGTTCCAGGTTCTAAGAAATTTTTCTTTCCTTGGTATGTAACTAGCTTTGTTGTATTGCCTAGAAGCCCCACCAAAAAAGGTTTTCTACGGCATAGAAGTATCTAAGGCTTAAAACTTGGAAGAGTTCTAGACTATAGCAGTATGGTTAGAAGAAAAGACACCATAAGATTTTTGGAACTTAGAAGGTCACATCAGCATTTTAATTTGTCAAATGCCAGTGAAAGACTTTTTGTTGCTCTTTTTTTTTTTTTACACTTTTAAAAAACTGGCTTATTGGGATATACTCTACATATCATAAAATTCACCCATTTAAAGTATACAATTCAGAGGTGCCTGGGTGGTTCAGTTGGTTAAATGTCCGACTCTTGATGTTGGCTCAGATCATGATCTCACGGTTTGTGAGATCGAGCCCCACTTTGGGTTTGGTGTTGACAGTGTGGAGCCTGCTTAGGATTCTGTCTCTTCTCTCCTTCTGCCCTTCTGCCGCTTGCATGTGCACATGCTAGCTCTCGCTCTCTCTCTCTCTCTCTCTCAAGATAAATGAATAAACTTAAAAAAAGTACTCTTTAAAGTGTACAATTCAGTGGTTTGTACTACATTCACAGAACTGTGCAGCCATCAACAGAACAAAATTTTACAACATTCTCATCATCCCCAAAAGAAACCCTATACTGCTTATCATTCACTCCCTGTCCTCACCTGCTTAACTGCTCTACTTTCTGTCTTTATGGATTTGCCAGTCTGGGTATTTCATATCAATGGAATTATACAATAGGTGGTCTTTTTGGTGGCTGGCTTCTTTCTCTTAACACGATTTTAATGTTCATCTATGTTGTGGCATGTCTCAGTGCTTCATTCTCTTGTGGATGTACCTCATTTTGTTTATACATTCATCAATTGACGAAAATTCAGATTGTTTTCCCTCTTAGGCTATTACCAGTAATGCTGCCATGCATATTCATGTGCGTGTTTTTGATTGGGCATATATTTTCATTTCTCGTGGGTATTTAAGAGTGGAGTTATTGGTCATATGGTAACTCTGACATTTTGAGTCACTGCCAAAGTGTTTTCCAAAGTGGCTGCACCATTTTACGTCCCCACCAGTAGTGTGTAAGGGTCCCAGGTTCTCAGGATCCTCTCTAATACTTTTGTCTTTCTGATTAGCCATCGATCCTAGTGAGTGTGAAGTGATAGCTCTTGTGATTTTGATTTGCATTTTCCTAATAACTAATGATGCTGAGCATCTTTTTATGTGCTTATTTGCCATTTATGTATTTTCTTTGGAGAAATGTTATACCAATCCTTTGCCCATTTTTAAGAGTTCTTTATGTGTTCTGTGTCAAAGTCCCTTATCAGACATATGATTTAAAAATATTTTCTCCCATTCTGTGTGTTGTCCTTTAACTTGATAGTATCATTTGTAGCACAAAGTATTTAATTTTGTTGCAGTCTAGTTTCATCATTTTTTCTTTAAAATGTTTGGTATCGTATCTTAGTAACTATTGCCACAAAGAGTTATTCCTATGTGAGTCTTCTAAGAGTTTATAATTTTTGCTCTTACCTTTAAGCCTGTGACCCATTTTCAGTTAATTTTTGTATATGGTGTGAGGTAGGGGTCCAGCTTCATTCTCTTTACATGTGGATATCCAGTTGTTCCAGCACCAGTCATTTAAAAGATGATTCTTTTGCCATTGAATTGTGTTGATCTCTTGTCAGAAGTGAGTTGACCGTATATTTAAGAGTTCACTTCTAGACTTTCAATTCTTTACCATTGATCTATGTACCTGTCCTTATGTCGGTACTACAGTATCTTCATTTCTGTAGCTTAATAGTAAATTTTGAAATCAGAAGTTGTGAGTCCTCCAAATTTGTACTTCTTTTTCCAGATTGTTTTGATGATTCTGGATTCCTTGAATTTCCACATTAATTTTATGATTAACTTGCCAATTTCTGCAAAGAAACCAGCTGGGGTTTTTGATAGGTATTGCACACACTGAATCTGTAGATCAATTTGGAGAGTATTGCCATCTTAACATTATCGAGTCTTCCAATCCATGAATGTTAGATGTCTTCTTATATTTATATATTCTTTGAATTTTCCCCATAATGTTTTGTAGTGCAATGGTGTGCAATGCTTACACTTTTTTTTGTTAAATTTATTCCCAGTTGTTTTATTCTTTTTTATGCTATTATAAATAGAATTATTTTTCTTAAAAAAACTTTTAATGTTTATTTATTTTTGAGAAAGAGAGAGAGCGTGAGCGGGGTAGGGACAGAGAGAGAGGGAGACACAGAATCTGAAATAGGCTCCAGACTCTGAGCTGTCAGCACAGAGCCCAATGTGGGGCTTGAACTCACGAACCATGAAATCATGACCTGAGCCGAAGTCGGACACTTAACCAAATGAGCTCCCCAGGCGCCCCAGAATTATTTTTCTTAATTTCACATTTAGATTGCTAACTGCTAGTGTATGGAAATACAGTTGATTTTTTTTTTTAATGCTTATTTTTGAGAGAGAGAGCATGCACAGGGTAGGGGCAGAGAGAGAGAGAATCCCAAGTAGTCTCCAGGTTGTCAGCGCAGAGCCTGATGCAGGGCTCCATCTCACGAACTATGAGATCATGACCTGAGCCGAAATTAAGATTCAGATGCTTAACAGACTGAGCCACCCAGGCACCGCTACAATTGATTTTTGCTAGTCTTGTATCCTGCAACATTATTTGAAGTTGCTTATTATAATACCTTTATAGTAGGTTCCTTAGGATTTTTTATATACAACATCATGTCATCTGTAGCTTCTTTATTTCATTTTCTTGCTTAATTGCCTTGGCTAGAACCTCTAGTACAATGTTGAAAAGAAGTGGTAAGAGCAAACATCCTTGTCTTGTTTCTGTTTTTAGAGGAGAAACTTTCAGCTTTTCAACGTGAAATGTTGGATATTTTGTAGATGTCCTTTATTAGATTGAGGAAGCTCCCATTTATTCCCAGTTTGTTGAATATTTCTATTATGTAAGTCTCTTGAATATTGTCAAATTCCTTTTCTGCATCTATTAAGATGGTACCTGGGTTTTTCAGATGTTAAACCAACCTAGTATTCCTGGGATTTTTGGGTCCATATTCACAAGGGATATTCATCTGTAGTTTCTTTTCTTGTTATATACCTTTGTCTGATTTGGGTAGCAGGGTAATATTAGCCTTATAGAATGAACTTGGAAGTGTTCTTTTCTGTTCTTTGGAAGAGTTTGTGAAAGATTAGTGTTCTTTAAATGTTTGGTAGAATTCACCCATTGTGCCATCTGGACCTATCCTTTTCTTTCTAGGAAGTTTTGAAATTACTAATTCAATTTATTTGCTTGTTAAGGATCTGTTCAGATTTCCTGTTTCTTCTTGAGTCCAATTTGGGAGTTTCTGTCTTTCTAGGACTATACCCATTTCACCTAAGCTATCTAAATTTTTGTCATCCAGTTGTTCATAGAGTTCCTTTATATCTTTTTTATTTTTGTAAGGTTGGTGATGATGTCCTTTTTTCCATTCTTGGTTTTATTCATTTTATCTTTTCTCTTTTTTTTTTCTTAATTAGCTAAAAGTTTGTCAGTTTTACTTACCTATTGCCCACTTTTAAAATTGCTTCAACAGAAAGAGTTTATTTCCTTTTTCTTTTTTTTTTAGGGTTGATTTCTTTATCCCAGGAGTCTCTGTGGTTGGTGGGTTCTCAATATGCTCCAGCCCCAGACTGCTAAAACAAGAGAGGATGATAGAATTGGCAGTGAAATATGCGAACCACCCCCCTGCTCTCTGGATTCACAATCAGGTGAGCAAACCTGTTTAAACTTGGAGATCTGGGCATCACTGCCTCCCACAAAGTTGGTGTTCAGCTCACTTCATGCACTTAAGAAACCTAGGCTTGAGTGAAAAGGGTACGTGCTCACAAAGAGCCCCTATATCCACAATTCAGACTCCATAATGGTCAAAGAAGCAGAATCCTTTTGATGCATTAAGGAAGAAGACTGATAATATCTTCTGGGTTACCAGTGTTGAGTTGAACACTCTTTAGTACTGAAATATTTTATGTCTTATGTAAGTTTTTGAAAGTTGCCTCTGTATATATGTCTCGTAAATGGTACATCTATAAGTCAGATTACTTTTTCCTAACTGTCCTAAACAAAGGGAATTAAACCATCACTCTCTGGAAAGGAAACAATTTCTGATTGCATCCCGCTCGTGCCCAGAGCTGAGTGCTGCTGAATCTGTGGTGTTATTGCCTTTCTGGAGAGTTCTTCACACGTGATTCTGAGAGGGAATCCACATTTGCTGCTAATAACTGCTGTTTTACCATGGGACTCAGCACAATCCTACAGAAGCTACCTGCTCATTACCTTTTAGAACTCTGGTAACAAAGAATGGGCTCAGCACAGATTAGTTGTCTTCTTAGTTTTTGACCCTTCTCTCCTTTTTACCACCATCCCTTTTGTTTCTGGACTGTGCCTTCTATATTTACCAACAACCTCCATCCCATCCCAGGCCTTTTCTTGTCACCTTTTCCAAAAAGGAATGTACCAGTATAAATATTGTAGCTGTAGATAAACTGATTTTAGCAGTTATTGGAAGAGCAGAGGGACCAGAAGAGCTAAAACAGTTTTGAAAAAGAATAAAGTGGGAAGAATCACATTGCTCAAATTTAAGGTGAAAATAAAGCTACAGTAATGAAAACAGTGTGGTATTGGTGAAGGGATAGACACATAAATTGATGGAACAGAATAAAGAGTTCAGAAATAGACCAACATACATATGGCCATTTGAGTTTTGACGAAAGTGCTGAAGAAATTCAGTGGCAAAAGAGTAACCTTTTCAACATGTAGAGACGGGACTGTTGTTTATCCGTATGCAAAAAAAAGAAAAAGAACTTTGACCTAAATGTCATACTTTATGTTGAAAATTCACCCAAAATAGGTTGTAGATCTAAGTGGAAAACACAAAACTATAAAAATTTCAGGGGAAAACTTAGGAAATATTCTGAACTTGAGGGTGGACAAAGTGTTCTTAGGCAGGACACCAAAAGCAAGAGCCATAAAAGAAGAGATTGATGTATAGGACTTAATCAAAATTAAAAACATTTTTCTGCAAAAGATACTGTTAACAGAATTAAAAAAAAAAAAAACAAAAACAAGCTACAGACTCAGAGAAAGTTATTTGCACATTAGATATCCAAGAAAGGATCTGTAATATCCAGAATACATAAAGAGCTCTCAAAAGTCAGCAAAAAGAAAACAAGCATAATTTAAAAATAGGCAGAAGATTGAAAGGTACTTCTCTAAAAGGATGTGAGATGGCAAATAAACAATGACCAGATGTTCACCATCATTAGGGAAATGCAGATTAAAACCGTATATAGCACGGTGTCTCTACACACCTCGTAGAATGACGAAAGTTAAAAATTCTGACAATACCAAGTGCTGGTAAGGATGTGGAGTGACTGGAATCCCTTGTATTGCTTAGATTGCTAGCAGGAATGCAAGGTAATACAGCCAATCTGGAAAACATTTGGTAGTTTTGTATGGAATTAAATATGCACTTATCATAAGTCCTAGTAATACTGCTCCTGGGTGTTTATTCTAGAGAAATGAAAGCTCTGTTCATTTAAAAGCCTGTATAGGAACATCTATCGTTGTTCTATTCATAATTATCAAAATCTGGAAACAACCTGAATGTTTCTCAGCGGGTGAGTGAATAAACGAACTGTGATCCATTCATAACAATGTATTGTTATTCAGCCATAAAAATGGATGAACTATTGATGCTCTCCCCTTGGGTGAGGCTCAAAGGCCACATGTGAAGTGAAAAGAGCCAGTTCTCAAAGGTTACGTACTCCATAATCCCATTTTTGTCACACTCTGGAAGACAAAGATACAATGATGGAAAACAGATGAGTGGTTAACAGGGGTGAGGGGTAGGGAAAGGTGTGAGCATAGAGAGCACAGGGAGGTTTTGAGGGTGATGGAGCTGTTCTGTATCTCGGTTTTGGTGGTAGTTACGTAGATCTACGTATGTGTTAAAATTCATAGAACTATATTCCCCCCACCCAAAAAAATGTATTACTGTAAGGTAATTAAAAAGAAAAAGATATAGGGGCATAAAAAATAGCTGTTCTAATTAGGGTCTGCATGTCAAGTTGTATCTGTTCAGAGTAAGGCAGCTGCTTGCCTTAGCATTTCCATTCTAATGACCTTCTGAGTCACTTCTTCCATGTGTCCTCAGCTGCTGCATTCCTTTTTAGATTCGCTTTGGATTTTCCACCCATGGCTGTCTGTAGGCTGCATCCTGAGTCTCTAAAAGATGCCATGGGGGTGGAACCAGCAAGGTTTCCATGTGTCCCACACTCAGTGTTAAAATGAGCTTAGCCATCCTGGCTCCTAGTTCCATGAGTCCCCTCCAGTGATCAGCCTCCCACGTGACCTGACCTGGTCCTGGTCCACAGCTCCCTGCTTGGTTTCATGCCTCATTGACATTTCAATGAAGGAACTTATTCTTAGAGGCGGTAGAAAATCTCCAAGTGGCATTGCTTGAATGCACATTTTAATTGTAGTGCCTGCTCCACTCTGCCCGGTGGGAGTTGCAAACAGCCTTTATGAAGTCAGATTTTTCTTGGAACCATTCTCAGGTGGCTGTTTTCCTCCTGAGGGTTTGTCTTACGAAGCTATTAGAGTGGACAATGGAGGCACGTGAGTGTCTGGGTGGCAGCAGGCTCCTCTGTGGGGACAGGGGATAAAGTGCCATAAATGTCTTCCTTTATTTTATCTGCTTTGGCTCAGGCTCCTGGCAGGGTAAAGGGTTCTAGACAGCTATTGTGTGCTGGGCTCCAGTTGCTGTGGAAAAGTTGTTTATTTCGCAAGTAGAAAAATCTATACCCAAATTAGATACATGGCTATGTAATTGAGGGTAACGTCCTTTTACTCGCTTACGTATTATACCGTGTAGCACTTTGAGTCTTGTGTTCATGCTACCTTGGCAGTTTTTATTGATCAATAAAAGACAAAGATGGCTTTTCATTCTTTCCAGATGCTGTCAAATTAGAAGATAGATCTATTTAAGACGATTTTGTCACTAAGGAGATGACATGCACATTGTTTTGTTGTTGGTGCCAACTTTAGGGTTTTGAAAATACTCTGGTTTCTAAAAACAGTACCCTAAAGGCTTTGCTGTCATTACTAGTCCTACCGAAGATGACCATAGGAGAAAATGATTTCTGTCTCATTTCTTAGTCTCTCTTATATTCTTAGAAATAAAGAGAAACGTGTATAGGCAAGCAGGATGGGGAGGGAGGGTACAAAGAGATTAAATCTGTCGTCATTAGGCAGAGCCTCTCGTATCACAGCTTCTCTTTTTGAGACTTGGAAAGAAGGGGCATTTTAAAGCACTTTGGTGGCCACTGTAGTGATTCCTAGATTGTACTTATTCCTAACAGAATGCTCCCTTGCTGCTAATTTCTTTTGTCAAAAATGAAAACCCACTTACCGTTCTTCATGTAAAAATGGCCTATATATTTAAAATTGTTCAGTTCAGATGTTTTTTCTGAGAAAGGATTTCCCTTCATTTAATCGTTCTTTACTTTCCATAAAGGAACCTCTTTAGTGAATTAAAATAATTTTCATTTTTTCTTAGATTTCTCAAAGATTGACTCTTAAGATTTAACATCTTTCCGTTGTAAAGCCCCAAATTCAATTCATGTCTAAAAGTACTTAGCTGCCTACCTGCCATGTAAGGTGCCAAGGAGTGAATGCTGAGGGTTTGGTCTTTTAAAAGCACATGATAACTTACTGCTTCTTAGGAGGGTGTTCATTCAGTTGATCTGCATCAGGAACATGTAATGGAGCGAAGCTTTGCTTTTGATATAAATTTCTTTAGTTCTAGACTCTCGTTTTTAGGGAAGAAGGAAGCAGGCACCCTCAGTGCTTTCTCTTCTGTGACAGCTGCAATGACTAAAACACCCTCTCATAATAGAACCTGATGCCAGCAAGCTCTTCCCCATGGTGTGTCATATGACGGCCACCACAGCCCTGTGAAGTGAGTAGGACAGGTGCTGGTACCCATTTAACAGACGTGGTAGCAGAGGCTCAGAAAAATTAAGGAACTTGATGGACTTCATAGACTGTGATTAAGATTCAGTCTTCTGGCTCCTAGATGAGTGCATTTTCTCCAAACTAGAGGTCTCAGCCCTGTCAGATCCAATGCCCTCTTTGTAGAACTATCCTGAGATGAAATTCAAAGTTAGTGTAATCAACACATGACAAATTTTGGGGTGGCATAATTCTCTAAGTGTAATGCCAAGGAGAAATAAAAGTGATTCATGGGGTGCCTGGGTGGCTCGGTTAAGCATCTGACTCTTGATCTCAGCTCAGGTCTTGATCTCAGGGTCGTGAGTTCAAGCCCTGCATTGGGCTCCATGCTGGGTATGAAGCTACTTAAAGAAAAAGAAAAGTGATTCACAATCAGAGCCTAAATGTTTCTTTATATTTTTTTTATTTTGAGAGAGAGTGAGAGAGAGAGAGAGCGTGCGTGAGCGAGCACAAGTGGGGTAGGGGCAGAGAGAGAGGGGATGGAGGATCTGAAGCAGGCTCTGTGCTGAGAGCAGAGAGCCCAAGCGGGACTGGAACTCACAAACCACAAAATCATGACCTTCATCTGAAGTCAGATGCTTAATCAACTGAGCCACCCAGGTGCCCCTGTGTGTTTAAGTGTATGAATGGTTGGGCATATCTTAACTAGAAGAACAAAGTAGGCAGATGGTTATTCCTCAGTGTGGAATCACCATGAGTGCACCCTCTACAGGTGCAGATTGTAAGATTCTTTATGGTGACAGAAGCATCACACATGCATGTTACCAACTGGGATGTGGTTTTCCAGAACAGTGAACATACTTGGTAAAGTTCTGGATACAGCAAAGTACAATCCACATCATGGTTACATTCTGGAAAATTCAGACGCCACTAGATACGTGCAAAAAATGCTTTGTGTTTTTTGTAAAATGAGTTAGGATCTAGTCTCAGATTATTACGAACCAGTTTTCACCTACATGTACGTCCCATGGGCCATTCAGAAGTTTCCGGACGGCAGTCCTGGGCATTGGAGATAATGATGTGCTGCTAGATCGGCTCTCTGAGTACAAAAGCCCTCATTTGCAGCATTTGCTGATTTCTGTGCTGCAGATACTCCCTCAATGGCCGATTTCAAACAACCAGTAGAAACTAGTCCATGAAATTCCTCAAAATTTAACCATCAGCTGAACAGAAGCCAGCTCGAGGACAGTGCTAACTTCACAAGACATCTAGCACCTTTGGCCCTGCCCTCTGACTGCCAGTTGGGTTTTCCAAACCATGGTGACGATAAGGAAGTGTCACCACGTGTTTCCATAACACCCCGTCAGGGGCAGGATCACCTCCATGGAGAACCAGTACATTCAGCTCTGATGGTATTTCTGGTCTAAGTGGCCTCACCAAATAGGCGCTCTACCTGGGTGGGGTGGCTGTCTGTGGTGCTCCCCTCCTAGTGTGAATCCTCTGCTGTCTATTCTTACCTCTCCAGGGAAGAGCGGACAGTACTGACCAGCATCTCAGGGCTGGCCTCGAGCCTGTGCAACAGCTCTGGCTGTGCCCTGCTGGTGACCCGGAGGAAGCCCCCTGGTCCCCAGGGTCTTCTCTTATGAGCCCAGGGCAGCCGCAGCATAGTGACACTTGCTCCATCCTGCCTGTGTCAGCTCCACGACTTGGATCAGAAAACAGGAGCGCCGCAGAGAAAAGGGGACTCGTGCTTCAGAGCCGTCCCCTGAGCCCAGTGCCTTTTTCCACAACCCAGCTCTTCACCTAAGAAGTTAACAAATGGCAAAATTACTGACGCGAGTCTTCTTTTGTCCGTACTGGAGTGGCTGTGCAGTGTGGATCACAGAGGCAGAGTAGCAAATGGCCTGTATAATGGACAAGTGGAATCAGTTCACAGGGCCCTGGCACAGTTGAGAGCTGGCTGTGAAAATAGTCCTAAACACTGATAAACATGCAGAAGGTAGACACAGTCTGTGTTATTAAAGAAGAGCATTGGATTTAAGACCTGTGCCACAAAGGACTAACGGATCTTTTCTTTCCTGCCCTAGTGTACCCTTGACTCTGAAGTGGCCGTGAGAGTGGGTGGAGAGTTCTTCTTTGACCCTCAGCCTGCAGATGCCTCTAGAAACCTGGTGTTGATTGCAGGAGGAGTCGGAATTAACCCTCTGCTGTCCATCCTGCGGCATGCGGCAGACCTCCACAGAGACCGGGCGAACAAAGGAAGCGGCTATGAGGTCGGAACGATAAAGCTCTTCTACAGTGCAAAAAATACCAGTGAACTCCTGTTTAAGGTAAGGAAGAAACATATGTCTCGTCGCTTGCCGTGAGCAAACTCGTGTCATGGTATTAGTCGTCCATGGAACTTTCTTCCGTTAGTTCTGTCTTCCTGCAACCGTTGTTCCACCAAAAGGCTTGACAAGGTTTTATCATGTTCAGATGGGAATTAACCAACACTTTTTATGCCGGACAGTGAAACAGCTAGTGTTGAGGACGCACCCACTGAAGTGACAGGCCTAGGGCAGGTTTGTGGGCTTGAATCTGGAGGCGGATGGACAGAAAAGTCGCCACATCCCTGAGATTCCATCGAGTCAGGAGACCTACAAGTGGGCTCGTGTGTTACAGGAGTAGGTGAGAGGCACAGAGTTTGGACCCGCTGGGTAAATGAAACCCCTGTCGGTTGCATCTGTTGAAACTAAGTACGTTTGACAGGAGAAGGCTTTCACTCTGGATTGCTTTGCAGCTGCGGGATGAACAAAAGAACAGAAACAGTTAAAAGACACAACTGTGGTCAGTGAAACTGCTGCTTAATTGCCAATGCTTGAGAAAAAGGAAGAAGAAAAAACTCCCGGAGAGTTAGTAATATGCTTGTTAGCATATTCAGATTTCAATTAAAGCCAAATAGCCCTCTGTACTCTGAATGCTCTGGCCTGCTAGGCTGCAGACAATACCTCTCTAAGTAGAGAGGAAGAGTGGCAGACGTGTGCAGAATGGGAGTCGAGGTTCAGCGGCAGGGGTTGTGCACATCTGTTTTGATTTTTTAAAATTGTAGCGTGACCAAATATGTTTGACATTCCAGCAAAATATCCTCGATTTAGTAAATGAATTTCCTGAGAAGATTGCGTGCAGTTTGCATGTTACCAAACAGACTACACAAATCAGTGCAGAACTGCAGCCATACATCACGGGTGAGTCCCCTGAAGATATTTTGACTATCTCCACGTGGCTGTTTGGAGGACATGCCAGTCGGTCGAGTGTGGGTGCTTTACCGTTGGGAGTTGCTGCCTAGGAATGTCAGTACCTGGGGAGCTGGGGGGTGACTCATCATGGAAAAGTAAGGACAGATTCAGTGAGATTTACTTACTATATACAGGTTTCTTACTGCCCATGTTAAAAATTTATTTTCCACATTTTTTAAGGGGACCTTTGCATCATCGCTGTAGTATGCCTACAAAGAATTTATATTCCAGCTTTGACTGAATCGATGCCATTTGCCATTCATGGTCATTTAAACTACTCGTGGTTTCCCCTGCTTGGAAAGATTTTTCACCAGTTTATTTACTTTGCTGAAGTGAGCTCTGAATCTCTACCAAAGATTAGTAAGCTAACTGGCCCTGTCTGAAGAGTGCATTATGACGAGCTTCCCACTTTGCCTGCCGGAAACCTAGAGATGCACTCTCCGCTTGGGTCTGGCGCCCGGTGCTACCGCCAGGAGCCGTTGTGTGAGGGCCTCAGCACTAGACCCCTGAGCTGGAGTTCCTGGAAACAGACACAGTTGCTGAGTGGTAGTTAGTCCTTCCTCATTTCGGTACAAGCATGTCTGGCTTATTTGCTGTTGATTCTGTTTTTTTTTTTTTTTTTTTTTTTGGTAGAAGGAAGAATAACAGAGAAGGAGATAAGAGATCATATTTCAAAAGAGACTTTGTTCTATATTTGTGGCCCACCTCCAATGACAGACTTTTTCTCCAAGCAACTGGAAAACAGCCATGTTCCCAAAGAACACATTTGCTTTGAGAAGTGGTGGTAGGGAGCAGGCAAAGGTAGAAGAGAGAAAGCTGTGAAATCTTCTCAGGACAGTAACGGAGACATGATTTGTGGCACCATGAATTTACCTCTCCTCAGCGGTTTTTTTTTTTTTGTTTTCTTTTTTTTTTTCAAGGCTGAACTAAGTAAGTGACCAGCTGGAGCATCAAAGAAAAACCAGCCGACAGACTTCAATGATAAACTTTTTGCCAAGACTTCATTGATTAAATTATTTTTGCTATATTGAGTTTATTAATAACTGTTTGATTATCTCATGATGCATCTTGAATTGGTCAAAATAGATGTTCTTTCCTTTTAGGGAAAAAAGAGACTATCCTTAAACTTAATCATATAAAAATGTTCTGTGTGTAAGATATAGGTTGTCCTTATTTGGTAGCAACCTATATATCTTATGTCCAATAAACTTATAATTTAAACACATTCTTATTAATCTTACCTTGAAAATTCTTTATATTTAAGGTCTTAGTTCACCTTACTACAAGCCTGAAGCCTCGTTTCTTCAGACCATCAAAATTGGGGTTGGAAATGGAAAATTATTAGGAAAACTTCTTTAGGGAATTGAATATCTGGCATGTTCGCTTAGTGTTAATGAATGTCCTAAGTATGTATCCTGACTAATTGTTAGTTTCTCCTCAAATTAAATCCTTTTCTGTGCTCTGTGTCTTGGCTGCCTGCCTTAACACTACCTGTAGGAGGCGGCTTCTTGTTTGGGACAAAGGCGTCGGTGACTGCTGGATTCCATGTTGAATCTTGCCTTCAATGGCCAGGCTGGCTGGCTGTAAAACCGTGCTGAGGACTGATTAGGGAGTATAGAGCCATTTCCAAATCCTGCTTTTCTGCCTTTTATTTAATTTCTTTGCCAGGGTTGTTCTTGGCACCAATAATAGCTCCACGGTACATACTTGTTGAATGACTGAAAGAAAGCAGCTAACACTTAGCTCCTTGCTAAGCCTGGGTTGGGAGGCAGTCCCCAGGACGGATGGAGAGAATGGTGGAGCCTCATCGCAGGGCTGCTCTAATGAAACTGCTAGAAAGCAGACTGCTCTTCGTATCTTCATTTAGATCTTTAAAAGGCCAAAAGAAGTCCATAGGTTGAGGCCAGGCCATTCTTCCTGTGACACACAGTGTTGGGCCCAAGGCTACCAGCTTGGAGAATACTGTGAGGGTAAAAGGGGTCTGGGAAGAACGGAAGATCAGTTCTGGAGACACAGGAGTTCCAGTTGGAATTCTGTTCCTGAGCTGATGGAACAGCTGAGGGGGAAAGACACCTTGCTCTTTGTCATCTCTGTGGCTACAAGGCCTCACGGGGAATTTGGGCTTAAACACATCCTTGATTTATGGGGCCTGATGATGGCTGGCATTGTTATTGTGGACTCTTCCCCGTTTTGAATTTTGTCAAGTTTTTAAATTTTTTTTAGTTTTTATTTTCTGAGAGTGAGAGCAGGGAAGGGGCGGAGAGAGGAGGAGAGAGAGAGTCCCAAGCAGGCTCCACACTGTCAGTGCCGAGTCCGATGCAGGGCCCGAACCCACGAACCACGAGACCGTGACCTGGGCCAAAATCAAGAGCTAGATACTTAACCGACTGAGTCACCCAAGTGCCCTGAATTTTGTCACGTTTTAAGCAAAGATCATCTGTCCGCTATTTCAATCCCACATTCAAGTTCAGCAGGAAGAAAGGCAGGCTATTGATGGGAATTTCAAAGTCTGCTCAAGGCAGTGATTATCCCCGCATTTCATAGGTGAGGGGAGGGAATATGAGACGCTCTGGCCGCAGTAAGGAGCCCTGACTCCTCAATTGGTCCCCAAGTGCCCAGGCCCACGGGCTGGGCTTTAGGGCTGAGTACTCAAGAGGCACAGGAGCGCGGCGCACTGAGATTCAGGGATGTGGGAGCAGCAGTGGGCTCTTGTGCCGACTGGCAAAGGCAGCTGGCAGGGACGGGACACAAAGGTATAGAGAAAGTGGCCGCCCCAGGCTTTTCTGCATTGGGAGTGGAGGCACAGGGCAAGCCTCTTCACAGTGCGAGATGTGTGCAGAAGGTGGTGCCTCCCACCGCCTCTGTCCACCCGCCGCCACAGCCTGTCTGCCTGCTATTGTGACAGAGCAAGGGCCATCTGTCCTGCCCACCACCCTGCCAGTCGACGTCACCATCCGTAACCTCTCTAGACAGGCCAGGTCTTGACCTCTGCCTGGACCGTAGTCCCTTCCAGCTCTGTCGTTTCTGGTGCTGAGTGCCAGACAGTATTTCTGGTCTGCTGGCCAAGAATGGCCTGTTGCCCTTGTTTGCCAGGCTAGTCAAGATCTCTTTGGTACTCAGACTGAACTAAGTCCAGCCAGGGGGGCTTGAATTTATAGTGTGCAGGCTGAGAGTGTAGACTGGAGAGAGCCCTGGAGTCCCACTGCTTGCTAGATGGATGACCTTGAGTGAGTCACTCAAGTGTGTCACGCCTCAGTTTGTAATTACACACACGTATGCACACACTTGCTACTACATGTAAAGTAGAATCCTACGTACCTCCCAGGACTGTCACGGGGATTAAATGTGATAATACGTATAAAGTGCTTGGCAGAGCACTGCTTGAGTGTGTTAGTAATTTGCTACTCCTTGTCTTATTCCGAAAGGATTTCAAGAGGCCGGATGGCTTAGGTTTAGTCCACTAACCTTTAACCTACGTGCGGGTAGGGGCCTGTCTCGTTCCGCACTATGCTTGGCACATAACAGGTGCTTAGTAAATATTTCTTCCATGGGTGAAAGGGAGTGCCCAAGCTGATGAGCTGTGTTAAAGGAATTTTTTTTTTAATGTTTGTTTATTTATTTATTTTGAGAGAGAGAGAAGGGGAGAGAAAGAATCCCAAGGAGGCTCCGTGCTGTCAGCACAGAACCTGATGTGGGGCTCAGTCCCACAAACCGTGAGATCATGACCTGAGCTGAAATCAAGAGTCAGATGCGGAACCAACTGGGCCCCCGGCCGCCCCTACAGGGATTCTTAAAGATCATTCGAGCCTAATTAGTTTGTGAAAAGATGTTGCTTTTAGTGATATGAGACCCTTCTACAGTCTATACCAGAGAGAGGTGAAGCTGATGTAGGAGTCTTTCTCAAATTTGAAGTGTTGGTATGAGCGCCAGCACTTACCAGGAAATGGATCAAATACTTGGTCTTTCCCAAATGGTCTGCTGTCCCTCACCAGTAGGTGTGTGCAGGTGGGCATGGAGCTCTGAGATAAAGATGTTCCCTGGAGCCCTGGTTCTCGTTGGTAGCCCCTACTTTGAAAATCGTATTGTAAAAATTATGAAAGACAGAATGGATGCTTGATTCTTGCCCTATATTTATCAGTTAGTCTAATATGAGTTGGTGCCCTAGCAACCTCCAAAACTGGTCACCGGTGAGATTTTTAAAAGTATCAATATGAACTCATGGCTTTTTGAATGTTTGATTGTGTCTATTGTGGCCAGAGTTTTGCTGTTCAGCTTGTTTTGGGGTGGCCCCTGCTGTGTTAGTTGTGGGGGTTGCTGATGTTTGCATCTCTGATGGCTCTCGGAGTTGCAAACAGTGCTCTAATAAACGTGAAGGAAGAAAAGGAGATCAGTGTGGCGTCAGGACACTACATGAAGAAAGTGTTTCAAGGAGGACAGACTGGCCAGCTGTGTCATGTTGCCGGTAGGACGGGAAAGGTGAGTTCCGACGAGCGACCGTTGATTTAGCAACTGGAAGGTCCCTGGTGATCTCGACAAGATGGATGTTAAGAAAAAAAACGTGGGGGCGCCTGGGTGGCTCAGTCGGTTGAGCGTCTGACTTCGGCTCAGGTCATGATCCCCCAGTTTGTGGGTTCGAGCCCCGCATCGGGCTCTGTGTTGACAGCTCAGAGCCTGGAGCCTGTTTCGGATTCTGTGTCTCCCTCTCTCTGCCCCTTCCCTGCTCATGCTCTGTCTCTCTCTGTCTCTCAAAAATAAATAAACGTTAAAAAAAAATTTTAATAAAAAAGAAAAAAAAAAACATGTGAAGAAGGAAAACCTATTATAGTGGTTTCCTTTCCACAACTGGGAGGAAAGAAATTGTAACGAATGAGGATAGATAATAGTTTCGAAGAGTTTTACTATGAAGGGGAAAAAAAAGATAGGAAAGGCAAGTAGAGTCCATAGAACTCACCCCACCACCACCTTTCTTTTTACTCCTTTTAAAAATTTTGTTTTGTTTTAAAACTTTTTCTTTTGAAATAACTTTAGACTTACAGAAGAGCTGCAAAGGGTTCCCGTATACCTTTTACCCAGCTTCCCCGAATACCGTCTTATAGAACCATGGTGTATTTATCAAAGCTAAGAAGTCAACAACAGTACAGTTAGGTTGGTACAGTGCTATAAACCAAGCCATAGTTAGTTTTGTTTTTTTTAAGGTGAGAGAAATAACAGCCTGAAAAACTATGAAAGAATCATTCAGTGGGATACCACTTGGGATAGTGAGGTGACGGCTTTTTCTGGAGGGTGAGAAGTTAACTACATGTGATTTATTGAGCACCTAGTATGCGCAGTCACTGTGCTAGAGATTGTAGATAGGAAAATGTAAGGTTATCCTGAGCAAGTTAAGTATTTGGAAAACTGAAAGTAGAAATGCTTTGGAGGGCAAAATGGTTTATTTGCAAGTGTTGCCAATCGAAAGGGAAGCTATAGAAGGTGGCTGGCTGGCTGGACAGGTCACTGGAGGCGTGGGTGGAGCTGTGGCAAGGGTTGTGCCCACACTCTGGGGACCGTGCTCGGGAGAGCTGTTACACAGGATGCAGAGCTGCTGCAGGTGTCTTCACATGTGCTTGTGTGAGCTGCAGTATGTATGCACAAGCCCGGTGATCGCCCAGCGTCACGCACCTCTGTCGGAGAGGTTTTTTTTTTCTTTCTTTCTGATTGGAAAACAGCAATTTCCTTCATTCCTGGGTACTGCGGATGATCGTATGCTGATAATTTAACCCGAGTGCTGTTATTTCATTTTATTTTAAATGAAACTCCAAGAATTATACCATTCTCATCTTCGAGAAGTAGTGGGATGTCTTGTCTTTAATATTCTTCTTTCCTAATACGTGCCTCGGCAGCAGGCGTGGTGATGACATACGAAGATACCTTCTGACCCACCATCCACTCAAGGCGTGCATTGAAAAGTATTTGTGTTCAGGAGTCCTGACTTCCTCATTACTAAGCAGCCGTCTCCATCCTGTCTGTTCTGGGTTCTTAACTCCCCCCCTCCCGTCCCCATCATCCCCCATCCCTGCCCCTGCCCCTGCCCCTACCCCTGCCCCTGCCCCTACCCCTGCCCCTGCAGGAGCCCATAAACCTGACCTCCATGTCATCTCCATGTCCCAAGATTTTGTCTATTCCTTTGTTCTTTCTTAATTACCTGATGAATAGGATTATAAAAAATCAAATAATATGAAAGCATGTGCATCAAAATGCCAAAGTTTTCTTCTCTCCCATCCCACTCCCTGGTCTAGCATGAACTTCTATATAAAGAGCTTGCTAGGTATTAGACCTTTTGCAGTGTATTAACTTGGACACACAGACAGGTACGTGCACTTATGAATTTACTCTTCTTACCTACTCCCAGCTGTAGATGCATGCCATCATGTACGTAATTACATCTCTATGATGGACATCTACACTGTTCCCAGTTTGGGCCTATTACAAACAGTACTGCAGGAAACAAACTTGTTTGTGCAATTCTTGTGCATGTATCCTGTCATTTCTGGATCATTTCTGGATCAAAAATTGGCTGGTATTGCCAAATGGCCCTGTAAAATGCACAATCGATTTATATTCTAATGGAATATGAAAGTACCCATTTCTCTGACGCTAGGTTGTTTAAGTCTTTAAAGTGTGTTTCCTAGTCACATTAATTAAAAAATTAATTTCCTGATTGCTCCCTAGCATTTTTTCCAAAAATGTTTTAGCCATTTTTTTTTAGAATGGTGTGTTCACATTTTATGTCCACTTTGATATCTTATGGATTTGTAACTCTTTATAAAATAGAATGCATGCTAATCTTTTGTCTGTATATGCATTGCAAATATTTTCCCCAATGTATTATTTGTCCCTGAATTGTTTGTTATAACGTAACACCAGAGTTTTAAATTTATATATAATCACATATTTTCCCTTGGCTTTTATGAATATACTTTCTTCTGATACTTTGGCAGGTCTTTAATCTATTGGAGATTAATTTTTGTGCTTGATGGGGGATAAGGATCTGACTTTTTCATATGGCTCTCCAGTTGCCCATCACCATTTATCAAATATTCCACACTTTCCCCCAGTGGTTTGAAATGCCTTCTTTATCACATATAAACTCCCACCTACAGATGGATTTTTTTCCCCTAGACTCTCTGTTCCATAGGTCTATTTATTTGTTCCTGCTCTGATTCAACACTGTTCTAATTATTATAGCTTCTTAGTATATTCTGTGTTTTCTTTACCTCCTTTTTTTCCCCCCAACCTCTAGATTATTTAAACACAAAGGTCTTAGATGTAGCCATAGAGGTTCATTTTCACGGATAAAGTAATAAAGGAGAAGGGATGGGAAATGCTAACTCTGGAGTTCACCTGAATTCACTGGTGGTCTAGATTTTGGCTAGAGTTCTATTATCAAATGAATACTACAGGAGCACTTGGCATTTGACAAGACATTTGTTTTAGCTCATTGAATTAGCCACAGTGTCTGTGTGAAGTAGGCAGGATGATCAGGGTGAAGATGCTGTCTCATTTTACCAGTAAGGGAAATGAGACTGAGTGGTTGGATGGCTTGCCCAAGCTCACATGGCTGACAGTGACAATGCGTGACTTATGAGACTAAGTCCCCTTCCTCTCCACAGACTCGGCCCTGACCTTGTTCCAAAATCCTCCCCACTCATTAACGAGGTAGACTTGCCTCCCATTTTTTTTTTTTTTAAAGAGAGACTCATTTAACCAGAACACTCCATTCCATTTTAGTGAGATTTTTAAAAAAATCCAACCAAGCCTGTCTGTCCTTAGGGACTATAGGCACCTAGAGAGAAGAAAGAAAGAATGGAACAAGTTTAGTTGGCTGTGTAGTAGGGTGGAGAGAACAGGGTGCCAGGCATCGAGAGACCTAAGTCATCCCTGTTGTACAGCTTCCTGCACGACTCACTATGTCCGTGACCTGCTCTCCTGATCTGTCAAGTGGGTAGGACTACACAACCTAGAATCCCTTTTAGCATGATCATTCTGCAATTTTCCTGATGGAAAAAACGGGCCTTAGAGATCGAGTGGAGCGGAGGTTGGCCATTCTGATGAGAGATGACGAAGGAGGGTCTTAACTGTCTTCAAATACTTGATTCATTGTTGCAATTTCTGTTGTTTGCATCTCCAGTGTCGACAGAATAAGAAGAAACTGCCTTGGACCGAAGCAAGGGAAAAGTTTGGTTTGATATAGAGGACTTCTGCACTGCGGTACTGATTAAATTCTGGAGTTGGGGCTCAGGAGAAATGGTGGATTCACCATTAATAAGAAAGAAAACTGACAACATTTGCCTGTTGGGGCTTAAGGTGGGCTGGACTGAGACAGCGGCTGAATTGATAGCTCCCTGGCTTCGTGAAAAGAAGAGTTTTCTCAACAGTTAGCAACTTAGGCATTTCGGGATCCAGGCCCTGACAAGCTTGCCGGTTGTCCTTCCTTCTCAGATGATTTTCTTGTTCTCTTTGCTGAAGAATCAACAAGAGAAGAGGTACCCAGGATTCACAAACAGAGGTTCATTACAGGAAGCATTTTAATGCTCAACCTGATAAGTGAAATCTATTTCTTACCTTCATTAAACCTTCATATTATTTAGAGGCAGCAGAAAATCCAAAGCCATACTGAACTTTATGTCTAGTGAGCGACACGTTTAAATACAGAAGTATTGATTACTAAAGATTGTGTTGGTTACAGCAAGGAAAGCTTGCTTCCTCTTACCCGTCAACCAACGTGGGATCCATGTTTTCAAAACGTCTCTGGATTGAATGAGTCCTTTTACTCCATTTCTAAGACACAGTCCCCACAGTGGACAGCATTGGCTATAAGTGTAGCACTACCATTAAAAATTGTTTTAGGCTCTGTCCTTCTGACCCAAGACAAATAGGTCCCGTTCTACAACCTATGACTTACCCATGGTTCCTCCCCACCAGCTGCTTCTGTTTGTCAACAGCTTCCTCCCTCCAGAAATTAAAGACCTATTCTTTGGGTCTTAAGGGAAGTATCCAGACTCATGTTTTAGTGACTTTGTAGAATCATGTTGAGTTAGTCATTCAAATCCTGAAAACTAATCCACGAGAAGGTTTCTAGAAAAGTTTTGAACGATGGCAGTATCACTGCAGTATTTGTTATTCCGAGGAAATACTTTTATTTCATTTTATTTTTTTAAATATTTATTTTGAGCGAGAATGGGCAGAGGAGGGGCAGAGAGTGAGGGAGAGAGAGAATCCCAAGCAGGTTCCGCCATGTCAGCGTGGAGCCTGATGCGAGGCTTGAACACACCAGCTGTGAGATCATGACCTGAGCCAAAATCGGGAGTCAGCTGCTTAACTGAGCCACCCCAGACACCCCTATTCCGAGGAAATACTTTCAATAAGGACAGTCCTCATCGGTTTCTGGTAGGGCTGGTAGCTTCCATACCTCCCTCACCGGTCAGTGCAGAATCCAGTCGATTTTTGCTCCTAAATCACTCTCAAAGCTGACCCTTCCTCTCGCTCTCCACGGAGGTGCAAACCACCCACACTCCCACCTGCACTAATGCACCAGCCTCCCTCTGCATCCTCTCTGGGCCCCCTGCACACCTTTCTCCTTCAGCAGCCAGAGAGATCTTTTAAACATGCAAATTTGACGTCATCTCCCTGTTTAAAACTGATCAATGGCCCCCCATGACTCCTGCGAGGACGAGAATCCTTACCAGGGTTCCCGAGGCTCAGCTGCCTCAGGCCCTGCCCATCCATCTCTGTCTCGAATCTCATCGTTGCTACTCCCCACCCCTACACACACACACTCTCTGCGAACCTGCTTTGATTTCTTTCAGTTACGTGAACATAAGCTGCTTCCTTCAGAGCCTGCTCTCACATTCTTCCTGTTCAGTCTTGCTTCCTCGTTGCTAACGTTTGTATGTAACACTTCCCTTGTGCCAGACGCTCTCTAAGCACTTTGCATATACTCACTTCATTCTCGCTACGGCCTCTACCTCCCTCTTACAGATGAGGCAGCCGAGGCACAGGAGGGTTAAGTGACTTGCCCAAGGACACCCAGCTGGTAGGCCGCAGAGTCCGGGTTCTAGCGGGGCAGCGGGGCTCCAGTCCGCGCCCTGAGCTGCGAGGCACACTGCCACCCTGTGGACTGCTCACCTGACTGCTTTTCGGCGAAGCCTTCCGTAAGCGGGTGACCTCTCCCTGTCGGTGCCTTCGCGGCATCCCGCCCTTGTCCACGCCACTCCCCACAGCTACGGCTGCCGGTGCGGGAACCTAGCGTGTGTCGCGTAAGCCCCGAGGGAGCCGGGATTGGGGTCGGTCTCGATCACTGCTCTCTTCCCAGCACCTAGCACTGTGGTGTGGGCCTTAAAACCGCATACGTGGGGGCGCCTTGGGGGCGCAGTCAAATGACGTCAGCTCCGGTCACGATCTCTCGGTTATCAAGCTTGGGCCCCGCCTCCCACTCCCAGCTGTCGGCGCAGAGCCCACTTAGGATTCTCTGTCCCCCTCTCCCTCTGCCCCTACCGCGCTCGCTCATTGTCTCTCTCTCTCTCAAAAATAAGTAAACATGAAAAACAACAACTACCTGTGTGTGCGGAGAATGATCCCTCGTGCAGTACAAATGCACCCACAGTGGGGCGGCTGGGTGGCTCAGTCGGCTGAGCGTCTGACTTTAGCTCAGGTCATGATCTCACAGTTGGTGGGTTCGAGCCCCACATCAGGCTCTCTGCTGACAGCTCAGAGCCTGGAGCCTGCTTCGCATTCTGTGTCTCCCTCTCTCTCTACCCCTCCCCCACCCATGCTCTGTCTCTAAAAAATGAATAAACCCTAAAAAAAAAAAAAAAAAAAAAAGAAATGCACCCACAGCTCTGCCACGGCCCGGCCGCCTCGGCAGGGAGATGCCACACCCCACTGTGTCGCAGCGGCTAGGGAAGCCAGCACCTGGCAGGTTCAGAGAGCAGCTCTCGACAACCCGGAGTGAGCTTTCTTAGTCTGGCCACAGAGATCTCTATCAACAGGAACCTGTGGTAAACATTGGCTTTGCTTCCTTCCCTGGCAACCGTCACCTCAGAAATCCCAGCCAAAGACTTGTTGGGTCCTGTCCTTAGATCTCACGTCCACGTGCTTCCCTGTTCCAGACCCTGGGGACCAGGTACGGGAAAACCAGACTCTCCCGAGCTCATTTGGGCAGGTCGCGGAGCCGGCAGAGCGCTCATCACCCGAGGCGCAGCCGGCCCCGCCCACGCAGTCAGCTCCAGCACTTTCGGCGGGACCCTTGGGAGACCCGACCTGCTGGCATGGCTGGGGAGTCGGCGCCGAGCCACCTCAAGGCTGCCGCCTACGGCCCCCGTCCTTTCTCCTGCCGCCTCCCACCAACCCTTTCCTGAGCCTTCATTCCCAGCTGCCGCTCTGGGCCCGCTCGGGGTGGGGGCCCGGAGCCCAGACCGTGCTGTCCCGCGGGGTCTCCCGGGGTCAGCCAGTCCCCGCACACCCGCAGCGTGTTGCCTGAGTGAGGAGTTTTGGGTGAACGTGAACCTCCTGATAAGCACTGCGCCACCCGAGAGCTCTTCCTGAAACATGTCTTGTGGCTTAAAACCGGCCATGATTAATATGTTTGGAGAACTGATAAAATGTGCTTCATAAGAAGTGAATTAGAACGTCTCGTCCTAGTGTTTTCTTGAAGCTGGTCCCATCAAGCACAGCTCAAGTGAAGTATGATCAGCTTGGAGATTTGAAAACATTCAGACAAGGACTGGACCGTGCTGACCATATTGTTGCTTACAAACCACTAACAAATAGTGAAGACTTTGAAAAACGTTATTAGAGTATTTCTGTCAGGATGGGCTATGCTATGCTCCTGTAACAGATAAAACTTACATTGTCAGTGGTTTAGCATAGCTCATTTTTCTAAAATGTTTATTTTTGAAGGAGAGGGACAGAGCAGGAGTAGGGGAGGGGCAGAGAGAAAGGGAGACACAGAGTCTGAAGCAGGCTGCAGGCTCTTACTGTCAGCACAGAGCCTGTTGTGGGGCTCGAACTTACGGGCTGTGAGGTCACGACCTGAGCCAAAGTGGAACGCTCAACTGAGCCACCCAGGCACCCCTAGCATAGCTCATTTTGATGTACTCTCACGTCATGGTCCATCTTGAACTACGCCAAGGGTGTTGGGAGGGCAGAGGTGGCATGAGGGGCTTTGCAAAGGTCAGGCCCAGAAGTGGCCTGCATCACATCTGCTCATGTCCTGTTGGCCAGAACCCAGTCACATGGCCCGGAGTGCAGAGAGGCTGGAAGTACGGGAGTCTGTGGGCACCGGCTGGGCATTGACAGCTCCTGCCACCTTGTTGCTGGCCGGCATTAGGATTCACTGACAACCACACCAAGCACTTTGCACACGTCGTCTGCATACAAAAATCTAACGGGGTGGGGGTCAGCCCCATTTCACACGTGGCGACACTGGTGCTTGGAGATGTGGAGAAATTACCTGGAGATTACATGTGTAGGTTAGCATCCTAACCAGCCGATTCCAAAGCCCAGCTGGGCTTTTCCACCAAGGGAGCCCGATGTCGAACAGGCTCACTGCTTCATTAACATGGGTGTCCTTAGGCTCTCCGTGTGTCAATTCTTTGACCTTGTGGCCCTGTGCACTTGAGAGCACCACACCTGAATGGCACTCCTCCCCACCCACGACCCTCCCCTGAACCTCTGGAGGTGAAGAAGAGGTCTTGAAAAATACCCTCCTGGACTTCGGCTCAGGTCATGATCTCACAGTTTGTGAGTTTGAGCCCCGCATCGGGCTCTGTGTTGACAGCTCAGAGCCTGGAGCCTGCTTCGGATTCTGTGTCTCCCTGTTTCTCTCCCCCTTCCTCTCTCTCTCTCTCTCTCTCTCTCGCACAAATAAACATTAAAAAAATAAAAAAATAAAAAAATAAAAAAATACCCTCCTGGCCTAAGACTCAGAATTTAAGCCACAGCTTCAGAAGAACTTCTCATTTGTTCCTGAGGGGGATTTTTTTTTTCCCCTTCCAAAAACCTCTTTCCACAGGCAAACCAACTGGGCCGAAGAATGAACAGAACCCTCCACGGCAGAGTCCCAGTCCTTCCCATGAGGCCAGACTTGGCCTCCCCTTCTCGTGGTGCCTCTGACTCTCTGGAATGTCCCATTGAGCTGGATGGCGGTGGCAGCAAGGCCATCAAAGTCACTTAGGGCCCCACTTAAGTCACCTGATCACCCCCAGAACTCCCCGTTCCTTCCAGACCTGCTGTGACAGATGCAAAGACTGACTGCCATGTGCATAAGCCTCCTACAAGCCTCTGCAGCTTTTCCTGGTCAGGAGGCCTCATCCGGGCCAACGATGGACTTTCACCCTATCGGCAACCATAGGAGAGTAACGTTTCCTTTGGGAATCCCGCTGCTTGAAAGACACATGGAGGATGGCGGGGTGTTGGTTATTTACTTTTCGTAAGAAGCATTTCATTTCACAAGGAACAAGCTGTGATTCAGCGCACAGCAATCCTGTGGCCAGCGACTCTCACCCTTGGTTGCACCGTGGAATCCACAGCGGGGTTACAGACCCGGGACCCAGGCCACTCCCTGGAGCAGCCACTCCAGTCTCGAGTGGGACCCAGGTATCAAGAATTTTTAAAGCTCCCCCAGTCAGCCAGTATGAGAACTGCCTCAGGTAGACTAATATTTTGCCGGATGTCAGCACGAGCGGGGAAAAGCCGGAAAAGACAAGACATTCAGGAATTACTTGTTAGCCTGGCGCTAGGGTCAAACCCCCTGAGGAATTCAAATTAGCTACAGTCACCTTCAATTGTTTTCCCATAACACATGCAGCCAACATACATGTCATTTAATTATTGAAAAACGTACCTACTGCCGAGTGATACAGGCATCCACCTGAAGGCATGCTGGGACCAAACGCCTCCCAAAGTTGTGAGAGATGGGCATTGTTTTTGTCCCAGGCTCTGCGAACTACTGCATTTTTAAAAAGCCGTGACCCTCGAAGATATAAGCCAAGAGATAATTTTTAATATCAATGCTGTATAGATGTTCTTGGGTATAACTGCGGAAAATGTCATTTTTAAACAGTTGCCTTCTCTTTGAACAGAGCCTTCAACCTTTTTAGGGAAGCTCTGGGCCTCGGTGGTGGAAGTTTGTTCAAAAACCAAGAGGAAAACAACTGGGGCACCTGGGTGGCTCAGCTGGTTAAGCGTCCGACTCTTGGCTTCAGCTCAGGTCACAACCTCACAGTTTCGTGGGTTCGAGTCCTGTGTCGGGCTCTGAGCTGGTGGCGCGGAGCCTGCTTGGGATTCCCTCTCTCTCCCTCTCTCTCTCTGCCCCTCCCCAACTCATGCTGTCTCTGTCTCTGTGAAAATAAATAAACTTTATAAGAAAAAGAGGAAAACAAATGTACAATGTGGCTGTACAGGGTTTTCAATTCTGCCCTACAAAATATAGTATAAACGTGTATTTCAGCAAACTTGCAAACAGGGAAGAGACTTGCTTCATGAAATAATTTACTTAAAAGTCTGGAAACATGCATAGAAACCGAGGTAGGGCTTTTTGTTTGTTTTAAAAGTTGTTTCCACCACCCCGGGCAATGGGGAGTGGCTGTGCCCTGCCTCACCTGGTGACACCTGAATCCCACTTTCCATCTTCTTTCTACAAATGACAGGAAAGCACGGTGTGTTTAGCTGGCTCTGCTGTTTTCTACAGGAGCTTCATTTTCTTCTCCAAAATCATCACGCTGCCAGGAGTCAGAAACTTATATAAAGAATGAATGGGGACTGTGGAGTCGAGTCCTTTGGACATGAGGCTAGACAGGCTTTTCACTGTGACACAATATTCCATGCTCACAATGCACTAAACTCATAGATGATTTATTGCTTTAAGTAACTAAACAAGAAAGAGAAGAGAAAGGCTGTTGTTTGGGTCAAGACAATCGGCATTCTCTCTCCACGGTTCACCAGTTGCAACTACTTAAAGCCTTAACAATACTTCCTGGACAATATAAACACGTGATAGCATACATGGAAACAACTTGGCCAATGATACACTGATTAAAATAGCACATAACAAGAGCTCCCAACCAGTCGGGTTGCCCTGAAATGAAAGAAGGAACGTGTGTTCAGATAATGTGCTGAGTACAAATTCTTTAAAAAATTTTTTGGCATTGATACTAATACAGAATACCTTCTTGGAAACTCTGCAAGATCAGGTGTACACACAGAATTACCTCTTCATTTTCAAATTACCAGTATCTATGGGAATACGTCGAGAAAAGCCAGGAGGTGGGGCACCTCCCCTCCCTACTGTCATTTTCCTTGTCAAAGCAGCAGGGCGTGTGGGGCTTAGATGGAGGAGGGCACCTGATGGGCTCCGGGGGTTGTTACATCACCAAAGAGCCACAGAGAGCAGCAGCGGATGTAAAATGCACCCCCGGCAGGGTGTGGGAATGAACAGTCTTGGTTTGTAGCCAGGGAGGTCCATGGATGGACCTGACTCGAATGCTCCCTGGGGAACCTGGCGGGGAAGGGGGGTGGACACAGGCACTGGATGGGCCACTCCTTCCCATGGGACTGGGAAACAGATGAAGAAATAACCTGACCTCTTGCATTCTAACACTGGGGCATTACGACACATTTCTAATGGATGTGCAGAGACCAAAACTGTCAGGGACCCGGCCCTCAGAGGGCCCGGTGAGCTCACGAGAAGAGGTCAAGCCAAGCCAAAGGGTAACACGTGACGCTGGGGCAAACCAGCCCCCCACCCAGATGCCGGCACGGTGCCTCCGCTTTGCCAGCGCATCAGGCGTGCAACACCAACCACTCAGGACTCAGTTGTCCCCCGCTGTCTCGGGCTCTGCGGCCACTTCCTGGGTGCCTCCCTCCCTGGCATCCTCTCTGGGATGGGACTGCTCAGCGCAGCCCCCTTCCGGGGCCCCGCAATGACCCGCAGGACCGTTTTGCACAGCCCCACCCTGCACACAGAGCTTTCCTTCTGTGATCTCCTGGGCGGGGACCTTCAGCTCCTCGGACGCCTCGTCCTCCTGATGCAGGCCCGGCACACAGTTTCCCACGTCTCCGGCTTTGGAAAACTGGTCTTCTAAATTCTTCTCATTTTCTTCTGCTTGTCGCTTGTCTCTGGCGCTGAGTTTGCCTTTGGACTTCCTCATCTGCCTGTTGTGCATGTCTTCTCGGGAGAATCGCCACTGGAACTAGAACGCAGAGAGGATGGAGATAAATAAATGTTGTCTCTGTGAACCCAGCGCTTCACCCGACCGTCTGCGTGCGCAAGCTCTTGTCTGAGCAAGACACGATTCCCAGCACTCCTGGAGCAGAGCGTTACCAGCAGCAAACTTGAATCATGGTCCACACACCTCACACCCACCATAAGAGCCTGTTTGATGCCCTCCATGCAGTGTATTTCATTTACTTATTTTTAAAGGTTTATTTATTTGCTTATTTTTGACAGAGAGAGTCAGAGAGAGCAAGCATGTACACAGGGAGGGGCAGAAAGAGGGAGGCACGGAGAGTCCCAAGCAGGCTGTGTGTGCTGTCAGCACAGAGCCTGATGAGGGGGCTTGAACCCATGAACTGTGAGAGCATGACCTGAGCCAAGATCAAGAGTCGGACACTTAACCGACTGAGCCACCCAGGTGCCCCCACGCACTGTATTTTAGTTGTGGATTTCAGGGGACTCTGGGGATGAGGGGGTATGTCTTTCAGTTGGCTCTGGGAGAGGAGGTCCTGAAATCCTATTATTTGGAGAAGCAGAATGGGAGAAGACACAGGGGCCTGCCCCTCCTATGAGCCACGGTGCTGGCTACTTGCTTCCCTTCCGAGCAGGCTGTGGGCTACCAAGCACTGGGCCCACACTCTCACCAGATCTCCCGAATTAGAAGGCCACAGGACATGGGGCCAGCCCTGTGCCGTGTGCCCCACCCTCCTGTCCCAACTGAGAACAACTCCAAAAGGCCATCCCAGTTCCAGGGCTCCCCCGGGGGTTGGCTAATAAAGCCACTGCTGTGACTGCATCGTAGCCCGTCTTTCCCCCTGCCCACTCCTGTGCCCTCCTTCCCCCACAGGTGTTCCCCAGGGCACTCCCCCTAAAAATTGCTCCACCCAAATCTATCAAAGGCTGCTTCCTGGGGAGCCTGACCTGCAGCAAAGCATTTCCCCATGGGGCAGGGAAGTCAACAGAGGCTTAGAGAGGACAAGGTTGCACAGTCAGTAATAGAGCTGGACAAGAACGGGTCACGTGGAAGATGTGGCGTGAGACTTCCTGAAGAGTCTCTTCGCCACTCAGCGGCCCAGCTGATTCTCATCTATACAATTTCTCACTCAGTGGCCCAGCGTTCTCATCTATACAATGGGACAGTAACTCTAACCTAAGTCAACGTCAGGCAACTTGGTTTTCTGTAAAGACAACGTTGGCGATTTTTTCTGGGAAAGGCAGATAATAAATATTCTAGGCTCCGCAGGCCATATGGTCTCTGTTGTAACCATTTGGCTCCACTGCTGTATCGTAAAAGCAGTCATAGCTAATATGTCACGAATGTGCGCGACTGTATTCCAGTAAAACTTTATCTACAAAAACAGGCGGTGGGCCGCATTTGGCCGGGGAGCCAAGCCCCCGTTTGCCAAGCCCTGCCTTAAAGGGTATTGATGTGGATTCAATCCGTGTGATGCGTCTTAGCACCACGACAATCCATGTAAATCTTAGCACACACCTGGGATATAATATACCAGATACGCTGCTGCCATGACTGGTGCTAGAAGTCAACTCCATCATGTCAAGGCTGCCAGCGGTCTTATTTATACCTGCATCCCTGGAATACAGCATAGAGTCGGCACTCATAACCTACTTGTGGGGTGAACGGGATGGAAGGACGACAGAGCCCACACGCTGAGCTACACCTGTAATTCCAGAGTCAAAACCTCGCTTGGGTGTAGTGAGGAGGCACTGGTGCACCGAGACATTATTTCCAGTTGCTTTCCAGAGAGAGAAACTAATTTAAGGAAGGAAAGAGGGAAAAATTTCAAAGTCCCGCTGAGCCTGCTGACTACACGAACTGCCCCAGAGGAAGCCAGTTGGACAGCCTGTGCGCTGGGAATAAATCTGGGCAAATGAGCTTGAGCAGAGAGGGAAATACGAAGGGTGTGGAAGAGAATACTTGGGTCACTGTGGTTACAAAAGAGGGATGTGTTCTGTGCGCGAACAGCCCAGCAGAGACTGTGGCCTTCTTCCACACCCCAAACATACGGGGTGCTCTCAGTCTTCCTGTGACCTCTGCCATCCTGAGGGGTACCTATGCCCAGCATGCCCCCACCTCAGAGAGGGGCAGTCCACTCAGTGGGGCCTGGGTCCCCAGTGCTCACAGAGTCAGATGCCAGAGACCTGTGTGTGGTAAACAGGAGGGTGACAGTCACAAAATCTTGAGCAGGTACCAAGCCCGGTTGTTTAAGACACAAAGGACGCGAGAGAAGCCCCCAAAGGAGCGAGAGCTGGGCAGGTGAGGCCAGAGTCAGGACCCCCGAGGGACAGAGTGGTCTCACCAGGAAGAAGAGCATCATGGGACTAATCTGGGGCAGGCACAGCTCTGTGACGACGGTACCATAGGGTGAGTTTTAGTTTAAGTTCCCACGATGGTCACTGCCTTCTATTTCAGTGGCACCACATAGTGTCACCTAATAGGGAGTTGGGGGTTAGGCACTCTGTGACTGAGAGAAAAAGTAAAGGAGTTTCACTGCTGACTCCTTGCTAGGCTGGAGGGGGAGCCCAGGAATGCAGCTGCACCATCAGTGGAAAACGATTTCTTAAGGCTTCGCCACGTTGTAAACAACCTAGTGCTTTGCTAGGAGAAACCAAACATGTGCTACAGGAATTTTTTTTTCTTTTTTTTGTTTTTAATCTGCCACCTTTGTGCAGTTTCCAGTGGTGGAGCCCTATTTCCTCAAAATATCTGCCTACTCGCGGGGTTCTGAGATTGAACACATCATGGGGGTTCTTGGATTTAAGAGTTTGGACGACACTGGTAAATGTGAGTATTTCATCAAAGTAGAGAAAACAGAAAGAAGTACCTGTTGAGGTTAGGCTTTAACATCCATCCTGTCCTCCTCGGCCCTGCCCGCCCCCCAAGTCCTCAGATGAGTTCACCTATGGTGTTCGATGGGTTTCCCCGGACCCTCCTGTTTGGGGGTTCTTTCATATTATACCTGACAGACTGACAGACTTCCCTCTGGGATGGTTTGAGCTTCCTGCACCCAAGCCATAAGCTCCAGCAACGGAGCCCTTGTGCAGGCGGGGTGACGCCTCGGACCCCTGCCCCAGTGGTGCCCACTTGGGCAGAGACTGCCACGCAGACATCTCAAACCTCATACCCACCAGGGCAGGATGCTGACTCTGGACCTGAGGACCACTGCTGCCGCCCCCCACGGCAACCTCCGAGGCTCGTGGGCACGGCACGATCGTGGTTCATAACTGCTGCCTTGTCACGGGCAGCTGCTGCTACGTTTTATTTCCAATCAAAACAGAAGAGCCTTTTTAAAAAAATCAATGTCCCCAAATTATTATCTGCATTTTGCATGTTTTAAAAAAAATTTTTTTTAACGTTTACTTTATTTTTTTGAGACAGAGAGAGACAGAGCATGAACGGGGGAGGGTCAGAGAGAGGGAGACACAGAATCCAAAACAGGCTCCAGGCTCTGAGCTGTCAGCACAGAGCCCGACACGGGGCTCGAACTCACAGACCATGAGATCATGACCTGAGCCGAAGTCGGCCGCTCAACCGACTGAGCCACCCAGGCACCCCTGCATTTTGCATGTTTTTAGAAACAGGCCAGGTAAGCTGGCCTGTATACAGTACTTGGAGAGGAAGCCAGCTATCAGGCAAGTCAGAGGAAGCTTCACTTTTGCCAATAAAGTGGTGAGATTACTTCCGGTGAAAGGTTCTAAGTGCTAAAACGTCAAAGCATGATAGCATGGTGGCCCAGACCTCCCGTCACATGTCAGTCAGTTCTGGTGCTCATGAGCCATCTGTCCTTGGGCAAGTTATTGATCCCTCCAAATCTCAAATTCCTCATCTCTGAAATAGGTGTCTGCCCCACCTCTCCCCCTCCCCACCCCCCCCCCTGCCCCGGGGCTGTGTTGCACCTCGGGGGCCCATCCACCCTGTAGTGGATGCCAAGAGCCCCCTCTGCAGCTGAGCAGTGCACAACCCTGGACGATTCTACCTGTGCCACATTCTAGCCTTGACTCTTGTCTTCTAAAGCAAACCCAGCTATTCTCTCAGCGCTGCTCTTGGTAACTAAACAGAACTTCCATGCCTCTTCTGGAAGTCCAGCCACATCTAGTTTCCTGTAGAAGATCACATTTCGTTGATTTGCTATAATCTGCCAGGAGAACACCGGCCGCTTTTGCCGGGAACCAGCCGGGGCTGCTGGCATTGAGCTGGCGAGAACTCTCCCAGCCGTTTTCTGTCCTTCTTGGTCAGCACAGGGAAATCTGTCAAGCCAAATGCCTTCTAGGACTACACTGTTTTCTGTGTCCCCAGATGGGCTGTGGTGATGTCACTTGTTCCCCAAGCTCCTGGGGGGGGGGGCACCCCTCCACATCTGTCACGGGTGCTGCAGACAAGTCCTGAGGAGGTCCTGACTCAACTCTTCCCTTGTCCTTCTGTCCTTTGTGGGGGCATTCTCATGAAGCGGGGAAGTAGCAGGGGCCAAAACTCAGAGTCTGTATCATCTGAAAGCGAAACGTACCAAGCTGTGAAGGCAGACCGCTGCAGGGTACCTGCGCAGGAAAGTACAAGCACACACCGAGGTGCCTACTGCCTATCTCAGGCGGTGGCAAGGTTCCCATTTCCCTGAATTTCCGAAGCACTGCTCTCGCTAATCACTGTTAGCACTGTTGTATAGATGAGCACACAGAGGTTCAGAGAGGTTGAGCACCTTGCCCAAAGTCACACAGCTAGAAAAGAGCAGAGCTGGAATTCAAACGCAGGTGTCTCTGGCTCCATCCACACTACCCTTCCAGCTTCTCATTCTTGGCAGACGAGAGGCTTTAGGCTCTTGCTGTAGAGGCCAGGGAGGAGACGAAACAAAGGGAGAGGACATGCACCTTTGGAATGGTTAGCCCGACTCGTAAGGGCCTCAGCTTTCAGACAGTACAATGTTAAGATGCACCTGCTGGGTCAGGCACTTGACTCATTAGGCCGAGTGGTTAGCTAATGGAAGTCAGATTTAACTGCCATTAAAGATACTTTGTTTTGACTTACTTAAAAAAAGATCTACACTGAAGCCTCCCTGACAGGCCTATTTTTAAAAAAATCAATAATGATAAAAATTGAATGGCAGTCCACAGGTGAGCCAAGAAAGGACCCTAAACTACTCCCCTAAGACATCGGCCCTCAGACTTGAGCAGACGTCAGCATCATCTGGAGGGCTCCTGAAACCCATCACCCACCCCATCCAGCGTATGCAACCTGGAGAGAGGAGGGAAATTTTGCATTTTTTTCTAACTTGTTTTATTTTTTAAAATTTACATCAAAATCAGTTAGCATACAGTGAAGCAATGATTTCAGGAGTCGATTCCTTAATGCCCCTTACCCATTCAGCCCATCCCCCCTCCCACAACCCCTCCCATAACCCTCAGTTTGTTCTCCATATTTATGAATCTCTTCTGTTTTGTCCCCTTCCCTGTTTTTATATTATTTTTGTTTCCCTTCCCTTATGTTCATCTGTTTTCTCTCTTAAAGTCCTCATATGAGTGAAGTCATATGATATTTGTCTTTGACTAATTTCGCTTAGCATCATACCCTCCATTTCCATCTGCATTGTTGCAAATGGCAAGATTTCATTCTTTTTGATTGCCGAGTAACACTCCATTGTGTATATATATCACATCTTCTTTATCCATTCATCCCTCGATGGACATTTAGGCTCTTTCCATACTTCGGCTATTGTTGATTGTGCTGCTATAAACATGGGGGTGCATGTGTCCCTTCGAAACAGCACACCTGTATCCCGTGGATAAATGCCTAGTAGTGCAATTGCTGGGTCGTAGGGTAGTTCTGTTTTTAGTTTTTTGAGGAACCTCTGTACTGTTTTCCAGAGTGGCTGCACCAGCTTGCATTCCCAGGAAATTTTGCATTTTTACCAAACTCCCAGGTAAGGCTGATACTGCTAGTTCACGGGCCACAGTGTGAGAAGCACTGAGCTAAAGAGAAACACAGCCCCCAGCTCTGTCCCCCATGGAGGGGTTTCTTGTCTCCCTCCCATCTTCACCGGGCTCCCTTCCTAACCTGGGCTTCTCCTCCTCCTTTAAGCTGAGGATAATCTCAGGCTTTAACAAACAACTGTTGTTCCAGATCCCAAGGCTCAAAAAGGCCACCCGTGGGACAGTGACAGCTTTATGGGTTGCGGATCTGAGGGGAGGTGTGTAACATTCAGATGCTTAAAGGCAGGCGGCCCAGCCGGGAGGACGGATTCCTTATCTCGAGCAGTATCGGGAGAGCCTCTGAACAAGTTAAGCAGGCTTCCCAAGCCAGTGTGTCTGTGGCACTCGGGCGTGCCGCCCGCTGGTGCCCGTACCAAGAAGGATCCAATGAGCCGTCCGTGTCAGCGATAACTGCAGAAGAGAAAAAAATCCCTCACTTTATAGCAGTGTGTGTCCAGAGCTCCGAGTGGCAAGGGCTAATGGATTTAATTCGCACATTTTAAAAACTGTCCGTTATCTGCCTCCACTTCAAGGAGCGTTAGCTGGAAGGAAGACTTCTGGTGTGGCAGAAATCACCTATTACCTTGGAAGGAGTTTAATTATTTGCTTTGAGAGCCACACTCACACACACACAAAGAGGCTTCTTCCAAATGCCGAAAAAGTCCTGATTGGAGAATTTCCTCCACTTTGCTGATTAAAAGAGGACTCAATATGCTGTGTCCTTGCTGTGTCAACCTTATGGTCCCTTTTCTTCGATTTCAACCCATACGTAATAAGAATGTCCTGGGCTCAGACGTTTCATTACTCATTTATTGGTTCAACAGATATCTGTCGAGTACCAACTAAAAGCCAAGTACTGGGCATGTAAAAGTCAGGAAAACAGGGCTTTGCTCTCATGGAGTTAATGTCTGACTCTATCAGCAGAGGATAAACTAATGATCACAAATAATTCTAGACCAAAAGAAGAGTTCTGCAAGACAGGAATGTGGTTATTCCCAACGTATTACAAAGGAAGAGAGCATCTGAAGCAGAGGTAATAGTCAAAGCAAAGGCCCTGTGGCAGGAAGGGACACAGAAGAGCATGAAGGCCACAGCAGGTGGAATGCAGAAAATGGGGGTGATGGCACAAGAACTAAGAAGGGCCAGATCACACACAGTCCTGTGGATATCGCACTGTAGATTTCCGCCTTTATCTTAAGACTCATACAAAGCTTTAAGCAGTGGGGTGACATGATTCAGTATGCTTTTTTCTTTTGATTGATTGATTGATTAAGAGCGAGAGCAAGCAGGGGATGGGCAGAGAGAGAGGGAGAGAGAGAATCTCAAGCAGGCTCTGTGCTGTCAATGTGGAGCCTGATGCAGAGGCTTGAGCTCAGGACTGTGAGAGCGTGACCTGAGCCAAAATCAAGAGTCAGACACTCAAGTGACTGAGCGACCCAGGTGCCCTGCAATATTCTTTCTTAAGGATCACTGTGGCTCCTGATGGAGAATATAGTTGAAGGGGAGACCTGTTACCAGAGGATTAGAGTCGTTGAGGCTTGTGATGGCGGAGAGAAGGGGAGGGATTCAAGTTTCTGTCTTGAGGATGGAGTGACCACGGCAACAAGGAGACGGGGAGTCAAGGATGAGCCCTGGGTGGGTGGGTGCCTCTGGACAGTGGAGGTGCCCTTGTTCTAGACAGGGGGAGGGGGATAGCCAGATCACAAGTCGCTCTGAGATGCTGAGTAGTGACGGGGCGCGTGGAGCTGGGTTTCGGGCAGAAGCGAGTCCTGAAAATGCAGGTGTAGGAGTCATCACCTCGGAGGTGGGGAGTCAGATTTTTCAGTCTGGGGATGAGTGAGATTTTCTAAGGAAGAGATTAGGGAGTGAGAGAGAAATGGGGCTGGGTTTGAACCACCTAGTGGAAAACCAGGATGGTGTGGGGTCAGCGCCAAGAGAAAAGGTGCTTCAAGAGGCAGGGGGCAGCCAACAGCATCAGTCCTGCGAGGGCTCGATGGAGTTACTGCCATGAACGTGGGGGCACCCAGACCTCAGTGGGAGTAGGATGCCAACCTGAGTCAGCCGCGGGAAGACTGGCCAGGACGATGAAAGGGGGACAAGCCATCAGGCTGTAAAGTCCCCTCTCTGGGGCTCTCTGCCCGTGAGGCGACCTCTCCAGGTCACACAGAAAACAAGCGCTGGACATGACCCAACCCTATGAATGGGCAGGGGATAAATAAGTCCTTCCAAAGAGAAAGCAGCCGCCCAGATGATTGCGGCTGATTGGGGCGCAAGTTTCTCCTGATCACGAACTAGATGACTCCATCCTCAGGACTTTCGTGACGGAAGCTGCTCCACTTGTTACAGCAGCTTTAAAACTCCACCTCTAAAATCTCCTGCTTGTCGCCCTCTGTGAGCCCCACAGCCTTTGTACCAAAATCAAACCACACGTCTCTCCTCTGGGATCCAGAAAATGCAGCACCACCTCCCTCTCTTAAGGGCAGAGCTGGCGTGTTTTGGTGTTTGATGGAGGCCTCGCCTGTGCTTTTGTTGGATGTCACTGTGAATGCACGCGGTCCCCAGGAGCCTGGGGCAAAGCTGCAGCTGACAGTGGTCCCGGGAAGATCCATCTTCCAGCCGGCGGCTGACTGCTCCTGGTGGTTAATGGTGGCTTCAGCGGTTGCCTTCTGGTCCTCGGCTGCCGTCACCTGTCACATTAGCATCTTGGAGCGGAGACAGAGACCTTCCTCTGCATTCTACACCATCTGGCTTCAGGTCGCCGTTTCCTTGGCGTTCCTCCCAGGACCCTCCCTCCCGCCCCCCGGGTTTGCTGGCTGGTGAGGGGCTGCTACAATCTGTCCGTTGCTTGTTGCTCCTGTCCAGGCTCCGTGTCCAAAGGACGCGAGGAACTAACAGGGGAGCAGGGGACGGTGCCAAGCGTGAGGAGCGGGGCGGGTCCACCAGGCTCTGCCAGGCAGCGCTGCCTTGGCCAGCAAAGGTGGCTCAAGCTGGCTTCGGGTGACACCTGACTTGGGCTTTGACACACTGACTCACTCATCTCTTCCTGAGTAAATGGTGAAATGCCCACGGGAGAATCACCCACCGGCTGGGGCTGGGAAGCATCAGAAGTGTCTGACACAGGGGAAAGACTTGGGTTTGACTTCTGGAAACATGGGAGAATTTCTGAGAGCAGCCACAGGCTCTCAGCATGGCTGTTTCCAGGCCGATTCATCCAGCGAAGGAGAAAGGCCCCTGGCCATCCCCTGGAGAGCCTAGCCCGAGGGTCCACTGCCATAGACTGCGGCTGGTCTCTGTCCACACCAGCCACTGCCACTAAGGCCCTCGGGTTGGGGCACACCAAGAAGGAGCCCTGGCAGGGTCCCTCCGCCAAAATCACCAAACTTCTGATGTCCTGACGGATCCAACGGGCTGCGACCAGAGCTTGTAATGAGATGAAGATTCAGAGAAGCTGGGCATGAACTCAAGCCATCCTGCCCCCTGGTCAGATGGCAGCTGACTTCATGCCCCTATTTTTAGTTTACTGGGAATATCTGGCCTACATGAGTGTCCAGCAGAACTGTTCCACCCCACTCTCCAGCCCGACCGCAGGACAAGACCCTCCAGTGTCCCCATCTGTCCGGCTTTGGCAGCCTCGGGTGTGATTCAGTTTGCCGCAGGGCTCAGGCGTTCCTCTGAGAGCCCCTGGAAGCTGGAGCTGACTGCCTGCTCAACTGCTATAGAAAATTCACTTGAGGATGGAGCCCTGCTAAGGAAAACTGGGGAAGGCAATCAAGGTCACTTACCTTTGATTCCTTCTTCTTGATTTTCTGAGGTAGACACGGTCTCTGAAGAAAGACAATCTGCTTGGTGGATACATTCCCCTCCCTGTAACACATGCAGAGTGGAGAATGAGCTGTTACACCTGGTGGCGGTGGGGGGGGGGACCCCAAGCCTCACAGATGTTTCTGTCCCTAACTTTGTCAAGGCTGACCACCTACAGAAAGGAAAGCTGCCACCAGACAGTGAGAGGTCAGGAATCAAGCAGCAGCCCCCTCCCAGGCCATCCCCCTCTTGCTTCCAGAGGGTTATGCTGGAGGCTCAACAAAAGCTTTGTGGGTGTCCCTGGCATACCAGCTTCGTTGCTGGAAACTCCCCTTCCTTCCCTCGATGTGGAATAACAGCTGGCATCTTGGCCAAATGATGATAAACTGGCGTCTTTAGTGAATCTCAAGAGGTGGGAAGCCTCTTCCAAATCTGTCTTTGGTAATGAGCCATGGAGAGGTCAGATTGGCCCGGGATGGGTGGTGAGCTCTGCCCGCCGGCCAGCCTTTACTGAACAGCAGGCACAGAGCCTGGCTGAGCAGAGGGGAGGGCCGTGCGCCCGATTCACCCTCGCCGGCAGCCCTCGCCAAGGCAGCCCGGCTCCTGCAGGCGCAGGTGAGGGGCGCTCAGGAGGGCCGCTCTTGTTTAAGGCGCAGTGAGCGCCCGTTCCTCTCGGACCCCACAGAGCTGCCTTCAAAGATGGCAGACGTGTTTGTGAAGGTCACTGTTCTCAGCCCTGCCTCCATCTTCTGATCACTTTCTTAAATCTCTCTTTGCAAGTGTCTTCTCTGCCGAGGCAAGCGTCACTGCGTGGAATGTCAGAGGGGAAGGTGGGAGGAAACGAACGTATTTTGTGCTGGGGCTGGGCTGGGTGGTTTCACACACCATGGCTCGTTTAAGCCTCACCACAGAGCTCCAAGGAGTGGGAGCCCACCGCCTTCACAGTCAGGACACAGAAGCTCATTTAAGGAGCGGGCTTGGGATCACACAGCGAGGCTTCAAGCTCAAACCTGCCTGGTTCCATGTGCCCCCCACTCCACCGCGAGGTGGCATGTAGGGCACAGGGAAGTAGAGGACTGGGGTGGGGGGGGGCGGTGACTGAGCAGGTGTGAGATCTGAGATGGAGACAGAGACACCTGTCAGCACACTCTGGGTTTAGAGAGCTGGGGCTTCACGCGCCAAGTCCGTTCTCATCACGACTCTTGTCCTCTGGAATGGGTGGTGGGGTAGGCATTCTTCCCTCTTACGGACAAGGAAACTGATTCAGAGCAGCTCTGGGACTTCACCAAGACGGACAGTTACCAAGTGGCAGGCTCAGGACTCGGGTTCAAGTTTCCAGGCCACAAATGCAGGGTTCTTTCTACCCCTCTGCATCACCCCATACCCACAGGAGTCTTGGCCATGAGGCAGCATGGAGGCTCCCAATGGCCCAGGGCCCAAAGGTGCTGCAGACTAGCCCCCCGCAGCGTGCAGTGCCCCACTGTAGCCCAGTGTCAGGAGAGAGACATGATGAGAGCCCACATGCATTCGGGGAGGGATCCTGGAAGGCACTGATCATCACCATCATTCTCACCCTCAGTCTAGGCTCTGCGGCTACACCGCCCTGCTGTCCCCCCAGATCGCCAGCCTTGCCTCACGCTGGCCATCACCCTGTGAACACGTAGCAGGACTCGGGGAAGGTGGGACACTGAGGGTCACGGGAGGGGGCATCCCTACAGGTCAGCAAAGGGGCTGCCTGGCCTAGGAGAAGTGCCTGAGTATGCAGACTGAGGTGCTAGTCCCAGGTTCTGCCACTTACTGTCTGTGTGACCTCAGGTATGTGACAGAGCCTCTCTGAGCCTCAGTTTCTTCATCTGCAAAATGGGAATCCTATCTATGCTTATAATCCCACAGGATAGTTAGGAGGATTAGTTTAGATACACCCAAAATACAGATGGAAGGCCTTTCAGGGTTAGTAACACCAGGACCAGCCCGTGAGCTGAGGGGACGGTGGGCTGAGCTCAGGTGGACAAGTGTCCCTATAAATGTGAAACTGTAAGAAGTGCCTCAAGCAAGGGGCAAGACTGCAGGTCTTTACCTCCTCTTTGTGGGACTACTGACCAGGGCCCAGGGCTGTCATCTTGGCTGAGTCCCTTCAACTTCCCTGGCCATGTTGCCTCAGCTGTAAAATGGGTTTAATAAAAGGATTCCACCTTCTAGGAGTTTTCTGAGGACTAAATGAAATTTTACGCGCAAGGCACCTATCCAGGCCAGCACAGGGCACACAGTAGGGGCTCAATTTCTTTTGCACCTCAAAGCCCTGGGGCCCCTCAACCCGGGGGCTCATCTTTGACATGCCTGGCAGTAATGATTCACTGGCCAAGGCTCCCCATGTGGGAAGAGGGGTGCCGGGGAGCGCTCTGTGGGGGTGGTGGTTAAGAATCTGAAATCCTGGTTCTGTCACTTCCTAGCCAGAGAATCGGAGTGACCCCACTAGCCTCACAGACTTGTCACAGGATTAGATAAGTTATGTGCATGAAGCACTTACTGGGAACAGTGTGCAGCACAGAGGAAGTGTTGAATAATGATAAGAAGAAGAACAACGATGACTATTATTGTTACCTGGTTGTCTTGACAACGGGAGTAGGTAGCACACAGGTGAGCTGCCAGCCATAGGCCGCCAGGGAGTTCAGCAGGGGCACGTAGTCTGTCTGCACCTCGACACCCTGGGGGAGAAAGGCCACTGTGAGGGCTGCGACCGCACCATGTCAACACCTGAGTGACTGAGGGGGTGCTGTTCAGTAAAGAGGTGGGGGGCATCCTGCAGCCTGGAGGCCCGGCTCCAACGACGCTTAAAGATTTCAGAGCCAAACTGCCAACATGGGATTTCTTGCTGGGCCCCAACTCAGTCTGTGCAGTCGGCAAGGAATTGGAGCCAAAGGATTAATGCATTCATTTGGGTTTATTCTTGTCTGGACAACTAGCCTCCTGTGAGTTTCACTGGAGAAGTGCAATCACCTTGCCTCAAAGCCATATTCATGACACCACACGCTGGTGATTTCGGAGTGTGTCGTGGGGCATTAGACGGCATTTCATAAGTGATCATGTCGTTAGCATCATCCAGTCATGGCAGCAACAACACACACACACACACACACACACACACACACACACACACGTGTGCTCACGCACACACCTGCACACAGGGAACTTCACCTGTTATACATCCTGCCATAAAGGGATAAATGAGTGCTGCCTGTGTTTTCCACGTGTGTCTGAGGGGGCTAACTTGCCTTTCAATTTAAAAACTCAGTCCTGCCACCACGGTGGGGGGGGGGGGTGCCCTAACTAGAGGCCACTGCCCTGGGTTCCTCGTGCTCTCTCAAGGCAGCAGGCCTGATGACTTACTCCTGGCTCCTCACTGACACTGGAAGGTCAGCCCCCACTCTGCCCTATGTGTACAATGGATTCCCCATCCCTGTTAGGCTGGCTTCTTGTAGTTGGCCTCAGAACATCTCAAACCTATGTCCAGACTCTTTCCAACTGAGGCAGCCGTGTGGATGCATCCAGCTAGTATTTCAGAGTGGTGGGTACAGAGGTGAATGAAGGCACGGTCCCGCTGCTAGAGGTCACAGTTTACAGAGGCAACAGCACCCACATGCAAGTAATGGAAATACAGAATGGCCTACTGGCAGGGCCACGAGGCTTCGAAGGTCAGCAGAGAGGAAGGATACCAGCCATGGTCAAGGTGGGCTTCCTGGGGCCCAAGGGCCGGGCAGAGAGTTGACAGATGGAGTGGGGGAAGGGGCATCCGGGGGGAGAAAACTCCAGCATATACTACAGAAGGCCACACCGGGCCTAGAGCACCGAGGAAGGTGGGCTTCACTTGGGGGAGGCACTGCTCAGAAGGGAACCATTGGTGGGAGTGGCTGTCCTGCTGGAGGCCTTTTGGAAATAGAACCACTCATCTGGCTGCTCTGGGCTAGGGGGCTGGAAGACAGATGAGCCCTACCTCTTCAAATGGCTTTTAATTTTTTTTAAATGTTGATTTATTTTTGAGAGAGAGAGAGCGTGCGCGAGTGTGCAGGTGCAAGTGGGGGAGGGGCAGAGAGAGAGGGAGACGCAGAATCCCAAGCAGGATCCAGGCTCCGAGCTGTCAGCACAGAGCCCGACGTGGGGCTCGAAGTCACAAACCGCAAGATCATGACCTGAACCGAAGTTGGGGTTCACTTAACCGACTGAGACACTCAGGCGCCCCTCAAATGTCTTTTAAAACTCCCGTCACTGGGCACCCATCCCACCATGGCTACCAAGCCACCTGAACTCCTGGCAACGAATTTATCCTTTGGGAGCCTGTTTCCTCAACTGTAAAAAATAAGTCTTGGCCTCTGACAGTGGTTCTCAAAGTGTGGTCTCTGAGCCAGCAACATTGGGATCACCTGGGAACTTGTTAGAAATTCAGAGTCTTGCAAACCGCCCCCTCCCCGGAGACCCACCAGATCAGAAACCTGGGGGTGCGCCCTGGAATCTGTTTGAAGGAACCTTCTCAGTAGTTCTGATGCGGCAAGTCAGAGAGGTACTGCCCAGAGAATCAATTAGTTCTCTTCTGATGACAGTGAAGAGACTGCAATTCTATGGCTGAATTCCATCAGTTGTTACCTCAGAGCTAACCTTCCCCATCCTTCTCCTCTTGAGAAGGGAAAGTATAGGGTTCTGAAAGGACCAGATCTGTAAGGGATTTGGGGCGAGGAAGGGGAGAGAGCAGGGGAGAAGGGGAGTGGAAGGATGGGAGGCTAAGGAAGGGGAAGAAAGGAAGGGCCTTAATAAAGGAGGGGGAGCAGGAAGGGAAGGATGGAAGGGAAGAAAGGAGAGAGGAGCACAGGTATAATCACTTGATGGGGGGAGGCGGTCAGGAGAGAACCCCGTTCTGACCCCTTCTCTGAAGCCCCCACCCAGCCAAGGGACGGCAGATGACCCAGTGACACCCCTTTCCGCCCAGGCCCCTGGGCACAGCTAGCTAGCTGCATCCCTCCTGCCAGGCATGGCCCTCACCACCTGCTGTGGCTGCTTTATCCTGACAACCCTGCCCCCATCTCTGCATTCCCGATTTTGAGAGGGGAGGGAAAAAGTGTTAAATCCACACTCTCGAGCTTTGCGAGGTTATGATTACTTGGGCCTATCAAGAATAACCTTCCCACTTTATCAAGCACTGTGACAAACCCGCCACAATCAGACAGTAGCCATGGCAACCAGGACAAGCTTTGGCGCCTCACAAAGCCCTGAGTGGCAGAATGGAGTCCTTTTATTAGTGACTGTGCCCTGGCCGGCCGGGTTCTCTCCGGCGGGCACCCAGCACAGCAAGACAATGGACAAACCCCTGCTGAAGCCTGCCTGACCTGCTCAGACAGGCCTCGCACGGCGGCCTCTATTTTGCTCTGTTTTATTTCATTCTGTCACTATCTTAAAGAGAAAGACAGCAGGATTTCTCCCCAACAGTTTTTCCCCTCAGGGTAGGGGATGTCAGCCAGAGGGTGCAGAAGCAGAAAGACTGAAAGGAAAAGAGGAAACACAACAAAACATAACCCTGCTTGACAGAGCTGACGGTTCAATCTCAAGTGTTAATATCTGGCCGTCACGTGGTGAGTTGAAAAGTAAAATACAAATGGTAGGGGGTGAGGTGTCCCACTCTGCCAGACTCTCCCACTCTATTGGGGATGGTCTTGATTTAATTAATGTTAAATGTGATTTTCTGTAAGCATCTATCAAAGCCTGTTTGCATATTATCAATACTGTACGAAGACGGCATTTCTAGAATACGACATGAGCCCCATGCAGTCAGTGCAAGAGGCTTTCAAGTCCATTAGCTCAGAAAGGTGGTAGAAAACCTATCCGAATGGAGGCTCCCTTTGATCTGCTTTTCTGTGACACTCCAGTGAGGACAGAAAAGCACAAACAGCACTCCAAAGACAGCCTGCTTATCAAATGGAAAGGCATTTCTTTCTGGAAGTCGGAGCACAAATTTTAATTAACTCTCCACTCTCCTGTGTGGATCCGTAATCTCTGATCACACCTGGAGTGCTAAAAAAAAAAAATGGAGCATGTCCTGTGGTTTTTCAACGTGTATAAAAGGAATTCATTTGTATTTATGGCTCTTTTTTTCCTTTGTTCCCTATAATTTCTCCAGTGGTCGCAAATCAACTAAGGAAACAGACATTGAACACAACCTTCCCTTACCCTCCAAAACTCGTGACAACAGAATGCCGAGTTTACTAAGAAATGCCTCTGTCTTTTAATCATTTTTAAAGACCTTCTGTGCAGGCAAGTAATCAGGAGGTAACACACTGGTCCAGTGAGAAAGTTTGTATCCTGAATGTCAGCCTGCTCTTCTCTTTTCTCCCATTTCAATCTGTGGAAGCAATCTGGGAGAAACGCAGTTGCAAAGAAAAGACTTGGCCCCTTCTACATGACTGAAAATGAAGAGCGGAATTTAATTTCCCATAACTGAAAAGTGTGCAGGGCCAGCTCTAGGATGCTGTCTGTACCCGAAAACAGTGACTAAGGAATGTTTGCCTTTGTTCCCCAAAGCCATTGGGCTGGGCCCTCACCTTTCGTGGAGAGGGCACGTGAAGGCACAGCCCTGCAAAAACACGTGTGTGTCTTTCGTAAAATTGCTGCCAAAACACTGATGCCCAACGCTTATTGGCATGGTACGTTTATACTACTGTTATCAGTTTTAGATATCTTTTGATTTCCTACCATGGGAAATAAAGGCTTAGCATTCCCATACACTTCTCTTACTTCCTGTTAGTGCCCCAAATGGTCATAGTGTAATTTTAATCAAATCAAAAGACAGTGTTTGTGTTATTACAACTTGGCAAATATTGCTCAATGCCGGGTCAGGTAATGCACTGTGACTATGCCTTCTTTTTACACGAGCCTTCATTTTTCCTGGAGTTAATCATGTCCTCACTTTTTTTCTTCGTGTGTCTGGTTGTACATGAACCCATCACAAATTTATTCCATATGCTCAACACCTCTATTTTATGCCCATCAACAAATATCCCATGTGCCTAACTAAATACATTAGTTCTATTTTTTTCTCCATCAGAGACATCACTTCTGGAGCTTTCTGAACCCTTGCTCTAATCCTGGTCTGGCTGCTTTCCATGCTGGAAAGGAGCCTACTGCTATCTAAGGCTCCTTCTTGGTTTCCTCCACATTTTGCTGGAGTTCATCCTCCAGTGGCTAGGAAACAATGTCCTGGAAGTCATTTGAATCCATGAGTTCATAAACATGTCTTTGTCATCACCCTTAACTAACAGTTCAAATACAGAAGCGTGGGTTGAAATCTATTTTTCTGTTCCGATTTTTCAAGGACTGCTCTACTAGCTTCTAGAGATCAGCCCTGCTATTGCGCAATCTCTTTTGATTGCTAATACTTTGTAACCTGTTGTGCTTTGTAAGATTTTAGGATATTTTTCCCCATGAAGTTTCAGCTTTTCACAATGTGCCTTAGTGTGCGTTGTTTATACACAAAGGGCTGTATACACTTGATGGCCTTGCCATCTGAGGATTCTTGTCCTTCAGTTCTGAAAAGGGTTCTTTTATTTCCCCTTGATAATTTTCCCTTTCTCCATTTTCTCCCTTCTTTTTGGATCTTCTAGAAGTCAAAATGGAGGATTGATATTTTCATTTTATTATCCCTCCCCATCTTCTTACTCTTTTTATTTTACCTCCTGAAAGATTTCCTTTACTTTATTTTTCAGCCTTTTTATTACCTTTTTAAATTTCCTGCAGCCCTACTTTTAAGACCCCAAAGCTGCAGAGACGGGAGCTAGGGACCTTACTACCACATGTACGGACTTTAAACCAATGCCCCAAATTGTCAGCTCTGCAGTTCACTCTGCACCATTCCATGGTCATTTATGCTTTGGAAACCAGAGCCTTTCTCATGTTCTGCAAGAGAAAATGGCTCCTTGTACATTCAGGTTGTAGTTTCCTGTGCTTTGTTAAACAAATTAGCATCCCTCTACCCACCTTCTATTTTCTAAAAATGTGTTCAAATCATTCCTCTTCTACTTCTCTTCTTCCAATCTTTTTGTTCTTACGGATATCTCTATCTATCTATCTATCTATCTATCTATCATCTATCATCTACAGTCAGTTTTCATTATCCATGGGAGCTTTGTTCTGTAATGCTGCCACAAGAATTACTGAATACTCTGAACCAATGCTCTGGGGGAAATACAGAGTTGGGTTCCTGTGAGATACTGATGACAATATCTCATCACCTGATCAGTACAGAACCTTGTTTTATGTGTATTTCTGTTTAAAGACACCTTGTTTACTGTATCTTGTTGATTACCTTTGAACTCATGGACAACAGTGCTAGAACTCAAGCCTGAACAAAACTTACCTAACACATGTATTTGCTCTGTAAGCCACATCATAGCCTTCTTGTGCCTAGGAACACCAGATAGCACTTCAGCATAAGGCTTGGGGCCACTTTAAACAGCAAAAGTACCAAAAAAAAAAAGCACAAAAATGTGAAAAATGTGGCATTAAGCAGACTCCAAAAAGGACACTTGTTTTATAGTAAGAGAGCTGAGACAAGAAGGCAGAGATCACCTTAGCTGGGAACATGAATTTTGGCAACGCAAGTTTTTTGGCACTCTGTATGCCTGCAAATGATAGTGAAAGCGCCAGGAGTATTGATTTGGGGATTATAAATAAATTCAAGCAAGTAGGATTTGCAAATATAGAATCCATGAATAATGAGGATTGGCTCTATCATCTGTCTACCTACCTATCTACCTATCATTGATCATTTCTTTTGTGTCATTTCACTGGGATTTTTCAGAAGAAAGCAAAATTGGTGCCTGTATCCAACTCCTCACATTTAACACAATTTTATTATTTTAATTTTAATGGCCCTACTGGAAGTCTTTCTAGCTAGCTTAGAATCTGGAAGCCATAAAGTAAAAATAATAAATTTGGTGACATAAAAACTCTTCTGCATGGCAAAAGACAAACTAGGTAAAGTCAAAAGACAAAAGACAAGATGGGAAAACATTTGTAGCTCATATTACACACAAAAAAGAAAGAGTCCCTTAAATGTGACAAGAAAAAAAAAATCCAGTAATCCAAGCTTTAAAATGCATACAGATAGGAAGAGAGTCACAGAAAAGGAAATTCACATGGCCATTAAGCACACAAAAAACCCACCAAATCTCACAATAAGAGAAATGCAAACTAAAACTACCAAGATAGATATTTTCACCTATCATATTGATAAAAACCCAGAAGTTTGACAACCACTTCGTTGACAAGACTGTGGGGAAGCAGGCATTCTCATACATCGCTGGCAGGAAGGCAAATTGATTCAACCTCATGAAGAACAATTTGACAGTATCTCTCAAAACTGCAAATACGTTTACCCTTTGACACAACAATCTCACTTCTGGGAATCGATCCTATATGTATAAGACATGACAAATGTACAAAGTTATTCACTGGAGAACTGTCTGCAATAGCAAAACCCTGAAGATTACCCAAGTGTCCATCAATATTAGACTTGGTAAATTAAATTGTGTTTTATGCACATGATGATTTGGGGGTCTGGGTACGGGCTGATCACGTGTTGAACTAAGGCACGCAGGACAAGGAGGACAATGAGAAGGAGTGAATTCCACTTTAGACATGCTGAGTTCAAGGGAGAGTGAAAGGTAGGTTCAGGAGGGAGCTAGATGAGATGGGGCCTGTGGTAGAAAAGAATATGCCTACTCAGTCCCCCAAATACGTCTACATCCTAACCTGTGGGGCCTGGGAATATGTCACCTTCCATGATAAAAGAGATTTGGCAGATCTGATGAAGTTAAGGATCTTGAGATGGGAAGATTATCCAGGTGGGTTCAATGTCATCAAAAGGGTCCTATGAAGAGAGAAGCAGGTGAGGGTAAGGGAAGGAGGTGGGGGGTTGGAAGCAGAGGCCAGAGTGACTGGCCTTGAGCAGGATGGATTCTCTAAGTTGAAAAGTCAAGGAACAGATTCCCTCCTACAGTCTCCAGAAACCACGCAGCTCTCCCAACACCTCGATTGCAATCTCTTAAAACCCATTTTGGATTTCTGACCTCCAGAAGTGTAAGAGAATACATCTATGTTGTTTTAAGCCACTACAGCAGCCACAGGAAACTAATACATCGTTAAAGGCAGGGAGAGGTAGGATGAAAACAAAGAACAGGAAGGGACACAGCTAACGCTCGGATAGTTGCAAACTCAAGGAACCTTGAGGTTGGCTGAGGACAAGCTCGCCTGGTGAGGAGGTGAGCAGAAAATAAATAAAACACAGACCAGATGGGGAGAAATCAGCTCTTGAGCACCCAGGGTGGGAGACGGGCTTAAGGAGAAAAATTCACACCATCAAACGTCATAAGAGGGCAAGCAACACAAAGCCTGAGAGACTATCTCTGGAGTGGACAGCGAGGTCCTAGGAGACCACAGCCGAGGATATTTCAGGAGGCAAGTGGCAGATGGCGAGAGGTCGAGCATGTGGTTGGTAGTGAAGATGAGACAGGGTGTAACCATGGTCTCAGGAAATGTGGGTTTACCTTGACTGTGCCTGGATGCCGCAGGGACCCCGGCCACAAGGGCGTGTGGGGAAGAGTCATCCCTCAAGTGATGGAAAGCAGCGACCCGAAGGCAGGGCCCGAGGGAAATGCCACGGGACGGGTCATCTCTGTTTATCCAATGGCAAGTGGGCTCTATTAACATTGGGGGCAGTCTTGCAGGAAACTCAGTGAGTTCTTCAGTTATTTCCAAGGGCAAGGCTATTCTCATACCGCTCTTCATTTATGAATCTCCACAGTCAACCTGGTTCTGTGCTGAGCACCTGGGAAGCTATGTGAGCCTCTTCTCCTGCGGCAGGAGATCCTGGCTGGGGGGCGTGGGGAGAGTAACAAGTTCCCCCACCAGATGGAAGCCACCATGAGCTGTGCTGGAAGGACAGAGGCGGGAATGACTTGTCCCTCTGTTCGCTCTGGAGAAAGTGTAAATCCCTCTGAGGCCAGCTGCAGCAGCCCTGCCTTCCAGGCCCCCATCCTCCCCTGGGCCTCCTGCAGGACCACAGCCCCTGCCAGCGAGAGGGAGGGGCAAGGACGCCAGTGCCGGCTGGAGATGTTGTTTTCCTCTTTGTTTTACACACAATGCCCCAGAAAAACATTTTCCTGATATGTAATTAGGCCAACATAATAGAGTCTAAGAAAGCAGTCGGTCTCATTTTAGACAACTTTGGCTTTCATAACGTTCAAAGAGAATACGTTAAAAAAAAAAAAAAAAGCTTAGTTCTCAGATGTAGAAAAGGGGGCAGATGAAATCCACGCAGCGCAGAGTCTAGTCTTCCCATTCCAAGACTCTTTACCCACGCCTGCTGCTTAATTCACATCTTTGCCCAATTTTCTCCACCATGCAAGAAAGGCAACAAACTCTGGAGCCCTTGGAGAGCCCGACAAAATAATAATGGTCATTATTGTTGTTTGAGATGCACTGTTTGCAAAAATGGCCTCAATTATTACCTCCCTGTCTCCAGGCCTCTTTACAACATAACTCTGCATAAAGAGGTAGCGTCCATTTCTCCACCCCTTGAATCCAGGCTGGTCTTGTGATTTTCTCTGACCAACAGAATACGGTAGACGTGACATTACGGGAGTTCTGAACCTGCGCCTCGAGAGGCCTTGCTGCTTCCACGTGTTCTTGTGGAACCCTGCCTATGCCATGGGGACATGCCCGGGCTAGCCTGCTGGATGCTGTGAGACAGGTGACCCAACCAGCTGGCAGACATTTGAGAGACGCCATGTTGGACCTGCCAACAGCTGGCGAAGCACGAGTGAGCCCAGGTGGGGTTAGTCAGGCCTCAGCCAGATCACCGGAATCATCTGGCTGATCTGTGGACTCACCCGCAACAATTGTTACCTTAATTCACTAAGCTTTGGGTGTTTTATTCCACAGTAGAAGCTAACTGATCCACTAGCATTATTCTAGGAAGGGGCGAATGCCCAGACAAATCTCTAGAAGGATAGACCGTGGTGAAAGTCTCCTGGTCTAATTTGAGAGAAATAAAATGTAATAGCTGCTACTGAATGGAATTCAGTGTTTTTAATTTTTCGCCACGCTCAAAGCTGGCACACCCAGCCCTCATTTTCTCCATGCCAGACACATTGTGACCTTGCATGACACCTGGAGCCCTGAAGTCTAACTTATGATAACCTACGATGAGGCCCGGCACTGCCACCGGCATATCCTGGGAGGGAGAGATAAAAACCCCCACTGGGGAAGAACATCCCAGCTTGAGACACTGCTCTGGCTTCTCCTAAAGAACAACACACGCCAAGCTGGCAGGAAAACCAAACCTGCATGTACAAGATAACACTCCCCTGGATTCTGGGACCAGCAGGGTGATTTGGTCCTGGTATGTGTGGTTTTCTCTGAAGTCACAAACGCAGAAGGCAGGAAGGGGTTGTGGGGTGGCAGGAGACGGCATGCCATACCTACTCTCAGAGCTGTGTGCCAACATGCGCCTGCCTGGGCAGAATGAGAACAAGACGCGTGTTAACAACGTAGGACTCGGGGATTACGCCGGGGGGATGAGGCCGGAGGTTTTGAGGTTAAGGGGGTCACGGCTGGGCAAACCCTGGCCGTTAGTGGGGACAGCCGCTGCCACAGTTCTGAGTGCAAACAGTTAAGCATCTACATCCTGTTGGCTGCTCAGTGGGACCTCATACTGTCGCAGCACGGGGCTTACGGCCTCCAGAAGCTGACATTTCACACACATACAGAATGCATCAGGGGTGAGCATGTCCTCTCCGGCAGACCTGGAAGCAGCTTTGTTTGATAACAATTAAACGAGAAACGTTTTCTCCATCCAGGGACTTGCCAAGTGCCTCCCACTTGCGTTGATGAGTGAGGAAATTAGGCTTTCAGGAGGTAAATGGGATTTGCCACTTTATTACTCCCTCTTCAGACAATATGTGGTGGATGGAGGGTCATTTTCTAATCCTCTTTCTTTCTTGTTTTTGCACCTTATCTACTACCTAGAAAAGAGAGGATTTAAAAAGAGCTTTCCCACAGTATATCATTAAAGGCATTTACTTTGGAGTTGGGAGCTCCAAAGTTTGTCAGCAAAAACTCAAGAACTTTTAAGACCACATCATTTACCACCTTCCTCCACGGTAGAGTCCCGACACCTGACCAATAATCGTTAAATGCTAACCCAGAAAATGGCCCTGAACAAAGGTTGGTTCAAAATCTTAACAGAGGAGGAAACGGAAGGAAAGGATTATTCCACTGTCACTGTGCAAACTAGCAACAGACAGAGCTACACAAAGCTCCGTGTCTTGGCGTGTTGGGCTATGCTGGCCTTGGGCTCACTCTGAAAAGACGATGCTGCGGAACGCACAACACAACAGATTTTCTCTCCCTGACTATCTCCACCTGGTAAATTCAAGATGCCACATTCCCACTTCGGCATCCGGTCAATATTCTCTTCAGTCAATTTTCTCTTCACAGTGACCCAGTTGTCACCATCTTGTTGCTATGGTTACCATGATTCTAACTCAGCCATCTCTCCCCATGCTCCCCTCTCCCTCGGGCCAAATTATGTGGCACTAATCCCACAGCATGTCCTCTGAGGACCCTGCTCCTGCTAAGGGGACTTCTAATAGAGCTTCCAGCAGGAATATACAACCTTCAGGACACGTCAGATCCCTTGACTGTCCACTACCCCCATCCCAGGAGTCCTTCCATTCTCTCTAGCTCCCTGCTGTACTACAGCCTAGAGGTAAATCCACCAGAGGCTGTAACAGCACTCTTGGGTTTCCACCAGCATCTGGGCTGTGACTCACCAAAGGATGAGCTGATGAAGAGCAAACCAAAATCAAAAAAAATTAAAGTGATCTCAGAGAGACTGGCCAACTCTATTTGGTGTCCTCTAAAAAATCCCCTTATTGCCCGCTGTCCCCTGCCCTATCACTTCATCTTACTTATCACTACTTGGCACAGATTTGTTTATCCATTTATTGCCCTCTCTTTCAGTGGAACACAATCTCCACAAAGGCAAGGATTTTATTTATCTCATTACAATGAATCCCAAGCATCTAGGCAAATGTCTGGCATAAACGAGTGCTCAACAAATAGTTGTTGAGTAAATGAACGAATGCATCCGCCGTTGCCTTTTGGGGGTAGATCCTGCTGCCGCTGTCTTATTATGTTCTCAAAGTCTTAGCAAAACATTTAACATTGATGAGATCTGAGTTTACCATGAAAAAATACAAGTTAATTTGCCAGGAGGGTGTTACACCCTTCTTCTGGGCATTCCGTATGTGGAAGCTGGAAGTATATTCATGTATGAAAATGAAACGCGCAGAGTCATATGCTGGCCACTGGAGTCATTAAGGCCACTGGATGTTTTAGCAAACACTATCTGGTAAATTATTAAAACTGGCCACACACAAATTTGTCCACTTCCTGTATCCGTGCTGCTACAGTGCAGATCGTCCTATCAGGAGATGGTGTCTATTTCCCCACCTTTTGAACCTCAGCCTGGTTTTGTGACTCTCTTTGGCCAAGGGGATATTAACAAATGTGATGCAGACCAAGGCATGAAATAAGGTAGCACACTGGGGCTCCTGGAGCCCTGTGACTGACAGTGAAGAAGCTCAGCTAACCTTCCAGGCGTGAGAATATGCAAGACCCTGCTGCCCCAGCCAACAGCCAGCCAACCATCAGCCATGTGAATGAGGCCACCCTGGATCACCCAGGCATCAGCTGAGGCACGAGACAGCCCAGGACAGATCAGCTAAGCTGCTCCAGAGTAGAACTCAGCTGACCCAAAGAATCATGAACTAATAAGCAAATGGCTGTCTGAAGCTACAGAGATTGGAATTGCTACACAGCAAAAACTGATCTAGATTAGAAAACAAAACAGCCGACTACCATTTAATAGAGACAAAGCTACCTGCTTCTTTCAAAGTGATTTTGTCCTCATGTGGGAAGGGGACTCTACAGAATCTCATGGCCCAAATTAAGTTTTAAGTACAGCAATACTTCTGTGATGAACCCTGAACTTCACCTTCTTGCCCAATGCCCCCTTCTGAACACTATCAAGAACTTTCAAGGTAAAATCAAATGTAAAATTTGTTTCCGGGTGCCTGGGTGGCTCAGTGGGTTAAGCAACTCTTGATTTCAGCTCGGCCCACGATGTCATGGTTTGGGAGTTTGAGCCCCACATCGGCCTTTGTGCTGACAGCACAGAGCCTGCTTGGGATTCTCTCTCTCACTCTCTCTCTCTGTCCCTTGCCTGCTCACATGCACCTGCTCGCTCTCTCTCTCTCTCTCAAAATAAATAAACTTTGAAAAAGGTAAAATTTATTCCAGTGTGATAAAAATAAAAATTGGCTAGCTTAAAAAGTATGGGCCTTTAAATCAAAAAGTGATATGAAGTATAATGATAAAGCTGAAGAATATTCCTGGTTTACAAGCACAAGAAAATGGAAACCATCTAAAATCCACCAGTGGATAACTAATGAAGTACATTAAAATATGATTGTTCATATACTGAAATACTTTTCAGCCATTTAAATTGATGAAGTAGAAACAGTATGAAGAGTATGATCCCAAATATGAAAATATAGACAGAATATCTATGAGAAGAAAATATACCAAGATGTTACGTTGTGATGTGGCTCTTTTCTCAGTGATGAGGAGAGGAGGGTTTTTGCTTTTTCCTTATTTGTATTTTCTAACCTGTCTTCAATTACAAGCACCACTTTTTGAAAACATCTTTACTGAGATGTAATTGAAATATCTAAATATTCACCCATTTAAAGTCTTTGACTCAATGGTATTTAACATATTCAGAGATGTGCAACCACCGCCACAGTCTGAATTTAGAACATCTTCATCACTCCCCCAACATTCTTGTACCCATGAGCAACCACTCTCCTTCCTCTCACCTCAAGGAAGCCTCCGATCTAATTTCTGTTTCTACGGATTTACCTAATCTGGACATTTCATGTAAATGGAATTGTAAAACATGTGGCCTTCTGTGTCTGGCTTCTGTCACTCAGCATAATGTTTTCAAGGTTCATCCATGCCACAGCATGGATCACTACTTCATTCCTTTTTATTGCCAAACAATATTCCATTATCTGGATATGTCATGTTTTGCTTATTTTTTCATCACTTGCTGGAAATCTGGATTGTCTCCACCTTTTGGATATTATGAATAATGCTGCTGCGAAGAGCCATATATATAGGTTTCGTTTTGTTTTGTTTTAAGTAGGTTTCACACCCAGCATGGAGAAAAATGTGGGGCTTGAACTCGTGACCCTGAGATCAAAACCCTAGCTGAGAACAGGAGTCAGACATGCAACCAACTGAGCCACCCGGGTGCCCCGTGTATAGGTTTTTATGTAGATATGTGTTTACATTTCTCTTGGATACGTGTCTAGGAGCCGTACTGCAGGTCACGTGGCAACTGTTAACTAATGACATTTTGAGGAACTGTCCATGCATCACTTTTGTAAAACGAACAGGCCTCTTGGCCTCATTAGACTATCTCCCGAACCTTCTTAATCTAATTTGTCAAGTGATGTAAGCAGACAGACATCCCCTTCTACCTTAGCTGAAGAGGATGTTAAGAATTCTGCCTCGGGGTGCCTGGGTGGCTCAGTCGGTTGTGCGTCCCACTTCGGCTCAGGTCATGATCTCACGGTCCGTGGGTTCGAGCCCCGCGTCGGGCTCTGTGCTGACAGCTCAGAGCCTGGAGCCTGCTTTGGATTCTGTGTCTCCCTCTCTCTCTGCCCCTCCCCCACTCAAGCTGTCTCTGTCTCTCTCAAAAATAAATACCCATTGAAAAAAATATTAAAAAAAAAAAGAATTCTGCCTCAAAGAGGCCACTAACTTAAAAGCAACGGGCCAACCAAGCATCCCAGCTCGTTGAATCTGGAAGGGATCAGGGGAGTCCTCCAGTCCTGTGGCTCTTGGGCCGGTGGAATGTTTCACATGTGGATCCCTCATTTCCACCTCCAGACCTACTGGCACTGAATCTCCAGGGGTGATGCCTGGGAATGTGTATTTTTAAGTCCCCAGGTGATCGTGAGGGTCAATGTGATCTGGAACCACTGCTGTGGTGCTTCCTGCTGAAGGGAGGAGGCTCACTTACTGGCTGAACATCTGAATCACACTGGCATTTGGTTGTTGACAGCCCGAGGGCCCAGCCACCTCCACTTCGGAACAGCTCCACAGGGGTTCTTCAAAGGGATCGAGTTACTTACTCCCTTGCAATCAAGGAAAACAGAGTCTACCTCCTTTATGACAGGTCAGCCTTTCAAAGATAGGGAGTTGGCTACCTGATTGCCCGTTTTTTTTTTTCCTGTTTCAAGATAGATATGCATATGTCTCCATCCCTAGCCCTTTCTTCTGTGCCCCCTACAGTCTGTCTGTGTTTCTCATCAAATACGGTGGGTGTGGTGGGACACAGGGCTCTAAGTCAGCCAGCATCAGCCAGCATCAGAAGAGCAGAAAGACAGGTACTTCCTGTGGGCACGTTCGTAAATATGGCCAGTTACCTCTTGTTAAATAGCAGCAACCGGAAGTTCTGTGTTCATTCAACCAATGTTTGTGGAAAATTTGTAAAACGAGAGAAATTAATTTGGGACCAGGGAACGTGGATATCAAGAACAGCTAGTCCTTGAGTCATGGAATGTGTGCAATTTTAAAAATTTTAAAATTTTAAAAATTAAATAACTCTAGGGGTACCTGGGTGGCTCAATCGGTTAAGCATCTGACTCTTGATTTTGGCTCAGGTCATGGTATCATGGTTTGTGGGTTTGAGCCTCATGCTGTTGACATGGAGCTTGATTGGGATTCTTTCTCCCTCTCTTTCTGGCCCTCCCCTGCTCATGCTTGCTACATGTGCGTGCTTTCTCTCTCTCTCAAAATAAATAAATAAAGTTTAAAAAAATTAAATAACTCTAAAGTAAGATGGAACATATTAAGTGCCAAAAGGAAGGGAAGATGATTCTACAAAGAGCTGGGTCAGGAAAGGTGAGGATCCCCAGGGTGAAGACTTGGGATGGGGAAGGGATTCAGCAGAGGAAAGGAGAGAACAAAATGAGGGGACAAAGATCACAGTTATGATCTGGTAAATACCACTTTGTCATAGCTTATAGCATTTGTCATAGAATTTGGAGGGGAGTAGGAGGTATACTGTTGAGCTGTATTAAATTCCTTTTCATTAGAATTGCTGTCAAATCAGGTATTCTCCCTTCTATATTATTTTTTTGAACTTAAATGCAACTGATGTTTTTTATACTTAAATGTATCTCTTTTACATTTTATTGGGATGGTCTGATCCAACAGTGATAAATTAAGAGATAATGAGATTAGAAGGGAATTAAGGAGTCAGGGAAACCTACACCAGAAAGAAGCAGGATTAGGTAAGTAATTTTCAAGGTTTCTTGTTTTGTTTTTTTTTTCCCTTTTTTTTTAAAGTAATGGGGCACTTTCCACAAACACCAACTGTAATCTAATTTAGACACTCAACGTGTAAAAACAGTCAGAAAAAGCAGCTCTTGTTGACACTGGTGTGGGTGGGTTGTCCAGAATCTTCCCCACGCCCCACTCTCAGACACCCCCTTTATCCTCTTTCTCCCATGCCCAGCCGGAATGTTTTTGGAGAACCCAAGAGCATCCATGTTCTTTATTCTTTAGCTACTCATGGCCACCTGGTATACCCTGGGACTTCCCAGCTTTGGGTCTCTCTCCATAGGCCCACCACCTTGTAAATCTCTACACAAACCATTGAAAAAGCTGCAAAAGAGGACAAAGCACAGGATGGCGTCACAGGGCACACAAGGAAAGATCTTCCTTGAATTAAAGCACACCTTTGCTGACTATAGCCTCTCAACCAGTCACACTCCACCCATAGACCCTTCCTTTTTATTTAGTTGTATTAAAATACTTGGCCAAGTGAATTTCAAAAGGACAAATTCCAAGAAGTGGCAATGAATGATCACTTAACTACAAGAACACCCCCCAGCCCTCTATACTCACTGATTTAATATACTAAATTCTTCTTGGAGAACCATTTGCCTTGTCCTCATCTGTAGCCTGAAGACTGTCTATGCATCTAAAAAGTTCTTATTGGGGGGCCACATGGAAAGCATGAGAAGGAATGTGACAGTCCCCAGGAGCAAAGACCAGCCCTTGGCTGGCAGCCAGCAAGGAAGCAAAGACCTTGGTCCTACAACCGCAAGGAACTGAATTTGGCCAACAACCTGGATGAGCTTGGGGGGGTGGGCAGATTCCTGCCTTAAGAGGCCCCAATAAGTAACATGGCCCTGCTAACATCTGGTTTCAGCTTCCTGTGACCCTAGCAGTTTAGCCCACCTGGATTCTGACCCACAGAATTGTCTGACCCATGGTAATTGTCTGTGCATGTGCTTAACATTCTCAAAGAATTATCTTCCACCCTTCTAATCTCAAACATCCAAGAAACCTAAAGATCAAGCCTATTTTATCACATTGAGGATTGCCTCTTTCTTGTCATTCTGTGGCATACACTGGAGGTTTTAAGCATACTGTTTTTGTTGTTTTTAAAAAAAAAATTTTTTTTAATGTTTATTTATTTTTGACAGAGGGGGAGAGAGACAGAGCATGAGCGGGGTAGGGTCAGAGAGAGAGGGAGACACAGAATCCGAAGCAGGCTCCAGGCTCTGAGCTGTCAGCACAGAACCCGACGTGGGGCTGGAACTCTCATACCGCGAGATCATGACCTAAGCCAAAGTCAGACGCTTAACTGACTGAGCCACCCAGGCGCCCCTTAAGCATACTGTTTTTTCAAAAATGCATTTGTTACAAGATTCTGAAAACGTGCTGACCTCTTTCACCTTTCTCTTTCTCTGCAGCAAAGTTCTAAATTCACCCCATCCTGTGGTCTTTGCCAGAACACACACTTGCCTCTCCCCTGTCTCCAGCTCTAAAAGGGTCCTGGTGATTTAGCACATTTCAGTACCCTCAGGACGCGTGACAGCGAAGAGAAATTATTTATGGGCATGCAAAGGCCAGGGGGTGGGAATTCATTTTTAATGACTGCGCTCCTTCCTTCTAGTTAAAGACATCAATCCTTCCTGCCCGAATTCCCTCCATTCATCATGTTTTCACAATGGCTGACACACAGTAGGAACTCAATATTTATTTGTTGAATAAATGTTTTAAAAGGTCTAGCTTAACTTGTAGAGCTAAATTTTGTACAAGAAATGAAATATGGGTGTCTGAGAGAATAAGACCATTCATTGAGTTTTTGGAAGAAAAACATCAAATTCTTCCTTTTCACCTTCCTGCTATCCAAGCTGTCACCAAGTCTAGTTTTCTTTAAAATGTTTCTAGGAGCATCCCTTGCGTTTCTATTCCCACTCAGTGGCAGACACTGTTGGTGCCAAAACAGTTACTTGTTAGCCCAGGTTCCCTTTCCTAGGTAACACACTCTCCAGCTCCAGCTAACCATGATTCTTGGCAATGATGTGGGTCTGTGACCCACGTCCCAGCTAAGGGGGCCCAAGGAAACTCTACTGGAGAGTTTCTGGGAACAGTTTTACTCTCTAATAAAAAAAGGGCACGTGGCAGGAAATGCCCAGTTCTTCCCAGCTCTTATGATGTTCACATGAGATGCGTGGAGCTGCTGCAGCCACTTTGGGCCTAGCATTCCAAAGAGAGACCTGGCAGGCAGGGTGAGGACCAGAATGCAGAAAGGTGACAGCACCTGGGTCCTCTGTGATGTCCTTAAGCCATTGAAAAAACTGACTCTGCAACCCCCCATTTTCCTCCAGACTTCCTGCTTGGTGACATGAGAAGCAAAATCCCTACTGTAAGTCATTTCTATTCATATGTCCTGCTGTTGACATGGAAAGCATCCTAACCAACACCATGGCCACCACCCTTATTCTCTCACGTTGGAACCTCTCCTCCAAACGTCTGTCTACCTTTCCTCCATTCTAGTCCATCTCTCCCAACAACACACTGTTTCAGGGCCAACTCTGGACTCCTGGCTCTCTGATGAGATCCCTACTGTAGCCTCCTTCAACCTACTGCAAACCCGGGCTCTTGCCTGGATGGCAGAGTTCTCCGCAGACGCTCTTCCAAAGCAGACATGCTGTCAAGAACATGCCACAGGCCTCCCTTGCAGTTAGGTCTATGCATGTTGTACCTGTTTCCAGGGCTGCTGTAAAAGGCACCGCAAATTTGGTGGCTTACAATAGTAGCTATTCATTCTTTCGCAGTTCTGGAGGTCAGAAGTCCAAAGTCAGTACAACTGTGCCAAACTCAAGGTGAAAGCAGGGCCATGCTCCCTCTGGAGGCTCTAGGGGAAAACCCATTTCTTCAGCAGCTGTGGCTGCCAACGTCCCTTGGCTGGTAGCTGCATCTCTCCAGTCTTCAAGGCCAGCATTTCCAAATCTCTCTCAACTCTGCCTTCACGTCTTTCCTTTGTGTGTAAAATCTCCCTCTGCCTCCTTCTCAGAAGGATATACGTGAATGTTTTTAGGACCCATCCATATAATCCAGGATGATCTCCCCATCTCGAGATGCTTATCTTTATAATTTTTTTTTTTAATGTTTACTCATTTTTGAGAGACAGAGAGAGACAGAGCATGAGCGGGGAAGGGGCAGAGAGAGAGGGAGACGCAGAATCCGAAGCAGGCTCCAGGCTCTGAGCTGTCAGCACAGAAGCCGACGTGGGGCTCAGACTCACCAGCTGTGAGATCGTGACCTGAGCCGAAGATGGACGCTCAACCGACTGAGCCACCCAGGCGCCCCAAGATGCTTATCTTTAATTATATCTGCAAAAATCCCTTTTCCAAATAAGGTAACATTTACCAGTTCCAGGGCTTACTTTTGGAGAGCACCTGTTCAGCCTACTCGCACATGTGTCTGCGTGTGTCACCCAACTCTGTTTATCTCTGGGAAGAGCTCCCTCTTGGAGAGAGCATGGAGGGCCGGTGGGTGGGAGGAAGATTCGGTTTTTAAATATATACACTTTTGGACCATAAGAGTTTTCTTTAAAATTATTATAAAACCCACAACAATTTTTTGTCTCAATTTGCAACATAATTCACATTATCACATGAAATTTTTGTAAAAGGCATATTCTATCTTAGGCCAGTTTCCCCAGAAACAGTCCCTGAGAGGAGGATTTACGCGCAAGTAGCTTATTATAAGGCGGTGAGGGGGTGGGGGGAGGCGAACAACAGGCTGAACCCAAGTGAGGACACAGGTTTATGCAACATCCCCTGAGGCTTAGCCTCAGCCCTCGGGAGGCTCTGGGGGGTAAGCTGTACTCAGAGGTCCACACCTCTACTGACAATGGTTACGCGTGCCTTGGAATGGAAGAGTGGGGGGTAGCTTTATCTGTAACGTCTTCATTTTAATAGAGAGAAGTCTTCATTTTACTTGGGTAATTAAAAACTTACATTTAAAAGATAACTAGGGGCACCTGGGTGGCTCAGTCAGTTAAGTGTCCAACTCTTGGTTTTGGTTCAGGTCATAATCTCGTGGTTCGTGGGATTGAGCCCCATGTCGGGCTCTGCACTGACAGTACAGAGTCTGCTTAGGATTCTCTCTCTCCCTCTCTCTCTGAGCTCCTCCCCTGCTTGCACATGCTCGCTCTCTCCCGCTCTCTCTGCCCCCTCCCCCACCCACATGCACGTGATCTCTCCCTCAAAATAAATAAATAAACTTAAAAAAAAAAAAGATAGTTATGTATCACCATGTCCTTTCTTCTGTTCCGCTTTAGATATACTTGTTTTCTCCTTGTAGAAAAGGAAGCAAAATGAGGGTTGAATAATTCCACTTTCTTGGAAACTGTACAACTTCTTGCTTTAAACATAGTTTAAAAAGGTGTGTGTGTGTGTGTGTGTGTGTGTGTGTGTAGTCACGTACACCCAATCTCACTCTGGGCTTAACCTTCGTTCATTTTTGGAGTTCGCCTCACTCTTGCCTTTCATACACCCACCCTCCTCAGTCACAGGTAATAGCTACCCCAGGGGCACCTAAACATCCAGGTATTTCCCTGCTCAGCTTGCCAAGAGCAACAAAGCAGGCTCCGGAGGCCCAGGTGCAGGTGTCAGCAAAGACACAGGTGCTGGCTTCCAGAAGTGAAAGCACATTGATAAAAAGGGATCCAAGGAGGGGCACCTGGGTGGCTCAGTCGGTCGAGCATCCGACTTTGGTCATGATCTAGAGGTTCTTGAATTTGAGCCCCACAGCGGGCTCACTGCCGTCAGCCAGTCAGCGCAGACCTGCTTTGGATCCTCTGTTCCACTCTCTCTGCCCCGCCCTCACTCACGCTCTCCCAAAACTAACTAAATATTTTTTTAAAAATGGGGGATCCGAGGATCTAGAAAAACTCTGACATTCACCACTAATGTTCTAATTGTGAAACTAAAATGTACAGATGTGCTTTCCCTTCTGGCCTGCCTCCGCTCTTGGCACTTCCCACGGGCAGGAAGCCCCTTTCCCAACCCCCCTGGCTCATCCACACCCTGTCGGAGCCCGTTGGGAGCCCACGGTGTCCAGTGGGCCTTGGTCAGTCTCTACTTTCCCCCAGAGCACTTCCGGTCAGCAGGATGCCATCCAGCACTGAGTGCCTTGCTACTTATTCTGCAGGAAGTCTTCTTCCCTCCTGGATGCTCCTTGCAGGTAGGGGCCTCAGCGAACACCCCTTTACGTTTTCGTCCCAGGGCGGCACTCTTGTCCCAGTCCCTCTCTCTGACCCTCTGGGGCTTCCCAATTCCCTGGGAGTTCTCTGTCTCGTATCCACTAATCCTCTTCCGCCAACTGCCAGCCATCCCATGGGAAAGCTGGAGGGCCGATTTCCACCCAAAAGCCCATCGTCTATCTCTTCTTGGCAATGCCACAATCCACGTGACATTGCATGACCCCGAAGTCAAGAAGCTGCTGTCCAGAAGGAGACAGAGGGAAAATTCTGCCCGAAAAAGACGAAACAGGGACAGCCAGCCCCCCAGGGCCCCACTAACCGAGCACAGGGCCAAAGACTCAGAAGTCAGGACTCAGTGACCTGATAAAGGCTTTTTGGGGTCACTGTTTTTAAAAAAATTTTTTTAATGTTAATTTATTATTTTTGAGAGAGAGAGAGAGAGAGAGAGAGAGCGAGCACCAGCAGGGGAGAACCAGAAAGAGAGGGAGTCACAGAATCCAAAGCAGGCTCCAGGCTCTGAGCTGTCAGCACAGAGCCTGACACAGGGCTTGAACTCACAAACCGTGAGATCATGACCTGAGCCAAAGTCAAGGCGCTTAACAGACTGAGCCACCCAGGCGCCTCTTGGGGTCACTGTTTTTATTTTTATTTTTTTTAATTTTTTTTTTCAACGTTCATCTATCTTTGGGACAGAGAGAGACAGAGCATGAACGGGGGAGGGGCAGAGAGAGAGGGAGACACAGAATCGGAAACAGGCTCCAAGCTCTGAGCCATCAGCCCAGAGCCCGACGCGGGGCTCGAACCCACGGACCGCGAGATCGTGACCTGGCCGAAGTCGGACGCTCAACCGACTGCGCCACCCAGGCGCCCCGGGGTCACTGTTTTTAAATATGATCTCCATCATTTGGGGAAGAGGAGTGACTTATCTGGCGGAACACACACCATACAAACTAAACTGTCCTCTGCCAAATTCCTAATAGCCAAGGAGCACTAGAGATCCTCTCCAGGGACAAGAAGAAAAGGAATGTTAAAAGTTCAGGGGAAAGTTCAGTCCGGCTCCGTGGCAAGAAACACCCGAAGAGAAGTTGACTCCTGGTGAAAGTGTCGCTCTAGAAGAAAAGTTGCAGGCACCTAAGGAAATCAGTGTCTTGCACAGGTTGATGAGTGTGGATTTACAAGGACAGAACGGAGGTACCTGACCCTCCAGGGATGGTGACTAAAGTGAGGCAAACTCCAAAAAAGAACGAAAGTCAAGCCCAGAATGACATTGCGTGTATATGACTACGTACACATATACACAGACACCTTTTTAAACTATGTTCAAAGCAAGAAGTTGTACACTTTCCAAGAAAGTGGAATTATTCAACCCTCATTTTACTTCCTGTTTCTATTTTACTTCCTGCCTATTTTCCATTTTACTTTCTTTTCCGAAGTCTGCAGGAAAGGCGTATTTTTAAGGCCCTCAACTGATTGGACAAGGCCCGCCCACATTATGAAGGATTAGCAATCTGCTTTACTTGAAGTCTGCAAATTCGAATGTTAATCATATCCAAAAACTCCCTCCACTACAACATCGAACTGGTGCTTGACCAAACAACTGGGCACCATAGCCTAGCCAGGGTGACACATAAAATTACCCATTACAGCATCATTCTGCAGCTTGTTTTTTCACTTAACATTTCCTGGAGTTCCTTCCCTGCCAGTTTATACAGAATGACTGCATCCATAATAAGGATGCACCATCTTTTATTTAATCATTCTCCTACTGATGGGCATGTATGCAGCTTCCTTTTTTCTAGTACTAATCATGCTGAAATAATGTCCTTGTGTGTGCCTTCTTGTGAACAAATGCATGTGTTTCTCTGCAAGAGGTGGATGTGAGGTACGGGCTTGCTTAGTCATGGGTAGGAGTGGGTATTTAACAGTTTTAACATTAAAATTTTTTTTTAATGTTTATTTATTTTTGAGAGAGAGAGAGAGAGACAGACAGACAGAGCATGAGCAGGGCAGGGACAGAGAAAGAGGGAGACACAAAATCTGAAGCAGGCTCCAGGCTCTGAGCTGTCAGCACAGAGCCTGATGTGAGGCTCGAACCCACAAACTGTGAGATCATGACCTGAGCCAAAGTTGACCGCTCAACCGATTGAGCCACCCAGGTGCCCCCATTTTTAACATCTTTTATTATTTATTCATTTATTATTATAAATTATTTATTGTTACTGTTTTTACTTTAGAGAGAGAGAGAGCGAGCATGAGCGGGGGAGGGGAGGGGGGAGAGAGAGAGAGAGAGAGAGGGAGAGAGAGAGAGAGAGGGAGAGAATCTTAAGCAGGCTTCACGCTCAGTGCTGAGCCCAACTTGGGGCTGGATCATGACCTGAGCCAAAACCAAGAGTTGGACGATCAATTGACTGAGGCACCCAGGAGCCTCTAACATTTTAAATAGAGATTAGCAACCTGCTTTCTAAAGCAAACCCTCAAGCTTTTAAATGATGAATTTATTTTGATGAGGTCCCAAGAGTTCATTTTTGCTTTTGCTTCCCTTGCCTCTGGAGACGTGTGGAGTAAGAAGTTGCTGTGGCTAAGATCAAAGAGGTTTTTGCCTGCTTTCTCCTTGAGGAGTGTGATGGCTTCCTGAATTACATTTAGGTCTTTCATGCATTTTGAGTGTATTTTTGTGTATGGTGTAAGAAAGGGGTCCACGTTCATTCTTCTGCATGTCGCTGTCCAGTTTTCCCAGCACCACTTGCTGACGAGACTGTCTTTATTCCACTGGATGTTCTCTCCTGCTTTGTCAAAGGTTAGTTGGCCATACGTTTGTGGGTCCATTTCTGGGTTCTCTATTCTATTCCATTGATCTGAGTGTCTGTTCTTGTGCCAGTACCATACTGTCTTGATGACTACAGCCTTGTAGTACAGCTTGAAGTCTGGGATTGTGATGCCTCCTGCCCTGGTTTTCTTTTTCAAGATTGCTTTGGCTATTCGGGGTCTTTTCTGGTTCCGTACAAACTTTAGGATTATTTGTTCTAGCTCTGTGAAGAATGCTGGTGTTATTTTGATAGGGATTGCATTGAATATGTAGATTGCTTTGGGTAGTATCGACATTTTAACAGTATTTATTCTTCCTATCCAGGAGCATGGAATCGTTTTCCATTTTTTGTGTCTTGTTCAATTTCTTTCATAAGCTTTCTATAGTTTTCAGTGTATAGATTTTTCACCTCTTTGGTTAGATTTATTCTTAGGTATTTTATGGTTTTTGGTGCAAGTGTAAATGGGATCGATTCCTTGATTTCTCTTTCTGTTGCTTCATTGTTGGTGTGTAGGAATGCAACTGATTTCTGTGCATTGATTTTATATCCTGCAACTTTGCTGAATTCACGAATCAGTTCTAGCAGTTTTTTTTGTGGAATCTTTAGGGTTTTCCATACAGAGTATCATGTCATCTGCGAGGAGTGAAAGTTTGACCTCCTCCTGGCTGATTTGGATGCCTTTTATTTCTTTGTGTTGTCTGATTGCAGAGGCTAAGACTTCCAATACTATGTTGAATAACAGTGGCACGAGAGTGGAACATCCCTGTCTTGTTCCTGACCTTAGGGGGAAAGCCCTCAGTTTTTCCCCATTAAACGATGAATTTAAGATTCATCAAGTATACATACATTACATTTTAGGGAAAAGATGCTCAGTCATACCACTTAGTGCACTGATGTGTCACTATCAAAACCGAGTGGGACGCGAGGAATCAGACCAAGTGAGAGCACCCAGAGCTGCTAGAACAGACTCAGCGTTGCCCTGAACACTGCGGGCCTCCTCTGTGCCGTGATTTGCTCTGGGTTGGAAAAGGGGTGGAGTTACAGCCTGGTAGGGGAAGGGGATGTGTCTGCAGTCAAGGTCATTCAAGGCAGTGGTCACTCATGGGAAAATCTTTTGAATCACAGGAAAAAGACAGAGAACTACTATCTTTGGCACTCAAGGCTATGATCTCAGAACCAAAATCATTATCCTAGAGAAACCGTGGCAATGAAAGAAATGTCAGATGGTTTAATAAGAATAAATGTTGGCTCCCTTGTCACAGCAGAAGGTGGTGGATTGTAGATACCACAGAAATTGATGTTATTCCCTTACAAATCCTGTGTGGATTGTTCAAGAGATGGCTGGGAGCCCCTAGAAACAAAAGATGGATCCCCAGAAGTCTACCGAATACAGAAGTTAGTGCAGAACGAGTGGGGCCTGTGTGTCCCCAGGGTTAGGGGACCGGAGGGGTGGAGGCGTACCCCAGAGGGGATGTCAGTTACAGAAATGCATCTCAGCGAGCCTCTCGTGATTCTTTCAGGGATAAAATGGTGACATGTTAGGTGGAACAATAGGGCCATCTGAAACTTCTGGCAAAAGGGTTTGGCGTCGGGTTAGAGACTAGAGGAAAAACCCCCCAAACATGCCAAAGGACCATGTCCTCCATCTAGTGTGTTTGACATTGGACTGGAAAGGAGCCATCCTACAAATGAAACCTTCAGAGAAGCCAAAGCTGAGATGATCCTCCAAAAAATGCAGGATGATATAACCGTGATCAAAAATGTCTCCATAGGCTGGAAGAATGGGCAGAAATTAATAGGATGAGATGAACTGGGAGTCGGTTCAATAACAGATTGAATACACAGGGAGCGGATGGGGAGAACTGACTATGTGCCACCTTACATGATGCAATCTGTCATGGCTGCCCCAAAGTTGATCCAACCACCTGCTGGACGAGCAGAAGCCCAAGTCCAGCTGTCAGAGGACCAAGTGCTCACAGGTGGCAGGCTCCTCTCCAGCTTGCTCACGGCCCCCTGATCCCAGCCACCGAGCACATCAGGCTGAGTCCCACAGGCTCCCAGACCTGCGTAGGTCAGTTAGACCCACGGTCATCACTATGTGTCTTCATTTACATTATTTAAACTGATGGTAAAGGCAAAAGAAGTTGTTTCTGGGAAAACTAAGTAGAACGCTTTGAAGAGATTTGACAAAGTGCAGTTGCCTAAAAATAACAACTGTGGCTGACTTAGAAGTGGTGGGGGCCGGAAAAGAGTAAGAAAAAAATCATGAAATCAAGGATTCGGCAGTGAGATCCCTTTCCTAGACTTTCAAGACACTGCCCCAGGACACTGGTGATAGCAACACCTTGGGTGTGGTTTACACAAGAAAGGTGAAGTGAAATTCCAATCAGCAGACCTCAAACTCTAAAAGATGGGCAAATGGATGCGTATTTATATATTTTACATTAAAATAAAATGTGTGGGGGTATGAATATGATTTTCTTTGGTTCTTTTTAATTGGCTTTTCAATTAACTCTCTAACCACCATACCAACTGCATCAGCTAAAAGAGTTTTTACTGTTATCGCATGGTCAGTTCTGGCAGCAAATTTCACAAGGGGCGCTGATGAACCGGAAGGCTCATTCCAAGGAGAGGGGTGAAGACAGAAGGCTCTAAGGCCTCAAGGGCACCCGATGGTGTCCATAAGCAGTGCTGGGCTCCCAGGCCGAAGGACACGCAGCCTCAGAATGAAAAAGAGGGTCCCTGTCTCTCTGTCTTTCCGTCTCTCATCCATATGACCTATTCATCTCTGTAGTTTCCCCCTTTCTTTCCAAGAAGGACCCTTTCTGCTCACACTCTAAATTGTAAACTCAAAGAAAGTAAACAAAATACCCATGACAGATGCCGTGCGGACGGGCTTTCATACTACTCAAAACCGCCACAGGCTTCCAACTGAGAAAAACACAATGCGTTTGGCTCCACACTTTTCCCTTGCCCAACCTCTGCTGTGCTTTCAGAGCAAGAGCAAGGCAACCGGGAGAGGATCTTTCTAGCCGATGACACCAGGGGACCAATAAAAGAAAGTACTATTTCCCTACGATATGCCAAGAGCTACACTCACAACTTTTGAATATATCATTTTTTAAATTCTCAACTTTGAGAGGCTGACAGTGTTCCCACTCATACAGCTGAAAGATGGAAAAACAAAGAGGGGGGACACTCGGTCACTCGGCTGGGAATAAGACAGCCAGGATGCATTCCCAGACCAGACTCCAGAATCTACCTTCTCTTTCCAACACACTGCGGTGTTTGCAGAGCTGTGAAGAGGTAGGTAGGTTTTCTCCTGAAAGCGTCCACGTGTGCACGTGCACATGGGGGCAGGGAAGCCGGGAAGATGTGGCTCGACTGGAATGGCACGTGTGTACCGCGAGCTGAGGATACTCATGTGCGCAGGAGGCAGAAAAGGAACAGGGCAGTCCCAACGGTGAGCAAAGAGAACAAGCTGGTCAGCAGTGTTTTGTGGCCAGAGCCCAGGAGTTTATGGGCTGGCCTGGAAGGAGAGAGGTTGCCAGAGAGGCAGGGTCAACCACAAGCCAAGAGGTATCTGCCCAGGGCTTGAACAGGAAAGACCCTTCCCAGAGGCCAAAAGGGTGAAGAGAGGAAGCAGGTGGGTCTCAAGGGTGAAAGGCGAGGCTGCTGGACAAAGGCCCACACACCTGGAGGGGCCAGCAGAAGGGGGGCGGTCAGTGGGGGGAGGGGGGACTTCTGACACAGCCTCTTCAAAGAGCTGAGCTGTGGGCTCTGCCCTGGACTAGACACTGCTGGGCCATGCTGGGACACAGTGTACCCATGTGGTTCTGCTAAGGCAGGGATTCCCAAAGTGGGCTTGAAAAGGAACCTCTGTGAGGAGGGCCTGGATATCTGTGTGTTTAAAAGCTCTTGAGGGATTCACGCCTCATTCTGAGAAGTGTATGTGTACCCAACGCTGAACCAAAAGGCCTGCAACCCGATTCAGGAAGCATTTACTGGAAGCCTTAGAGAACAAAGATGAACGTGCCCACGCCGAGAAACTCGCAGTAAGGAAGGAAAGTGGATAAAGAAATCATAGTGATCATAATAGGAGCTGACAGACTTATGCACAGAGAATTACGGAAACACAAAGGAAGAGTCTTTCACTCTGAAGGAGTCTGAAGGGCTTCCTGAAGGAGGCGACCTATGAGCTGACCTAAAGTCTGCCAATACAGCCGCAAAGAGGAAGAGAAACCCATATGCCCAGGGGCGCAGTCTGTCCAGAAGAGATCTCCCCTCCTCTAGGCCTCAAGAGATGGCACTCAGAAGCTGACGCTGCTAAAATGGACGGGGGTCTGTTTCCACTGCAGGGAATTTGGGAATGCTCCAAAGGCACCAGAGAAAAGAGCGAGACTGAAGACTTGTGCGGGGGGAGAACTGGCTGAACACCTACATCAAAACCATTAATTCACTTGTCACTATCAGGAAAATTAAGAAAATGTGTTTCTGCCCAACTGGATGCCAGCCACACCTGCCTATCATAATGTCAACATGTGATGGAATAAAGGCCTATCTAGTGATGTGCTGGTAAATGCTTACAACTGGCTCTCTGAGCCGCGGTGGGGGTGGGAGGGTGGAATCCTAATTTCTAGGCTTTGCCAGTTTTCACGGTGCGGTACTTCCACAGACACAATTTCAAGCTACTAGTGACTGAATCCGTCACTGAATACGGAGTTGGAAAGAGAGGCACAGAACCGGCTTCGCAAGCTGGTGCACACCACTGGGCCCACTGTGGGTCTTAAAACCCTATGCCATTTCCCAGGATCTCTGGAGAAAAGCCACAGCATTCCTGAAGTGTGTGTGTGTGTGTGCGCGTGTGTGTGCGCGTGCGCATGTGCACGTGCGTGTGTCCGTGAGGGAGAGAAGGGGACGAGGGACAATGACGACATGACCCAACACTAATAACACCAAATAGATTAATGCACAAAAATAGGAGGTCAAGAGAAAAAAGTTCAAACATCTGAGAAAGAAATAAAATTAACAAATCAACCTAACGGAAACCAATCTGCACAGCCAGGAAAGCTTTCTGAATAAATGTTCATCTTTCCTGATCTAACCTCTTAACCCATAAAATTGACCTCTTCTAATTAAAAAGACAATCGTGTCCTTATTTTAGTTTGTAACCTTAACTTCCTCCCATAAACATTTTAGATAGGATGCATTCACTCCAGTTACCCATCAAGGTCACAGTTAATTTCAAAGGCTGAAGAAAGACAAGCCACTGGGGTACTTTTCCTATCACAACTTTCATCAACGAACACACAACCACAGACATCTGGTGAGAGTGGCATCTATCCTGTTCTTTTAGACACTGGCTCTTGAAACCGTGAATCAGGATCTCCCTTGTGAAAAAGGATTGCTGAGGCCCATCCCCAGAGTTTCTAGTTCAGTCCATCCGGGGTGGGGTCCAACAATCTGCATTTATAGCAACTTCCCAGGTGACGCCAATGCTGCTGGTCCTAGGACCACACTTTGAGACTTTGGATCAAAGCCATCAAATCACCTTTCTTGAGGAAACCGCGGTGCCCTCCCTTAACAGCCATTTTCATGTGCTGATGGCAAGAGATGTTGCACACGTCCCGTGACCCGTCAATCACTTCCACACATGCACCTGTTTTTGGTGCAGCCACATGTGGCTTGCTGTGAAGGCTAAGTGTGACAGAGCAAACACAGTTACTGAGTGTTAAAGCCTGTGGGCTGTTTTAATAGGGTCCTTAAGATCCTCAATTGGCATCCTTGTTATTTCATCTTTCATCTGACCACATGAGGTGGGCTGGATGAACAGCATGGCCCCATCTTAAATTCAGGATGTTTAGGGACCCGAGGCGGGGTGTGTGTGTGTGGGGGGGGGGTGGGGAACATGAGACCAAGGTTAGGCAGGGGGAGCTGGCAGAGCCTGATGGCAAACCAGGTCATGACCCGATTCCGTACTTTCCTTTAGGGCTCCTGGCCCCTCATCTAACTGGGCCCTGGATGCTGTGTTTTTGGAATTCCAATTTCTGATTGATTAGTACAGTTTTCCATTGTACTCTGTCCCCTTCCTGGCAAGCAGTTACTGCACATCACTGCCCAGATGCAGGCATGCCCGCTCAGAACTGCTGCCGGCGTAGAGGACAGGGGACAGACCGCTGGGGTGCCCACTGCCCTCCAGCAACTAGGTGAGGGCGTCGCCTGCCATCAGGCTGCAGAGGGCACAGCCAGAGGGCACAAAGACGTGGCAAGCACCCACTGTCTGGTGGGTCCCGGCACCCCATGCCCCTCACAAAGAGCTGAACCCACACCTGTCTTACTCTGGCACAGAGAGCCCGGTTTGGCAAGGCCCCTCCGAGCGATGCTAACCCTGTGTTTTTCCAGGGCCTCCTCAAGAAATCCTTTCAGAAATCAGTCCCGCATGTTTAAACAGCTTGCCCGTTTACACCCAAGATGCTGGATGGACAAGAGATGAGTCTGAGAAGCCCACCCTTCTACAGCGCCCTCAAAGTACACACCGGCGAATCTCAGAAAGAAATCAGGTCTTCGAATGTCCCAGTGGGACGTGGCTGAAGGAATTACTCTGCCCACAGCAGTTTGGTGGCTTCAAGGGTCAACATCTCTCAAGGACATCCTTCAGCATTTATTGTGTAACCTTGGGCCAGGGACCTAACCTCAGTTTCCTCATCTGTGAAATAGGGGCAGTCATGTACTTGCCTCATGGGCTTTTTGTCAAAGATTGAGTGCGTATGCACCAATTTCTTCCAAGGATACTTGGCAGAGGGAGGCATAAGGTCTAACGCCAACAATCATGTTGCTCTCGTTCCAGTGGACACAGACTGTATGTTGGCCTCACGTATGTCACTTGGAGTTTCCAGTGATATGCAAGTGAATGAAAGAAGAACCTCTTTCCACCCAATGGTCCAGCACGCACACTATTTTTCCTACAGAAAGGGAAAGTGGGGCCCATGCCCCAACTGGAGGGCACAGAAGCATTTGAAAGGGGCCTTGTAGGTCTACCCAGGTCAAACTGCCTTTCAGAGGAAAGCCACAGCAGACACGGTCAGACCCAGCAAGCGGATAAAACAATCATTGTCCAAACAAAGGAAGCACCACTGCCAATCTCACACTTACTTCCAGGACTGTCCATTGTTCGACAACAATAGCATCATAGCCCTGCATGGTTTTGCTATCTTCTGTGGAAACAGCTTCAAAGATGAATACTCCATCTGTCAGGCTGTGTAAGGAATCTGTGGAAAAAGAAAAGAGGCGGGGGGAGTTCTGTAAACCGTCTGTGGCAGAAGCCTTACAAGCAGCAAAAATTTTCACTGCATTCATTAATAATCCCAATCAGAACATCTTTTCAGCATGTTAATTAAAGAAGGCACACACAGCCATAGAGTCTAGCCCCATCAGAATGAATGAGACTAATTTACCTCGCAGTTCTGAATAATATCCTTGATTTTATGAGCCCAAATTTCATTGTTAGCAATCACCATTTGATTTCACGCGTTTACCTTCTTTTTCACGCTCCAACGTCAGGATGCACTGGGGAGAACTTATTCAGGATAAAACACAGTCATTTAGAGACAGTTTTTAGAAGAAAACTATATTTAGGTGGGAGTTTTTTTTAAAGGGGGGATAGATATAACACAGCAGATCTGAGTTTGTCGGATGCACTCTAGATGCGCTGATTCTTGGAAGTTCTCGTGATGTGGACAGCGGTACAGATGACGCTTTAGCTCTTGTCAAGAGGCAGAATTTGAGGGAAAGGGGAATTTTCCCAAATGATTTACCACTGAAAATGTTTCCTTGGGCATTGCTCTGGTCAGTGTGCCAGGTTCTGAGTTCTATATGATTCAATAAACGTACGTTAAACATATAACAGGACTCAAGAAGGATTCATTGTCTTAGGCAGTGAGAGTATAAAGAAAATTACAAGAGTCCCTGCCACAGCAGAAGACATTAAGGGAGGTGTTTTCTGCCGCTCCTCCTTTTTTTAATATGGCTTTTAAATGCCCTAAATTCATTTAGAGAAGAGATTGTGGGAAAGAGGACTAGACAGAGAAGCAGGTGGTTTGGATCCATGCTCTATCATGAAAAGTGATGTGACCCCTTTCAGGGACTTGGTCTCTCATCTGTGACATGGGAACGTGTACACAGAATCACTCCTGGTCCCTAGATTCTAATCTACAAATCAATCACACCATTAGGTACTGAATTGTGTCCTCCCCCCATCCAAATTCATACGTGAAGCATGAACTTCCAAAGTGACAGTAATTGGAGGTAGGGCCTTTAGGGAATTAACTAAGGTTAAATGAGGTCATAAGGGTGGGTCCTAATCTGGTAAGACTGATGTCCTTACCAGGAAAACACCAGAGGGACCCCCCTCCCCTCTCCCGTGCACAGAGGCAATGCCAGATGAAGAAGAGAGAAGGTGGCTGTCTGCAGGTTAGGAAAAGAGGCCTCAAGCAGAAACTGAATTTGCCAGCACCTTAACCACGGACGACATCTAGCCTCCTCAACTCTGAGAAAATAAATGTCTATTATTTAATCTATCCAGCCTGTGGCATTTTGTTATGGCAATTCACATTAAAACTATCTTTAGTGATATACTATTTTTATTTTAGAAGGATAATTCACATAATAATATGATTTTTTTTTAACAGAAAGGGAGATAAATTCAGAAAGTCCTTTGTACTACATTGGAGTTCAGGAACTGTCAGCATTTTCCAGAAGCCACAAAGAAAAAGACGGACAGATGTAAACACTTAACAAATATTTAGCTTCTGTCTTCCACTAGACCTCATAAAGACAATTGAAAGGCCCTTAAATGAGAAAATTGTTTGCAACAACAAAAATAAATAAATAAATGGCTAAGCTTAACATTCTTTATATGTGTGTAAAAAGCTTATGGTGGTTAAGGGAATTTTAACTGTACAATCTTTTAGGAGAGCAATTTCACAAGGTCTAAAGAGCCTGAAACAAAAAAGTCCATCTTCTTTGACCCAGAAATGCTACCTCGTTCAGTCTATTCTAAGGAAATAACCACTAAAGCCATCAAATATTTATCTACCAGCATGACTTATAAATTCCTTAAAAACATAAACAATCTAAATGCTCAAGAATTCAAATATTCAACCATAGAAAAGTAGTCGAGTAAGTTAGGAGACTTCCATATAATTAAATACTATGTGGCTACAAAAAAATCATGGGAATGTAATGATTCAGAAACATTCCTTAGAGACAATGTTATAAAGAAGAAAAAAAAAAACAGGATACAAGCCTGCGGTATGAGCTGTATGTGAATTTTTTTTATGTTAAGAAGGGTTAAACAAACTTTAAGGAAATACATAAAATCTAGCAGCACTTATGATTGGTGGGATTAGGTATAATTTGAATTTCTTCTTATCCTTTTCTACAAGATTAATGCAAGAGTTAACACAAGCATCATACAAACAGACAACACAGATGAAAATGAATTTTCTTTTTCTCTCCTCTACATGGCTCTTGAAGGCAGAGCTAGAATCAAAAAGTTTTAGGAGCTATGAGGAGAAAATGTGAGTACAATATAAACAGAAAGTACCTTCCTTAGGGTAGTCTAAAAAATGGAAGGTAAAACCTCAGAAGAGTGAGCACTGTGTTCCTGGAAGCATTTAAGCTTATACTGAAAACACTTCTGGCTGCTCACTCATTCATTCCAATGCCTACCTAGCATCTATTTTGTGCCAGGTACTCCTGTGGTCATCGGAGATCTTGCAGGCAGCAAGACATATGAAGTCTCTGCCCCATGGAGCTTACCTTGCAGTGTGGGGAGGGAGACAGTGACGTAATGTTGGAGGTGATAAATGCTATAAAAATATCAAGTGGGCTAAGGGGAGAGAGTGCAGGTGGAGGCAGTGGTTGGGTATTTTTCAAAACGGGTCTCCTCATTTTGAGTAGAGATACGTACTTAACCATGCAAGGAAGGCTTTTGGATCTTCAGGGTTTGAGAGTTAGGTAGAGGATACAGCTGGAGTAGGGATGCACAGTGAATGAGGGGTAGCCAAGGACCACAAGAGCAGTGGAATCAGGAGAGAAGAAAGTCAAGACTAAGATGATGGGTGGGAAGACCAGCTAACTAGGCGCTTATCCATGTGATTTGTTTGGCCAATGGGATATTAGCAGGTATGATGCAACAAGGGCTTGGCAAGCCCTTGTGGTTAAACTTAACCTCTTCTATCTCTGCCACCACTTTGAGAGGACATGCCCCAGCTGCCCAAGAGCAGCTCAGCATAGATCAGCTGACCCACAGACCTGAGAATGAGCCCAGCTGAGATCAGCAGAACTGCCTCATGGAGTTGCTCCAGCCAACCCACCAATGTGTGAGAATAGTACTGTTTTTAGCCAATGACTCTGGGGTGGCTTGTTACACAGCAGTACTGTGGCAATAGCTGACTAATACAATGCCCAACCTAAACCTAAGAAATATGAGACTGGTGTACTTTGGTTGGCTTGGGGATATTCTTGATTATTCCAGAATGATAGAGAGGCCTAACCAGCTCAACGACTCACAGCCATGAGACCAATTCCTGGAGCACAGCAGCCTTGTCCAATATGACGAGATAATACTCCATTTTAAGTGAGATCAATCTAAGTTCATCAACACCATGCTCCAGTTTCTTATTTGTTTCCTAAACTGAGAGTGTGTTATCAAACAGCCTTAGCAAAAGTACTAAGGTTGCCTCTCTCATCTGCTCTGTTAAAAAGTTTTCCCCAAGTGTTTGTTCGCTGCCCTCCTAAGAAACGTTTTACAGAGATAACCAGCGAAGAACAGGGCTTCTCTTTAAACCACATTGTAGGTATTTGGGGCCTCAGGACAAGATGAACCATAGTAAAGCTCACTTTTAAAGTTCTGAAGAACAAAGATCCAGCTGGAGCTCCTGCCACAGTAGGAATACCCTATAGAACCACTTTGAGTAAAGCTTTCCCAAGTCCTGACCTGGGGATGCTTGAGACCAGAATACATTCAATGATTCCCTCAGGATTAGACCAATACAGCACAAATCCCCACAAGACTCCTACCAAAATATGTTGTCTCCAATCTCCAAAGTCTTTATGTACAAATCTCAATGGAAAACCTCCAAGACCTTAAATTGTGCCTATCATTGCTTTAAGTAATAGAGTACCCAATTTGGCATACATATTACGATGGTATTTAGCCTGCCGACAGTACCATGCAGTGGAGCTGAGGTCCAGAAGAGGGAATGAGACACCATAGTCCATCCAGACCATCCCAGCCACTGCCTGGCTTTCTCTGCTTCCTCCCTGGTCACAGGCCTGGGAGGAGGGCTGTGTGGTCAGTGGGGAGATGTATGGCCAGACTTGGGGTGTGAAATAGGAATAAACCAGGTCCTTATTTACCAGCTGCCTCAGCCACCGTCTGCCTTCTAGCCCCTCAGCCCACTGCTCTGCTACTCTGAATCTGGAGTGCTGATTCACCTACTTAACTACAAAGCAAGTTCGGAATGGCTGTCAAAATTTGATCATCTGTAACAGCAAAAAAGCCAATGAACCACGGAGAGCAGACAGCTGGGCTTTTAAAGAACCCCTTGTTTTGACGGCCTCGTCCACTCCGCGTCTTCTCATTACCTTCCTGGCTCAGCCTTGCTGTGATGCGCACCGAGCTGGGTATAAATAGGTCTTTCTTACAGTGAAGGCTCCCAATGTAAAAGGTTAAATCACCCTACATCTATGGAAAACACTCCATTATCACTGCATTTTTTATTAAAGTAAAGATGCTTCCCTACTGTGCACAGAGAGCTATTTGCCCCAGTACTGTATAAATATTTGATGCCAGTCTTTTGGCAAAAGGCCACCTTAACATTCCAAGCTTATGATTTTATAAAAAGGAGGTGTGAAAAGGAGATTCGCCCCATTATTCCAAGAGGTAAATTCTGGGAGGGCAACTGTTCTTTCCCTGCAGCCTCTGAGACCTAGCAAACTAAGCTTCAGGCTTATCCTCGGTGCTGTTCCCCAAAGTCCAGCTGGAAATGTGAACACCATGACGAGTGGTCAACGTATGTGGTCTAATTACGCGAGATGAAAAAAGAAAAAGTCACCGTTCTCCTTTTAACAAGCTAGACTGGACTAAACCGTCCCCACTGAGGTAGCTGGCCTAACAGATTTCCTTGAGTCTCTGAGAGCCCCTTCTCCCCATCAGAGGCTACATGGCGCTCACAGCACCCCGTATGTGCCAGGAATGGCACGTCTCGATTGTATAACCATAACTACACATGTGACTGCTGTCACGATGACCTATGACCCCACCATAAATGTAATCGCCGTTTAACCAATCCTGGCTAATGGTGCCATGTTGCTGCCCGATCACACCGTGCCTAATTGACTGATATTATCAGAAGAGTGAGCAGGTCTACTGCCTTCTCCTTCCTGAGCACTCACAGCTGCTGTTGGCCTGCCTTCACTCCTGCATTCTAACTTTGAAGTGGTGAGTGACCTAGAGGAGATACAACCTATCTTCAGTTGCAGCAAGGTGAACCCGCAAGTTCGGAGCCATTTAACCAACCAGATGGGGAAGAAACGTTCTGATTGGGTGTTTGCTGGATGTGAGGCACATGCCCAGGCACAGTTCATAGTTTCTCCCTGAATCCCTCCCCCACATCTGCAAGGCTAATCATTCCCTCTTAGTAGGTAAGAAAATGGAGGTCTCAGAAGTTAAATCATGTGTCCATGTTCAAAGGGAATGCAAGGGGCAAAAGAGATCAGAAGTATGATTTGTTCGATTCCAAAGCCTGTGCCCTTTCAGTAACTAACAGGTATTTACTGAGCTAGCACTCTGTGTGCTGGGCGCTGGGGCTCCAGCTAGTGGTGGCGATGAACATCTCAGGTTCCCAGCCTGACCACTACACCATCCTCCATGTCTGGTGTTTTGGGTGCCATCCCAGGGATGTCACAGTGAGACTGGCCTTAGGGCTTCAGTTTGGGGCCAAATCTATGCAGATGCCATGCTTTCCTAGATGGGACAAAAAACACACTTGGAAGCGGAGTAGTTGTATCTATTGACCTAAAGGAGAGTATATAGCAATGAGAAGAAATGATCTGCAACTACATGTAAAACTGTGGATGGATCTCACAAATACGAGTGAAAGAAGCCCAAGACAAGAAGGGCGTTCATTCACATACTCCATTCATATGAAGTTTACAACTAATCTATGGTGTTTCAAGTTGGGACTATGGTCATCCCCTGGGAACCAGGGACTATGAGGGGCATGAGGGGGGCTTTGAGGGGGCTGGTACATTCTGTTTCTTGATCTGGTGCTGGTTACAGAGACGTGCTCACCTTGTGAAAATCTTCTGGGCTATATCCTCATAACGTGCATAGTTTTCTCGATATGTGCTATACTCCAATAAAAAGGTCATTTGAAGATGTGCTATGAATATAAGGGAAAGTGCATCTATGGCATAAGGGAACTCTACCCCTACATTAGTAAGTGGCTCCTCTGAAACAGAGGCCATATCTGTAATCAGTAGGCCAAACATTCCCAGGCAGTGGCTGCTGGAAGCACCTGGGATTGCCTCATCTCTCTTCCTTTCCATTCCGCCTACACCTAGCTCTTCAATTCCCCGGGTTCCTGTGATACACGCCCGAATACCGTCTTTTCCCCTCATTGCCGTCGGGACTACCGAGCGTCGTCCAGAAACCTTCATTAGTCACCTTCTGTATACAGCACACGGTGTACAAACACTGGGGTGCTAAGAAGTACAGATGCAGAACCTGCCCGAGGGTTTGTAGTCTCTACGTGAATGTAGCTCTATGTGTATTCTACTTGAAACAGGCACACTTTGAACTTGTGTATTTTGCAAATATAAAGTAATTTAGGTTATGCTGGGCATCAAAAATGATGATATAAATACCGAATGTTATTTGGGTTTACATGTGGCTGGGGTATCAGGGACAGTCTCAAGGAAGACAATCTATCAAAAGGATAGGAATGGAGGAACATGTAGGTATAATGTGTCTCCTGATGAGATGCAACTTTAAAACCCAACAGCATCTAGAATGTACTGTGGTCGCAGTGCTTAATTTGTCAAGGCCTTAGAACTAAATTCCAGTGTACAGGATACAGAGGCTAGAGAAATTAGGTAAATGACATCACAAGGCACCGACCACAGACAAATAATGCAGGACATTCAGCAGTGTACGAGGCTGGGTTTATTTCAAACAGCGAGGCTTATAAAAAAGGACTCTTTTAGGTAAAACTTGAGAAGTGAGGATATGGTCACCATATGCAGTGCATAATGCTGGACTGGATTCTGGTTCAGACCAACAGACCACTTGCTGCCAAGGACATTTTTGAAACAAATGAAAACATGTTTCGTTTTTTTTTTAATTTCTTTTGAGAGAGAGAGAGAGAGAGAGAGCGCAGGGGAGGGGCAGAGAGAGAAGGAGAAAGAGGATCCCAAGGAGGCTCCATGCTGTCAGTGCAGAGCCCAATGTGGGGCTCGAGCTCACAAACCATGAGCCAAAATCAAGAGTCAGACACTTAACCGAATGAGCCACCCAGGCACCCCCAACTGAAAACATTTGAATGTGGGATGGATAAAGACGATACTGCCAGGGGTGTAAGGACTGTGGGGCTAGGAGAGGGTGAGGGGAGGGCCAGGGGAGCAGGAGAAGGAGAGCCAGCACAGGGCCAAGGGAGGGAAAAGGGAGGTGGGAACAAGGATAGGGCAAGGGCGGAACAAACGACAAGGCCAGCCAGGGGACACAGGGAAGACCAGGGCAGGCAAGGAGAGTTGATGGTGGCAGCCGTAGCATCGATGGCCAGTGATAGCAGCAGGTACTCTGCAGGCCTGAAGTCCCTTGGTGAGAAATCAGGCTCCTGCGTGGGTCTTTAGAGGGTGGGCACCCAGCTCCACCTTGCCCTTACCTTGGACTCCTGTACCTACCCAACTCCTCACCAACGGCAGAAAGATTCCCCTCCGGGCCTCTCCCATCTGCTGGCAACACAGACTCTAGCTTTTGCCTCATCGGGTGGCGTTTCTGTGTGCCTGTCTGCCCTGCTGTCTGACCCACCCCTGGACGCAGCCACACCGGTGGCTGGCAGTCCAGGCCCTGCTACTTTCCTAAGGGTGACTCTGAAGCTCCCCTCCCTTCTCAAGGGTCACCCAAGGCCTCACTGGGAGCCTAAACCTCTTGCTAACACGGCCACCTCTTTTACCCCCTCCTCACATCCATTTTCCCTAGCCTGACCCTTCTTTCTTCCTACTGCTTTCTTGCCACTTACTAGCCGGCAACCTTGGCAATGACTTAACCACTCTGTGCCTCAGTTTCCACAGCCGTATCACAGGGATAACGATGGTATCTACTTTACTGAGTTGTGGGGATTAGATGAGTTGCTGTGTTTGAACTGCTCAGACCAGCACCAACCCATAGTAACTGCCACGAGACCATCAGCATCATTATGCTTCTCTTTTATCTGTGCCTCTGCTTGCCAGGGCCCAAGGGCACAGCCACCCCAGCTGAAGACACCTGGTCCTTCTAAGGCTTAATAAAAGGTTCCAGAGGAGGAGCTCTGGAGACTCAGCAGAAGCCCAAACTTGAGGACCGTTAAAGTCTTTCCATGTCCCCGAGGGGTAAAGGCTTGAAAACAGGAGCTGGAGTCTTAACTGAACGATTCAAGCTAAAACATCACCCTGTTCATGGGACAAAGTTCTCACGAGTTTTATGACTCTGTGGAAAATATTTCAGAGTATAAATATCCATTTAAGAATCAGGACTGGTGTTTTTCCAGGTGGCAAACAGCTTAAAGATGTGCTTCTAGCTCTGCCAGGTTTACTTGTAAGGACACTAATTATCTTATTAGAAACAGGTTCCTTTTTATAATTATGATTAGCTTGCTTTTTTTTTTTTTAATTCTGGGAAAAGAGCATATGTATATTTCATCCCTGCCCAACGGAAACCTTGGGCTTTTCCAGAGCAGAAACACCCTGGCCTGAGCATTACTCCCAAGTCACATTCCCCCCACATCGAACCAGACAGGGTGAAACTGTGTTTGAAGTTTGAGTGGGTTTAAATAAATTTTGTTCTGAGAATTTTGCAGCCATCCCCAAGACTGAGACGTGCAGCTGTGGCCGAGCCGTAGACATGTCATAGGCTTGGGGCTCGGCTTCCACAGTTGCACTTGCCAGGGGAAATTTCATGTTCTGTCTTCAAGGCAGGAAGGCAGGATTTACTGCAGCTAAAGCCAAGGGAGGATATAACAGCATTTCCAACACTCAAGTCAAATCTGAAGAAAAAACTGTATGAATTCTCTGTGCTTTTGGACTCAAGGTCAGAGAATGGGGTAGGAAGAAGGAATAGGAAATTATCTTGATTGCCAAAGCCATAATGGCCCAAAAGTTCACATGGCATTGTGAGCTTTCAAGGTGTCCTCTCTTGGGGCTCAGCTTGCCCCAGACATGCTGGGCAGTAGGACCAGAGAAAACTTCCCTTTTGATACCCTAATTCTCTAAAGTGGGGCTGCCTGTGTAGCTGTTACCTTCAGTGCTTTCCTGAACATTTTTAAGATGTTAGTATAACTGGGGTACCTGGGTGGCTCAGTCGGGTAATCATCTGACTGTTGATTTCAGCTCAGCGCATGATCTCACAGTTCGTGAGTTCGAGCCCCAACATTGGGCTGTCTGCTGTCAGCATAGAGCCTGCTTTGGATCCTCTGTCCCCCTCTCTCTCTGCCCCACCCCCCCACTTGCTCTCTCTCTCTCTCTCAAAAATAAATAAACGTGAAAAAAAAAGATGTTAGTGTAACTAACTATAGGTTTCCCAGGGTTAAGGATGTATGGCCACAGAGACCCTAAGAGAAGATAAAAAGTGTGGCTGCCACAACCCAAGATGGGTGATGGGGTGTCCTTACAGGAAGCAGGAAGCGAAGGGCTCCTCTCTGGACTCCTCTAATACCAATGAATCAATCAGGGCTGTAAACATCTGCCCCAAGTAGATGCAAACTCGTGTTTTATGGTGAATCTCAAAACAGACCGTGATGTTCTCTGGCTTCCGGGACCTCTGCAAGTATGCAGGGCCTCCTCAGGTAGAGGGAGGTTTCCAACCTTGCCGCCAGAGAACTAAATGGACTCTTCATTGGTTGTATTCATGAAATGTATACTCTAGAGCTGCATAATACACTACTAGCCCCTAAGCATATATAGTGATTTAAATTTAAATTAATAAAAATCAAATAAATTTTTAAATTCAGGTCCTCAGTCATCCTAGCCACATTTCAAGTGGTCAATAGCCAGGTGTGAGTCGTGGCTGGACCATACTGGACAGCACGGATAGAGAACATTCCCATCATCACAGAAAGTTCTGCTGGATGGTGCCGCGTGACACGTATTCTTAATGAGCCAACCACCTTTCTTAGGTCATTCATCCATTCTATGAATGGTTGCGACCCCTTACACTATCCAATGCCTGCTGCTACTGTATTAACACATTAGCATTAGATATTGATATTTAGACAGGAACAAGGGACTCACATCCAAATTAAGACCCGGCTGTTCTGTACAAAGTTCTATGACTTCCAGATGATTTAAAGTATGTACATTCAGAACTAATACTGATGTCTCTAGTTCTAAAGATGTTTGCTGGCATTTCAAGGATTGAATCCAAACTCCGTTCCTGACTCTGCTAATTCTTGGAGAGAGAACTGCTCAACAGCCAAGACGGCGGTGTCAAAGCCCCCTGCCAGGTTTTGCTGGGATCGACAAATTTGGTGTTGTGTTGCACTTAGAAATCCTGCTGACTGGCAGCCTTCAGGATCTTTACGTGCTGGCATGTTAGCCCCACTCCCCAAACCGCCTCCCGGCTTTGACGCACCCTAGTCACTCAACCTGCCGTCGTGTTAACCCCAAACCCTTTCTCCGCTTGACGCGTTTCTCCATTGTGGGCAGACTTTCTGCCTTAGGAGGGCAGCCATCAGTAGGGCTGTACCCCATGTTATCTCCCTCAGAGACAACGCCTTACTGGGGAGGGGGTACCGGGTACCGTGAGACCCAGAAACAGTGTGTATCTCTACAGAGCTTACAGAAACTAGGCAGTTCAATTCATTTCTCAGTGGTTAATTCCAAGGTGCTGCTACTGCTACTTCAAACGGTAATAGTGTCTACAAACAATTTGCACTTTTGGAGCGGCAGGATCCCAGGGGGTAATTAGTGAACGGGAATAATCTTTTTAAAAGTCTTTAAAAGCAACATAGATTGAGGCCACCATCAAAAACAGAATCCCTTTGTTTTCTCTGTCGTGCTAGAAGATACCTGGCCGACTGACTCCTAGAGAGGTTTAGGGAGCACAGGTGGTGGTTTTTATGGAAAATTCCTCAAGGTGTTAATTAGAAATCAAACGCAGCATGTTCATCAGCTGCGGGGCTTTCTGAATGGGGCAGGCTCTAAAGATGGTCTAAGATGAAAAGAGAAGCAGAGTTCATGAGGGCTGCCCAAGGTTTGTAACTTCCATACCATTGACCATGCCAAGGTAGAAGACTGCATTCACCAGCATGCCTCCTTTCCGGAAGTGGTCACTCATGTGCTCCAACCAGTTGGCATCCAAACCGCTCACCGTCTGGCCATTCTTGGAGACCCGGAGAGGAATAGTGACCGGATAGTATTGCCGGCACTTCTGATGGCTCTTCGGCTTGTTGAAAAGGGCGAGGATCTCCATTTCTGTTGGGATTTGTAAAGAAGGTGGGAGAGAAGAGGTCAAAGAGTGATAAAAACCTGCCTCATCGAGTGTAATGAATCTCTTAGGAGCCTGAAGAAATGATATCAAAGGTAAACTTTCTGTTGGGTTGTACTATTGCCAAATAATAAAACCTGATTTCAGGTACTAAGTTAGGGAGCCTTGAAAGTGACATGTACGTCAAAGGTTGAGCTTCCAAAGGCGGGCGGGTGGCACATGGGTTTTGAATCTGGCATGTAATGAATAGCTGTTATCTGGGATCAATTTGTATAGTCAGGTGTTTGTAAGGACATGGTAGACATTTCTAGAAATCCATACAAAGGTGTTTTGGAAGAAAAAAGTGGACGTATTTGGGTAAGAGCTGTTCTTTTTTATATAAAAAAAAAAAGGTGAATATACAGAGGCACATAAAAATAAAAATACTACTCTAATTCCAGGAACCTTGTATACCCTTGAACTCACTATTTATAAACTGCAGGGGTGTTTCCTGGGGCCGAACCCATAATACTTAATCAAGTACATCGAAAATACACCACTGATATGTAAAAATAAATATGTTCCCGTAAATGAGGGTTCCTGCCTGGAGTGGTAGGTAGGTGGCACTGGGAGTGGGGCTCTGAGCTTTCCCTTTCCTTCATTTATAGCTCAGTTCTTCAAAAATCAATACTCACTAGCACCCAGAAGCTGACCCGCGCCAGCTGTACGTGCTGCTGGGCCATGAGTGAACAGTATCAGCCTCGAGGAGCAAATACCTGGAATTTCAATCTAAGTCTTGAAGGTCTTTTTCTGTGTTACTCATTTAGTCAAGCAATCAGAGTTTACCCAGCTTAAAAAGCTTTGCTAACACAGGCTAGTCAGGAATAGGCTTTGGTTTCCAAAAATATCTATTGGAATAATAAGAAAATCCCCACCCTTCTTTCAGAGAAATATTTTAAAGGTCGTAAACAATGGTTGACATTAGCAACAAGGACAAAGTATGCTCATGCTCCCCTCAGGAGAGACCTGGCCTAGACCCACGTTCCGGGACCCTGTATCCCCTACTTGAGTACTTCACAATTTTGCAGTGTCCAAACACTTGCTGAATTATTCTTCTTTTAAACAGAATTGCTTTCCTTTATTTAAATAAATGAATTTAAAAAGGAAACTTTGTTTCATGACCATAAGGGAAACAACTACCACTTGCTATAAACAGAAGGGAATGATGAGGCACATTAACACCAAATATGTCCATCCACACAACATCTAAAATTATCCCACACAGGTACTGTATTCCGGGCAAAGGAAGTCTTTTACAGCTCCATCTGAGCAAACATCAGCAGTGATCTCTGGGGAGCAGTGCCAGGCCATGACACTTTGTCATCAGCAAGAGTTAAGCTACCAGGGGGGCCATTTCTGTCCATCGGATGGAACCAAATAGAAAGAAAGAAAGAAAGAAAGAAAGAAAGAAAGAAAGAAAGAAAGAAAGAAAGAAAGGTGCCCATCTTCAAAGATGGCCACCTGGATTTTAAACAACCAAATCTGGCCTATTTATTATTTGCACCCCAAGTTACCTTTCTCAGTCCATTTGCCTGACTCCAGCCAGTAAATGCTTTCCCACAAGAAATTAGGGCTTGGTGTACAGAGGTGGCAATCAGACTATTTCATGACTTTGAAATACACACTTGAGGAATGGAGTCATGCAAAGAAAGGTCTGCCATGGAGGGAAATCAAGCATTGGACTGGAGCTGGCGGGGACAGGATGTGAACTACACGATCAGGCATTTTCCAGTCCAAGGTGCTAGGTGTCCAAATAAAAGCCACACCTACCGAGGACAAGAGGATAAGCAATGCTTTAGTGAATCCCTGACTTCACCTGGATTTCTTCCAAAGCAGACCCTGTAAGTTTTTGAGTGCCAGCAGTTTATTTGGGAAGTGATCCCTGGAAATCCCTCCCAGGGAGGGAGTAGGGGTAGGAAATAGGGAAGAGAGGAAAGCCAGGGAAGGGTGCATTACCGAGCAGGTTACTGCTACGGCCATTGGGGCTCACTTAACTGCACAGAACATCCCTCCGATTGCCTTGCCACGGGGCAAGGAAGCCTGGGCATTTATCTTCAGGGATTGAGGCTACTCCTGAGTTATGAATTCCCTGGGGCAGTGGCCTGCCGGGGCCTGTTCCCATTCCAGACAACGCCTCCAGGCAGAGGCTAAGAAAGCTGTCCTCAGGTGACCCAAGGTGGACCAGAGCACCAGTCACCATAATCTGCTATAGTCAAGCACGAATATATATAGATCAAAAAGAAAAAGAAACCACAACCTCTATATGGAAGAGGTGAGTAGAGAATTTGACAGTGGCCCAAGTCCAAAAATACATGACAACACTTGATCAACCAGAAGAATTCCCCACTTGCATGGTAAGACAGAAACACAACTTTCCCAAATGCGTAAAGAAACAGAAAAAGGGGAAGGCCAAAAGGGGAAGGGAGGGTGCTGGGCGTGAGGTGAAGGGAAGACAGACTGCCGGACGGACGAGGTAGACAGTGCGGTGCTGACAGAGCCCCAGCTCTCACATCAGGATCCTCCCCAGGGAGGAGGGCCAAAGCCAGAGACAGAAATAAATTTTTCAGGAAGGAAACGCTGCTGGAATCAAGAGCCTCCAAAAGATTAGTAGTGGTGAAATATTGGGAGAAACCTGATTTCAGATGTGTAACCCTTTAGTTAACTCCCCTGTCCTGCTGTATCCTTGGCCATGGTCCTCTTTCTCATTACTTACATGGAAACCGGCCAAGAGAAACTGTCCCCAAATGATGCCTTTTGATGTTTTAATATTCTGATTCTCCAACACACATCATCACATGAGCAAGCACCGAGAGTTCCAAAAAGAAGTCCCAAGTTTGTTTAAATTTTCTCAGCTGCTCTGTGACTCTGCCATGACCCCAGCTGGAAGATTTTTCCAGACATGGGACAGAAAGTCCCAAAGGAGGGGGGAAGGCATTGTTTCTGAGAATGTTCTGAGAACAGCCGAAGAATTGGACTGGCAGAGCACCCAAGGAGAATCAAGACTGTCTTGCTTGTATTTTTTAATCTTCTGGTCTTTCTCTTTCTCCCTGACACGGGGGGCTTTGCCTTGTGCCATTTGGATCCCCTCTGTCCAGAAAAGTCCCTGTAATATGATAGGGGATGCAGGTATGTTGCTGGATTGACCTAAGCCAGAAAGTGCAGTAAGCTAGGGGAGGAGAAGGGGGCGCTGGGCTTACTGGGTGCTGCCAGCCTGATAGCCAGACCCACGAAGGCCTTGCTAAGCTCCTCAGGAGTGGGGAAGAAGGAAATAGATGCCCAGTTCTGAGGCCCAGGCCAGGCAGTTGGGATTCAGGCACAGGATGGAAGTCTGTGGTCTGTCTGCAGAGAGACAGGCTCCAGAGAGCCTGTGACTGGCAGGTAGCAGGCAGGCTGGTTGGGTCCTGATGTTCCAAGAGACCTCCAGCCTGGAGGGAAGGGAGCGTGCAGCATCTGGCGTAAAGCGTGACTCCCAGGGCTAGACTGGGAGGAGGAGGAGGCTGGCGAGTTGGCTGGGGAAGGAACATGTGGGAGTCAGACTTGACCCGGTAGCTGCACTGAGTCGGGGCTAAGTTCTGCTGAGGTGACAGGCAGCGGGGCTAAGATGGAAGGTTTGCACAGGGAAGCAGGGCTGTGGGCCCCGGGATGGGATGAGAAGCCAGAAGGGCCTCAGTCCCGTTTGGATTCTTGAATCTGAGAGAAACTGCTTCAGACTCCTGTCAGGCTCGGGTACTAGCAGCAGGACACCTCTGGGCCCGGGTGGGGCTTGTTTGTGGAGGCAAAGTGGGGAAACCAGGCATATACAGCGCTCCACGGGAATCCCCTGGTCAGGACAGCAGCAGCTACGGGCACTTTCACCTCCACCATCTGATGTGACTCTCCCAACCCCCACACGAAGGGCTGCATCAGTTCTAAGCCCAGAAGCCTTAAGTGGATCCCCCAAACATCACAAGCTGGAAAGTGGCAAAGCCAAGAGTCTTTCAAACCCCCAGCCCTGGGCTGTTTCCAAATCTAACAAGAGGCTAATTTCATCAGTACACAGAAAGCAGGAGCTGTGGACCACGGGTGGGAGCTCAATAGCTGTTTGTTAATGGACTGAGGGAAAGGCCAAAAGATGGCGGCAGGTGGCAGATTTGGGAGGAGGAGAGCCACAGGGTAGCGCCATTCTGGGGGCGCGGGAAGGCGGGGCCACACATCAGAAAGGCCAGACTCAGGAGGACACCTCCTCTCTCTCCCCACACAAGGAGCTGGCTGCCAAGGAGGACTACTGAATAAAACCCCCTCGGCCAAGGAGTACAGTTGAGGTCACTGGCTTGGGTTTCTGGCTGGCATTTCTGAGCATTTTAAGTGACGAGGCACAGGATAGGAAGGGCAGCGCTTGGAAGATGTTTCAGTATTATTCAGTGGCAGAACAATTTGAATTTGTGTGAACCTTCCTGGCAACAGAGACACCCAGGGAAGGACAGAAAGGAATGTTGGAAGCCAGGAGACAAGGGACAGGTGGATGTCTGGGTATACCTTCCTAACCTTTCCCAGCACTGGCCTTCCCCACCTGGCCTGTCCATGCTCCCCATCTGCAGAAACGCATCATGAGGGGCCATTCGGAGCAGAGCTACTGGGGTGCTCTGTGTTCACCATAAGGCAGGGGCAGGAGTGGGAAGGGCAGCGTCCAGGAGTGAGGCATGGGGCTGTCCCTGCACCAGCTCAGGCGGTCTCTGCACAGCAACGACACCAAACCATCAGGGAAATTCTCCCCGACCAGGAAATAAAAGTCAATGATGAGGAAGAGAACCACATGATAGGTCCCCAGAGAGACCTGTATGGGTGAAGGGGAGCATAACCTCTGGGTCAGAGAGGCCGTTCAAGAGCCCACGGGGAGGGGGAGGGACAGCCTGCCCCGTGTCTGGATGGTGAGTTCACCGGCAAGCCCCATGTGAGCAGTCGCAGCCTAGACCTGGCTCCCCTAGGCCTCCTATAAAGGAAATAAATTAAACGAGGAGAAGGAGGGGGAAAGAGGGTGACTCCCTCTGGATTTTTTTTAATTGTCTTGCAGTGATTGCCTATTTAAGCCCACCTGGCAGAAAGAGGAGTAAAAACACTTCACCCTCCTTAGGGGGCCCTGCGAGAAAGGCAAGCTGAAAGCTGAGCAAGCAAGCAGCAGGGAGGGGAAGCTGGGGGGATTCGGGAGGAAGGGTGATGGTGCAAGGAACTGGTAAGACTTCTCAGGAAAAAGATTTAGGAGAGAGGCTTGGGTCAGGTGAAGGCCATGACCAATGTGGGCAGGGTCCCTACATGTCCGGCCTTCGGGGAGGCTGAATGCTCAAGCTAGGAGATAAAATGTCACTACTTGACAGCATGGAAGATGACTTTCCTCATCTGTGAAATGGGCTAATAATAGCATCCACCATCATAAAACTGTTGTTGTGAGGCACCATCAAGATGGCACATCGGAACTTAGAACAGTTCACCCAGAGAGTTACCGCCATCATGACCGTCCATCCCCAGCAAGGCCACATATGTGGCCAATAACCCCTGCGTGTTCATTAACTGATGAAAAAAATCCAAAGGCTCATTTGTTCCACACGACGAAGAACAAAGGATAACAATAAGCTGCCTAAATTTCAGAGAGACCCATGGCTTCATGAGCAGAGAGATAAGAGCCCAGCTTTGTGTGTAAACAACAGCCAGCCAGCTGCCCACTGAGTGAGATTAAAGTGGGGTACTGTAACACGCCCCTCCCCCATGGCTGAAATTCCCCTCCACTGTTGGCCTGACCACTTCCAGACACATACTAACCCATTATTCTTTAGCAGGATCTGGTTTGCTAGTAAAGAGAAGGGACTTGAAGAAATGAGGCACAGGCCAGGACACCTTGGGTGCTGAGGGGTCTTTATGGGTTCAGCAATGGAGGGGGCTCTTTGGGTGAGGGAGACAAACAGCCATAGGCCAGTGGGAGGCACGTGGGGGAAATGGTCCTAGGACAAGTCTCCCCAGTTTAATTCTCTCTAGAGTCAACCAAAGAGGGCAGGAAGTCTGGAAGGAGTCTTGGAGAAAGGTGGATTCTAGAGCAGGAAATCTCAGAAAAGTCCTGAGGGGAATTTCAGTATTGAATGCCTCCTTTCTCAAAGCCAGCGCTCCATGCAAAGGTGGAGGCCAGTGGTCAGGGCTACTGAGCCTGTGTGCCAATAATAACGGCTCACACTTAAGAGTCAAGCAGTGCTGAGTGCTTCAGATGTACATCTCGGGGCGCCTGGGTGGCTCAGTCAGTTAAGCGTGCAACTCTTGATCTCAGCTCAGGTCATGATCTCACGGTTCGTCAGATGGAGCCCCAGGTCAGGCTCTGTGCTGACAGTGTGGAGTCTGCTTGGGATTATCTCTCTCTCTGCCTCTCCTCTGCCTCTCTCTCTCTCAAAATAAATTAATAAAACGTTTTAAAAAATGTACACCTAACCTTTCAATATGAACCTATTGTTCCATCTCTATTTTCCAGGGTAAGAAACTGAGGCACAGGAGGGTATCTTGTCCAAGACTGCCTAGGTAGAAGGTGGCAAATGGAATGTGAGTGGGGTCTGGTTTCTTAACCACAGTGCTGCCTGTCTCCATGACTCCTGGCCCCTTCTTCAGAGGTGCTGGCTATGTCTGCCCTGAACTCTCACCCTCGCATGCTCCTTCAAGGAGGTCGGTCTTCCTTCTGGGGATTCAGAACAACATATGCAGCCTAACAGCAATGAGAAGATGGGAGGTTTCTGGAATAACACCTGGACATTCATCAGGAGGCACACACAGGGTCTAAATGTGCTCTCAGCTACTCTGGAGGGAGAAGTCTACCTCAAACAGTGTGAAAAGTCCCATAGCTGAAAAGCCCTACTTTAGTACATATTTAAGAAGGATCCAGCCATAATATTAAACAACAGCCATAATATATCCCAGAATGGAGGCAGTGCCAATCTCTCGGTCTAAATTGACGTTGCAAGTTAAGTCCAGAATGGCCCACCCCGCAATTTTCTTTCCAGGAAGTACTGACCTAATATAACAAAAGAAACTGTTCCACCTTCTTCTAGATTTTCAGCACATAAACTGTTCCTCATCATTAAGAAGAGGCTAATTTCAAGAATCAGGAAATGAATAATAACATGAACTAGGAAGATGACCCAGAAGGCCCCCTAAAGCCTGGGGGTCTCCTGGAAGTCTTGTTACCAGTGCACCTTCTGAAGGCTGGAAGAGGCCACGCAGCTCAGACAGGTGCCTGGCTCTTGGGAAATGGCTGGATGCTAGATTTCTTGGAGAAAGAAAAAGGAAAGGGAATTACAGGGAAAGGGAGAGAAACTTCACTCACCATAAAGTGAGGGCCTCAGGAAATCTTACTAGTCTATTAGAGTAGAGAGGTATAACAAGATAAGTTCACAGACCAGATCTGCCAATTTCCTAGCCTGGGAGAAGATTTACTCTCTAAATCTCAGTTTACTCGGCTGTAAAATGGGCAATGATACTACAGCTCACCCACATCACACACATCACCGCAATTAAGAAATGTTGGCTGCTATTAATAAGTGTTGTTCTTTGAATTTGCCAACCCAAAATGCCTGCTCGAATGGCCGTTACAATGTGATTAGGAGGATTCACATATTGGTGGTCTCTCTTCGGCAGTGTTCTCTCCACACTGCTGATTTGTCAACTATACGTCCTGCCTGAAATCGGGCTGTTTACAGTACCTAGTGAGTTGAATCACCAGTTTCCTGCACAATTTGTCCTTAACTGGCTTTCTTGATTTCTTTCTTTAGGCAGATATTCAAAATGAGGGGACCAAAAGGGAGCATACGTTCTGCATTGGTGCCCAGCATCTTAACACTTTTCCTGTGCTAAGAGCAGGGCAATTCAAGGGTAGCACAAGAGCATGGGGCGAAAATCCCTCAAGTTCTAGAATCTACTTCGAACGTGACATGTTGGAGCGACCAGAAGGCAATTCCGTGTGGTTCTGCTCTCCCGGAAGTCAAAACTTCAGTACGCGATCGGTCAGGAGGCCCGGAAAAATGCCTGATGAAGTTTCCCCTGTGCGATGGACTGCTGTCTCTACACTCTAATTCCATTTCTTTTTCCTAAAATGCCATGGGGACTACTGAAAAGCCGTTAGCCTCTCTTTTAAGTGGTTGCTGACATACTTACTTCCCGAGAGTGGCTCCTCACTCACTTCCAGCAGGTCACCCTCCGGCCCATCCAGAGTCTTGCTCACCCCGTGTGGAGAAAATTCTGCTCCGTCCCCCTCTCCCGAGGGCAGGCTGGGTTGCCCAGCGATGGGCGTCTCCCCTCCTGGGCCCTGGCCTGGCTCCCGGCTGCCGTCCATCCCCACGGGAGCACCCGGGTTCTCGTTATTCTCACATCTGCCCGGCTCCTTTTCCACATCTCTGGCGTCCACTGGGGGGCTGCTGCCTGCCGACCTCGCAGGGCAATGGTACTGAGGTATGACGCCGACAAATTGCAGGCCCTGACTTGCAGCCTCCTGGATCTGTAAGGCAAACGAAATGAAGGGGACTGAGTGAAGGGAACTTTATTCTATCAAAGGGGGACACGGGCAACATCCAAAACGTCTCACCGGAGGATTCTGAGGATGATTCAGTTTGAACACGAAGTCTCTCGAGGTGGCAGGTGTCCCATGTCCCTCTAGGCAGTGGCCACACCCTAACCCTGGCCCGCCTGGGGACAGACAGCATGGGGCTTGCGCTTTTTAATTATGAAGCATATTGGGGGCGCCTGGGTGGCTCAGTCGGTTAAGCCTCCCACTTCGGCTCAGGTCATGATCTTACAGTTTTGTGGGTTTGAGCCCCACATTGGGCTCTGTGCTGACAGCTCAGAACCTGGAGCCTGCTTTAGATTCTGTGTGTGTGTCTCTCTCTCTGACTCTCCCCTGCTTGTGCTCTCTCTTTCTTTCTCAAAAATAAAACATGAAAAAAATTATGAAGCACGTGGCTAAATAGGGCTGGGATTACCTCTCTTCGCAATACCGCATTCGTCTCTACTGGTTATTTTTTCTCTAAGAGGCTGAAAGAAGGTTCCAAAGGATGAGTTGAAACAAAGAGTTTGAAACAGGAAGTTCATTTTGGTAAGAGTTTATTTTTTCTTCTTCTTTTTTTTTTTTTTCTGATGAATCGCCTACTTCCTGCCAGTCAGGCTACTGTATAATCCAGTATGTCTATATAGCCATATACTAACTACCAGATGACATTTTATGACCTAAAGAGCTTCCTCTTTTAAACAATTGTTTTGGCAAAGAAGGGCGGAGGTGGGGGAAATCATCACTGCGTGGAGGCTGGTGTGCATACTCCCCACAGCAGGGAAATCTGACGGACAGACACCTGTTCCTTGGTGCTCCGCCTAAGCCAAAGGCACCTGAAAGCCATGCTGGGCCCACAGGTGTTGCTACGGCTGTCTCGTGACTCTGTAGGCTATGGGATACACCATCCAGTCTAGGTAACAGGTAACTTGCTTCTCACTTCCTGAGCCTGCAAGATGGGGGGTGTTGGGGGGGCTAATGACCACACAAAGTACTAAGGCACTTTAACTCTACCCTCCCTGACAGATACCCCTGGGCAACTGAATGTAATAGTTGTATGTGAAAGAAAAATTGAAAGTAACAGCCTAATAAAATCAAGCAAGAGCCGACCCAAACTGGAAAATCGGCTTTAAGAGACATCCTGGGCAAGGATGCTCAGGTCATTTTTACAGATAAATCAGGAAGTGAAGACCTCAGAGTTGTGTAAGTCTTAGTCACCAGCCTCTGAGTGGATGACCTCAGAAAATCTTGAGGCCTCTGTAGCGATCATCCACTGTCATTTGAGAATTAGTAAGAAACAGCAGCATGGAGCTACTCTTTCTAAGGAAGAAGTAAGCCGTGACCACCCTCCTTGGATGAAACGCCCTAACTTTAAGCCGAAGGTCATTTTAGTTCAACAATGCACACTCTAGAAGGCAATCTACAGCAGTTACAAATGTACCATCCAGTCTTTCTATAAAGTCTAGCTTTTTCTAGAAATAATGACAACAACAGTAGGGATTACCGTCTACTGTAGACCTACTAAGTCCCAGACACTGTACTAGGCATTTTACATAAATCGTCTGTTTAATCCTTCAAAGACACCACATGGTATCATTATCTCCATTTCAGATGAGGACACTGAGGCCCAGAGACATTACAGTCATAAAGTAAGCAGTGAGTAGCTGAGGTTCAAAGCCAGGTCTGACTCAGACCCAAGTTCATTCTCAATCACTAGACCAAGTGGATGCCTGTCAAGGCATCATCAAGTACATATGTGTTCTCAGACATGTATGTGTCCACACATATGCCCGTGGCTGGCTCAATTCACTCTTCAAAAGTTAAACAAAAAAACTTACAGTCACTCCATCCCATTCCGAAAATTCATTTTGACCCATTAATCTGTGATAGCTGCCTGCTTCTAGAAACTGTTTTGGAAAGCTTCTAAAGGAAGACACAGGTACCAAAGTTTTAAGAGAAAAGAGTGGGAGATCATTATTACCAAAGAACCTTAGGTTAAGGGAAGCTACTGCATATGAAGGCTTGCTCTGAGCCTCCTGGCAACATAGGGAGAGCCATGGATTTTTATAATCCTTAAATGAAATGAGGAAACATGCCAGGTCAATAAGAGAGAAGCATAATTTGCTGGTAAGGAACAGAGAAATTTGTCGTATGACTCTTGCAGAGCTATGGAGTCAAATGGGTCTTCCTTAGTTTTACAGAAAACGAAGAGACATTTTTCTTACATCATTTACATACTCTTAACCCTTGATAGAAGGCAAGGACATTGTGCTAAAGCACAGATCTTCGACAGTCCTTCCGTGTGGCGCTAACGTGATAGAAGCCAGATAACTGAAGGCAGCTGCGGCCGATGGCAGCCCGCTGAGATGTGTCATGCTCGGGGACAAGGCCACTTCAGCACTAACTTCCCCAATTCCCACCGTACTGGAGAGAGGTGGCTTGTTCTCGTCTTAAAAGTTTGTGAAATAATTTCAGAAATCACTTGCCTATGCTTCTTCCCAACGGTTGGGAAAGTGGCTTTTTAAAGTTTTGAACGTGTTATGCACATTCTCAGGGCACTGAATTTATAGTAGAAGTAAACGAAAACCCAACTGCCACAATTTTCATACGTGGGAAAACACCACTAATAACTTCCAGGGGTTGCTCCTACAGGAAGGACAGTGAGCCAGCTCCCCTCAAAGCTGCACACCTCTGTTTCAGCCGGGTGGCGTTCCCTTCCATGAACAGCAAGTCTGAGCCTCTCCATTTGCCACCGTGCTGCAGGAACAGGTGCACTGTTGGCACCGCCTTGCACACACCCTCCTTGCACACAGCCCCTGCTGCGGGTGTCTCACCACACACAAAACAGCTATGACTGTTGAAGTATTAAAAGCTGGTCCCACCGGGGGCTCAACCACAGGCCAGTCTCGACTTGAGTCATGGGGTTTGGAGGCAGAAAGGCTTGGCTTGGAGCTCCAGATGTATGACTCTGGAACCAGAGTATGTTATATCACTTTCTATGCCTCAGTTTTCTCATCCACAAAAGGAGGGAGATCCTACTTCTCTTGTGGTTGCTATGAAGGTTAGACGTTACATACGGCAGGTGTGCCGAAGGACAGGCACAGAGAAGGCACTCCTGACCATCACTATTGCTCTACCCTCTCTCCTCATCGGTCCCAGGCTTCTGTGACCCTGCTGACTGCTGACAGTCATCCAGAAGAAGGAGGTGAGGACTCTGGACACAGGGCATTATCCCAATCCTCTCTTTCCTTACTGGGACTTGAAATTGCGAGAGGCTTTGCATTAATCAGACATGTCCCTTCTCTCCCAACTAACTGGACAACCATACTCCTTTGCCCTCCTGTACCTCAAACTTATCCTCTACGCCAGGGGTTCTCAAAGTGAGAACAGCATCAGCATCACCAGGGAACCTGTCAGAAATGCAAATTCCCAGGCCTCGCTGACTTCAGAAACTCTGAATCAGAGCCCCTGGGGATAGGGCCCAAAGCCTTCCGGGTGATTCCAATACACCCCAAAGTTTGAGAATCACTATTCTAGAATATGCATTTCATGAAGTCTGGAGTTTTGTGTGCTGCTTTGTCCCTGGTGCTAGAATGATGTCTGACATACAGGAGGTGCTCTTTAAGTATCTGTGGAATGAATGAATACATTAAATAATGAGTGAATATGTATGTCTCCTCTCCCAGAATGAGCTCCTTGAAGATAGAGATGGAGACTGATTAATTTTTCAGCTCCCGAATTCAACTGTATTAAGTCCCAACACTGGCCTAGACCAACATTGCACTTAGGTGCTAGGGATACCAAATGGGGCACCTGGGTGGCTTAGTCAGTTAAGCATCTGACTTCAGGCCAGGTCATAATCTCATGGTTCATGAGTTCAAGCCCTGTGTCGGGTTCTGTGCTGACGGTTCAGAGCCTGGTGTCTGCTTCAGATTCTGTGTCTCCCTCTCTCTCTGCCCCAACAAAAACAAAAACAAAAATAGAAATCCTTACTCTCAAGAAGATTCAGCTAACTACTGTAAACAGCTTTGAAAAACAATTACAGTAATGTGGCACAAAAATGCTTATTTTATAATGTTATATTAAAAAATCAAGATTCTGGGGTACCTGGGTGGCTCAAGTCAGTTGAGCTTCTGACTCTTGATTTTGGCTCAGATCATGATCCCAGGGTTGTGGGATCAAGCCCTGCGTCAGGCTCTGAGCTAAGCCACTGAGCGTGGAGCCTGCTTAAGACTCTCTCTCTCTCTCTCTCTCTCTCTCTCTTTTCCTCTGTTCCTCTCCTCCACTCACAGGCTCTCTCTCTCAAATAACAAAAATAAAAAATAAAACAAGATTCTAAATTTTATAGACACAGTATCATGACAGCTATGTCATATTTCTGAAGTGTGTAATTTTTCAAAATTTATCTGATGAGTATGCATATTACTCTAAAAATTTTTTTAATGTTTATTTTAGAGAGAGAGAGCATGCAAGAAAGAGAGAGAGTGGGGGAGGGGCAGAGAGGGAGACACAGAATCTGAAGCAGGCTCCAGACTCCAAGCTGTTAGCATAGAGCCCAAAGTGGGGCTCAAACTCACGAACCGCGAGATCATGTCGTGAGGTGAAGTCGGATGCTTAACTGACTGAGCCACCCAGGTGCCCCTGCATATTACTTTTATGCAGTAAATACTGGAAAAATTTCTCATAGAGCATGTTAAATGTAGGAATGGATATAAAGGTATAGAAATGACAGTGATTATTTCTGCCTTAAGGGGAAGCAGAAAAGTTTCTGACAGGTCAGGGCTATAACAAATGAAATAATGTAATACAGTAGGAAGAGGTGAGGAGTGTGACAGAATCAAGAGTGTGTACCTCTCACTTTACACTTTCAAATTCAATTTTCTTCTCCAAAATACTATGCTAGACAAACTCTATTTGGGGACCAAATCTGCAGGAGGCTTTGAAGGATGAATAGGAGTTCACCAGACAGGTGAAATAAAGGGAGAATGGTAATGCAGGTAAAGAGAAAGAAGAATCATCATGGGCAAAAACTTGACAGTATGCAACAGCCTGATGTATTGAAGTGACTTCTATAAATATTTCTGGATCATAACAGGAGAAGCCAGGAATGAGGGTGAACTGGAAATCACAAGGGCCATATGGTGGATGTCACTGAATACCATGCCAACAAAGGCTCTGACTGCACCCTACAGGCCAGCATATCCCCCACATTTTGCACTATAGTAACTCCAATGGCAGAGAATAGGGGTCTGAGGGCAAAGCACAAGATTTCTTCGAATGCTCATCTTTTATCTTAAACATTAATGAAAATTTTATATCCTGCACCATAGTACTGTAGAGTACCAGAACTTCTAAAAAGATGGCAAAGGTCAATGCCTCCCTCCCCCCGTCCCCAGCCCTTCCAGAGAAGTTCGCATCTCAGGCATATGAAACATCTTTGTGCATAAATCTTTGCAGCTCTGCTTACTTCCTTCAGGTGGATTCCTGGAAGAGGAATTAATGAGTCAAGGGATATTAACTTTTCAAAGGCTGGGTACAGGCTGCCAAATTGTTTACCAGAAAGGGGGAGTAGTCCTTTTTAACCAGAGGAACCACATTTAGATTTTATAAAGATCAACATTTGGCTAGACCCTGAGGGTCTTGACTCTTCTTAACTCTAGGACAGCACTCTCTTTTCTCTTTTTCTCTCTTAAAGTCATTTGACTGTGTTTGCCAAACAGATCCCCGTTTGTTTCGCATTTACTCATGTATTCATTTGTTCATTCACAACCTTTCTTGAGCAGATCTCATGAGCATACTAATGGCGGGCCCTAGTTACTGCTCATCGGGGTTCGCCCTCAGCCACCTGGTCTCCTCGCGCTACACTCCCTGCAGTAACCTTCTCCACTCACTTGGGTTTAGCCACTAGTTATGTGTTAATTATTCCCAAATTCAGACTCTCCAGCCATGACTTTCCTCTGGAGTTCAAACCTACACGGCCGATGATCATGGCTGCTGGGCCCACCACTGCCCTCATCTCTCCAATTGGAGCCACAGGCATTTTCCTTAGCTCTTGCCTTTCTCTAACCTTGTGTATCTGCTCACCACATCCTGCCAGGTTTCTCTCCCAGTGTTTCTGAAATTCCGCTCCCATTCTCCACACATCTAAGATGGACTTACTTCAGGTACTCATCATCTGCTGCTGGACACCACTGTTCCTCCAAGCTACACCAAGTCTTCATGAGCATGGGGTCAAGTCAATATGGAAGATCAAATCACGACCACCCGGGTCACCTTGTTACAGAATTCCCTGCAAATTATCACGTGCGCCTATAAAATTTCTCTAACAACTGTGATTATTAAAACAATAATTGTTAACATTGTACAACTCTTCCACAAAGAACTTTAATGTGCATGATCTTAGGCCCCAAAAGAATACCCTACAGAAAAGGAAACTGGTTCCGAGACAGTTATGTGACTGGTCAAACCACCCAGGGATAATCACTGGCAAAGTCTGGATTCAACTCAGTATCCTAAAACCAACGTGATGCTCCTTTAATGAGACCACTCTTTCTACTTCATGTCATCCAGCCTGTGTCCAAGATACCAGTTTAAACTGAAACACAGCTTCACCCACCTTCTTATTTCTGCTGCATTTAAGAACCACCACACCCCCTGATACTTAAAGGAGTAACCCTTGCTGGGTTAGGCAGCAAAAATTAAGTAACGCCATTTTCAACTGGTCCAAGACTTCATTCAGCTGCTCTGTAATGAGTAAGCACAAATTTGATAGTTAACTCTATTTTCCCAATCTAAAATCAGAGATTATGATGTGAAAAAGATCTTTCCTTCCTTTTTAAAGACTTATTTCTATAAAAAATCTCAACTCATTGTAAAAAATTAGAGCTTCTATTTAAAGAATAGCTTTCATGAAAAATAACAACATGACATTGGAATAATCTCAGAAAACTGAGACAGAGAATCTGTTACTCTACTTTCAAAATGAATACCATGCTGCTAAAGATAAGTTCAAGTATATGCAGGTCTTAGCCCTACCATGTGAAAGTAGAGCATTCCTACGAAACTTTTATAAGCCTGAATGGCATAAAGTGAAGAAGGAATTATCATTAATTTCTATGGAAAAAATTTTGAGCATTCCCAGATCCAAAAAATAACCTCTCTTAAGCCTTTCTGATACCTTAGGAAACATTTTGCTAACAGATGCACAAAATAAATCTAGATAAAGCACAGATGCTCACAGACATAGTTCAAAGCTATGGAGACTGGATGCTGAGATGCTGAGCGTCGTTCCCCAGGGAAGGAGCTTGGTGGGACCAGTGTTGCTGCCTGGGGTACGTGCTGCCTCTGTAATGGCTTGCTGCAAAACAAACGCTGAATGCTATTTTTGCTTTTTGCCTTTTTTCATAAAAGCAAAAATCCTCATTGGATTTCTTCCACTTGGTGAAAACGGGTACTAAGGTAGGTTTTTGTACAAGGGAAGCTGCATAACATGAACTCTTGAAAAGCAGGGGATACCTGCACTCTATCTAGTACATGTGTTTGTGTTTTAGAGAACAAGGATCGGTCAGGATGAAACCAGTTACAGAGAAGCGGAACGTGGATCGGATTTTGTAAAAATGAAAGCTGTATGTCACATGGAGAAAGGAGCAGAATGGGCTTCTGCTGACAGGTCAGTAGGAACTGGAGTGCCCACAGACCATACCAGATGGCATGGGTGAAGGGTGAGAGACAAAGACCATTCTGTCTGAATCTAGTGAAAGAGTTGCCATGGGTCAAATGGCTAAACTATGATGAACAGTTGCTCGGTCAAACTAGTCTAGACGTTTCTGGAGAGAGATTTTAAACATGTGACTGACATCTATAATTAATTGACTAGAACTAAAGCAGGTTACCCTCCATAATGTGGATGGGCCTCACTCAATCAGTGGAAGGCCTTAAATGCGAAGACTGACTTTTTCCAAAGAAGGAATTCTGCCTTTAGACAACAGCATGGAAAATCTGCCTCAGTTTTCAACCTTCAGACTCCAGACTGCAACATCACTCTTACCTGAGCCTCCAGTTGGCAGGACAGCCCTCCAGGTTTCGGACTTGTCAGTTCCCAAGACCCTTAAACTCAATCAATTTCAATCCCAGTATCTCTCTCTACAGACAGATCAATCAATAGACAGATAATCCTATTAGGTCTGTTTCTCCAGAGAATTCGAATTCAGGAGGAAAACAGGGAAAGGGAGTGAGGTGTATAAGACAGCACAGGGCAGGCTGATAAAGGTCTTTAAATCTAAATCTGACTTGGTGTGAAATGAAGAGATGCCTAAGAGCTCCCAAAAGGCAGTGAGAGAGCATGTGCCCCAAACAGAAACAACACCACTAGGACTTAATCTGGCATTGAATCAAGGTCCCAGGGGAGAGAGTGAGGTATGGCAAGAAGGTTACCAGTGGTCACTGTCATCAGGTAAAGGAAATTTCCCCACCACATTTTGAAATGAGGGAAAGTAAATCCTTAACCGGTAGATTTAACTTCTACAAGTTATAGGCAGTTTCTAACTTTATGATGAACTTAATGGAATGGCTATAATTCATTAGCTAATTTATGCTGGAAATCAGAAACTCACTGAATTTTTAAAAATGTAGAGGGGCACGGGGGTGGCTCAGTCGGTTAAGCGTCCGACTTCAGCTCAGGTCATGATCTCTCAGTTAACGAGTTTGAGCCCCATGTTGGGCTCTGAGCTGACAGCTCAGAGCCTGGAGCCTGCTTTCTGTGTCTCCCTCTCTCTCTGACACTCCCCAGCTCGTGCTCTGTCTCTCAAAAATAAATAAATGTAATAAATAAATAAATAAATAAATAAATAAATAAAGCGAGCCAAGAGTGACTATTTAAATTTAAGTTAATTCAAACAAAATGAAATTAAAAGTTCAGTTCCTCAGGCCACATCTCAAGTGTTCAATAGCCATTCATGGCTAGTGACTATAGTATAAGACAATGAAGATACAGAACATTTCCATCATCACATAAGAAGTATTATTATGAGCATAATAAACCATATAAAATACTGAATAATAGAGGGGTGCTGGGGTGGTTCAGTTGGTTAAGTGTCTAACTTTGGCTCAGGTCACGATCTCACGGTTCGTGGGTTCAAGCCCCGCATCAGGCTTTGTGCTGACAGCTCAGATCCTGGAGCCTGCTTCGGATTCTGTGTTTCCCTCTCTCTGCTCCCCCACTCACACTGTCTGTCTGTCTCTCTCAAAAATAAATAAATATTTAAAAAATTAAAAAAAAATACTGAATAATAGAAACAGTTTTCAACAATGACTTCAGGGGCATGTAACAATAGGGAAAAGACCAAGACCCACACACACTCACACTCACACACACACACACACGCGCACACACACACACACACACACACACACACCCCAAATTTACCCTAGACCAGACCACTGCCCACTCTGACCCCTCCCCCATTATTCATGGGCCACCATTCTGCAACAGCTGACATTTTAAAGTCTTTGGGGATTTATGAAATAGAAAGGCAACCTACAGAGGCATGCACTTATGTCAAGACCAGGCACAAAAATGCTGTTCTGAGTTGCACAGTTACACGAGTCTTTACGGTGAATATTTTATCATACACACACAACCCTTCTCATCTTTTGTCACCTAAACTCTTGTACAGCTTTCTGAGAAGAAAGGTTCAAAAATAGCACGGGTTTAAGCTCAAGTCTGAAGATGCCCTGAGTTCGGATGTGTTAACATTTAGCTTTAGAAATTGAAACCTTTACTAAGCACTGCTGGGAGTTTAGCTCCATTATCATATAAACCTGCTGGTGTTGTGGTTTTCTCCTTTAATGACCAGGAGGCCTTAGAATGAGCCCTGAACAAGAAGTCTGAGACATACAGCTTCAGACCCAACTATGCAACTCACTAGTTTAGTTACTGGTCAACCCAGCTAATCTATCTGAACCTCAGTTTCCTCATTTATAAAACGGGGTTAATAATACCCATTCATTCATGCCATAATGCGATACCTTAGTATGTGCTAGGCACTAGGAGCTTGGGAAACAATAGTGAGTCAAACAGGCACTATCCCTACCCTCTTTTTTTTTTTTTTTAATTTTTTAAAAAAATTTAATCCAAATTAGTTAGCATATAGTGCAACGATGATTTCGGGAGTAGATTCCTTAATGCCCCTTACCCATTTAGCCCATCCCCCCTCCCACACTTCCCCTCCAGTAACCCTCTGTTTGTTCTCCATATTTATGAGTCTCTTATGCTTTGTCCCCCTCCCTCCTTTTATATTATTTTTGTTTCCCTTCCCTTATGTTCATCTGTTTTGTCTCTTAAAGTCCTCATATAATGAAGTCATATATGATATTTGTCTTTCTCTGACTGACTCATTTCACTTAGCATAATACCCTCCAGTTCCATCCCCGTAGTTGCAAATGGCAAGATTTCTTTTTGATTGCCGAGTAATACTCCATTGTATATATACAACACATCTTCTTTATCCATTCATCCATCGATGGACATTTAGGCTCTTTCCATATTTTGGCTATTGTGGATAGTGCTGCTATTAAGCATGGGGGTGCATGTGTCCTTTCGAAACAGCACATCTGTATCCTGTGGATAAATGCCTAGTAGTGCAATTGCTGGGTCGTAGGGTATTTTTTTTTTCAACGTTTATTCATTTTTGGGACAGAGAGAGACAGAGCATGAACGGGGGAGGGGCAGAGAGAGAGGGAGACACAGAATCGGAAACAGGCTCCAGGCTCTGAGCCATCAGCCCAGAGCCCGACGCGGGGCTCGAACTCACGGAACGCGAGATCGTGACCTGGCTGAAGTCGGACGCCTAACCGACTGCGCCACCCAGGTGCCCCTATTTTTAGTTTTTTGACGAACCTCCATACTGTTTTCCAGAGTGGCCTCACCAGCTTGCATTCCCATATCCCTGCCCTCTTGAATTTAGTATGTGTCCAACTCAAAGGGTAACTTCGAGACTCTGGAAGAGTTAATGTGTTCAATCCTTCTCAGACTATCTATGCTCAGTTTGAGGGACCACTCCTTGCCCTGGCAGGGCTGGGGTTGGGGGGGAAGAGGTGCCTTTATTCTTCCTCTGCTATTAGGGGTGATTTGGTGGGAGGCTTGGAAAATTCTGAAAGAACCCAGAAAACTACAAACTCCCTAAAACAAAAGGAAGAGGTGGAGCCCAGTGTGCTGGTGGTAGTAGAGAATGGATCCATTCTCTTTGGTGGCTCCCTTCAGGGCAGGCATTTCTGACAAAAGGATTTTTATTGGCCTTCATTATCTGTGTTAATTGACTCCTTTCATTTAGAGGGTGCCTATAATTTCACAATTCATTAAAATTATAGTGCATGGGAGTTAGAAATCAGTTGAACAGAGAGGTGTGCTGTTTAATGCCTATTCCTCAAAGATCTTCAATTAGCTATTGGTGCCTCCTGAAAACCAACCCACTAGAAGACTCCCAACTTGTCAAAAGTCTAAGTCAAAGATGCAAAAGGGAGGTACACAAGGAAAGGCCTATATACGAGGAATGACTCAGTGGTATCTCAAATAGCAGCCAAGTGGCCTCAAATAGGGCCAGAGATGGACCTTAGGAAGACCTGGAGCCAGTGTCTTCAGCACAGTCAGGAAACTTTCTCCAAGTTTTCTCCCTACTTGTCTTTATTTGTTAGCATCATTCTTCTTTCTTATTTAGGACAGATTTTCTCCGTGTGGCAGGAAATAGGATCATTGTCAGATTCTGAGTTTTCTGCTTACAGTCTAGCAACTAGAGATGAAGTGTCCAAACTTCCTAGTTACACACTGCGAAAGATCCCAGAGAAGGGCTCTGATTGGTCCAGCTTAGGTCAGGTATCCACTTCTGGGCCAATCAGCTCTGGCCAGGGGCAGGGTAGCTCCCATGGAAGTAATACAGCTGGATTGTTGGAACAAAGGTGAGCAACAGGAAGAGGTAAGAAAGTGTCATAGATCATGTAGAGAAGAGCAAATGCTCATTATGACTGCACAGAAAATCCATAGTTACAAAAGCTTACATTTATTGAGTGATCACTGGTGTGCCACAGACTATTTTAAGGGCCTTACAGGAGTTAACTCATGTAATCCTTATAGCAACTATAATAAATTTTCCTTTTTAGCCCCATGTTACAGATTAGAAAACCGAGGCACAGAGAAGTTGCACAGGTTGGCCTCAGTCACACAGCTAGTAAATGGCAGGTAGCATTCAAACACAGGCAGTTTGGTTCCAGACTCCTACCTATTATACCGTTCAGCATTATATTGTCTATACTATATCCTATACTCGAATCCACATTTTGAAATACCAGGGCTAGATCATGAAGAGTGTTGAATCTTTAGAGTCTGGACTTTTTATTCTGTAGGCAATGAGGTACCATCATGGTGTCAGAGCAGCAGTGACATAATCACGTTTCTCCCAAGGAAAATTAATCTGTCCACAGGATGTAGTACGAATCGAGGCAGGGGTTGGTGGTAACAGAAATGAGCAGACAGGAGGCAAAAAGAGTGGTTGAGGGCCTGGGAGTCACCGCAGAGGTTGTGGGAAAGGTCATTAAGAGCTACTCTTGCCTGGGAAAGGATGTGAGTGAAAGGTGGATGGCAGACCGAAAGTAGAGACAGCGGTCTGTCGACTAAAAGGCATTGTACCACAGGACTCTGATGTGTTAAACAACTGGCAATCATCCAAACAAGAACACTCTGAAAACAAAAGGTGAAATTATGAATAATAATGCTGTGATAACAGGGATGAGTTGGAACTGTCCAAGGGAAACGAGGCACATGGTCACCTAAACATGACCAGCAGTGAAGACCCAGAAAGCTGCTTTAAAGAAGACTCGAATGACCTCCTTCTCATCCTTCCCTGCCCAACATGTGGTCTGCTTCTTCCATCACGCTCCTGGTATTACATCCTTGGCTTCCTCTGCCTGGCCCCTCCCACAATGTCAAATCCATCCCATCAGTGCAGGGTCACAACAAAGAAGGCTTAAGGTCTTCCATCTAGACCACAAGTGGACACTGTGCTGACCTGTAATCCCTCCTTCCACCTCTAGCCAGCGCTCCTGTCCTCTCCCTGGGTGACCACCCCCGCACCTTGTTCAGACCTCTCTACTTTCCCTAGCCTTTGTTCTTTTACCATTCAAAGTTCCTTCCCTTTCTGTCTAAGCAGAACCTTCTGTTTGAAATGCTGTTCCACCCACTCTCCCCACGACAGGATTCTCCTTGCTACCAGGATCCCCTCTTCCCATTTATGGCTCTCCCTGAAATGCCAGTCTAAAAATGGTCACCTGGACATACTTCAGCATTATCTCTTTCCTTAATTTTTATCATATCCCTTATTTCTAAATGTTTTCTTACTAACTTAGTGTTTTACCCAGTTGAATGAGAACTCTGTGAGGGCAGGAATGAGTTCTCTGTGAGAACTCTATTTTGTTCCCTACTATGTCCCCAGCATCTGAAACAGTTTCTGGTACCTCGTAAATCCTCACCAAATGCCATTAAAGGGAAGAATAGGAAAGAGGTGAAATTTACAGCATCTCAGGTTACTTCTAAGTGGAGCGTCTTTGACTGTACAATTTCAGGAACTATCCATCTGGGACTAATATTGTTTTACAAATAACACTCATTTGAGATTTTGAAAATCTGCACATCATTTGTTACTCATCTCATTTTAACAGTGAAAAAAACCTAAAGCCTAGAGAAATTAAGGGGTTACGAGTCCAGGAGTACATCTTAAGAAAGCAACTGTTAAAATAAAATTACTTGCAACCCTTGGGTTTCCAGTCCCATCTCTTAACAAACCAGGTCAATCTTCCCCTCAGGCAAAAGAAAACATACAGTAACAAACAATTTGTTCATATCAGTGCTTCTTATCAAGGTAAAAAATGCCTCATAACTGGGCATTCCTTGGAGCTTCTTTCTTAAAGGAACTACCTAACACAAGATCATGCATTTCTTTAAAAAAACAAAATGAAACAAAACAGCTAGAATTCAGAATCCTGGAGCCACTGAGGTTGACAATCCCAGTTTTTATACTTCGGTAATGCCAGTGACCCTGGCATTTTAGGCTAGGGGCAAAGAACTTCAAAGGCTTATTAAGACTCCTGAGAATGTTCTGGAAAACCAGTTTTAGAGTCTTCATGGAACTCAAATCTCAGCACCACAGTTAAATGACTGAGGCAAAAGAACGTAAGTTTAAAGAACTTTAACCAAGAACAGATGTTTCCTTTCACACCACACTGCTTTAACATCCAGTATTTGTGATTTTTTTCCCCCAACCATTCCCTGATTTACATAGGCCTTCAAAACATTAATGAAAGGCACTTTAACAAAATGTTGAGATGGTGTGGTTGGACAAGTGCTATCCTAGTTTTACCTCTTGGTTAAAAAAAAAAAAATATCCTTTTCTATTCCCATGACTTCAGACCAACAAAAATATAACACGGTCCTAATGGCATTTGAAACCCCCATGGTAAACAGAGCAGTTAAACTAAGTACTTGGGGATGGTTTTCATTACAATGTGCTAAAGAAATGAATGTTTTATTGTTCCTTTGTAAATACCCTGGAGAACCCTGGGACAGTTCTTCTGGAAGATGGAAATGATTTAAGAGAGTTTCAGATCTCACGAAGACATGTGATCTCTGTGAGTAACAAATAGGATTTATTTTGAAGGGGGAGGAATGGAGCTTTGCATTTACAACAGTTGAGAATTACACTTAAAGATTATTTTCAACGTCCAATGACCCTTATTTTCAATACTCAATTCCACTTCTTGCCTTCCTTTTTATTCTTTATGTATTCCATATTTGCCCTAGCATGGTCTCAAAGTTCTCTCCTAGTAGAATGAAAACAGCATGTCTGAATTCATGTATGTGGCAGATTGTGCGTTCTATGCCACGACAGTATTTCTCATTCCAAACTATCTGCTGGAACCTTGCCCCTCCCCCATCAAGAAGTAGAGTCTATGCCCCTCTACTTGAACCCGTATGGTTTTGACCAATGAGTGAGGTGAAAAGAGTGCTATGTGACTTTTGAGGCCTGGTCGTAAAAATTCCATGAATGTCCACCTCGTTCTCTTGGGATGTTTGGTCTTAGGACCCAGCCATCCTGTTTTGAGGAGTCCAAGTCCAAGAGTCCAAGAGTCTGTGGAGAGGCCCGTAGCCAGCAACAACTTGTCAGCCATGTGAGTGGCCTTCTCGAAGGCGGACCCCCAGCCACTGCCAAGCCGCCCGGCTGACATCGCATGGAACAAAGATTAGCCACCCCTGCCAAATCCTGCCCAAGTTGTAGATTTATGAGCGAAATAAAAGACTTGTTTTATATCTCTATGTATGGGGGTAGTTCATTACAACACAGCAATTTACAACCTCTTAAAATACAGCAATCCTCACCAACTCATACCCATGGGAAGACACCAGACCATAGTAATGTCTTAAAGTAAAATCTCCATCCTTCATGAAGGATGCAGTTGGCAGCACTCTCAATATGCAGAAATGTAAACAAGGATAACACGAATACTTCCAAGGAGTGGGCCTCGAGGGATATGCTTTAGTCGAGAGGTAAGAACAGTTTGTAATTAGCTTCTCAGTTTGTGACGATGATGCCTCGGAACTGCTACCACTAGGCAGGTACTCTGAGGTAAGCATCGCCCCTGCAGCGTGCCTTACATTATTAATCGGCTGAGCAAACCTACAGACACGAGCTCAGTTCTTGTTTATCACAAGTTACAAATGTGCAGAATGTGAATTAATGATGATGTTTTACCATTCCAGAGCGACACAGACTAATGCCCACATTCCCGGGCACCATCAGAGTCAGAAGGGGTTGTAGAGACCTCTGTGCTTGAGGCGTAAGAAAAAAATCCATCTGTGTTATTCTTAAGGTGCCGTAAAGAGAATCTTCCATTGCCCTCTGGGGAGTGTCTCAGAAGGGAGTCAGAGTAGCAGCTACATCTCTCATTCAAAACGGGAAGTCATTGAAATCAAAGTTTCTACACCAACTGAATGATAAAGAGTTCCAACAAAAACTAACTTTACTTCTACCAGGAATATATTTAAACATTTTCTTTTAAAGTTTCTTCCATGTTTTCAGGTATTTTCTTTTGATTTCTACTCCTTGTATCCTCCATATCCCAACCTTCTCCTCTGTGAATAAGCTTTCTTTATAAAAGCTTCTTTGACTGCCTTCTGCTCAATAATATCCTTACCACTCCACCAGTAACATCCTTACTGCCTCCACCAATAACCCTACTTAAAGAAACTGTGGGGGGGGGGGCGCCTGGGTGGCTCAGTGGGTTGGGTGTCTGACTCTTGGTTTCTGCTCAGGTCATGATCTCATGGTTTGTGGGTTCCAGCCCTGCATTGGGCTCTGTGCTGACAGCTCAGAGCTTGCTTGGGATTCTTTCTCTCTGCCCCTCCCCTGCTCACACACTCCTCTTTCTCTCTCTCTCTCTCAAAATAAATAGATAAAAACTTTACACAAAGAAAGAAACTGTGGTATATGTATACAATGAAACATTACTCGACCATTGAAAAGAAGGAAATCCTACCATTTGCAATAACATGGATGGACCTTGAGGGCATTGCGCTAAGTGAAATAAGTCAGATAAAAGAAGACAAATACTGTATGATATAACTTATATGTGAAATCTAAAAAAGTCAAACACACAGCAACAGTAGAATGATGGTTACCAGGGGTTCAGGGTGAGTAAGGGAAATGGGGAGGTGGTGCCCAAAGGGTACAAATGTACAGTTATAAGCTCAATACATTCTGGAAATGTAATCACACCACGGTGACTATAGTTAACAAAACTGTACCTATTGTATAATTGAAATTTGCTAAGAGAAAAGATGTTAATATTCTCATCACAAAAAAGAGTTTCAGATCTCATGAAGTGATGTGTTAAATAATCTTAATGTGGTAACCATTTCACAATATGTAGGTATTTCAAATCATCATGTTGTACACCTTAAATTAACAAAGTATTGTCACTTATATCTCAATAAAACTGGAAAAATAATAATATCCCCACTACCCCCACCAATATACCATCTCTATCACTCCCACCAATAAGAGTGCTAAACAATAACATCCCTAATACCCCATCAAATTACCTACCCATCATCCCCAGCTACCTTTTCTTTTTTTTTTTAAGCTTATTTATTTATTTTGAGAGAGCGAGAGAGAGCACACACATGAGGGTCAGCAAGAAGGACAGATAGAGAATCAATCCCAAGCAGCCTCCGTGCCATCAGTGCAGAGCCTGATATGGGACTGGATCCCCCAATCTGTGAGATCATGACCTGAGCTGAAATCAAGAGTCAGACCTCAACCGACTAAGCCACCCAGACGCCCCCACCAACTAGTTTTTCAATACCTAAGAATACTACTGTAAGGCTAACAGAATGAAAATACAGATTGGGAAGTAACTAATTAGATGGGAAACTTTGGTTCTATCTATTTTCACTTATTGCGTAGACTAGATGTGTAATAACTGGTTATGAAAGTACTTTGGCCCTTTGTCCAAATATACATATCTTGTGTTACTTTTATAGATTACAGCACCACCCACAGAGTGATAATCTCTCTTGTTCTTTAGTCCTGTAAACACTTAAGTCAGAAGTGATCCAACAAGTGAATCATTTGAAGTTTCGATTTTCCTCACAACATATTTTCTTCACTGGAATCTTAGAAGGCAACTTTTATTTCTAACCTCATAAAAAGAAAAAAGAACGTACAAAAATAATAGCCCTGATTTAAATTCCAATCACAGTTATTAGTGAAGGGGGCAAGACGAAAATAGTTATCACTCAACAAACATCGATTTACTGGATGAAGAGCACAGGGAATACTAAAATGAGCCCAGCAGAATTTACAAAATGAGGATGTGTGGTGCTAAAATCCAGCATGCCACCATCATAAACCTGAATTAGTCAAACAAGCCTCTTTGATGAGGGAGAAATAATTCAAATAATTCTATGGCTTTACCATAGAATCACAGAATACTAGCGATTATCCATGTGCAAAAGCCTCATCTGACAGAGAAGAGAACAAAGAATTCAAGAAAGTGATGTGCCTTGCCTAAATGACTGTCAGTTAAGCAGCAGGTTTCCTTTACTGGAATCAGGAGAAAATTCTGGAATTTTTGTGTCCAAGTGCTTCCCACCACCACCACCACCCGTCCCTCCCCACACCATGTTCCACTGCTGACTAATCCTAACGGGACTGGCTCTCTGAGTGGAAATTCTCCCCAAAGGCAGAAAGGAGAAAACCTTACATGGGTTGTGATCCTATCGTACTGGCTCTCAAAGACCCTCAGAAAAGATTCCACATAATCTCAAGCAATACAAGCGAAACCTTCCAGTTTCGGGGGAAGATACAGCAATCAGCTTAACTGCTTGCCAGGATAAACCCCACTTCTCCGATGAGACATCCCACCCTCCACATGCCGTGAGGTTAGTCCAAATTCCCACGTTCATTGTCTGTGCTGGATCCCACACAAATCTGGCAGACAGGAGGTCTCACCGAGCGGGGACATTCAGCACCTCTGAACAACGCAGACGGGGAAGTTCAACCTGTGCTGTGAACCTGTCAGCTACCACATGTGTTCACTGACGGTGCATAATTAGCACTCAAAACATGTTCCATCTCATAAAGAAAGATATATATATGCACATATATATGCATGCATGCCACTTTGGAAACTTTCCTGGTGATAACAGCGATTTCCATATTTGTAAACGTGTCTGCTGAGAAGTATGAGGTAGAAATGGGTGACATATAACCTTCACAAATCACTTCCAGAAAGAGTTTACTCAACAGGTTTCAAACACCCTGAACTCTGGAAAAAGCGACTGCAAGTTACAGGAAAAAGAAAATGTATGAACGTCTGTCTACTTTATCTTCATCACGTTACCTCTGAAAGTATCTGTCTACACAACTCTGATACTGTTCAAGCCTCAGAAATCCATGGGCTTTCACTTTTTCATTCCGTAAATATTCACTGAGCATCTGCTATCTGACTTACACTCTTCTTGGCATGGAAACAAGAGACAAGAAACAATGAACAGAATAACTAAGTAACAATAAGTAAAATATCTCTAGGAAGCACAAAGAGCTACAAATGAGAGAAATAGAGAAGAGTGAGAGGAATCACTTTTAAAAAGAGTGTAAAAAATCACTCTTTTACAAATGGTGGGCAGGGTGGTTGGGCTCACTGAGAAGGTGAACTTGAGCAGAGATCTGAAGGAAGTGAAGAAGTTAGCCAAGCGGATATCTAGGGGGAGGAAAGGCCATACAAATGATCTCCCCTGCTGAGAGTTAAACCAGTATGCAATAACCAGTATGCAATAACATGATGATCCCCCTCCAAAGGAGGCTGGAAGGGGAAATACACAGCCCCACACATAATCACATGCCGTATCTCCTGGATATATCCGGGGTTTTATGCCCGCAAATGTTATTTCTCAGGAAAGAGGGAATTACTTCACACACTGACATAATTTTTACAGAGTCTCTCACAATCCAAGGACTCTCTGCCACTTTGTTTTGAACAACAAAGTGCTTATTAGGGTTTATTAATTAAAACACATTGATCTAAGCTGGTTTGGGACCTTTATTAAAGTCATCTGATGGACTTAATTTTTTAAGAGGAGGGAAACACATTTAACAAAAATTTAAAATAATTCCTATGGAGTGAAATAAAATTTTGGGTGCTGCAGTAAGCATGCTTCTTAAAGAGTGCATTTAAAAAAGCAATATAAATATTCTATACACAAATGAAAATAAACAAACTACCAGGACACTGATGGAGCTCACGAGGTGTTGAGTGTTGAGCAAAAAATGCCATTTATGAGAGATTCTACTTGTATAAAGTTCAAGACCAGGTGAAGCTAACTTTTGGTGTTAGAAATTAGAGGCTATCTCTGGGGAGGAAGTGGGGGGAGGTGAGGGGTATGGCCACAAGGAGGGCTTTGGGCTGTTCTATTTCTCGACTTTGGGTGCTGGTTACCCAGGTGCATTCATTTTGTGCATACTCACCGACACTTAAGATTTATGTTCTCTCCTGTATTTATGCTATCTTTAATAAAAAGAGACTTTTTAAAAAGGGCAATGCAGAGTAAGGGGGTGCTACCAAGATTTCTCCTGCACATCTGAGCAGGATAAGAAAACACAACTATCCTTGTGTTAGACGAATGGGTATTTTTGACTGAGGATAGAGTTTCTAGTGATAGCATCGTTCATGAATTTTTAAAGTGCTGAATTCCAAACAATTTGGATGAAAGTACATACGATGAGCTGAAACCTTAGTTTAGATGCCCCAAAAAGTCACTCTGGTGATGATAAAGACACTGAAGGCAAAGACGCCTGAAAAGCGTAGGAATAAAATTGTTTCATGAAATGTAAACACGGGGAAAAAAAGTATTATTACCAAGCTTATATATTTTATCTATTTTTAAAAATGCAGGTACAACTAAATTAACACTTCATTTTATAAATAGAAATTTAATTTTTCAAATATATTCCTAAAAGGCTGTAAACTGGGCTCCAAACTGTGTTCTAGATCTTTCCACAAGGAAAATTTTCTTCAGTTATACAATATATGCTATCAACTGATACTGCTCCTTGCTCCTTGTGGCTGACAAGACTCATAACCACATTTTTTTGTGTCAACTAAAAACACATTAATCCATGCTAAAAACACATTAATCAACTAGAAAACACGGAGAGCCAAAACTGTTTAAGTATAAATGAACCCTACAGAACCATGCTGTTCACGACAGTAGCCACTGGCCACTGTGGCTATCGAGCACTTATAACGTGGTTAGTGAACTAAGTAGCTAATTTTTTTACTTTATTGAATTTTAATGAACTTCAATTTATTATTTTTTTTTTAACTTTTATTTATTTTGAGAGAAACAGCACGAGCAGGGGAGGGGCAGAGAGAGAGGGAGAGAGCAGGCTCTGCACTGTCAGTGGCGATCTGGATGCAGGGCTCGAACTCACCAACCAAACAGTGAGATCATGACCTGAGCCAAAATCAAGAGTCAGACACCTAACTAACTGAGCCAACCAGGCGTCCCAATTAACTTCAATTTTTTTTTATTAATTTTATTTTTAATGTTTACTTATTTTTGAGAGAGAGAGAGAGAATGTGAGCAGGGGAGGGGTAGAGAGAGAGGGAGACACAGAATCTGAAACAGGCTCCAGGCTCCGAGCCGTCAGCACAAAGCCCAACACGGGGCTCGAACTCACGAGCTGCAAGATCATGCCCTGAGTCGGACGCTTAACCGACTGAGCTACCCAGGCACCCCAGCTTCAATTTAAATTTAAAAATTAAAGCAGTAGAAAATATTTTTGCCTGTTACACAGAACTTTATTTTGTTAAAAAAATTTTTAACTTTATTTTTTAAGAGAGAGAGTGTGAGTGGGGGAGGGGCAGAGAGAGAGGGAAACACAGCATCCAAAGTAGGCTCCAGGCTCTGAGGTGTCAGCACAGAGCCCGGGATGGGGCTTGAATGCACAAGCTGTGAGATCATGACCTGGGCTGAAGTCGGATACTTAACTGAGCCACCCAGGTGCCCCTACAGAACTTTATTTTGTAGGACATTTCTCTTTAACTGTTAGTAAATGTAGCACCCAAACTGACATGTGATACAATTGTAAAATACACACATTTCAAATATTTCATTTGTAAAAAATATAATATATAAATAAATAAATATATATATATATATATATGTATATATATAATATCTCATTACAAATTGAAAACAGAGTATTCTGGATATATTAGGCTAAATAAAACATATTATTAAAATTAATTTCACCTTTGTTTTTACTTTTTTTTAACATGGCTACCAGAAAACTTTAAATTACATGGGTGGCTGACACTGTATTTCCATAGCACTGCTAAGGGATAAAATGCCAGTTTTGATTAGTGACTATAGGGGAGAGATAAAAGAATGAGAAATCAAAGCTGGAAAAACCAATATATTTGAAGATCTGATTAACAACTATGGCAGAGTGCAGGGTGGGGGTGGGGGAAGAAAGCGGAAAAGGAGAAACATGCCCAGGAAACCAGTCCTTTTAAAGGACCGTGGTCAGATAAGCCGGGACTGACCCAGACAGAGCAAACACTATCTATGAATTCCACAGCTGTCAACAAATCCAATGACCTAGTTTTTGCTGACTACGTGTTAGAAGATTGCTATGTCTGTTATTAAAAAAGCAAGAGGAATGACAGAGGCGCTGAGCATGTCTTTCTGGAGTGACAAAAGAGAGGAGGGAGTTTTAAATTGCCCTGGTCCAGATTTCCCCTTCTTTAGAGGTTTGGTGAGGATTAGGAGACACAGTTGCTATACCAAGTGTCTGGGCTTACACACTTATTTTAGGAGAACCAAAAAAGTGCAATAAAGTCCTTCACTCCTGTGAGCAAGGGCCATTGTGTGCAATGTTAGGAGACAATCAGTGTTAGAAACCCACTGTATAAAGAGAGGAGACTCACCCCGCTGTTGCTAACAATCTGTGATTGTCAACGGTGGTATATAAATAGGAATTTGGGAAAGACAAGAAGCAAGGGGAAAGTTCTTAAATTATAGCCGAGAAATGCCGAGGTAAAGTAAGTAAAGAAGTTTCTTACCACAGACCTTTTCAGAACCTTGACTCCTTTAAGGAGCATCATGACCCTCCAACAGGATTACAACATGCATGTTTCTTAAACACACTGGGCTACAGAACCTCTTCTGCTGAAGAGTATCGCAGGAAGAGCACATATCAAGAAATGTTGGCTTAGAAGAAAGAAACTCCAGATCTTCGGCACTTTTTGGCTTCACCTTCAGCCCCAAAGGAACATTACTGTCTGCTATTAGCATGGTTCACAGGCCATGGGAACTAGAACCCGGTGGTCATTCGGATCATCCGTCACCAGGCTCCTTGTGAGGCCTACTTCAATACTGTGAGAGCAAAGTACATCTCAGGTGTTCCATGGCCACTACTATGTCCTAGAGAGGCGCACATCTTCCTCACCTTCAGGAGCTCCCAGACTCGCCTGCAGCCAACCAAACATCTGGCTTCAGGCAAAGTTATGTGTGCCCCGGCATCATCAACCTCCTACCAACAAGTGGGGATGGAAGAGATATTAGCCTCCCAAGGTGACAAATGCGAGCCAGGAGGGTAGAAAGGTATCGTGAAAAGTGTTAACGCCCAGGCTGAATGTCTCCCTAGAACAAAACAGGGAGATATCTGGTATATCTGCCAGGCATATATCTGCCACCTCTCTCGGTATACCTTCTGTTTTCCCTCCAGTCTTGTCTGCTCCACTAGCACCTAGAATATTTTCTGATTCCTTGGATTTGGGCAATTTCTCTGCAGAGACCACAAAGGAATGCAAGTCTGAGGGCCACAGGCTGCCCACAAAGTCTACAACAGGCGACTTTCTGTTCTATGCACATCTAAATACCATTTTTAGGAATCCCAAGTTAATTTTGTTTCTGATTTAACTACAAGTTTGCTTATTGTTATTATTTCATGTGATATGTGCTGCAAAAGCTAAAAATTACATAGAATTGCAAGTTCTAATCCCCTAGTCAGGTATTAAAATTCGGTCGCTTAATAAAAATTACATTAAGGAGAACAATGAAGATGATTCAGCAAGCCCAAGGAAAGAAAGAACATCTTAAATTTAAAAGTGGAAAAACAAAAGCCCACAAGACCAGAAATCTCAGAACCATCCTAGGAATAATACAGGAACAACATGACTTCTATGGAATAAACGGCAGTGGTTTTTAATTATAACCCAAAGACATTTTGGAACAGGCTTCGTAAATTATGTGCTGGAAGGGGTGAGGCCACCAAAAGAGCTTCCACAGAGGCTACCAATGGCCTCATGACTACATCACCAATGACATTATCAGTGGTTATTTCTGATTTTTAGTCTTAGGGTCGCTGACAGAGTTGACAACCCCTCCTTGCTTAGATACCCTTGACCTCCATCGCCCAATGTTTGAATTTCCCAGGCCCTCTTAGCCACTTCCTTTCTGCCTCTTTTCTTTGCATGGCAATCAGTGCTGGAATTCCCCGGGGCTCAGCTCCCTTCCTTCATCAGTGATTTCATCCATGACCACAGTTTCAATTATCATTTTCCAGCTGGTGTCTCCAGCCCAGATGGCTGCCTTGAGCTCTTGTACCATGGAAACAATGTCCTGGCCCACTGTCTCCCTTATCTCAGCAAAGGACCCCATTCATCCAGTTGCATAGCCAAACCAGCTAGATCCTCTCTGTCTCTGCCACACCCTGTTACTCACTCTGGTGAGCTCTTAGGCTCCATAGTTCTTCTTTTTTCCTTTTAAATGTTTATTTATTTTGAGAGAGAGCCAGCGCACACACACAGACAAGGGGGGAGGGGCAGAGAGAGGGAGAGAATCCCAAGCATGCTGCACACCATCAGCACAGAGCCTGAAACAAGGCTCAATCTCACTAACCGAACCATGAGATCATGACCTGAACCAAAATCAAAAGTTGGACGCTTAACCACCTGAGCCACCCAGGCCCCCCAGCTCCATAGTTCTTAATTCAAACCACTTCTCTACATCTCCACTATGATGATACTCTGACTGTAAGCTTAGCTACAATCTCTAACTGTCTATAAAGAGATACTCCAACAGTGTCCTAACTGCACTGGCTCCTTCCTCCAATCCATTCTCTACATCTCTTCCCAAAGTGCACATTTGGTATCATTCTTTAGCTCCTCCTTAAAACCCTCCAATAGTTTTCCACTGCATTTGGGATAAGAGCCAAATCCTGAGCCTACGTGTGAGTCCTAGCCCCAGAACTCATCCTCCATTCTCTGCCACCAAATCACAATGGTCTCCTTCTTCTTCCTTGTACCAAACATGCTCCCTCCCACCTCATAGCCTGTGTCCAAGCCATTCCAATAACCACTAGCCCCGACTCTCCCTCACCTGATTACCCATTAGATCGAAGTGTAAACCCCACTTCTTAATGGACCAATCCCTCCTTCCACTGCCAGCCTGGGTCAGGGCCGCTCACAGTGTTCTGCTCTGGAACGCATACCCATTTTGTCCCTATACTTCCATCATGTGACTATCTGCTCCATGTCTGTGTCCTCAGCTACACTGTAAGCTTCATACGACCAGGGGCATTACCTGTACTGGCTCACTAAGGTATCCTGGGACACTACCACATAGGGGTCCTCAAAGATCTGTTCAAAGAAACATGAATGGATCTTGGCCCACACTACTAGATCTTGGATTCATGCAGAGAGACAATGAACCACAACAATCTGTCTTGTTTCTTGGGGAGTGATCAAGACAAACATGATTCCTTCCCTCCCCTCAGGCTAAGATTAACTTCAACTGTGTCCCTTGGACAGAACAGGAAGGTCGCAGGCCAATGAAAATAGCAGGGGGACAGAAGATCAAGAGAGGCTGGGGTAGGAGAGGAACTTTATAAGAAAACAGAGGCCTCCAGGCAGGAGGGCCCACATTTTTCTCTCCACTCTGAGCATCGAAGCCTATAAGTGGCTTCCTACTTCCTCTCCAAGCCTGAGGAATGGGCATCCAGTCCACTGTATGCAGCCGATGTCCACTCTGTGGGCTCACCCCACCTGGACCTGCTTCTACCTTTAACTCACCTCTGACTTTCTTTAGTTTTCTCCTCTCCACTGGTAGCTTTTAACTCCTACTGAGAGCAACCAAAACTTCCTCCACCTGTACCCTGTCTTAGCCACCACTCTCTCTCTCCTTCCAAACTTATTTACTCTTAAACCCATGGAGGGAGGCCTCCGCCTGCTCCACTCTTGAAAATTGCTCTTACAGGATTTACCAGTAGCCTCCAGTGGCCAAACCCAGTGGGCCACCCACTCAGTGGGTTCTAACTCAACCTCTTTTCTGCTCTTATAATATTCTCTTCCCTCAGATTCTGTAACATCATGTTCTTCCTTTTCTCCTCTTGCTTCATGGAACTTCTTTCTTTTGTTTTCCTTCTCTGGGTCCTTTCCAGAGCTCCAGCCATGGTATTCTCGCCTCTTCCCTCCACAAGCACAAGTGAGTTCTTAGGTCATGATTCTATCCTGTCCCATGGCGTTGCCACCTCAAACAGTGGCTACTCAAAGTGTGGTTGGTCCTCAGCACACTGCTGGTCCACCAACTTTTTGTTAACAGTCCATGACAAGATAGGTACATAAAACAAGGGCAGGCACGTAGACACTTTTCTAGCCATTTGACATTGCCGCTATGTTTTTACCGTATTTTACATAAGTATCACTTCTTAATGGACTGGAAAAAAACTAAAACCAAACAACAAAAAACTGGTCCTTCAGCACAGAAAATCTGAGAAACACTGATCTAGATCTTACAGTTTTAAACTGATCGACTGGCTTACATTGAAAAACCAAGAGATGTCACAATAAGAAAATAAAAACATTGTCGGCTTCTCTAAATGAGACAAAACCAACTAGCCAACCAAAATACAACAGAAGATCTTGTGGTACTGGGTTCGTATTTCCACCAGGCAACAATGAGTTGATGCTAAGTGGCGGCTGCCCCCTTGAGATGGGCATGTGCCATCCAGATGACCACCTGAACTTCCTTCTCACTGTCATTACCTGCCTGGCCCCTCTGGGCCTCTGAGTCTGCCCCTCAGATAACTACAGCTCCATTCCTAGCTTCCTCCTACGTTCCAGCCCAACAATCACAACTGTCTTCTGGAATGTTCCCTTGAGTGTCCCACCAAGTCCCAACATGCCCATCCCCAATCTCATTACCTCTCTGGCCCCAAATAGTTCCTCATGCCATGTGTTCTCCGTCCTCACAAGGGACCCTACCTCACACTTCAGTCACTGGAGTGTCATTTCAGACTTCTCTCTCCCCTTCTACGACCACAATCTTAACGATTTTTCCTCTGCATTCGTCTTTTAATTTGTTCATTCCCGTGACAAATGTTTATTACGTTCTGGAGACAATAGCATACGGGATGCCCTCATTCTCCAGCAAGGCCTCGCTTCCACCACCAGCCTCTTCCCTGCCCACCCCCAGCAATCTGTCTTCCACTCTGAGGGCATATGCTCATTCACACACCATTTTGCCTCCACTCCTCCCCAGCGCCCACCAGATCCACCTTTTTGAAATGTCACAATTCACTTGGCTTGGGGGTAGGTGGGGGTGTAGGTAAGGGAAGCCTTTTAACATATTTCTTCTTTCATTCTGAATCAGCATCTTGCACTAATTAAAATTAAACTCTCTGCACCGCACTTGTAGAAATGAGGCCCTAATACTCAGCAATCAGACAGAAAGCAAATGATGAGTCATTTATATACTATGGCCAAGTTTCATAATCCTGGGAATTTGGGATATTCTGTTTCATTAAAAGGAGACATTTGTATTTTAAAGATCTGTTGGGTTCTTCTCTTTAGGTCAAGATGTTAAGAAGCACCATTTGGTTTTTAATTTTTTTTAATGTTTATTTTATTTTTGAGAGAGAGAGAGAGAGAGAGACAGAGCGTGAGCAGGGGAGAGGCAGAGAGAAAGGAAGACAGAATCTGAAGCAGACTCTAGGCTCTGAGCTGTCAGTACAGACCCTGATGCGGGGCTCGAACTCACAAACCTTGAGATCATGACCTGAGCCAAAGTCAGATGCTTAACTGACTGAGTTACCCAGGTGCCCCGCACCATTTGGTTTTTGAAAGGGCAACACATCTAGCTTAATCTAAGCCACTGAGTTTCTGACCATGAGCTGTTCCCCACAGGACAAGGCAGGGGTCTGCCTCGCCTCCCCTCCACTGCTACATTCTAAGGTCTCTGTGGTCCAGTGGAAGACAAACCCAGGTCCGAGCAGCTTGTGCAGGTCAGTGCTCACCCTTCCATCATAAAAGGGAGTGAATCTATGGGGCAGAGCCCAGAGTTGAGTACCTGAGGGCAAAGGCCCTGAAGTCTCTCACCTGGAGAGTGGCAGGGAGTGTGGCTTTCTCAGATGGGCAGTGAGGCCTAGAGACCCAACCTCCACAGAGGGGAGGCATTCAAGAGGTTCTAAAATCTATCTCTATGTACCAGACAAAGCTCCACCTGTCTGCCTCCCATGCCATCTCTCCTCCAGCTGGGACAGCCCCCTCTCCGTTCCTGAGGATGACACAGAATAGGCAGCATGGCCAAATGGTTAGGAATGCACCCTTTGGGTCAGATGGGTTGGGTTCAAATCTCAGTCCCGCCTTTCACAGTTTTAACTCTGGGCAAACTGCACAGTGTCTCTGTGCCTCAGTTTCTCCACCTATAAAACAGGGATGAGCCTCCAGAGGGAGTGAGATAAGGGTTAAGAATATAGTGTGTGTAAAGCCTATTAGCACAGGGTCTGCCTGGCACACACAGGGATTCCCTCTGTGGAGTGAAATCCCATTTAAAATTCAAATAAACCTACAGGTACATAAATATGGGCCAGCAGCATATAATATAGCCAGAGAGCCCAACCTTTTCCTTTCCTTTTCTTCTTCTTCTTCTTCTTCTTCTTCTTCTTCTTCTGCTTTTTTTGGGGGGTGGGGGGTGGGGGAGGGCTTTTCTGTATTCTGTCACAGGGGCTCCAGGCCATTCCTGCATCTTTGTAGTAAACCCCCCTGATTCACCGCACCTCAGCTGGCTTGAGGAAGGCCCTGTTTTCACACAAGCAAAAGAATCCTGCCCAGAACAGCCTTCCTCTTTCCTTTGTTCATCCCAAATCCCAGCTAAACAGAACTTGACTCTCAGCCTTGAACTTTCTTTCCATGCTCCTCTCTTTACCAAAAACAGCGCCATCCGCCTCACCCCTCCATCTAGCCCTCACTTTCCGGGGCCCTCATTCTATACCACACCTCTTCAAAACCTTCCCCACTTGGCCGCAGAAACTTCCTGCTCCACCCAAATCCCACCGCCTCCCGCTGGGGCCACTCCTGTAGAAAGACCTGCCCAGGCTGCATCCGTGAACAGTCCCAGCCCCTGGGCAAAGTCCTCATCTTCTCGGAGCTGTTTCCTCGTGTCTAAAAGGGAGACACTGCTGCCGGTGTGGCCTCTTGCCCAAAATTAACCGTGAAGCACAACCCAGAATGACTCTGAAAACTTCAAAGCGTTTTCCAAACATAGGAGCTCTTTCCCAAGAAGCTCCAAAGAATGTAAAGGAATGTGAAGATGAACATGTGAGCCCTTTGTTTGACATCATTCTGTCTCCTTTACAATTCTCTGGGAACTCTGAAGAACAGGAAATTCCAAGGGGCCCCACAAACCAGCCACACAAGACAGGCTCTGGAGGTACCTGGCGGCGGGACCTTTGTTTCAAGGCAGCAGAGGCAGCATCTCTGTTCTCAGACAGCCCTGAGACTCTTTGTCCCTGAAGCATTCGGTTCTAGGACTTGGAACACACAGTCTCTCCAAGTCTGATCATAAATCTGCCTTTTAAATGTTCTGTGGTCCATAATAAATAATTTACATAAAGGGCCGGTTGGATGGAGCACAGCAGGATACAAGAGGGGAAAAACAAAATGCAGTAGCCCAGATTTAATTTGAACAGCCAAAGTGCTCAGAGAAATCATTAGACCACACTGAAAGGAACAGAGTCGTCTTTACAGAATTCCCCCTCACCCTCTGCCGAAAATCATGATGGAGAGGGGCTGTGAATTATGGCACCTTCAGCTTAATTTTACATGACACAGATACAGATGATTTTATTTTTCCCATTTGTGAGAAATAATGAAATCTCCTTTCCCTCCTTCCATCCATGTTCTCTATCCAAAAGTTCTGCTAATTTAAAACATTCAGTGGAAAAATAATACTGGGCCATTGTTCTTAAGAAAAAAAAAATTTAATCACTTTGAATTTAATTCTAATAGGCAGAGAATATGAGCTTATCCTGTATGACGGTACAATGACAAAATGAGTTAATTACCATCTCATCATAAGACGGATCTGCTTGTCACAGGAACAGGAGCCATTATTTCACACAAAATAATGACCCAGATAAAAAGTAATGACTGTAAGCTGTAGCCGCCAGTGACACAGCTTCATCTTGGCCTAAGTGAATGGCAATTAACAAGTGTCACCACTCTCTATATATACCAATAGGGACCAGGCTATTCATTAAATATTTACTGAAAAGACACAAATGGTTTTTAGTGTATTTCTTCCCAGGAAGCTCCCATGGTCTTCTACCTGCACGATGACAGAAAAATTTACACATGTGTAAAATTCTGCCATCAGCTGGAAAAGCTGTTGATCCTACAGAGGGGTATTCAGTTCCCCTCTGCTCTTCACACACAGAAGTGGTGTTTTCTCCAGACATCTTGTCCGACAACAGAAAAAAGGAACAGAGGGAAGGAGGCCCAGACCCATTGTTTTGTCCCTCTTCTCCCGGGTGTCACAGCCATTGGCCTAGAAACTACAGCCACAGCCAGCACCAATGACCAGAAATGCTGGATCCTTCCAGGTCCAGCTCTCGGCTACACTGGACGGCGAGGGACAAATGGCAGGATCTCAACACCCCTGGGTTGTTGGCAGAAACTGTACCTCCACCTGCTGACCATGACCATAAACCACCTCTCTAGAGACGAGCAGAGGTGAGAGATTCTGGGATACACATGAGGAATCTTAGTACTACCTTAGTGTGCAAGTTATCTAGTCTGTCTGGACCCAATGCTTTTTGTTTGAAAACCAGGGGTATGGCAGGAGCAGGATGGCATGGTGGGCTTTTTAAAGTATATAATATTCAAAATGTTAAAAACATAATTCTTATATTAACATAGAATAAGCAGGTGTCAATGATTTACTATGAAACGAACCATCAGATACTGATATGCATGCATGCATGTACACACACACACACACACACACACACACACACACAGATAGACAGATGTCTACCTACACTCCAAACACTACACACACCAGTATCTGAGAGCCCACTAATTAGGCTGCTGTCTCCTTAAGACCTGATATTGGCATAATGTAACAGTCATGCAATGATCTGGTTTGGTTAAGACAAAAGTCCCAAATCATATGTTTTTTTCATTATTTTTAAAAAATTTTTAATGTTTATTTTTGAGAGAGAGAGAGAGAGAGAGAGAGAGAGAGAGAGAGACAGGGTGCAAGCGGGGGAGGGACAGAGAGAGAGGGGGACAGAATCCAAAGCAGGCTCCAGGCTCTGAGCTGTCAGCACACAGCCCGATGCAGGGCTTGAACTCACGGATCATGAGATCATGACCTTGGCAGAAGTCAGATGTTTAACTGACTGAGCCACTCAGGCACCCCCCCAAATCATATGTTTTTAAAAGAGCAAATGTGAAAGTATGGACAGAGACTCACGTCCTCGTCTTACCCAATTACCTACAAACATTCCAAGTATCCGAGTCTTGATTACAAGCCTATTTCTAAAACAGTTTTTCCCCCGTACTCAGATCATGGGGTAAGTTCCACCTCTAGCATGTCCCTACTCAAGTTTATTAGAACATTTTGTCTGCATCGATCCAGGAAAGAGGGCCCTATGTGTACAGACATCTACTTAAGTTACACAAAAACTCATGCTGTCAGGCTTATGCACATGCAAACAAAAATTGCCTTTCTCCCCATTTCTTTTTTTTTTTTTTCCCTGAGAGAGAGAGAGAGAGAGTGCAAACCAGGGAGGGGCAGAGAGAGAAGGGGGAGAGACAATCCCAAGCAGGCTCTGTGCTCTGTGCTGAGCCCTATGTGGGGCTCAATCCCACAAACTGTAAGATCATGACCTGAGCTGTAATCAAGAGTTGGTGGCTTAACCGACCGTGTCACCAGGCACCTCATCCCTCCATTTCTTAAGTAATGACCTGAATTCCATCAGAGAAGAGTCTGCATCGTTCTAGTAAAATTATCAGAAATTTTGACCTACGAGGTCATCTGACTCCCAGTCTCCAGGTCTCGGCCACCACACATGAGGGGTTATTCCTAAGGCCTCGTTGAGCCTGAACACTCAATCAATGTTGAAGGGAGGGAGGCAGGAAGGAAACAACAGCAAAAGGGTCACTGGGTGTTTAAAGGGACAATCTGATTATTTCACTTTTTTGCAAAAATCCTCTGAGCAGCCTCCATTGCGTTTACAGCAGAGTCCTGGCCCTGCTCTCACCCCTGGCACTCTTTTTCTTCCCCAAAGCTCCTCTGATCTCTTCACTCCCCTCACTTGCTCCTCCACCGGGCCCTCACACACGCTGCTCGCTCTGTTTGGAGGAGTCCCCGACCTTCCCCGTGCAGCCCCATCACCAGGTAACTCCTCATCCTGTCTGTCTTAGCGTGAGATACCCCCCCCACTGATACCCACCCCACACGGTGTCTGCTGCTTCCCTGCTGGTAACGCTCATCACTCTCCTCCGGGGTCCACCTTACAGGTGTGAGGACCTGAGGGCCTGAGAGCGGGGACCACGGCTGTTCTCCGTGTCCCAGCACCAAGCAGGCATGCGGTATTTCTGGCCCAAAGTTGACGGCCAACACTATTTATTAATGAATTCATTAGCTGACAGATGAGGTCCCAAACAAGCCATAATCACCTCTCCAGGATGGGGAATTGTCAGTTGTTGTGGGATACTGGGCGAGAGAGAACAAGGTAAGCACTAAGGAGTGAACTTAGCCCCAGTCCGGGCAAGGACATTCCTTCTGCAGTGAATGTCCTACTGAAACTCAAGTGAACCCTGCAATTAGGCAGGGAACCTCGTATGGCATGATGAGAAATTCAAAACCAGACACATTTCTGGGCAGAGAAGGACTCCCCTGCAAGTAGGCAATTTTCCCTTGTGTAACTGCATATGCCAGTGGTCACGGGGCTCTGGGCTGCTCCCACACTAGGAAAGAAAGGCGGCTCGTAGCAATGAGTCCCCACAGGACGGGTGGAAGGTGGGATCCGGGCTGGCGGTGGGGAGTGGCCCACCACCCTGAGGGTTTGGCAGGAGTCTCAGCAGTGGGCCCACAGGCCTGTTCGCTGTGAATGCCACTCCAGCCTTAAAAGACAAGGTCCAAGGTCTCGCCAGACTGGGAAGGGGGGAAGCCATCTTGTTTCAGAGTCATCGTCAGCCCGAGCTATGTGTGTGTAGGGGGGCGCGGGGGGTAGGGGGTGCTGCACCCCTGTGGGGCCGCCCGAAGGCCCAGGTGTGAGGAGGCACTGGCTGCTACCCTGGCCTGTGCGGTGTGGCTGAACTGCCCTTGGCCAGCCCCCGGCCGGCTCGCGCTGCACAACTGTTCAACTGTCTCCTGACCACAGGGCTCACCTTCTTAATGAACTCCGGGATGAGCTTTTGGCCCGTCAGGTGGTCTAAGGAGGAACAGCAATCTAATTCCAAGATGTAGCGTTCGTTGTGGAGATCATTTTTCTGAGATCTGAAGAGAGGGGGGAAAAAACAACCAAAGGTTAAGATTTTGTAATATACTTATGTATGAATCATTGGGTATTTAATAAAACCCCAAATTCTTTCCTGAAAGTAAATACCAAAAAGGCACTGCTGAAAAATAATTTATGGTAAAAACTCAAATTATACATAGATGTATAATTATACACATCATGGAAAGACCTCCAAGACATAGCATTAAGTAAAACACAACATTACAGAATTTTAGTACAATATGGTTTATGTGTTAAACAACACACACACAAACACACACGCTCCCATAATATTTATTTCCCATGGGTTTATATCTGCCAAGGCATAGACAAAAAGGCACACCAAACCAACAACAGCATTTAATTCTGGGGGAAGGAGAGGATCTGTCTGTAGGGGAACTGGGTCTAGGGCTGGTGGCGGTAACTGAAATTGACTTTAGCTGTATCTTTAATTTTTTCCACTTTTTCTGAAGATAGTATATTCTTATAGCACTTGGAAAATTAAAATTAATTTAAAAGAACTTTTAAAAGGTTCAATCCCTACAGAAGGCAATCTGGCAAAATCTACCAAAATTAAAGATGCATTAAAGAAAGAATATAAAGCAGGGCGCCTGGGTGGCTCAGTCGGTTAAACACCCAACTTCGGCTCAGGTCATGATATCATGGTTCGAGCCCTGCATTGGGCTCTGTGATGACAGCTCAGAGTTTGGAGCCTGCTTCAGATTCTGTGTCTCCCTCTCTCTCTTCCCCTCCCCCGCTCACGTTCTGTCTCTGTCTCAAAAATAAACATTAAAAAAATTATATCTATCTACCTACCTATCTATCTATCGAGATATATGGCAACTAAAGTCCTAGGGAAAGAGTGGATATAAAGGGTTGTTTGTGGCAAACAATTTTGGTCTTCTGGTCGGTGCAGAGGCATCCAGCATGGCCCTGTCATTTCCCCACCCAGGTGGTGTGGCCGCTTCTGTCCTTCCCACATGTAACTGTGCACATCATGTACATCATGCAACACTCAGGAGAACCAGCAGCAAGTGATACCAGAAGGAAATTCTACCACTCCACACCATGCCTTTGAAGAGCTCCTATAGGGAGCTCTTGTATGGGGGCCTGAGGAACTCCTGAAAGCCACGTGATCATCAGAAATTGAAGGTGATTCCTTGGCCCACCCAGCCAGGGATAAGGCAAGAAGAAATGGACTGCAGTTAAGTGTCAGCGGGGCGTGTCTGCTCTCTCTCCGGGTGGCTGGTCATGGGGATCAGGACTTAGGGACCAGGGCGCTGGACTCTGTCCAAGGGCTTACAGCACACGCACAGTCACTCCCCACTGGCCGAGGGGTGAGCAGGGTTCTCCCAGCCCACTTATGAGGAGCTCTACCTAAGAGGGGCCCATGCCAGCCTCTGTGAAAGCAGGGGTGGCCAGAAAATTCTTAAAGTGGGCACTTTCATACAGAACTCTGAATACACATATATCCTACCAAATCAATGGTTTCCGAATGCATATTTGTTATATTTTAAAAAATGATTTCTAAGATTCTTATATATCATGAAAAGCAATTTATGTGCTACCATTAACCATCTGGGTATGATTTACATGGAATTCAAAAGTGAAAAATTTTTAAAGAGGATTTGGTTTTTCCCAGGTGTGCAATTATCATTGGGTAACCAAAGGTCAATAGCATATCTTGATTTTATTTTTCCTTCTAACATATCCTTTTAGGCGTAGGGACTGAGGCACATACTTTTGAAATGTGAAAGAATAAACTGATTCCTACTGGTCAAACTGGAATAAACTAACTCCAAAAAAGAAACCGATTCTGCGCTCCAGTCTTCCTGATTTATAACTTCATCAGAGACTGGAATCATGTTCTCATTTTTCCCCCACATTCTCATCCTCTATCCCCCCCCCCCCAAACAAAAGACCTATTGAGAGGAACTAAAGCAGAATATTTCAGACTTTTGAAAGAGAAGACGTGGTCATGACATCCTGTCATGCGTATCGTGGGGTCTCCAACAACAAAGACAGGCGTGGGAAGACAGTGCTCTAACATGTGAAATCCCAGCTGCTCTGTCATATGAAGACAAAGGTCAGACTGTGTGAGGTTATTTATAACACCCCACTGGAGGGGGCGCCTGGGTGACTCAGTTGGCTAAGCGGCCGACTTTGGCTCAGGTCATGATCTCACGGTTTGTGGGTTCGAGCCCCATGTTGGGCTCTGTGCTGACAGCTCAGAGCCTGGAGCCTGCTTCAGATTCTGTGTCTCCCTCTCTCTCTGCCCCTTCCCTGCTCACACTCTGTCTCTCTGTCAAAAATAAAATTAAAAAAAAAAAAAAAAACATAAACACACACACACACACACACACACTGAGATTTTAAATGAGTAGGCTAAAAAACAGGAATCATTTTAAATAAGTCGACACTGTATCCACTCAGTAAAACACTCATAAGATGAACAGAGGGCAGATGAGTCTGTCTTTCAGCAGCTCAACAGCCCAGGTTCATAAGGAATAACCTTTAGTAGAGGACCTCATAGCTACCATCTTTGGTTCTGTAATAAGAAGTACTATAAGAAGGGAGGCATCTCTGGTTCATTTCATCAGATAATTGACTCAGTTACATCTGAACTGAAAGGAGCACAAAAAATCAACAAAAATAGGCATTATTACAAATTTTCTAGATGCCACATGAAAAATCACATCCTGACCTACAGTCTTGGCAAAGCGAATCCAACATCTGCTGAGGGAATAGATGAGCAACTAATAGGTCTTCCCTGGCTTCAGGGATTACCTCCACAATTTAACCACATTAAATATGGTTGCTCTGGTGAACACACGCTAAGGTGACCCCTTCCTCCCAATCACCTCCACCTGCTGGTGTTCATGCCTTTGTAAAACCCTCCCTTCGAGTGAGGGCAGGTACTGCACCTTGCTTCTAACCATCACAATATGGCAAAGAGGATGGGGTATCACTCCTGTGATTACACTATGCTATAAGATTCCATTTCAGCAGACTGGAGCTATATGTTCCTCTTGCTGGCTTTGAAAAAGTAAGCTGCCATGTTATGAAAGGGCCATATAGCAAGGAACTGCGGGCAGCCCCTGGATAACAGTTGGCAAGAAACAGGGATGTCAGTTCTATGACTGCAAGGAGATGAATTCTGCCAAGAACCTAAAGGAAGCAGTGGAAACAGATCTTTCCCCAGTTGAACCTCTGTTGAGATCACAGCCCCTGACAGCACCTATATTGCAGCTGGATGAGACCTGATGCAAAGAACCTAAATACGCTACAGAATCTGTGAGATAATGAATGCATGTTGTTCTGAGCCATCAAATTTGTGGCAATTCATTACAGAGCACAGAAAAATAATACAGATGCTGAGTAGGAAGATATTATAACTTCATGCTCAGAACAGGCCTCCCACTGGTGAGTAGGTCCAGGTCCAGGCCCAGGCCCACAAGATCTAGTCAGACAGCTGACAGCAGCCTGAGAGTGGCCACTGACAGGTGACGAGTGTTCCACATCTCTGAGGACAAGGACTACCCTGGGAGAGAGAAGCAGACACCTGCCAGAAGTGGCTGCAGGGGCCTGGGCGTGGCCCTCCAAGGGATCACATCAGGAGGGAATAGTATTCTGCAGTCAGTAAAGTTCCTAAGGAAGAAGCATTAACATGAAACTCTCAGCTGAGGAGATATTTGCCCTCACAGGAGGGGGAGCACCATTTATCTTTCCCCAAAGGCCATTCTGGAAAAGGAAACGAGAAACCTGGAACCAAACTTCCCCCGGACTGAGGCTTAAATGGCTTCCAGTTCTGGAAAGGACAGAGACCTGGGTTTAAACAATAAGAAAAAGCAAGAACACAGACTGCATTTTTGGAGATGTGGGATTAACTACAAACTAAAGCCTCCCTCATCTGGAAATTAACACCGCATACTCTGAAATTAAATGTGAGCACTCTGACAAGAGCACTGTTAACAACGAAATATGCTTCCCCCTCTCCCTCCATTATCCATTCCATAATTTCCTCCAGACTTACTGGTTACAGGCTACAGGTGCTAAAGCAAACTAGAGATGGGCCATTTACAATTATGGACAATTTATTTAAACTTTCTGTGTCTCAGTTTCTTTCACTGTTAAGTGGAAATATTATGAATAACTGTCTCTTAACATCATTGTAAGGATTAAATAAGACAAAAGCCTATAAAGCCCTTACTATAGGCCATGGCGGGAGGTCTGGGCTCAGCAAACATTAGCCATTGCTGATTTAGCGACTATCATCTGTAATTGCATTAACTTTCCAAACACCCTTCACAGTTAAGAATTATTCATTCAATAAAAACTGACTGTAACTACTATGTGCCAGATATTATTCTTAAGCATATATCAATAGACAGAAGAGACAAAAATCTCTGCCCTCGTGGAGCTTACAGTCTAGTGGAGAGGGACAGGCCAAAAACAATAAGCATACATAAGCACATAAAAGAGTATGTTCAGCAGTAGTTTAGAAGAAAAAAGAAACAGCAAGATGAAGAGAATCAGGAGTATGTGGGAAAACTGCAATTTTAATGAGGGTGGTCCGGGTGGCCTCACCGAGAAGTGACATTTAGAATAAAGATCTATGGGAAGTGAGGGAGTTGGCCATGCTGATATCTAGGGTAAGAGCCTCCAGGTAGAGGGAATAGCCAGTGTAAAGGCCCTGAGGTGAGCTAACACAGAGGCCCTGTGGCTGGAGGCCAGTGAATGAAGGGCAGAGGAGGAAGAGAAAGAAGACAAGCCAGAGAGCCAATGGGGAGTGAGGTAATGTAGACCGTAGAGGCCACAGTGAAGACAGTAGTTTTTACACAGAAAGAGGGGAAGCCCTTGGAGAGTGTTGAATAGAGAAGTAACATGATCCAATTGATAGGAGGCAGCTAAGAGAGACTAACTCAGTGGTCCAGTGGGGAGATGATGGTGGCTCAACGTGGGTTGTTAGCAGTATAGCAACAGTCACAAAGGCTGGATTCTGAATATATTTTCAAGGTGGAACTTTCAGGACTTTCTTGTGGAGTGTAGAGGGAAGAAAGCAGATGAGGATGACTGAGAATTTTTGTCCCAGTAACTGGGAGACGGGAGAAATTGCTACAGCTGTCACGGGGAAGGTTGTGGGTGGCACAGGTTTGGGGGAAGGTCAATAATTCAGTTTCAGACGTTCTGAATTTGCCTTATGCAGCAGACATCTAAGTAGAGATGTCTGGTCGACAGTTTAATACATATTCCAGTCTGGATTTCAGGAGAGGGGCTGGAGATATAAATATGAGAGTCATCAGCTTTCAGATGGTATTTAAAGCACAAGACCAGCTGAGATTTCAATTAACATAGAGAAAGAATAGTCAAAGACTAAATCTTGGGACCCTCCATCATTGAAGACATTGGGAGAAAAGAGAAGAAAGCCCAAAGGAGAAGAAGGAGAAACCAGGGAGGAAGGAAGAAAACCAAGAGACTATGCTATCTGTCCTGAAAGTCAAACCAGGGAAGCATGTCAAGGAGCAAGGTATGGGCCACCCTGTCATCTGCTTCAATTAACAAAGGCACAATCTTCTCTTCAATTTACCAGTAGTCTTGAAATCCCCAAAGGGAAATAGGATTTAATCCATCCTACGGAAAAAGTGCAAAGAAATCTGTTTACATTTAATATGTGATTAAAATGCGTTGATTATCAAATTAATCCATTGACTTGGGTCCTGAACAGTTTGGTCCCTTGAAAAAATAAAAACATCTTCATGCTGTTAGGTCATTTCTCAAAAACTTCCTGGGGAAAAATTAACTGAAAAAACCTCTAACCCTGTCACATCTTGAGGTCCCCACTTGTATGCAGCATTGGAGAGTTGGTGGGGGGGGTTATTTCCATTCCAAAGGGATTTTCTGAAAGGAAGAGGGATAAAAGGGATACTACTGGGCAGAGATGTGATGCCCTAAAAGCCAAGAATACATAAGACAAAATGCATTCAAATTCTTAGTGTAGCAACGTAGTGGTAACAAGGCACATACACATGGCGGTCCTTGACTGCTCAGGACACTGGAGAAGTAGCTAAGACTTCACAGCCCAGCAAAGTTTTAAAAAGCCATCATAACATGACAACTAAATGTATTGTGGTACCCTGGTTGGGTCCCATAACTAAAAGAGAACATGAATAGAAAAACTGATGAAATCCAAATAAAATCCACATTTTAGTTAACAGTAATGTATCAGCGTCAATTTCTTAGCTTTGACACATGCACCATGGTAATGTAAGATAGTAACACTTAGGGGGGCGCCTGGGTGGCGCAGTCGGTTAAGCGTCCGACTTCAGCCAGGTCACCATCTCGCGGTCCGGGAGTTCGAGCCCCGCGTCAGGCTCTGGGCTGATGGCTCAGAGCCTGGAGCCTGTTTCCGATTCTGTGTCTCCCTCTCTCTCTGCCCCTCCCCCGTTCATGCTCTGTCTCTCTCTGTCCCAAAAATAAATAAACGTTGAAAAAAAAAATTATTAAAAAAAAAAAAAAAGATAGTAACACTTAGGGAAACTTGATGAAGGGTATAAGGGAATTATTTGTGATTTCTTTGCAATTTTTCTGTTAAATATAAAATGATTCCAAAATAAAATTTATTTTTATAAAAAGAAAAAAAGCCATTCTATACTTTTGGGTATTTGTGTTTCCTGTTTTGACTCTTTAAGATTGATTCTCTGGGTCAGCATCTCTAAACTAAACCTACACCGCTGCCTGACCCTACTTCTCATATCGGAGGTCCTTCAAATCATATGAAGGCAATGTCTGAAACACCTGGGTATGGAGAAGAAAAGGAAAATGGCCTTTGATGTGCCCTGACTTCAGGCACTGGAATGGGCTCTTTTAATCAGACGGGGTTTCCTACAGCGCAGGCAACCTCAGCCCTGGCTGCATTCAACACTGGAAGCACTTGGGGAGCTCTCATAAATTCGGATTAATTGGTTTTGGGTATGACTTGGGCAAGGAGACTTTGGAAACTCCCAGGTGATTCTAATGTGCAGTCAGAGTGAAGAACCACCACCCAGGCTGGGTATGTTGTATCTGCCACTCTCCTAGAGATCTTCCCTGGGCAATAACTGAACAAGCCCGTGGAAAGAGAAAACACAGAATGAATGACTTGCAGAGACCAATAATGTAGACTCCGGAGAAAAACAAACCTTCCAAAAAAAAAAAAGACCAGAGATTAAGGAAATGTAAAATAAGAATGAGGATTTTTCTCTATGCCTCTTTTGGTCAGAAAAACTCAAAAAGTATATCCAGCTTCTTGCCCCCCTCGCTTCTTTTTTTTATTGTGGCTAATGTATACATAACATTTACCACTGTAACTAACCATTTCTACGTGTACTTTCAGTGTCGTTAAGTACATTCACAATGTCAGGCGACCATCACCACTATCCATTTCCAGAACTTTCTCATCATCCCAAACAGCCCTCACTTGTTTGACACCTTATAAATGGGATGTGGGCCAAAAGTGAGTAGAAAATTTTAAATAAACGCTTGCACAACAAACACATAAAAGCAGACTTAGATGCTGAGCACTTGTGCGCAAACCTTTTCCTAATTGTAGGGCAGGGGAGCAAAGAGCCCCTATGCTGAAGTACCTCAGACGTCAGCACAACTGGCCACAGATGTCAGAGTTGTTTAGGACCGTAAGAAAAGACCACCTACTCTGAGTCGTGTTGACCTCATTACATGCAAACATCAACTATAATAAAAACTGCGCAGATCAGAGCTGTGCTTGTTACAACGATCACATCTGCCCAGGGTTGTGCAGTCACTCCCCAGGCAGCCAGGGGATCAGAAGGTCAAATCAGGGATACAAACTTAAAGGCCCACAGGTAATGAGTGGAAGAGGATATTTTTGACCAAAAACACATAATCTAGACACTTTGTTCTCATATAAAAGATATAGGAATGGTCTTTATGTCCACCAAGGCTCTCTCTGCTTTTCATTCAGACACAGAATTCTACTGGATGTCCTCTCACAATGACATTTCTTTTTTTTTTTTCTTTTTCTTCTTTAAAAATAAATTTTTCTTAAGTTCATTTATTTTTGAGAGACAGAGAGAGTGGGCGGGGCAGGGGCAGAGAGAGAGGGAGAGAGAGGATTCCAAGCAGGATCCTCACTGTCAGTGCAGAGCCCGATGCAGGACTTTGAACTCACAAATCAGGAGATCATGATCTGAGCCAAAATCAAGAGTCAGACACTTAACTGACTGAGCCAACCCAGGCGACTCTCACAATGCCATTTCTGAGGGCAATGTGGTTGCAGAAAACTTGTCTCCCCATGAGAGAAGTCCCAGTGCTGGAGTGACATTAAATAGGCAAGTGCTGTGTCACTACGGTATTGGGGAGACAGTGGGAATAGTGGAAACCATGGTAACCTGGGCAGTTTACATCCCAGCCATCACTAGAGATTCCAGACCAGGGCTGCCAAAACGTCTAGTTTTGTTTTTTTTTAAAGAAGTCATTAAATCGTGTTTTTATATCAGCCATAACTGTCAATATTTTTTAATGTTATGCTGGCCAACATCTTGGGATTGAACTTGACCTCTTGACCACCAGCCTCTGGCCTCTCGGTTACATAGACAACTTCCCATTTGAGTCACAGAAAGCTGGATGCCAGGGAAGAGATAAGAGTGAGCAGATTATCTAACTATATCATAATCAGAATAACCAACCCATATACCCAATTCAGATACTTCATTCCTTGTAATGACTTAACAGATTCTTCCCTTCCATGATGCTGGCTAAACCATCATGATCTTGGTCAGTGCATTCACACAGCCCCTGTGAGCTCCACAGTGGCTAGGACATAACCTTTTGCTAAGCCATTAAACAAACATGTTTGCAAGTAAAGAAAAAGACCATGTCTATGAGTACTTTAAATACTCAAAATTAATGTAGGCAAAAGGGCTAGTCTTCAAATTATACTGACAAAGTGCCAAGCAGTTAATTAAATACCCATTTGGTTTCATGAGCAGATCTGAAACAGTCAAAAAACTGTTATAAAAATAAACATGTGAATAAAAACTACCATACACACTACTTTTACCTTTTTATTATTATTTTTTTAAGTAGGCTTCAACCCCAGCACAGAGTCCAACATGGGGCTTGAACTTATGACCCTGAGATCAAGACCTGAGCTAAGATCAAGAGTTGGATGCTCAACTGACCAAGCCACCCAGGAACCCCCATACACACTACTTTTCAATAATAAACATGTAACAGATCTCACTTCAACTCTTAAATCCCTTAGATAACTTCAAAGACCATGCGTTTAAACAATATCTCCTTTTCCCAGGACATTAAGCACAGACTGAACTTGAGTTATGGAAAGAAAGGAGAGAGAATGTGCAGTTCATCACTAGAACTATTTTTGCTTCATTTAGGAATAATCAGAACGAAATGGTGATAAACTCAAATTTAGACTACTAGGCACTTCTCCAACTAGAAAAAAATTACTAAATGTCAGTTGACAGAAACAAATTCTCTATGTCTGGGAAACAGGAAGGATTTTTAAGATATTTCCCCCAAGGCAATACCAAGTTCAAGTAGAATAATCAGAATGACTTTTTTTTTTTTTTTTTAAGTAGTGGTAGAGAGGGAAATGAACTACAGATCTGAAGATTTGTCAAGGAAAGAAAAAAAAAAGGCTTTTTCTAGTTTCATTAGCTAATGTAAAACTAATGACAATAAAAAGATCTATGTATTATTCATTTATCTGTTCATCACCTTCTTGACCACAGACCCCATGTAAGGCACTAAATTAGATCCTGTTTCAAGAAACCTACAGTCTATGGGCATCTAACTACCCAATACTGCTGTTTACTATATGCAAACCACATAACAACGTAAGTGCTATGGGAGTTCAGTTACTTTCAGAGTCAGGGATCAGGAAATAAGAAATTTTTTAAAAAGCAAGAAGTCATGGGATGCCTGGGTGCCTCAGCCAGCTGAGCGTCCAACTCTTGATTTCAGCTCAGGTCATGATCTCACAGTTAGTGAGTTCAAGCCCTGCATCAGGTTCTTTGCTGATGGCACAGAGCCTGCTTCAGACTCTCTGTCTCCCCTTCTCTCTTTGCCTCTCCCCTGCTTACGCTCTCTATCTCTCTCAAAATAAATAAATAAACGTTAAATAAATAAGTAAATAATAAGAACTCTGTCAGGGGAGTCTGAAGCTGTATGAAATTAGTCGTGGAACAATGGATGAAAGGCTATTCCAGGCACTGAGAACAGAAATTAGTAAGGATATTGATGGAAAAAAGCATGAGTTACATGGTGGAAATAATAAATAGGTCAGTTTGGTAAAAGGTGCTTGAAGGTGAGGGCTGCCTATTGGAATCAGCGGGCCCAGTAAACAGGACCCCAGCAAACAGGTGAATGAATCTGCTGTTAGGAAAGACTCGAGCCATGTCTGCAGTAGGCAGCAGAAAAGTGAGAACTGTGGTTGGAAAGAAAGGATGGGGTGTGTTGCTGCAGGAGGGGGCTAGATTTCATTTTGAGGGAAAGGCAAGTCATGGATGGTCTTAGATAAGAGAAGATAGTAAAATACAGACTTTAAGAAGATTAAGCAGGTGGCATTGTGTGTGATGGACAAAGAAGGGAAGAATATTTTAGAAGAGCAGTAATGAACTGAGCTAAGATTTTGCAGAGGGAGTAGATGGGTGGGAGAGAGATTTTAGGTATTCCCTGATCTCTGCAACCAGTGGTAGTTGGGGTGAAGAGGAGGGGAACAGATGCTGCTTCCCAGAGATGCTCACAGAACAATGGGGGAAAAGATATCTGATTATTTTATGACTCCTCCCCCTTGCAAAATAAATCAAATCTACCAAAATAAAATACGAAGCTACTGGAGTCAAAATTTCCCCTAATAGTGAAGCTTAAGAAATGCTTGGGGCGGGGGAAGTAAACAAATCCTAGCAAATCTTTAAATAAAGTACCTACCTATGTAATCTATCAGGGGAGTTCTGAAACAGGAGGTAGAAAGAAAGAGAAGAATGAACTCATAGATGGGTCACTGCCTTTTCTTCTAATTTCATCTTCCTCTTTCACCAACAGACATTCACCACTTCTGTCGATAAGGGTTTGGTATCACCGGGAACATTCCGGAAATGATGGGGGGGGGCATGCAAATGATACCCTAACCACACGCTCTCCAAGGGAGCTGTGCACTGCCAAGTGCGTGCAAGTCACTGTGGGCATCTCACTATTCAGTACTGCTGTTTATTCTAAGAAATCTTGCCACATCCCGTCTCACTGTTTACAGTCAGAGCCAGCTCTCTGGTAGATAAACCATCGGTGACTGCGCAACCCAAGGAGTTCACCATTAATCTTGAAAGCAACAGGAAAACAAACAGCCTTTACCCCATTAGTCCCTGTATAATGTAGCTGTGAAAGAATTTCAGTCCCCCCTGGCTGGGCTACAGAAAAGAAAAGAACCACAAGGAATGGGATCTGGGGCAGGGTCCTGCTTTCTCTGGGGTCCTTAATAAGGCTCCTCATTTACACTGAAAGTTGTGGAAAGGACTAATATCAGTATTAATGCACAAATAATATTTTATCACAAATGTAACACTGAATAAAAACAAGTCTGCCTGATATTACTAGTTCAGAAAAGTCACATTAGCTGAAAATCAAACTAACAGTAATATCTGAATGCTCTCCATGACTCTCTCATGGGCCATGTCCAGTTGAGTGACAAGAAGTCTCTTCTTGTCTACATTTAATGCACATTTTCCATGTTAAAGTCTGTTTATTGTTTCCTTCTTTTCTTCCCATCTACACCCTCAAACTGAATTAGATGATGGAAATGTCCTATATCTGCACTGTCCAATATAGTAGCCACTAGCCACATATTGCAACCAAGCCCCTAAAATGTGGCTAGTGCACCCAAGGAACTGAGTTTTTAATTTTATTTAACTTTAATGAATTTACATTTACATCACTACATGTGGCTAGTAGCTACCTAATAGGAAAGCACAGCTTAACTCTGTTCTCAAACTTTAATGTGAAAACAGCTCCCCCCGGGGTCCTGTTAAAATGAAGACTTCCAGGGGCGCCTGGGTGACTCAATGGGTTGAGCGTCCGACTTCGGTTCAGGTCACGATCTTGTGAGTTGGAATCCCGCGTTGGGTTCTGTGCTGACAGCTCAGAGCTTGGAGCCCAATTCGGATTCTGTGTCTCCATCTCTCTCTGCAGCCCTCCCCCCCATTCTCTCTCTCTCTCTCAAAAATAAATAAAAACATTTAAAAAAATGAAGATTCCCATTTAGCAGGTCTGGATGGGGCCTGGGAACCTGCATTTCCAAGGAGCTCCCAGGTGATGCCAATACTGCTGGTACTGGGACTACACTTTGAGTAGCAAAACTCTAACTGCTTTGGGAACCATCCGAGTGACCCAGAAGTTCCATGAGCCAGTGGTCTCCAAATTTTTGGATCATGTAACTAGGTCAGTCAAAACTCCTGCCTACTACCATACCAGCATCTTACATATGTTATAAAACAATACCTACGAAACAAGTTTTAAGCGATGAGAAGCAAATGAAATGAACAATATTTTAAAATTATAATCACAGTAAGTTCATATTATGAATAGCTGATATTTCAAGACTTAATATACACTTGAAATGAGATTCACTGTTAACAACAGTGGAAGTAAACCTATATTTCAAAATGCCTTCTTGATGATTCCAAATTTCTTTGGCTATGTTCTCTCAGATCTGAATAGGTGGGCATCGATTTTTTTTTTTAATCTCACTAAGAAAGCTCTTACAAACAGTGAGAGATGGGTCAGTGTGGCCATTTCTCTGTGTGTGGGTGTGAGTGTGTGTATGTGAGAAAGAGAGAGAGACAGACAGGGACAAAGGAGAGACAAAGACAGAGAGAAGGAGAGAGATAAGTATTTTACATTTACGTTCCTGGTATTTTCCTCAATCTGCGATCGCGTTATAGGAATTTTTTAAGCCATGTGTACATTTCATGAGGGCTAATTAGTTAAAATAATCCACAAAAAATAATCCACAAAAGCACATTGAGTTTTCAAATGAAGTCTTCTTCTTAACCCGGCCTTCCTCAGGACCCCTCCTGCTTCATGCAGACAGGCGGTCTCTGACTCAGTATCCTGTCAGGGTACCACCTCCAACCCGAATGTTCAATATCAGTAACACATCATTTCTCTCCTAATTTTTCAACATAAATAAATATACACAGAAGCCTCAGTACTCCTTCAACATGGGCACGTTCCCCGCTTTGGTCATACTGGTTTAGATAGTGCATAGAAGTTTCAGAATTATCAAAAAGCTCTAACATAAAAATTTACTTCCAACAATAACAGTGAACTCTACGTTCTTCAAAACACATGGTGGAAACTCTCCTCAAATTATTATGTAAATGTAATTACAATTTCAAAAGGATTCTCTGGGAGCTGGAGAAAATAACTTTAGACTTGATATGGAAAAATCAACATGCAAAAGCTACTAAGATTCTGGAAAAGAAAAGGAGTGCCTTAATAAATATTAATATACATTACAGACAGATTGTAATCAAAATGGCATGGCATGGCACAAAAACCAATAAAGAGATCACGGAAACTAAAGAATCGGGAACGAACCAGGGTATGTACAGAAGTCCCAACTACAATAAAGGTGCCGCTTCATTCCAATGTAAATATAGGTAAATGCAATAAATGCTGTTGAAAAAGGTAGCTGTCCGGAAGACAATAGAGGTGGACTTCCTACTTCCTGCCTCACGCTCTAACACTAACCCGGTGGTTCTCAACCGGGGGTAGTTTTGCCTGTCTGAGGACATCGGTAATGTCTGGAGACATTCTGTCATTAACTGCAGGGCTGGGGGTAGAGGTGCTGGTGATTGCTCCTGGCACCTAGTGGGTAGAGGCCACGGATACTGCTAAATAGCCTACAATGCACAGGATGGTTGCAGCCCAAACTGTCAATAGTTGAGACACTATAAAGACTGAGAAATCTTACCTTACCCCTAACCCTAACGGTTAAAAACCCGAGGAGGAGCAGCGCCAGTAGTAGACCGATTCTGATGTGAATCCTGGCTCCTCTGCCAGGACTCTGGCAGTACTATCTCCCAGGACTCTCTCAAAAGTGTGACTCTGGACAAGTCACCACTCTGAGCCTTGGCTTCTTCGTCTTGGCTTTCAGGAGTAAAGGTAATGTATATCCTGAATCAATGAACAAGAGCTCTGACCAGACACAGCAATTAACAGATGGTGGCTATTATGGCTGGTACCGTAAATGATGGATCGTATTAACGATTACTTGCAAACGTATACATGTTCTTCACAAGGAAAGTGAGTTTTTTGTTCCTAATAAGATCCAGGTTGCTTGACAGAGCCATTTTGGGGATTTTAACTATAAAAGTTTGAAAATAAAAATTTCAACAAGTTGGGTATTGTTATAAATGCCACCCCCCCCCCCCCCGCCCAGAGCAGGGATTGTGCTCATCTCATTCTAACAAAGGCTACTACCTTAGAAGATACAAGACACCTAATAAATACATTTTTTTAATTTTATTTTATATTTTTCGGAAACAGAGGAAAAATAATTCACTAAAGGCCTCAGAACCATTTGCACAGAACTTTTTAGTGCAGAAACTGATAAGACCCAGCCAGTCTGCTGAATGGAGCCATCTAGGGTGGTCCAAATGGCTTGCAGTGTCAGCCCTATGTCCTGAAACTAGTCTGGGGATAACCAGGCCTCTGGTCCCAGAGCCCAGCTATGGGACTGACAATGTTGCAAAGCCCAGAGGATTCTGGGAATGCTCTGAGGACTCTTCTGTAAGCTCCAGGACCCCTGAGCTGAAAGATGGTGTATTTCTGAGCCATGAGCCTCAAGATAGAATTAAGCCCCACACCCACCCCACAGTCCCACTCACCCACCCCACACTTCAATACCAAGGAGTCATTTATACCTTCTTTAGGCTAATTTTCCTAGGCTATGAAATGGGAGGTGGGGAATAAGGGAAGAAAATGGTACCTTTCAGCTACAAAACAGAATTAAGTCTAAAACCTCCACTGAACACACGATAATGTTTTCAACAAATACTAACAACAAAAACAGCCGTCATGAGGACATAGAATAGATTATAAGACTTAACACATATAGGAGTGAAGCAAAAGTGCTCTCAGACTCTCAAAAACAGGTGTTGTATGAATACAAGTTACTAATTTGGTTTTTAAAGACTTTGGAGCCACTTTCAGTTCCAACTCATGGTTGATGAATGGAAGGCAAATGAAATGATGTACTCCACTAAATCATATTTATAGCTTTTATCTCTTTGTAAAATGGCTCCATCGTTCAAACACTTAAAAAATTATACGAGACAGTTATATAGATATAAAGACAGTCATTATATCAAAATCCTAAGAACACAGAAATCACTAATAATATATTTATATGGACCTGACAGTTACTTCTCACCTGCTGCTGAATTCACAGCTAAATATGTAAAATTAAGTCCTTTTTCCAGGACGCAACACTGGTAATGCCCATGTCTTTCTCAGCTTGAAAAACACACACAAACTAATTTAAGTCTGATTGACAAAGAGAAAAGACAAAAAAGACTGCCAGGAATATTTAAAGTAAGACAATCTGAGTTCCCAAATTTAATATGCAATAGGCATATAAAAATCTAACACTTCAGTAAAAGTATCTGCAACTCAATTACCTACATTGTGTGCACAAGGCCTTCAAAATAGTGTGTAACTATCTGTATAGCCCACCTGTAATGCCACAGAATAAATTTTCCATTGTTGTTGAAAGATTGTGTGTTCCGTGGGGAAGGGGGGCTTTATTTATTTGATTTTAAAACGAATACAGACATTTCATGGTACTTTAGTATTTGCATAAGCTTTAAGATCAACAGGATATTTCAAAGAAATTTAGTGCTTGTGTTTCTGTGCTTTGGGTACCTGTTTGCTATTCTCCGCCATTCTAAACTACTGGGGAACAACTGGAAATCACTAGTATGCTAATTCTCTCTCTCAGAGGAGACAAAAATAAATAAATAAAAAATAAAACACGGGGAATAACACAGGCAATCAAGGACAGCTATAAAACGGGGAGCGGGCAGGAGGAATGAGTTCTCACTGAACAGTGCATGTCTGCTCCCTTGTTCTCTCCACCGGGACAAAGGCCGACACTTTGGAGGTGGAGAATAAGAGTAACTAGGCAAGCCATTAGGGGTGTGGATTGAAGAAAACTCTCTTTCCCCAAGAGAATGTGGCTTTACACCAGCATATTAGATTGGAAAGTGCAAACACAATAATTAACAGTGAATCCTGATACTTCAACACACCAGAGAAGGGTGTCACTCCAGAGTGAGATGGGAAATAGGAGGAATAAATTAAGGCAGTCTTCGGTGATGCTGGACAGCTCCTTGGGGGGTACAGTGGCAGCCCAGGAGAGCTAATCAAGTCCTCCAAATACCTCAGGAAGCTTGAGAAAACTGATGAAGGCTGATACCATGCCAACAATGAGGGGCAGCTGCGAGCACAGAGTGGGGGCCCTTTCTATATCTGAATCTAAAATAACGACCTCCATGCTAAACAAACGCCTTCGTATTCCCTGCTCTGATTTAAGAAAAGAACTTTGAATTCACCTTCCTCAATTTCTGCTGTCAGGGAATAAACCAGCTGCTGTGGTTTCCCCACCACAGTAACACATGTCAATCACTGCTAAGCCCAGCGTTACTTTTCTTCCCCACGTGTGATTCCAACAATCAGCACGCTTCAGGGCTGAACCTCAGCCTCGCGTGGGAGCATTTTCTAGGGCACACCCCTGTAGGCTACCACCCCCTGTGTATTTCGTTTAATTATGAAGCCTCTTTCTAGAAACCCTATAATTCTCCCAAGAGTCAAAGTAATTGGTAGAAATTAGACATGAAGAGACATAAGGCCACTTAAAGAGGACACTTTCGATTATAATTTTTAAAAGAACTTTCTTTTTAGTTCCAGTATAATTTTATACTTTCCCAATTTTGCCCTTTGCAAATGCCAAAGAAAATGCTCATGTTATCTTGTGGGCTATAAAAAAAAAAGGCAATGTAATACATTTGTACTCCACTTAAGGTCCACAAAGATTTCCTTTCCTTTGAAGGCCATCCTTTGGATATTTTTAAAAAGAAAAAAAGAAGAAAAATAACATACATATACCCTTGTGGCAAATCACTTTTATTTGGGCAATGAAAGGGTGTGTGTGTGTGTGTGTGTGTGTGTGTGTGTGAGAGAGAGAGAGAGAGAGAGAGAGAGAGAGAGATCCATTACTTGGGGTCCATGTTGTGTGGCTACATTATCAAGATGCACTTTTGGTATGGTAAATATGTAAACTGAAGACAGATCCATTTTGCAGTGAATTTATGGTCTTTTAGTGAATGATGGTAGCAAAATTCCAGGGTATAGTTTTATTCTACTCAATTCAGGAAAATTCTATTGAGCAACACCTACTCACCACCTGGCACTCTAAGTAATGGGAATCCAAAGATGAAAGAAGATTTAACAAGGGGGAGAGGAGGTGGGCAGACATACAGAAATGGTAACAAGAGGGTCTGAGAAGTCTGATGATTGCTGGGTGTGAAAGGGAGACTAGGCAGCTCAAAGGGTGAATGATTAACTCCACTGAAAGAAGCATCATACAGAAATCTGAAAGATTGTAAGATGGCAGCCAGTGGGGTGGGTGAGGGCTGCACAACGTTATAGGCATACCTTGGAGACACTGCAGATTTGGTTTCAGAGCACTGCAATAAAGTAACTCGTGCAATGAAGCAAGTCAAATGAATTTTTTGCATAGCAAAGTTATGCTGACACTATACTGTAGTTCATTAAGTGTACAATATCATTACGTTTAAAAACACAAAATACCTTAATTAAAAATACTTACTGCTAGACAATGCTGACCCTCATCTAATGGTCCTAATCTTTCAGTTAGTCCTAATCTTTTTGCTGGTGGAAGGTCTTGCCTCCATGTTGATGGTTGCTGACTGACCAGGGTGGGGGTGGGGGGGTTGCTGAAAGTTAGGGTGACAGTGGCAATTTCTTAAAATAAGATAACAATGACATTTATCACATCCATTGACTTGTTCTTTCACAAATGATTTCTCTGTAGCATGTGATGATGCTGTTTGATAGTATTTTACCCACAGAACTTCTTTCAAATCAGAGTCAATCCCCTCAAACCCTGCTGCTGCTTTATCAACTAAGTTTATGTGGTATTCCAAGTCCTTTGTTGTTATTTCAACACTCTTCCCAGCATCTACACCAGGAGAAGTTTCCATCTCAAAAAACCACTTTCTTTGCTCATCCATAAGAAGCAAGTTCCCATCCGTTAGTTTTATCATGAGATTGCAGCCATTCAGTCACAGTTTTAGACTCCACTTCTAATTCTAGTTCTCTTGCTGTTTCCATCACATCTGCAGTGACTTCCCCCACTGAAGTTTTGAACCTCTCAAAGTCATCCATGAGCACTAGAATCAACTTCTTCCAAATTCCTGTTAATTGATATTCTGATCTGTTTCCATGAATCACGAATGCTCTTAAGGGCATCTAGAATGGTGAATCCTTTCCAGAATGTTTTCCATTGGCCTTGCCCATATTCATCAGGGGAATCACTATCTATGGCAGCCAGAGCCTTACAAAATGTATTTGTTACATAATAAGACACGAAAGTCGAAATTCCTTCTTGATCCATGGGCTGCAGAACGGATGTTGTTAGCAGGCACAGACACAACATTAATCTCATTGTACGTCTCCATCGGAGGTCTTGAATGACCAGGTGCATTGTCAATGAGCAGTAATATTTTGAAAGGAATCTTTTATTCTCAGCAATGGGTCTCAGTAGTGGGCTTAAAATATTTGGGGGGCGCCTGGGTGGCGCAGTCAGTTGGGCATCCGACTTCAGCCAGGTCACGATCTCACGGTCCGCGAGTTCGAGCCCCGCGTCAGGCTCTGGGCTGATGGCTCAGAGCCTGGAGCCTGTTTCCGATTCTGTGTCTCCCTCTCTCTCTGCCCCTCCCCTGTTCATGCTCTGTCTCTCTCTGTCCCAAAAATAAATAAACGTTGAAAAAAAAATTAAAAAAAAAAAAATATTTGGTAAACCATGTTGAAAACAGATGAGCTATCATCCAGGCTTTGGTGTTCCATGTACAGAGCACAGGCAGAGTAGATTTAGCATAGTTCTTAAGGGACCTAGGATATTCAGAATTTTCCATGAGCATTGGCCTCAACCTAAGGTCACTGGCTATATTAGCTCGTAACAAGAGAGTCAGTCTGTCCTTTGAAGCTTGGATGCCCGGCAATGACTTCTTTCCAGCTATGAAAGTCCTAGTTGGCATCTTCTTCTAATAGAATGTTGCTTTGTCTCCACTGAAAATCTGTTTATTGTAGTCACCTTCATGCACTGTCTCAGCCACATCTTCTGGGTCACTTGCTGCAGTTTCTCCATCAGCACCTGCTGCTTCATCTTGCCGCCTTCTGCTAAGGAGGAGGCTTCTTTCCTTAAACCTCATGAACCAATCTCTGCTGGCTTCAAACTTTTCCCCTGCAGCTTCCTCACCTCTCATCCCTCATAGAATGGAAGAGAGTTAGGACCTTGCTCTGGATTAGACTTTGCCTTGAGGGAATGTTGTGGGTGGTTTGCTCTTCTCTCCAAACCACTGAAACTTTCCCCTTAGCAGCAATGAAGCTGTTTCTCTTTCTTATCATTCATGTGGTCCCTGGAGCAGCACTTCTAATTTCCTTCAAGAACTTTCCTTCGCATTCACAGCTTAGCTCACTGTGTGTTAGTTAGGTCTAGTTTTCAGTCTATGTTGGCTTTCAACATGGCTTCCTCAGCTTCCTCATTTCTAGTTTTTGATTAAAAGTGAGAGATGTGTGACCCTTCCTTTCACATGAACACTTAGAGGCCATTGCAGAGTTATTAAGTGGCCTGATTTCAATACTGCTGTGTCTCCAGGAATAGGGGGGCTCCAAGAGAGGGACAGAGATGGGGGAGTGGCTGGTTGGTGGGGCAGCCAGTTCACACCTTGATCTATTAAGTTCACTGTCTTATTACATGAGTGCGTTTTGTGGTGTCCCGAAACAATCACAACAGTAACGTCGAAGATCACTGACCACAGTCTATGATAACAAATACAGTGGTAATGAAAAAGTGTGAAATATTGCAAGAAATACCGAACTGTGACACAGAGCCATGACGCGAGCAGCTGTTGGGAAAAATGGCACCGACAGACTTGCGTGACACAGGAGTGCCACAAACCTTCAATCTGTAAAACACGTAGTATCTGAGAAGCGCAATAAAGCAAGGTATGCCTGTATTTGGGAAAAGTGAGGCAATCTTGAAAAAAGGGAAGTTTTCATGTAAAAATCCAGATTTCTGGCTTTTCTCAAGAAAACGGACAAGATCTGGTGACACCTGGCAACAACGGGGCAGAGTGAGGCAGTGGTTCTCTGATACCCAGGAGCCCCAACCCAAGATCCTGGCCCCTGGAGGCATCTCAGTTTGCTAGCCCTATCTTAGGGGAAAAAAAAAAAAAAAAAAAAAAGTCAGTCTTCAGGATTTCAGATTCCCAGCCCCCAAAAAGGAGTAAGGGGTAAAGGCTGGGCACTTTCTGATATTTGCTTTCCTGGAAATAAAACAGCAAAAAGCCAAAAGTATCATCTCTCACTGCATCACTTGACACTGGGCGGCCAGAGCTGACTCATCCAGCAATCTGGGCTGCTCGTAAGTACTTGGGAGTACAGCTTGCTGATGCGGTCTGAGAGGAAAAACTTCTCAGACTCCAAGCATATGGTCAATTTGGAACAGAGCAGCTCACTTAGCGCGGCTTTCGGCAAGCCACTGCGTCTTTTCTAAGAATTACCGGAGGCATCTGGTGTAGGGAATGGGGACCACGACAGGCTGGGCTCAGTCAGCGACGCAGCAGTGGGCCCGTCCTCATGGGCTTCCCGCGGCCTCACACAGCCTCCCATGACCTCACTCAGCTCAGACTTCTCTCCTGGCTCCTGACCGCCCGGCACACACCTGCCAGTGGACATCCTGCCACCGGCAACTGCCCGCAAGCACGACGCGACCTAACTGATGCCATTCACATTCCTTCTGCGGTGGAAGCTGCCCATACGCACCCGGATGCCCCCCAAAGCCCCTCTTGGTTCTGTGCGTCCCCCCAGGATCTGCACGTTCCAGGTCTTCCTCGGCTATCGTGACTGCCTCTCCGGGATGTGCCCTGGATCTGGAAGTGCCTAGGGTGGCTCGCGGCAAAGGGCTCCTCGGTGCAGGAGTACGGAAGCCGCTTCCCCAGCCTCAAGGTACACTTGCTGCTTCCTGCCGAATCAGGCCAAGGTTGACATCGTACTCTCGCTGGCTTCCTTCCCTTCCCCGTCCCGCGTCCCCACTTCTAACCGAGGCTTCCTGGGAACACTTCCTTGATCCTCTCAGGATCTGTTTCTGGGAAACCCCACGAAGACACAACCCTTCCTCGTCCCCACGCCCCCCCTCCTCCAGTTACCCCTCCGGGTCACCCAGAGTCAAAACTGCACTCGTATCTCGATTCTTCCTCTACCCTCATGCTCTCCCTTTTCAGCTAAATGTTAAAATCCACTATTTCCTCCCATCAGACACATCTCCCATCCATCTCAGCCTACTTCAGTTACCATCCGGCTCCCTCCATAACTGACAGCCTCCTTTTTTCTCCCTCTTAGGTTTTTTTTTTCTTTTTTCTTAGTTTTCTTTTCCTTTGCCTCTTACACTTTGAAAACTCAGCACGACTCTAAGGGTTGCTCCTCCAAAACAAAACAAAACAAAACAAAACAAAACAAAACAAAACAAAACTATTGCAACGGTTCCCCACGGACCTCAGGGTAAATTCAAACTTCTTAGCCCAGCTGTTGGAAGCCTCCTGGTCCAGGCCCTTGTGCTTCTCATGCCTCTTCTCCCTGCTTCCCTCTGACCTTGTGCTCTGGTCACCCCACACCATCCCTGGTCTGCTTTTCTGGGTTCTGGCTCTTCCAGAACCAGTCCGCCTGCCTGGGAGACCCATCTCACCACTTGTTTCCCTGTTCAAATCCACCCATCAGGGCGCCTGGGTGGCTCAGTGGTTAAGCATCCGACTTCGGCTCAGGTTATGATCGCACAGTTTGTGAGTTTGAGGCCGGCAGTGGGTTCTGCGCTGACAGCTCAGAGTCTGGAGGCTGCTTCGGATTCTGTGTCTCCCTCTTTCTCTGCTCCTCCCCTGCTCACACTCTGTCTCTCTCTTAAAAATAAATTAAAAAAAAAATTTAAATCCACCCATCATTCCAGACACAGAGCAAATGGGAGCCACAGAGCCTCCTTTTCTAAAGCACCTCCATTAATAAATTCCGGGTGAGAGGTGAAAACCAAGACCTATTGATTTAGCTGGGCATTCACATAATTTGCATATATATCTGACAACTCCCAGCCCAGCAGAGAAGTTTTTTGAGAGCTCTTTAGAGCCATCTTTGCATAGTGAAGCTACTATCTCACACATTTATCTCAGAGAAATCTGACTGAAGGACAGGCCTGTTTACCACTTAAAACAGCCCAATTGTTCTCAACAGGCAGATGTGTCCCAGAATGGGTGTGAGCCGGGAGGCGAGGCGCGGAGACCTTTCCCTCCACCCAGGTTCCCACAAACGCCTCTGCCTCTGCAGGTGCAAGCACCTCACCCCCCTGTCCCCAGGCGTGATTCTAACGAAGGCTCTTTCTACATGGAACCAACTTACTTCCCCACGGGGTTCACTGTAGGAGACACCCATCTAGTCTAGTCCTGCAGGAAAACATGCACAGATCAGGTAGAGAAATGTTCCAGTATTACTTCGTGGGCTGATAGAGATTCTCAAAGGTAGTTTCCTTTTTTTTTTTTTTTTTTTTTCCTAAGGGCAGTGTTCATTATATGCATTTTCCACCCTCCACAAGGGTTTCTGAATCCCACCGTTTGCATTAGCAGCGCCTGGCTGTGTGCCCCAGCCCCTCACCCTAGACCAAAGGGCACCTGATGAATGTGGACAGAATTCACCAATGTTTGTGGTCCTCTGTACCATATAAGGCAAGATCCCAGGGGACCTGGACCCAAATGGCTTCAATCATGGCTCTACGTGTGAACAATGACAATTCAGCAGCTGAAAAATGGGGCAGCACAATGTGTTTTTGTACTCATGTCTACAACCATAAAATGACCTAGAATTAAACCCATATTCACGAAATACCAGAAGTGACATTGTAATAAGTGACTTCTCTTAGCAAGTTTTGAGATCTTTGGCAACTCATTCTAAGGAAAGCTGCCCCCAAAAATTGAAGGACAACTTAACTGTATTTAGAATTCAGTGAATGAAACTATACTAACTATACCGTCCGTTAAAAATCACTAAGTGTTCCAAGGAAAGAGCTTTGAGAAAGAGTACAAATTCTCTTTCTACTTATTCATTAAATATTCCGTATTCAGCTATTCATTCTTGAGTCAGTTTTCAAAGTAAATTCAACACACCTAGGATCAAGAACAATTTGTACTTAGGTGTATGGGTTGGCCTGACATCTTAAAATGAAAGGGTGGGTATCAGAATTTTCAAGAAAAAAGATCAGGCAATCTTCCGTGGATTTAAGTAAGGTTTGTCAAAATGGTATAGGGCTCAGAGAAATACTACTGTGCTGAGCCTTTGGAAAAACTCATTAATGATCCAGTTAGACCGTCAACGATGCTCACAAATTATCCAAACTCCATGAGAAAACATTTCATTATAAGATTTAAATACACTCCTCTACCCCTTGCACATTACTCCTATTTTTGCCCCAAAGAAATCAGGACCACGTTAAAAGCTCTTTCTTCCAGAAACACTTCCTTGGTTTCCTTTCCAGCAGGAGGTGACTTCTTTTTCCAAACTCCCACGGCATGCCTTATTTTCTCAGTTGCTTTTTAAGTGTATTTATTTATTTTGAGAGAGAGAGAGAGAAAGAGAGAAAGAATGGGGGAAGAGAGAGAATCCCAAGCAGGCCCTGTGCTGTCAGCCTGGATGTGCTGATCATGCCCCTGATGTGGGGCTTGAACTCACAGACTATGAGATCATGTGGATCATGCCCCTGATGTGGGGCTTGAACTCACAGACTATGAGATCATGACCTGAACTGAAACCAAGAGTTGGGACACTTAACTGACTGAGCCACCCAGGTGCCCCCTATTTTCTCAGTTAAATCGCAGGTATCTGGAAGGCAAGCTCCGTGTCCAGTTGAACCTCGCAACTTCTACCTCCCCACCAAGTGGAGCTCCTAGGAAAAAACCTTACAAAGAATACGTGTTCAGTGAGTGTTTGCAAATGAATGAGGGAGTGAGGGAGTGAAATGAGTGCAAGCCTGCATGGTTCTATTCTTTTTCCTGGTCTGGCTGCAGATCCCAAAGGCCAGTTATTTGCTAAAAACATTATGTTCACCTTTCAAACGTATTAAGATTCATATCCAAGTTTCAAGTAGTCATCCCATGGTAATTCTTGCAAACGAACTTGATTTGGACTGATGGTACTCTAAAAAGTTTACCTACAGCTCTATCAAGATGGTCCACTTAGAAAAAATATTAACCAGGCATTTACTTCATCTTTGAGACCTAACTTACTTCATTTAACAGCATCTACAGCTGTCAGAACTTTGGCAGACTTTATGAAAAATATCATTTTCACTGTCTTTATTAAAGATTAATCATGTACTTCCTTTGTTTCATTTCTACTACATAAACTCCCTACTGGTACAGGAAAAGCTCCACTGGTTTTTGTTTGTTTGTTTGTTTATAGCACAAGTGGGGGAGGGGCGGGGGGGGGGGTGCAATCCTAAGCAGGCTCTGGGCTGCCAGCACAGAGCCTGACCAGAGTTCAGTCTCATGAACCCTGAGATCGTGACCTGAGCTGAAACCAAGAGTCTAGGGGACACTTAGCCGATAGAGCTACCCAGGCGCCCCTGTTTGTTTGTTTTTAATAGTGTGGTGTCTTTTCTCAGTTGCAAACACACATGGTTATTGTGTTTGTTATGAGAAAATGCCTGTCCTTTAAAATGATATCCTATAATGATCCTGCTTCTCACCCCCACTCCTCCCACCCAATACTAATGGGGAATGGATGTGGGGGAAATTCTGTCATTTTTGCCAAGAGAATGGCAAATTACCACTGTCATTACCATGGCTTTAGCAATTTCCTTTAAAAAAACAAACACAACAGGGTGGGGGTGGGAGCAGCTTCAAAGATGCAGCACAAAGTTACCCAAGGAATTTCTTGCTCTGATTCTGCTTGTTAAGAACCTGGAATGTTCCTTAAAGTCATCCAGGCAGGTGGTCCAGGCACTGTAGACCAGAGTGAACTCGAACCCAAGGAGAATGCCATCTTCTCTTACTTAAAAACCCTCAAGCACACCCGTGTCTCATTCTTCTTAATAGCTTGACCCATTTTCCTTTTCTGGAAAGTAAGTTCATTAGCTCAGGGACTGTCCTCAGTGGAAGTAAAAAAACCCCTCTTGAACACTTCAGCTCCACCACTGGCTGATAATGGACTATTCCCAAAAGTGAGGGTTCTTCATCCTTAAGAGGAGCTTTCTCACCCACTTCATCTGATCAGATAATTGAGAGTAAGTTCGGGCCTTGCAAATCATTTAGTATCAGAAAAATCTACAAATGTGCCCCTGACACTACAGCACTCACTGACAGCCAGGTCAGCATAGAGCACAGGCCCTCCAACCACAAGCATGTTCCTTCTCATCTTTTCCAGTTCTCAAAACTCTCCCTGGCAGTGAAGGGGCAATCCCCAGGAATGCAGGTGACTGTCAGGTACGGAGTGGGACAAGAATTAGTCAGGTCCTCTAACCCTTGCTGCTCTAAGTGTGATCTATGGACCAGCAGCATCGATACCATCTAGGAATGTGTTAGAAATGCAGTCTCAGGGCGCCTGGGTGGCTCAGTCGGCTTAAGCAGTTAAGGGTCTGACTTCGGCTCAGGTCATGATCTTGTGGTTTGTGAGTTTGAGCCCTGCGTCAGATTCTGTGCTGACGGCTCAGAGCCTGGAGCCTGCTTCAGATTCTGTGTCTCCCTCTCTCTCTGCCCCTCCCCGGCTCATGCTCTGTCTCTCTCTCTCTCTCTCTCTCAAAAATAAATAAACATTAAAAAAAAAGAGAAAGAAATGCAGAGTCCCAGGCCCACCTCCAGACCTGCACTTGAACAATATCCCTGGAGATTCACAGGAGGCACATCAAAGTTTGAGAGGCAGTACTCCACAGCAGGAAAAAAAAAAACAAAACAAAACATATCTTCACATTTAGAGTCAAATTCATTTATGATGTGCTGAGTTCATGGCAAATCCCTGACAGTGGAATTACACAAGAGGGATGCTCTTGTAACCTGGCCAAAGTGGACTTTCCCCGCTAAACATCAAGGCCAGTGGCATGAGGTAAGGAACAGAAACACTGATGCCCAGTGTATGCCTTGTGTAACCTGGAAGGCACATGGTAGGTTGGTTTTATTTTGTTTCCTTTCTGAAATTCTGACTTCTTTGAGACTGAGTGGTAAAAATGGAGGAAGGTGGAATGATGAAATTACTTCATCTAAAAATCAAAGGTATCTTCCCCACTTTTGTTGGGAAGGAGTTGTCCACAAGAATCCTGGGTGCAGGAACACCTCAGGTACCTCACATCAGGGTTCAGATGCAGGTCTGGGAGTCAGCCTGCCTGGGACCAGTCAGAGCTCTGCTTGCTGCCATTTGTGTGACCTTGACAGAGAAGTCAACGCCTGGGCCTCAGCTTCCTTACTGCTAAAATGGAAAGAAAAAAAGTACCTGTTTCAAAGGCTGCTTATGGGAATGAAATGACACCTACAAAGCCCGGCACACAGTGAACACTTGGTACAAGGGACCTATAAATAATCAGGCATATCCTATGTGTTGGTGGAACCTAAAACCACTATGGCTCCCAGAATAACGCTCTCTTGTGACTGACCCAGATATACAGCAAATTGACATAAAGAAACCAATACTCAGAAAAGACAGACTTGAGAAAAGTTTTACTCTACACAAACTATGGTAATTCTGGACATTAGCAAAGGTGCCTGCCATCTCTAACTTCAAACTCTAATGCATGTTGACTCCGACTAAGAGCCCAGAGCTTGATCAGCCATGAAGAAATGAACTCTACTGGCCAGGAAGGAGGAGCCCATCTTAGACACTCAGCCCTCTGCCTCACAGCTGGCCTTGGTGAGCTCACTAGCCAGGTGTCTATCTTCCAGGCAGAGAGAAAGAGAAGCAGTCACTCTGCCCTCTCGCTTTTTAAACTATACCTCATGTCATCATTCCTCCCATGATAGTTGGCCAAAGGACAGATCTGATTCCTCTCGCCAGACTTTATTTCACAATGAAGCACAAAAACATAACGTGTTTACTATCCCACCTTTGTTGTTAAAAACAAAAAATCACTTAAAATTAATACTGCTCCTTTTGAGAAACCAACCTCAACCTCTCTTTGCCTAATTAGACCCAATAAGAGCATAAGAATAAGCATTCAGCTGGGCAAGCCGTACTGGAAAACATCCTCAAAGTCTTGAAAATCAAAATGAAGACCAAATCAATCACAGCACTTGATTCAAGTGGCTTTTGTTTCTCCTCCCTAGTGACTGACAGAACTTATGGTAAGTTTAAAATATCCAATATCTCTACAGTTTTGAGGAAGATATTAAGTTTGCATATAGCCTCTAAAAAAATAATTTTGGGGAGCCTGGGTGCCTCAGTTGGTTAAGCATCTGGCACTTGGTTTCAGCTCAGGTCATGATCTCATGGCTTCGTGGTTTGAGCCCTGCTTGAGATTTTCTCTCTCTCTCTCTCTGCCCCCTCCACCCCCCCAACTCTTGCTGTCTCTGTCTCTCTCAAAATAAATAAGTAAAGAAACAAACAAACTTTTTAAAAAATTTATTTATTTTTGAGAGACAGAGACAGAGAGAGTAAGCCAGGGAGGAGCAGAGACAGAGAGGGAGAGAGAGAATCTGAAGCAGGCTCCACACTGTTAGCACAGAGCCTGACGTAGGGCTGGAATTCACAAACCGTGAGATCATTACCTGAGCCAAAAACAACAGTCAGACACTGAACCAACAGAGCCACCCAGGCGCCCCTACAAATAAATAAACTTAAAAAAAAATACTGTGTTTTGCAGCCATGCATTTGAGATTAATAGTATGATGCTTTTACCAGCTACATCATTCTGGGAGTACACCTCTTCAGAGGAGGCATTTTTCTAGTGGAGTGTAATCCAAAAAATTAAAGGAGGGACAGGATGTGATACGGAGTCAGGCGTGGACAGTCACAGGACACTATGAAACTCCTCTCTGGCTGTCTAACACTTTGCCTTACCTGTCAGAGGGCAGAGGCCCTGAGAACGTCATGCAAATTTCAAATATATTCTCCACCCCTCGTCTTCTCACTTTCCCTCCTCCATTCAACACGCAACAGCCTCGTAATGCTAAGCTAACCATTGACCCTCAGAAGACTTACCTATCAGTTTTCTTGATCAGGATGGCCCTGAAGATGTGCTCTAGGGGTGTTTTCTCCCGCTCGTGGGTTGGCTGCACGAAGGGGTGCAGGGCCACTAGTGAGAAGCCTTGCTGATACAGTTCCAGGAGCTGGGCGGGCAGGTCGTGCAGGGAGGCCAGCCTCACTGCTGAGGACCGCGGGAGCTCTGCTGTAGATGGAAAGAGGAAAGGCTCATCAGGGACCCAACAAAACTGCCCGCTCTCCCCCACCCAAGTCCCTCTCCCCTTGCCCTTGCAGAGACCTCCAGGTCACCTCTTGCTAAGAGCGAGTTTATTCCTGTCTTAACTACTGCCTTCAAAGAGAACTTAAGGCAGCAGGTTATTTCCCAACTCCTCTCAAGGCATTGCTGACTAGATGTCTTAAACCTAGAAGTCAGTCTTTTCAGAGGTCACATTGGAGGAGTCATTTCCATCCCTCCAAAAATTAAAAAAGAAAAGAAAAGAAAAGAAAAAGAAAGAGGAGGAGGAAAAATATGAAATTGCACGCAAATATAAAATTTCCAGGTGGCAAAAAGCAGTATTAACAAAGTCAGAAGACAAACTGGAACAAATTTTTGTGACACTTAAGACAAAGAGGTAACTTCCTTAATTTGCAAAGAAACTACAGGAAGAAAGAAAGAAAGAAAGAAAGAAAGAAAGAAAGAAAGAAAGAAAGAAAGAAAGGAAGAAAGAAAGAAAAAAAGAAAAAAAGAAAGAGGAAAAGGGAGAAGGGAGGAAGGAAGTTAGGAAGGAAGGAAGGAAGGAAGGGAGGGAGAGAGAGAGGGAGGGAGGGAGGGAGGGAGGGAGGGAGGGAGGGAGGAGGAAAAATACGAATAGGCAACTGCCTAAAATTAGACACAAAAAGCTAGTCAATATTTGAAAAAACACTCACATTTACTCAACATTAGAATTATGAATATCAAAACAAGTATTTTTCACCTACAGAATTATTTTAAGATTTGGATTTAAAACAATTCTTTGAGAAGGACAGACAAGATTCAAAAATCAAAAGCTGTAAGCATATACATAATTAAAAGTATACATCCCAGCCCGGTCCCCCTTCAGGCTTTCTCCCTAAGGGCAATCAGTATTATCCATTTTTTGTATACACATTAACAATTGCTGAATTCATACACAAGTAAAGTCTATATGTCTCCCTCTCTTTTTATACAAATGGTAGCACAGTGTTACACATTTCATTTTTTATTAATTTTTATCAATTGACGGTATACTTTGCTTAGAAAGCATTCAGTAGTAGCACACAGAATTCTTCATTCCTCTTACAGATGAACAGTGTTCCTTTGTATGATGTACCACAGATTAATCAAACTGTTGCTTTTATAAGTAATGCTGACGAAAATTACGCTCCTACATAATTTCACATGTGCTCACATATAATACATCATACCTAGGAATTCCATACCTAGGAATTTGCTAGACCAAAGATAAATGCACTGTAATTTTCTCAGATATTGCCAGATTTCTTCCACAGGGTAACATGGATTTACCACCTCCCCCCACCCAGCGATGTACAAAGGTATTTCTTTTTCCATGCCCTGGCAAATCTCATAGTGAAAAAATGATCCCTGTGGTGGTAATCTGTATTTCTCTCATTATGTAACTTGTATTTTTTTTTTTTTTTTTTTTTATTGAACATGTCATGTTTTAAATACTGTCTGTGTCGCCTTTTCTGTTAACTATAATCTTTGCCCTAGTTTTCTGTTGGGTTACTCGTCCTTTTTCTATAGGTTTGTAGAAACTCTTTATACATTAGGAGATTTAGTTCTTATTCGTGATATCACTTGCAAATATTGTTCCCAATTTATTGTTCGTTTTTTGACTTTGCATAAAGTGGGTCTTGTCATGAGGAATTTTTTTTTTATGAAGTGGAATTTCTCAATCTTGTCTCCAATGACTTCTGAGTTTTGTATCAGAGCAGAGACATCTGGTATTATAAAACGATTCTCCTGCTACTACATATTTCATTTTTTTGGATATGAATCTTTGATCCAGTTTGGAATTTATTCAATATGAATTCAATATTCTACCCCCCCATGTTTATCCATTTTTTCCCATTAGTTTGAGATGCTACCTTTATCATATATTATATTCCTGAATATATTCAAGTTTATGATTGTCCTCTACTTATCTATTTTAACAATTTTAACGTTACATTTTAATATCTGGTCAGGCTATTTCCTGAAACTTCTTATCTTCCTGTTTAGTTTCTGAATCTTCTTGTCTGTTATTTTTTTTTTTTTTCTAAATCATCTTTTAAATCAGCTCATCAAACCTTCCTTCCAAAAAAAAAAAAAAAAAAAAACCCAACTCCTAGTGATATTATTTTTGGATCATGTTCAAATTATAGCTTAACTGAGGGAGAATGGATATTTTCATCATATTACAAGTTCCCATCCAAGAACAAGGCATAATTTTTGTTTATTCAAGACTTCTTTGGGGTCCTTCAGGCACTTATTAAAGTTTTCTTCACATAGATATTGTACACTTAACAAGTTTATTTCTACTAATATTGCTATTGGAATAATAGACTTTTTGCTTTTTACTTCTATGCTATCCATTGTGGGCAAGAATGTTGGGGAAACAGGCATGCTCATCATGGTTGATCGGGTAAACTTTTTTGAAGGGGAATATGATGCTTGCCTTCCAACCTAAAAGTACACACACCCTTTGTCCAACAACCCCTCTACCGGATACTGCATCTATGGCTGGACTCCTAGATGTTTTTCAGGCTTTACGGACAAAGATACTACAGATATGTTCACATAGCAAAAACGTGGAACCAAGTAGTTCTTCATTGGAGAGCTGGCTAAATAAACGCTGGGACAGTGATGAATCCTATGGGCTATTTAACAAGATTAAGGTAAATCTGTTATGTGCTGATGGCAACGTGTCCAAGATAAATTATTAAGAGGCAAGGTGTCAAGTGTTTATCCTATGCTAGTCTTGTATAAAAATAGAGAGATAATCTTTTTTAGAATAAAATTTTTTTTCTGAAAAAAATCACAAAAATATGACTATTGGAGAAAAGGGCTGGAGAATAGAGGGAAGGATGGAAAGGTAGCTTTTACTTTCTTTTGTACTTGCAGTAGGCACTGTTACCATCCATCAGGGTCATTGGGTGGAGGGTTGATAAGACATTTAAAATTTTCTGATTTATATGTAAAAACATTATCTGAAAGTTCTTTATGTATTTTTTAAAATAATGTGTTATTTTAAAACACAATCTTAAAAACAAATCTAGGGGTACTTAAGAACACTACTTAACATCAGCCACTGTAGCTCTCATTTCCATACATCATGCAAGAAATTTACAGGAAAAAAAAATCTATAGCAATGATTCACTCTAAAGCAGTGCCCAGCATCCTGGAGAAACCTTCATTAATAACAGTGACAAAGCGAAGATTGGCCAGGAAAGCAGAAAAGTATGACATCTTTTCCCTTGAACGGTACATTCTGGACATGCTGCTCGACCAAAGATCTGGAGACAAGTCTGGTAAAGAACGCTGAGCCCCTCCGAACTCCGCGCACAGAAATCTGAATTCCACGCACAGAAATCTGTCAAGCAACTTCTTAGACCCAGGCAAGGAGACCCCCACCGTGGATCCCTGCTCTAAAGTGTGCTCCTTGACCCATCAGCAGCAGCACGGAGGAGCACATTAGAAATGGAGACCTTGGGGCCCCACCTCAGACCTGCTGAATCAGAGTCTGAGTGATCTGTACCTTCCCAAGCCCTCCAAGAAACTCTGAGGCTGAGAGCTACTGTCCAGAGGGTTCCTTTGGCCCTCCTCCAACCACTCTCCTCTCCTCTCTGAGGGCAAGGAAACAGTGGACCTAGGGACACGTACCCACCTGTCATCCATAGCCCAACTTCCCACAGCCAAGACCTGGAATTCTCTGCCCTTAGAGCCCAGGGCCCACTTTGGGGGATTGGACAGGCTTCTCCAATCTGCAGCAAGGGTGGATGGTGCCCCAATGTGTGCATCCGCAAGCCCAAGGGAGGGCAGGGAGACACCCCTACAGCCGCAAATTTTAGGGGCACCAAAAACTCAGTAAGAAAGATCAATAAAAATTTAATGCAATATGTTACAAAGTGAAAATTCATGCAAGAAGTCTACAACAAACAAAATATCCAAAATTTTAATAAATACAGGATCAGTATTATTGATTTTTCCTTTTGCCTCAAGCTCCAATACGGCTTAGCACCACACTGTTACTGATCTTGTCTTCTTAAAAAATGTTGCCTCTCGGGGCGCCTGGGTGGCTCAGTTGGTTAAGCGTCTGACCTCAGCTCAGGTCATGAACTCACAGTTCGTGAGTTTGAGCCTCACATCAGGCTCTGTGCTGACGGTCAGAGCCTGGTGCCTGCTTCAGATTCTGTGTCTCCCTCTCTCCCTGCTCCTCCTCCACTTGCACTCTGTCTCTCTCTCTCTCTCTCAAAAATAAATAAACATTAGGGGCGCCTGGGTGGCGCAGTCGGTTGGGCGTCCAACTTCAGCCAGGTCACGATCTCGCGGTCCGTGAGTTCGAGCCCCGCGTCGGTCTCTGGGCTGATGGCTCAGAGCCCGGAGCCTGTTTCCGATTCTGTGTCTCCCTCTCTCTCTGCCCCTCCCCCGTTCATGCTCTGTCTCTCTCTGTCCCAAAAATAAATAAACGTTGAAAAAAAAAAATTAAAAAAAATAAATAAATAAACATTAAACAAATTTTTTAAAATAAAAATGTTGCCTCCTTCGCCTCACCCTAGCGCTGGCTCAGGCCCAACATGTCTTGCACTTTTTCTCCTGGGCCCTGCAAATGACAGGAGCAGGTCTGTTATGTAGGGTGTCAAGGGAACAGGGGCAGGTTTCTTCTGCTATCAAGAGATTACAAAGCAACCGAACTGAACGAGCATAACTGTGTGTGGCACAGAGGCCTGTGGTTTCGTCTGGAAAACGTAATGGACTTTTGGTAGGAGGGCAGGCCTTTTGGGGCGGGTAACTTCACGACAGCGATCAAACCCCAAAATGCTAGGCAGCACTAAGCTCCCCTCCTCTCTGATAAGAGTGTGTAGGAAGAGCATCTGTGAGTCAACCAGTATGAGACCCTCCCACTCAGCCAGTCTCCACAGTGTGGTGTTTTGTGAACGCGCCAAGTATTTCAAGCTCTTACTGCTGTAATAAAATAAGCCTTTACTAAGATTCTGATAATTTATGTATTTGTTCCCCCTTACGCATCACGCTCTAATAAAAAGAAATAAAAGCAGTCTGTACGTTTGGAAAATTTGGGATTCTAGCTACATTCCTCCCTGGCGATAATCCTGGGCATGTGAACACACGGTTTCCTTGTTTAAAAAATGGAGATAATGACATCGTACAGCGGCTGTAAGAATCAAACGGGATGATGTGTGTGTAACGGATAAAGCTCCAAAGTATCATTCTCAGTGGTGCTGGCAGTGGTGGGTGGGGAGTTGGTCAGGGATATAGGTCAACTGAGGCTGGTGATGACAGTACAGTGCTGGGCCACTAAATTGTTTCCCATTTCCACCCACAGCCCTTACCCTCCAGGCTTGCAAATCAGTGCACTCAAAACATTGGGCGATCAACCACTTTATAGTTAAATGCTTCCTGAATAAAACATAGTATCTTTAAAATTTTTATCTTAAAATCTAAAGATGTATCTCTTGTCAAAACTCAGCAATTTTATGGCTTTAATTTTTGGTATGCATGCTGTCAAAGCAAGTTTAGCTTCATGGTTAAAAAACAAATAAAAATTAATCTCAACAATCTCATCGCAATAAAATAAAACCAGGCTCTTATTGTAAATATGATTAAAGGCCTTAATTTCTTGTTTCTGTTTGAACCTTAACCTTCAGAAAAACCCTAGTTCTTATAAACTGACCAATCCCCCACTATTATTACTAGAAAAATAAAGAAAGGAATGACTTCTCTGTGTGGATGGACATACCAATTGTAGCCTCTTGGTCTCTTTCTCACCCCACCCACCCGGATAACCTCTCCATTATTTTTGTTTTGTGAGATTTGCCTGACTTCGTTTACAAATTATGTAACCTTGGACAAGTCATCTTAACTCCCACCCCATCTCCTGGGTCTGTTGTTTATAAAATGAAGACCCTGGAGAGGTAATTCTGAAAGGAACTTCCAGCATTAAAATGCAATGATTTCATTACTTCAGTTTGAAGAGTAACGTACCAGTTCCTAATTAAAAGGTGATACTGGATAATATAATAAATGTCCGCAGTGCAAACCGAAGAGTTCCCCTAACCTAGAGCCAAAATGGGAATACGGAATACCCACACGTGCGAGTGGGTGGAGAGATGGATAGAGAGGCAAGAAAATAATCTGTTGCCACTATGACCGAATAAAAATCACTGCTGTCTTTGAGGGTCCCAGTCTTCTGCCCATCCCAGGGATGAGAAAGGATTCTGCCTGTTCTGACTGTCCCTGGGAGACATTCAGGGGCATTCCAGGGAAGAGATGCCTGCACAGTCATAGGAGAGAAAAGGGGTATTCTAACAAGTATGTCTGGAGACAATGGGTTCCCTCTTTCCTAGTGGAGAGCTATAAAGAAAACAGTATCCGTTACCTGAAGTTACTTTGACTTCCTGGGCTTTTATGAGGCCACTCCAGGACTGAACCCATAAGCCACCTCATCATAAATTGAAATTTCTAATTATAATCCTTCATATTCTGAAGATGAGGGGCACAGATGATGCTTTCTTGGCCAATGTTACTTCAGTCTGAGGAAATGCCACTGTTAGGGCCCAATGTCCATCTGAAGATCATACTTTCCTCTCTCTCCACTTTCCAATCTGTCAAGTTCCAAAGTCTTTTTTATCTACTGTGGTCAGTCTGCAAACCTGAGGACCAGGCTGGACGCCCCGGTGCTCCCACTCAGGGAGCCGTGTCTTCATCCTACACAAGGACTTGGATGCCACTGCTGTACAAAGCCCAGTTCTCCAGCTGGCTTCTCCCACTAGCCTGGGTGGGGCTGGCTCTTATCTCATGACCTGGTAGAGGGCCTGGGGCAGATCCCAAGGCCAGGGCCCAGATGGACAAACAAACAAGAGACACAGCCATGGGAGGAACAATGGATACCGAAGCCCCCTCTCACCCAGAGGGCAGTATCATGCCTTTCAGCCTGCTTATTGCCAATGGGAATGTGGGCCCAATGGTGCCAAAACTTCTCATTCTTACCTTCAAGAACTCAGAAATCTTGGTCTTCATAGAAACTCTCCTAATCTTTAGATTTGGCAAGTAACTCTCATTTTATTTCCAAGTCCATATGGCCCAAAGCCAAGGCATGGTAGGTTGCAGACTGGATGGGGCATTTGATAAATGTAGGGGGATAGATGCCCCCTACTCCTTCCTATCCCTGATCATAGCGTTGTCAAGGCACGCTGTAAGCCTCGGTCACATACTGAAGAGCTTGTGATTCCATTCATTCCCACATCATCACTATTTATATCAGTTTTCAAGGATACACCTGCAGGTATTTGACACAGCCCTCTATTTCCCAATTCTTCTCTCCTCTACACTGATGTAAAGATGAACAAAATGTTTAGAACTATATAGTTTTTTGGGAACTATATAATTACATTTTGAATTCCTTGGAAATATTTTTTTTTCCCTCACTCAATTACCAATAACAGGCTTTTGATTAAAAAAAAATATCAAAATATAGAAAGCACTGCCGGAAAGGTATTTTGGGTGGCATGAGAGCCCAAGGTCTTTTAGAATAAGTGTTCTGTTTTCCTTTCAGAAAATAACTCCATATAAATAAATAAACCATTATTCCAGGACTTAAAAAAAAAAAAAAGGGAATGAAAACGGGGGAGGGGGGGACCTAATCCACAAAACCACACATTTCTTAACACTCCTGGGATGAAGGAGATTTTGTTTTTGCTATGACTATGTTTTGTTTAGCAAAAACATTCCGCAGCCCCACTTATTCCCCGGACACGAAGCCCTGCAGACATCTGCAGAAGAGCCAAAGGGACGGCTTTGCTCCTTCAAACTTTATTGCTGGGAAAGCGCCAGGTTCCAAGGCAAGAACAAAACCACTGGCATACAGCAAGCCGCCACTCATTTCTCTCCTCTGTACGGCAGGCAACGGCACGCTGAACTGCAACAGCTTCTATTATTTTGCTCAGCAATCATCTGTGACTTTAACCTAATTATTCAAAGTCCAACTCTGCTTTTCTAATTACATCTGCTAATGGATCTGTCAATACCAGAGAGCGAAACACAAGAGGACCGACACCATCTCCCCCGGGTAATTTCCCTCACAGGTAAAGCTGATAATGACACTGTTCAACCAAATCTCTCCCTCTTTTTTTTTTTTTTTTTTTTTTTTAAAGTTCCTTGAAGGCCATTATTTCTATAACATCAGTCTGCCTGGGCTTTGCAGTAGATTCAATTTAGCGAAACACTAAAATCAATCATTTTTCAAATGTGGGTTTTTTTTTTTTTTATTGTATAGGTAAAGAATAGGAATTCGATTTTTTAAAATAATGTGTGCAGCCTGAAGGCTTCTATCTGTGTCATTTCTAAATCTGAAGAATAAGTTACAACTATCGTTTTCAGGCTTTCCAAATTCAGATTTCTGTCATTGTCTTATCACATAAATTCATGTTTCTGAAACTTAAGAAAAAAAATAAAACATAGCCAGGCTCAGGAGACCACACTACTAACACACTGTTTATTCTTTTTTTTTTTTTAATTGAGGTGAAATTCACATAACATAAAATCAACCATTCTAAAGTGAATAATTCAGTGACGTTTAGTACGTTCGCAATGTTGTACAACCATCATCTCTGTTTCTAAAACATTCTCCTCACCCCAAAAGGAAACCCCATACCCGGTAAGCAGTTCCCTATTCCCCTCTCTGGCAACCACCAATCAGCTTTCATAAAACACAGCTCTTAACACCTTACCTAAATCATGGATAAAGTCAAGGGGAAAATCTCAGTACGACTAAAAGCACTTTTTAAAGCTTATTTAAACCTAGGATTCTACAGGCCAATCATGGAGGAGTTGGCCAAGCAACAAAGGCCTCATCAAATGAGTTCTTAAGTGCATGCCACCAGACCACAAGTGACTGTGAAGCATCAGACTGTCAGACTGCTGTGACCACAGGGGTGTGTGCGTGTGTGTCTGTGTGTATGTGTGGGGGTGTGTGTGAAGGGAAGGGTGGAGGGAGAGGGGGAGATCAAGTTGTTATTGGCTTGCTTGTCATTTCAAAGGATCACACGCAGTCACTGGATTACACACATGCAACATCACACTGTAAAAAATTCAGTGTCTAGGACTTTGTAAGGAGAGTGCTGAATAATTCCCATTGACCGTACCCATTAATCAAACCCAAAAGACGGCGTTCCCGCTCATCTCACTGGTCCATTTTGTCAGAGAAGACACAGGCTAAGATTCATCAAGAAAGCTTTTCCAGAAACACCAGGCCTCAAGCTGCTTGGACTTCACAGTGGGGTATTCAAATATTAAAAGCAACCGGCTAGAAACTGAAGTTGGAGTATTAATAAAATATATCACACGCTTAAAAATACTTTTTATGGTGAAGGGGAGAAGCAAAGGATCACCGAGTCTTCAGAATTTCTATTCAAACTGGTCCATGCCAAATCCAAGGAGAGCTTAGCATGAGGCGGAAGGGAAGCTACTTGTCAATATTTTATGCCATTTTCCTAATTGAGCACGATATCCTGAGAGCTGACGCTCCGGGTAGTTCTCTTTGATTCTGAGAGTACAATAAACTGATTGCATCCAAGACCAGCCACTAATGAATATGTACAAACAATATGGAAATGAAACTGTTTAGAATGTAAATGGGACCCTATATGGATTTCTATGATAAAGTCTGAAGACTCTGTATAAAAGTAATCAGTACTGAAAATATAACGCCACTGTGGCCAAGTTCTCAGAGTAGGCACAGCAGAAAAATAATGCATCTTTGCAAGGAGCTGTGGGGACTCTCAGTTTCAACTAAGAAGCGTGATTGCTCTCGTACTTTCTCATTCAGGTGTGCTGAAAGCCAAGAGGCTAAAGCAAAGGGGCACCTTAAATGGGTAGCACACTGAGCCAGCAAACACATTCTGACTCTGGCTCGTCACCCCACACACGGTCTCGCCCATCCAGCTCGTGGGGCAGTCCCATTAGAGCCAGGCGGTCAGTCAGCTCTTTCGGAACAAGAAGGGACATGGTGCTTTTTTCAAGTCTGAAACAGCCGAGGGCCATTTTAATTCCTTCCCTACGTGCACATGATGAAATCCATCAACAGCAGAATGGCTGAATGAATACACTATGGCTCATCCAATACTATAGACTATTAAGTAGCAATTTTAGAAATGAGTTGGATCCATACCTCTGACCTGGAGGAAAAATCAAGGGTTGATATGACAATGAAAGCAAAGGAAGTATATAAAAATTCCACTTTGCAGAGATGACCAAATAATGACAGGACAAAGTCTGTGGTTATACACAAGAAGTGATGGGGAATCTTAACCCCAGGCAGAACAAAATGGAAAAAAAAAGAAATTTCCCAAAAAGTATGGTGCCCCGAGGGTATGTGCACACTTCAGTTTGGCATTTATGCAGAGCACAAGGGAATACTACTATTTCTGTTTACCTTGAGTTATTATCACAAGGATCTCAACTCTGTAATAGAGTTTCACACTGGTATATCAATAAACTCTTTACTTAGGAGAATTTTTTAAAATTTCCGAATATAGTAATATAAACAATATATAAAACAATGCACTCTGGAAACTGTTGGAAAGCACAAAAATGCCCCATGTGCAGGAACAGTTTCAAGATCTTATGGCAAGAATAAATTCTATCCTCTGTGGGCTTTGTACAACTCCTACCCACAAAGGAAATCAACTTGTTGGTTCAAAGGCACTACCCCCAGACACACGAGCAAATTCAACTCAGTAGACTCTCCTTGTCCTCGCTGTAGTGGAGACATACCATATGTTCGGTGGCACAGTCACAAAGACATTCGTAAGACTTACAAAAAGCTCCATATATTAGAAATGTATTTTAATAAATAATACTTATGCATATGACATCACGAAAGATTCAACAAAACTCAAATGAGAATGGGGTCAGACAGTTCTCTTACTCTAAAAAAGGCTTCCACACCTGCATTTTCAGCTTTGCATGAACAATTACTGCGTTCATGCGCAAACTCCCAAATTGGTGCATGGAAATAGAATATTGTACACACAAGTTGAGCAGCCCCGGGCTCCGCTAACCAATTTGCATGCAAAATTGTCATCAGCACTCTCTGGTTTATTTTTTGCCTATGGAAGAGATGGGGGTCTATGATGCCTCAGGAGGCCAATTTTAAGAGGCATTTTGGTTCCCACTATAAAAATGGAGTCCCAAATAGTATCTGAGGTCTATGCACGCATGTGTGTCCCTCCAGCTGCCTTCTCACAGATTCCAGTGGAGGAAGAGAAAAGCTGGAGGGTGAGATCAAGTAGAATAGTTACATAAGAGTAAATGGCCAAGGAAGGTTCTCCAGAATAATAAAACAGAAAAGAAATGTAAGGGGGGGGGGAGTTTTTATTTACATCCAGAAACATGTCGTCTACCAACAACAGTTGGCACAAGAAGGGAAAGATGGATTTTAACCAGGAAGGAGCAAAGATTTTCCTGACTTGCCGGTGAGAATTTATGGAAATGGACCACCAGGAAGTGTGGCCTTTGGGATTGCCAAAGAGGGTGCGCGATAGGCATCTATTTGCTTAGAAGGCATCTTCAGGTTTTCACTAACATTTCTTCCCACCCCCCTCTCCCTCCTGTCTTTCTTCCCTTCACACATCACTGCTGAGCACCTGAAATGTGGTTAGTGTGAACAGAGATGTGCTTTAAGTGTAAAACACACACAATTTCAAAGACTTCACATGAAAAAAAGAATATAAAGTATCTCGATACAAATCTGGTATTGATTACATGTTGAGATGATAATATTTTGAATACACTGAGTTAAATAAAACATACTGAAATTAATTTACCTACTAATTACTAATGAATTTACCTATTTTAATTTTTTAATTTGAAATTTTTACTGGAAAACTTTAAATTACATCCAGGGCCCACATTATATTTCTACGGGGCAGGTCTGTCCTAGAATCTTTTGTTTTAAATTAGACTCATTTTTTTTCAGTCCAAAAAGCATGCTCCCTTCTCCACCTTTATTAAGGTGTCAGTTTAATTCATTACTAAGCATCCTTTAGCTCCAATTATGAGTAAGGTCACTTCTTTTCCCAAAATAAGCCTGTAACACCAAGGAGTGGGGGGAAAGCTGCAACAGTATGTATAGTGTGGGATCAAATGGGTAATCTTCCTTCATGTATACTAAATTTTTTTTCACTAGCTGTCACTATTCCAAGTTGGAGGAAGAAAGCAAAACTTGGTACTGCCTTCCTGTTTGATGTTTTGGTCCCCTGAGACCCTTAAATCCCTGCTCTTCGAGAATCTCTAGTAACACAGTCACACTTCCAAAGTGTTTACCTCTCTGGAGCAAGTGGGTTCTCAACATTTTTCTGTTCTTACTCCGTCAGCAGATCGCACGCCCTCCTGAGTCACACCTTTTACCCCATGCAGGAACTCTCAAGCAGGGAATCACTGCTCTGGCCAAACTGGAAATAAGTGCCAGAGGCCCCCAGCCAGCCGGCATCCCAGCTAAGATGATTCGGATCAGAAATCTCAATAGACAGTGGACCCTCCGGTCTGTTTTGCTGAGTCCCTGGCAGTGCTTTGTACTGGACTTTCTGGATGATTTATGTTACATTCCGGAGATGCAAATTCTCCCTCATACCCCTAATAAACTCATTTGTGTGGTCTTAGTGTTTGGACTTAACCGAGCTGTCTCCCTTCCTGTGCTTCCTTGCCTGGTTTCACTGGGGGTAGGATGGGCGGCTTCGTGATATTCAGAATTCTCACGTATCCCAAGAAGTATTATTATTTGTTATAACTGCAGTGTAGTTTGTCTTACTTCTAAATGATGCAGATCCTATTAGGCAAATAGAAAACAGAAATCTAGAATTGAATTATAGGGTAGAAAGCTGGTGATGTATCAAATCTGGCTAAGGAAGAAAGATGGATGGTGTGGGGGCCAAGGTTCACTCTCTGGAGCCAAATTACTTGGGTTTATTTTCTATTCGATTATTATTTTTTAAATTGAAGTATAGTTGACACACCATGTTATATCAGTTTCAGATGTACACCCAGTGATTTGACAACTCTATGCATTATGCTGTGCTCCCCACAAAATGCAGCCATCATCTGTCACCATACTGCTATTACAATAGTATGGACTGCATTCCCTGTGCTGTGCCTTTTATCCCCATGACTTACTCATTCCATAACGGGAAGCCTGTGTCTCCCTCTCCCCTTTACCCATTTTGCCCATCACCCCACCTTTATTTAAACTCTCAGTTTAAACTCTCAGTGCCACCCCTTAATAGCTTTATGACTTTAGGTGAGCCCTAAGCCCTGATGGGCCTCAGTTTTGGCTATATCATACAAAAGTGATGTTAACCACGTCGGCCGGCATGAGGATTAAGTGAGATAATGCAGACAGCGCAGTAGAACTGGACCTGGAACCTTTAACTCTTTTGTATATGGGAACCACTAAGATCATTATTGTCAATATTATAATAACCCTAATCATCTCCCAACTTGTCACCGAGCATGACAGGTCTTCATGTCCGCAAGTGGATCCTTATGTCTGAAACCATTCCAGCTGTACATCAATATTCTTTAGTTTTCACATATGACTTTAATTTCTCAGCCTAAGCCACAGACCCACATTTTTTTTTCCCTGCAACCCTCTTTTAAATGCTGGTTTAAACTTCTATTTCTTTCTTTTTTTTTTTTTAATTTTTGTTTTTTAAGGTTTATTCATTTCCTGAGAGAGAGAGGGAGAGAGAGGTAGCATGCAAGCAGGGGCGGGGCAGAGAGAGAGAGGGAGACACAGAATCCGAAGCAGGCTCCAGGCTCTGAGCTGTCAGCACAGAGCCCGACATGGGGCTTGAACCCACAAGCTGTGAGATCATGACCTGAGCCGAAGTCAGATGCTCAACCAACTGAGCCACCCAGGCGCCCCTAACTTCTACTGATTTCTTAATGTGAACCCCAGATGGGTCTAGAACATCAGGACTCAGAAAAGAAAGTGAGGCGAAAAGCATGTTGAGGGGTTCCTACCTCTGTGATTTGCACCAGACGCTACCACAGACTTCCGTGGTATCGCAGAATGAGGAAGGGGGAAGGGCCCACAGCTGCGATGGGACTGGAAAGTCTAGGGAGCCAGTTCTAGAAAACGGCACCATCCGTAAAAGTAACGAGGAACCAGAGGAAGGACAGCAGAAGGTCCCAGTGAGATACATAAACCACACTCCAAAAAGAGCAAGAGAATAAAAGAGAGGATCGAGAAAAGAGGTGGAACCATGGTGAGAACACATTTAGAGCCTTTAACACACAGCGCACCAGGAAAAGGCGGATGACAGACGAGGGGATGGCCAAGAGGAAGGCATCCAGCAGGAGATGGGACAGGAGTATGTCACCACTGCCCTGACCACTCTCCGTGTCTGTCTTGAATCCATCCCAAATTTGTGAAGTTAAATGTGCAAAGAGAAAATATTTCTTGAAGGAGGCATAAAGCCAGGGGTAATTCGAGTCCTGTACTTCCCTTCCTCACCCACACGTCCTAAATTCCTCTACTATCCACCACCGGCAAGGACTCCTACCCTAAATTCTCCTCCCACTTCAGGCCTGCTCTGCCAGCAGCTCCACTTGGAAGCATTTCAGGCGTAACATTTAAAGTGAAAAAAAAAAAATTTTTATTTTAAAGCCCAGAAGTTGTCCTCAGCTACCACAGAGAAAGGGGAGGCTGCACAGATAGTGTCTGTCCACCCCCGATCACACGCGGGTGGCGGCCTCAGGGAGGGTTGGGTGAGAGCTGGAAATGGAAAGTGAGAAATGTAACTGGAAGCAGGCTGTGGGGGGTCAGCGGCCACCTGACAGCTTATCTGCCTGTTCTTCCCCCACTGTCATCCTCTTCCTATTTAGTGTTCTAGACTTCAAATACTGCCTTTGAATTGCTTTTCTGAGAGTCATGGTTTCAGAGGGTTTTACAACTGAAAGAGCCCTTAAAGACGAGATAAGAGAAGTATTACAGAAGTACTAATGATGATAGCGACAGTTCACTTCCCCTGAACATAAGCTCTACATAAGACATTGTTTTATGCGTGTTACACACTTCCTCATTTAATCCTCGAACCCCCTCTCTATAAGCTCCTTTTCAAGGATGGGGAAAACTCTCGATCAGAGAGGTTGAGTACTTTCCCGACGTTGCCCAGCCAGTAAGTGGTGAACCCAAGACACAAATCCAATCATTCAGAACCTATGCCCGTAACTATGAAGTCTTCCTAATTACCTAAACTAGTCCATTCATTTTCATCGATTGTAAAGTGATGTCCACAGGAATTAAACAATTGTCTACAGGCATATAGTTAGCGGCAGAATCAGGACTATAAAAGACCCCTGGACTCTCAATCCAGTGCTCTTTGACCATGCCACAAAACTATAATGAGTGCGGGAGGATCAGAACAAAATAACTCCTCAAAACCAAAACACGCTCTCTGTTTCTGTACAACTGTGTGCCTCCCTGGCAGTCCTTCCTAAGATCAGTCAACTCCTTGGATCAGTGTTTTCCTTGAAAAGCTGATTACACGTAGGTAAACGAAGCCTTTCTTCAAAATGTAATGTTTATTTCTTCCATAAATTTCATAGTGTATTTTCTTGATTGGAAAAAAAAATACAGCCATGAGTGTGTACAGCATGTTTACTGCCACAGAAGTCTATAATGGGAAAACCAGAGAAATAAAGATAGCTACGCAGTGATTATAAATAACCATCGTAAATCAGACTCGCTTAATTTCAGGGTATGACACGAGAAAATAAACAAAGCAAATGTTTAAAAGCAAATCCAATTTTCAAATTTAAATGTTAATAGTGATATTCAAAGACACTGATAAAGTGGGGGCCAATGTATTTCAGTTGGACAAATGCAAATAACTTGTTATCAGCCTTCTCCACATCACTGGACTTCCTGCCCACAGTGCAGAGGTGGGGGACAGAGGACAAAAGTCAAAGCCAGATTAAAACGGTGTCGTGGCAGACCTCTACAATACCTGGTGTGCATTTCCCCTAGTTGGGGGGGGGGGGGCGTGGGGTGCCGCCATAACAAAGCTTCCTCGTTCACCTCTGTTCTCCTAATGGTAATCATTTTTAATGCTTTTCTAGAATCCCATGTTCGCACATCTCACAGGCACAAGATTTGATAGGAATTGCCTGACTGCCCTACAACTGTCTTACCAATCCATGGAGTGAGACCATGCCTATTTCCCCAGAGTACCAATCTGGTTGGTGAAAAATGACACTGTTGCTTTATTCTAAGTTTCTATAATTAGTAATAAGGTGAGAATATTTTTATACATGATACGTACAAATGTAATTATTTATTTCTTACTCTTCAGCCGAGATCCCATTTGCCCATTTTTCCATAACGCAGCTTATCTTTTTTCTTACTGATCTGTATACAATTTTCTATTAGATGGGTATGAGTCCTTAGTCTGTTACGTGCATTGCGATTTTGTTTTTCTTTCACTGCAGTAGTGGCCCCTTATCTGCGGGGGATACTTTCCAAAACCCCCAGTGGATGTGTGAAACCATGGAGAGTACCAAACCCTAGCTATACTATGTTTTTCCTGTACATACATACCTATGATGAAGTTTAATTTATAAATTCAGCACAATAAGAGAGTCACAACAATACCTAATAATAAAATAGAACAATTATAACAATCTACTATAGTAAAAGTTATATGCATGTGGTCTCTCTCTCAAAATATCTTATCATACTGTATCTGCCCTTCTCCTTCCTGTGATGATGGGAGACGATAAAGTGGCTTCATGATGAGATGGGGTGAGATGCATGGCACAGGCACTGCGATGTAATGTTAGGCTGCCACTGACCTTCTAACGATACATCAGAAGAAGGATCATCTGCTTCTGGATTGCAGGTGACTTTGAGCAAACCATGGATAAGGAGGACTACTGTCCATTAAAGTTGTAAAGCTGTATGTTTGTCAACACTTCCCAAATTTTTAAGGCCTTTGGGTTCCATGGCATATTTAGAAAGGAGTGCACTTTACATTTACATTGATCTTTACATTGAAAACCCCTTCAAAAAAATTTTTTTAAAAGAAAAAAATGGTAAGAAAAAAAGAGAAAACTTCTATAATTAAAAATGGTATCAGTGACTCCTAAGATAAGCAGATGCTCTGAACTAGGTTTCCAACTATGATGGCAGGCCTCTAGAACAGTCCTGGTGAGGTGGTTGTACATGTGTGCTGAGGTCCAGGAACACAATATTTGTCTGGGCAGGGCCAAGAGCCCCATAAGAGAATGAACTAAATATCCAGGACCCCCTTCCTCTGAGGCTACTGAGATATCTTACTTTTCCCCCCATTCTATTCAAATTTAGATCAAATTTAGGTTATGTTCATGCCTAATATATCGCTTCCTTTTTTTTTTTTTAATGCTTATTTATTTTTGAGAGAGAGAGAGAGAGAGAGAGGGAGACACAGAATCCGAAGCAGGCTCCAGGCTCCAAGCTGTGAGCACAGAGCCCGATGTGGGGCTCAAATTCATGAACTGTGAGATCATGACCTGAGTCGAAGTTGGACGCCCAACTGACTGAGCCACCCAGGCATACCTAATATATTGTTTCTTGACAATTCAGAAACCATACTGTTGGGAATTTAGAGCTAGAAGGGACACTCATTTTATGAGATGGGGAACTGAAGCTTCTCCCCTGCTGGACCCACACTATTTGGGTACTGCTGGAGAGAATCACAATACAGAGGCACACAGTCTCCAACATCAGCGGGGCCAGCACTGTGTAACCTCTGTGACCCCCTCTCCTAACTAGCCCAGGAGGAATTACAAGCCTGAACAACATCTCATCCATTCCATGACCCCACCACCATTTCCTTCCAGATAATTCCATGTGCCCAACTCTCCTAAGTCTCTATCTCCTGAGCTCCAGACCCACATCTGCAGCTGGTTCATAAAAATCTCCATCTGCAAATCCCACAGGCAATTGGAACTCAACATGTTTGGAACAAAAGCCTGCCACCTTTCCAACACTTGCCCTGCCTCCTGCATTTCGTCATGGCCCATAGCATCACATCCAAGAGCGGCCAAACTCAAACCTTGGGCAACAACAGATACCTCCCTCTCCCTCATTCTTCTCTACATCCAACTGGCTCCTGCATCTTGTCAAGTCTCTTCCTTGGGACTCTCCTTTCTAAGCCTCCTTCCTTTCCATGGCCACCTTCTCAGCCTCCTATGGCTTCCTGATTACTATGGCCTGCCTCTCAGCTACACACTGACTACACCAACAGCCCAGTGGTCTGGCTAAAACACAAGGCTTGCACACCTTCCCCCTTCCAAAAACCCAGGGCCCATCATCTGGCTCTGTGGTTCTCACAGGGGATGGTATTGCCTCAGGAAACATTTTGGAAATTCAAAGGGGGCACTATTAGTTACTACCGTGACTGGGAGGTCACTACCGCCGCCGGTGAAGGCCGGGCAAGCAAGACACCTACAAGGCACAGAGCAGCCCCGCAAAGAATTGTCCTGATTCCTACACAATTTTTGAAAATCCAACATGACATGCTTTGTAGGTGGAAAGACTGTCTATAATTATCTGAGCCTAGAATTTCAATTTGCTTCTGATATGAATGAAAATAATATTGCTGGAATGTACTCGTGTAATCAAGAGATCAACTGCCAGAAAACGATTTCTCAATACTATTGCTGAGCACATCTGTATCAGGGCCGCCTGGGGGTAGGGTAGAGCAGGTCTGCTTAAAATGGATATCCCCTGGCTATGTCCCAGATCTACAAAATCAGATCTGCAGGGGAACAACCAGGGCCATTTACTTCTTTTGCTCATTCAAGTTAGAGGTGGATTGTGAGAGAGGCTGTTGGGAGCCATGTTCTGAAAAAGACTGTTAGGCTGAGGGTGAGCTCACCATGAGATAGTTCCCAACTGATTAGTAATGCCTGCATGGCGGCACGAACGGAGGAATATCGGGTCCTGACCTCTCCTTCTTCCCCTCCTGCTCCTTCCCTGTCTGCTTAGAAAATCTCTACTCATGGGGAGCCTGGTGGCTCAGTCAGTTAAGCACCTGACTCTCGATTTTGGTTCAGGTCATGATCTCAGGGTTGTGAGACTGAACCCCACATTGGGCTCATCGTGGAGCCTGCTTGGGATTCTTTGTCTCTCTTTCTCTCACTTTCTCTCTCTCTCTCAAAAATAAATAAATAAACATTAAAAAAAAAAAAAAAAAGAAAAGTCCCTACTCATCCTCCACAACGCTTTCTAGAAGAGGCCTGCCGAAGGCCTCCCTCCATATCTGAAGGCACCATCTAGCACTCTCGTTAATGTAACAGTTTACTGGTGTGTCTCTCCTGGGCAGGCAGGGACTTTGTCTTGCTCGTTTTGTTCTCCTCACAACTGGCCTCCTCTTTGCCTGGCTAATTATCAGAATTCAATAACTACTTCGCAAATGAATAAATGATTAAAAAAAAAAAAGGACAGAGTAACTACACAGTTACTGGGAAGGACAAGACCGCAAAACCGTCTCTTCCTCTACACCTTGTAGTTCCCATCAGGATCCCTGGCTCCTCTGAAGATGAAGAAGACTGGCAGCCAGCAAAGCCTCCCACTCTAGCCCCAGACTTTGTCTGCGCGCCGTGACGGGAGCCTCCAGGCCATCAAGCCTTCCCGCGCACGTACTTGGGCACCGGGGATTAGCGAACAGCTGCAGAAACAGCCGCACGGAACCATCCCAGTTTGCTTAGGTGGTGTGCGTTTGTGAGAAAAGCTTGCTCTGTGGTGATTCTCTTTAACTACCACTCGGAGGACGGATGTTATTTTTAGGGGCTGGGGGACACCAAAGAGGCTTATTTGGCGAATGAACGCAATTTGTCCGCCTGAGCTTTGCGTGTGTATGTTAAAATCCTCACATCACACTCCTAGCCTGCAGTTCTCAAATCCACTGAGAAGAGGCTCCATAAACAGGTTGGGAGCAGGGGAACAAAAACCCCAGGATGACAAGCGTGCAAATTAACCCTGGGACCAGACGAAGAACCAGTGTTGACAGACAGAGAGCAATGAAGCTGGCCGTATGTAAGGATTAGGGAAATTCTGAATAAGAGAACATTCTGCAACAAAAGTTTTATTAGCAGAAGACATTAACACCAGTCATTTATGGTCCCCAAAGCCCAGTATATTATCATCAGGGAAGGAGGTATCCGCTGTGTTCAAAGGGCCAGGAGGCACTGAAAATTCAGGACCCAGAGATGTACACTCCTCTGAGCTCACTCCTCCAGCTCTCAGATAATCAACTAATAGAGACAAAATAATCTAATCATGAAGTAATAAATGCACATGGCAAAAACACAACGGATATACTACTCAACAGAATTATACATCAGCTGTTCTGTCAAGATGATAATGAAACATCAGACAATCTGTGAGAATAACATGCCAAGGAGGAGAAATACAAATTGGGCTCCTCCGTTCCTCATGGAAATTAGAAGATTCTAAACTAATCAATTAGCTCAACATCCCCCACTACCTCCACCCCATCTCTGCATTATCATTGCTCTTCATGAAATTTCCTGGGAATCCACTTACCATTCTGTGATCGCAGATATCAAATGAAAATCAAGTTCTCTGCTGAACACAAGAGAAACTTTACATTGTAATGGAAGACGAACTGATTAAGGGCACTTAATCTTTGAACAGCTAATTCTTCAAACCCCGAAGCAGAGTGGGTGAAATGACAGGAAGGAGAAATGCAGCTTAGTTTTGATCACACAGAAAAAATGGATTCTGGCACTCAGCGGGCTGCCTTATTAACAAGTACAGTAGCTGGGGCTGTTCTTTCTCAAATGATGCTCAGCAAGTCGGAATGAAGACCCAATCTCTGGAGAACCAAGGTAGAAACAATACCTTTTCTTTCAGAAAGAAGTTGCTCAGGGCTTTGGGAGCACCCTAAAAGATGCGAGGTAGCTCAAAGAGAAGAATGGTTTGTCTTTCTAAGGCAAATTTCATCTTACCCAACTTCTTGCACGTTGGAAAGGGATTACAAACTCAGGTGTATTTGGAATACAGTTATTATTTAAAAAAAAAAACAACAGTAAACACCATCTATTGAACAAACTCAGAAAAAGGGTCTCAGAATGGCTTTTCATGGAAGAAATTCTTGAGGACTCCCTAAGAGGTTTGTTTACGTGGGTTATATCTATTGAAGTTTATTTTATTGGAAAACTTAAAACTAAGACATTTTTATTTTATTTTCTTAATGTTTATTTTTTGAGAGAGAGAGAAAGAGAGAGAATGAATGAGCAGAGAAGGGGCAGAGAGAGAGGGAAACAGAGAATCTGAAGCAGGCTCCAGGCTCTGAGCTGTCAGCACAGAGCCCGACGCGGGGCTCGAACTCATGGACCGCGAAATCATGACCTGAGCCGAAGTTGGAGGCTTAGCCGAATGAGCTACCCCAGGCGCTCCCAAACTAAGACATTTTTAAAACCAGTATATCCAAGCACACATAATTAGTGATACATCATACATCATGTAGCCTCTGGAAAACTCCATTGTGCGCTTGTGAGAGAGTAAGACTGAAAAAAAGCAAAAAAAAAAAAAAATCTTAATATTAGTTTGAAAAGAGTTTTGCCCTTAGGAGCTCCCCGGGGTCCGCAGACCACACTCTGAGAACTGCCAGAGTCATGTCTGGCTGACACAGAGATGTCGACTGTTTCAAGCACCACTTCCCTCATAAAAACAAAACACTCTATGTGTATTATGAGTCAATAAAAAGTTTACAAATTGGCAGATGCCAGCTCTATAAGAACTTCGACAAGTACGTGTGAAACTTTCTGGGAGAATGACAGGAAAACTAGCTCTTTAATCTTTTACAGTTCACCACATTTGTTTTATGGTCTCTACTAGTACACATGACTTACTGCTTCTACCCAGGGTTCTGCCATGTCTCCACCAAGGGACGGGCCTGTCTGGTTCAACTCAGTCCGTTCAACAAACACTGCGTGCAGGTCAGCCACTCCCTCCCAGGGGCAGTGTAGCTTAGTGGTTAGGAAAGCAGATGTGGAGGGAGACTCCCTGGACTCAAACCCTGGCTTTGGCCACTTCCTGAAAGACATCGGGTGAGTCATTTAAATCTCTTTGTGCCTCTGTTTCCCCAAGCATAAAAAAGGACAACAGGGGCGCCTGGGTGGCTCAGTCAGTCAGGTCATGATCTCAGAGTTTGTGGGTTCAAGCCCCAGGCTGGGCTCTGTGCTGACAGCTCAGAGCCTGAAGCCTGCTTTGGACTCTCTGTCTCCCCCGTCTCTCTGCCCCTCTCCACCTGTTCTCTCCCTCCTCCCTCTCTCTCTCAAAACAAAATAAACGTAAAAATCAATAAACAATTTTTTTTTAAAAAGGGGGGGACAATAACTGTATTTGCCTGGTAGAATCTTTATAGAAACCAAAAGAGTTAGGTGCCTAAGACAGAGTAAATGCCCAATAAATACCAGTTATTATTATACCTTCTTTTATAATACACAAGGTGCCTCAGAAGTCTCAGGGCAGTTTTAAGCTCAAAGTTCAGAAGTAGAAGCTTTATAAACTTACAAAAAAAAAAAGCCCAGAAAAATAAAAATGTCACCCATTATTTAATTCTGTGAATTTAAGGGGCATCTGGGTGGCGCAGTCGGTTAAGCGTCCGACTTCAGCCAGGTCACGATCTCGCGGTCCGTGAGTTCGAGCCCCGCGTCGGGCTCTGGGCTGATGGCTCAGAGCCTGGAGCCTGTTTCCGACTCTGTGTCTCCCTCTCTCTCTGCCCCTCCCCCGTTCATGCTCTGTCTCTCTCTGTCCCAAAAATAAATAAACGTTGAAAAAAAAATTTTTTTAATTCTGTGAATTTAAAATAAGATTTTACTTTTTTGTTTCAGTCCTTCTGATTGAAAATGGTAAACGCTGCCTGAAACAAAAATTAAACTACTAATTTCATGGTGGGATGAAATGTGCAGAATAAGATGAATACATAAGTAATTCTTACAAAAAGAAGTTTTTTATCATTAAAACTTAATTCATTGGACATTTTTTGAGCGCCTACCATGTACCAGGCTTGTACTAGGTGCCAGGAAGGGAAAAAAAGCAGCAAGACAAGATGCCTGGCCAATAGGGGCTTACACGGTCTAGTGGAGGCAGGAGGCATGGAAATAGATCGATGCAGCATGCATTCTACTGTATTAATTAATACAGCATCCTGCTGAATTATTAAAGTCCAGTCATGTTAGGGTGCCGGGGCCTCAGGTCCTTAGCCCAGGCTAGGGCACAGGAAAGGAAGAAAGTACTGTCCTTGCTGACATTTGGAAATCATTTTCCCTACCAGTGAAGTGAATTTTTCCTTTCGCTTGTCATTGATTCTGTTCATCCACAAGAAGCCCATCTATCAGCTTTCCTATTGCACCAGCTCTTCAATACAGATCTTTATTGAGCTTTTCCGTCTTTGTAAATCGTAAATTGTCCTTTCAACATCCATAATGACAAGCATTTCGACCCATACATTCTATTTACATATCATAGTAACAGCCTCTTATTTAGATGTCAGATTCCAGTAACTAAAAACTCAGATGCATACAAAACAAACTAAAAGCACAAAGACGCCAAAATAATTCTCAAAACCACGGCTAATTTCCATAAACTTTAGTTTCCTTTGGAGAGTGTCTAAGGCCAGAGTTACTCTTATTTTATACAAAGGTATAGTGAGTTTGTTCACTTTTTTTTTAAGCACATTGGAAATACAAAAATCTGATGAAACACTGAAAATATAATGCTCAGTTTCATAAATTCTCTAAAGTTACCAACCAGGACTTCTACCAAATGAAGTAAGTCTTCACGAACCAGAAAAGTCTAAGAAATGTTCACAAAGTATTTCAGCCATCTAAACTCTTACAGGAAGAGCCTTATTCTTATGAAAGACTGATTTCATTTTCCCATATGTCAAAAGAGTGAAAATTAAAAATCAAACTTAAATCTATACTCAGAATTCTCCTAAAAATTTTCTTAAAAACTCTAGTCCATGCCCAGAATTCCCTTGCCTGAGTAGCTATCCATTATCTCTATAATGACTTTGTTAGACAAAGGACGAAGAGTGAGCACATTACTATGGGAATGTTGGCCATTGTTTGTTTAAATGCTGGAGAAAAGTAAGCTCTAAGATTTATAGCTAATAGGTTTTGAAAGAGGTTTAACTTTTTTTTTTTGTTACTGCAACTTTTAGTTGTTTGTCAAACAAAGAAACAAATTCAGTGTGATTCTTTTCTTCTCAGATAACCAAAGCCAAGATATTTTTGAGAATGTGAACTTTCCAAATGATTGGTTCATTTCAATACTGTATGTGGACATGGCTTTGGTCTGAATGTTTATTAGTTTTAGAGATGATCCGGGTATCACACATGAAATATTATACACAACCAGATAATGCAGTATGTAATACGTACGTTGCGGAGAAAGAAAATTATGTGGATTCTTCTGGCCCTGCAAAACACCAAAATTGTCTCGATTTCTCTTTTTCCAATGTGATTTTTATCTAATGAGTGTTGTTTTGATATCCGTACATTTACTGGAGGCTGGGAGGATAAGTTGCATGCAGCTTTTTTTTTTTTTTTTAACCATATTTGGTTTTCATTTGAGGAACAAATTCCTCTTCTCTTCATTTTTTCTTCCCCCAAGGCCCATTAAGTTTATAAATCAACTCACAGCCCAGAGGCAAGACTTCAGGAGGCACAGGTGGACACTTCATCGGAATTTGCTGAGCCCACTTTTGTCTGAACAGCCCTCATCCTCTCTGGATCACATCTGGGCAAGCGACGTGAGGCAGGAAATAGAATAATCGGATCAGTGATGTCAACCACCAACACCACTGGCCAAGATCAAAACCTCACATTTCAATCAGAGGTTGGGTGGGGATTACATTTTTTTTAACTGAAATTTTCTTCCCAGTTTTCTCCTTTTTTGGCTTCGGTGAAAGTATCATATCAAAGGCCTGTTACACAAATAACAAATGTGAAAGACGTATGAGCAGACCATCTCTTAAGCCTCCTTTTCCAAGCCAAAATGCAGGAGGTACAGTCTAAAGCCAGAAAGAATATTTAAAATCAGGAGGTTTCAGAACATCTGAGACATGTGGCCTCTGCAGCTGTGACCCTGGTCCACTCCCTCCCACCCACTCACCCCAGAATGTCTTATCCTTTGTAAGGCAGCCCCTACTCTAGAATAGCCAGACTTCTCAGACAAAATGCCAGACAAAGCAGGCTTGGCCCCAGTATAAATTGGAGAAGTCTAAGAACACACTAGTCAGTCATTTGGAAAGGGATCTGAAAAGGCCCATGGAGGCCTTTCAGGCAGCCCGGTACAGCGACAACACAGGCCAGTGCAAGCATACGTTGGATCGAGTCAAATGTCTCTGATCCAATGGCAAAACCACAACACAGATCCCATTAGGCAACGTTTAGGCAGAAGCTGATGAACTGAACCAAGTTTTCCTTTGACCATTTTTGATGAGGATTAGGCTCTGCCATGATAACTTACTCGGGTGATTTCAATATAGACATTACAGTAAGGTTCAATGAAAAAAAACCTCTTATAATAAGGAGAGACCATCTCCTCGAATAGACTCTAAGGCGATACCTTTGACACACACATTTCTGTAAAACTCTCGCATGAATTATCACAAATAAACAAACCTTAAAATACTCCCTATCTTCCCATTTTTAATTAAAAATATATACACATACACACACAGAAATAAATACACACACATATATGTATGCATTTTTCACCAGGCAACCCAAGCTACGTACTGGGGTTTGTCTGTAATAATCTAATACACTGTAACCCAATGGCCAGGCTGCAGACAATAGCAGGTGCTTCAAGAGAAAGAATAGAGAGAACGCTTTCAACCAATTATAGAATTACACAATGTGACCATGTTTACATTATAGAAGGGAGGCAGACCCAATTACCTAGCTACTTCAAATTAATAACCCCATTTACCTCAATTATCTGGCAGGCAGGCTCTAAATAATCTGAGCAATTACCTCAATTCACTCAGATGGTATAGACTTGGCCTGGGAGTCCAGAATAATTTTTCCTTCCAGAACACCTCCACCATCAGCAAATATCAAAATGCACAACAGCAAATTCACATCGGCTTCTTCTTCTGTGAGCATAATAAGCAAATTCTCTCCATTGTCTGCCACATTAAAATTTGTTATACTCTAAATAACACAGGTTTGAAGTGTTTTTGTTTTTTTCTGACAAAATCTCAGAGGACCATACGATTTTAAAGCTAGAAAGTACCCAGTCTAAAAGCCATTTACTGGAAGCAGTCTAACCGAAAACCCAGCTACTGACTCAGAGCAGTTACGTGAAGGAGCTCCAAAGCCCAAATGGTTGGGTTCAAATTTTGGCTCTCCCAATTCATAGCTGCCAGGTGACCTTGGTAAGTATTCATTTCTCTGAGCCTGAGAGTTTTCATCTGTACAAAGGTAGTAATGATGGCTCCTACCTTATATACTTGGTATAAAACTAAATGAGATAATGCATGAAATGTACTTTGCAAGTTCTTGGCATACACTATCATTTTTAAGCACTTAATATTATTATTGCTAGAATATCACTGTGTTTAATGAGCTCAAAAAGATATGTCCCCCTTCTAATCCCCAGGACCTGCGTATAGTACCTTATATGGTGAGATGTGATTAAGTTAAGATCCTGAGAAAAGGAGTTTATCTAAGTGGACCCTAAATGCAATCACATATGTCTTTATGAGAGAGACGCAGAGGGAGTTTGTAGACAGACACACAGAACATAGCACAGACACACAGAGCAGAAGCAATGTGAAGACAGCACAGGGAGGTGCAGTTCCAAACCAAGGAATGCTGATAACTGCCAGAAACTGAAGAGGGAAGACACAGATCTCCCCCTAGAGACTCCAGAGGGAGTGTGGCCCCGTCCCCTTGATTTCAGACTCCTGGCCTCTGGAACTGTGAGAGAATACATTTCTGCTGCTTTAAGTTACCATGTTCAGGGGCGTTTGTTACAGCAGCCCTAGTAACTAATATCCCACCCAAACGGATATGGCTCTTGTCTGACCTTAAAACTGTGTCTTGATAATGTTAACAATGACCATGACTAGGTAAGGGTGCCCAGAAGTGGGAAATGGCTAAGGGCTGGTGTTAGGGGTTGTGCTTGACAAAAACAGAGAAGCAGGAAAACGCGGGAGATAAAAAATAAACAGGTCTGGTTGGAGGACAGGGTTTAGGGAAACAAACGCATTAAGCCTGAGGCTGGAGGTTCATCCTGTAAATGGGTCTCATCCACCAGTAATAGTAATCCAAAATGTCAGTGGATTGAGGGGTGCCTGTGTGACTCAGTCGGTTAAGCGTCCGACTTCGGCTCAGGTCATAATCTTGTGGTCTGTGAGTTTGAGCCCCACATCGGGCTCTGTGCTGACAGCTCAGAGCCTGGAGCCTGTTTCAGATTCTTTGTCTCCCTTTCTTTCTCCTCCCCCACTCATGCTCTCTCTCTTCTCAAAAATAAATAAACGTTAAAAAATTTTTTCTTATAAAAAATAAAATGTCAGTGAATACTTAGTTTTTGGTATTTATTTATTTATTTAGAGAGAGAGAGAGAGAGAGAGAGAGCGACCAGGGGAGGAGCAGAGAGAAGGAGACAGAATCCCAAGCAGGCTTGGCAGCATCAGCACAGCCTGACACGGAGCTCAACTCAACTCTTGAACCGTGAGATCATGACCTGAACCGAGATCAAGAGTCAGACACTTAACCGACTGAGCCACCCGGGCACCCCTAAATCATCTGTTTTTAAATGACATCCTTAGCCATTCAGCACCTTATGTTTTTTTCTTTGTATTTTCACATCTTCTTGAATCTGTGGGTAGCTAGCTCTCATAAGTTTGGGGAAAATTCTTAGCCATCTTCTTTTCAAATATTGCTTCTGTCCCATCCTCTCCCTGTCGCCTTCTGAGAATCCAATTATACGTATAGTAGACCTTTCATGGTCTCCTACTTCCCTTATGTTCTATTTTGTATGTTCCACTTTTCCTTCTCTGTGCTTCAGTTTGGAAAATTCCCATTAACCTCCTTCCATTCGCTCTTCTTTGTCCTCTTCTATGTAGGCTCTTTCCACTGAGTTCTTATTTCAGGTATTTTCCCACTAGTAGAATGCCCACTTGAGTCTTTGTAGATTCCAATTCTCTGTTGAAATTTTCCATCTTTTCACCTATTTTCCCCATTCAAAAATTTTCTCGAACATATGAATCACAGTTATTAAAATTGTTTTTGCTAAATCTAACTGGCAAATTCTGGATCGCCTGTGAGTCTGTTTATATTTTCTGTTTCTCTCTTGTTTTTCTGGGTGGCATTCCCCAAAAATTGGCATTCCCAATACTTTTTTAATGATACTAGACACCACTAAAACTATAAAACAACTGAAGAGACTTCTGATGAAGTTGCCCTCCTCAGGAGACGGCTCTCTCTTCTGTTGGCAGATGGAGCTGGGGTGGAGGATGAGGTTGAACACCTGAGCCAATGAGGGACGGGGACGGGACCAAACTTTCCCCGGTTTGCTCCTGTTCCCAGGACGTGGCCCACCAAGGCTTTCAACTGAGAGCCTGGTATGTTCACTCTCCCAACTTCCCAAAGGAGGTTTTGAATGCTTTTCTTTATCTTCTTAGCACCATGACTGCTCAACGTCCCTTCTGCCATTCAGAGGCTTTCTTTTCATACTATTTTATTTTATGTTATTTAAATACTTTTTTTAAACTTTATTTTGAGAAAAAGAGAGAGAGAGTGCATGGGGGAGGGGCAGGGAGGAGAGAGGAGAGAGAGAGGAAATCAAGAGTGGGACACTTAACCGACTGAACCACCCAGGTGCCCCTATTTTATCTGAGAGAGAGAGAGCACACACACGAGCAGGGGAGGGGCAGAGAGCGAGAGAAAGAATGTCAGGCAGGCTCCACACTCAGTGCAGAGCCCAACATAGGGCTCAATCATATGACCCTGAGATCATGACTTGAGCCAAAATCAAGAGTCAGAGGCTCAACTGACTGAGCCATCCAGGTGCCCCTAGAGACTTTCAGATTAGCCTTCCAACCTCCTAGTTCATGCAGCTTCAGAATTCAGCAACCATCTTGAGGGGAAAACTTAGCTGACTTCCCAATTTTGTCTCTCCAGTCCCATCTGAGGAGACCAGCAAAAGCTCTGCCAGTTTTCCTTTCCCAGAGCAGCAATGCTCCAGCCAGGCAAAGCCTGGATTTCCAGTCCCTTGCCAGCACTTGGCACCAGAAATGCCCCCAGGGATACAGTAGCTACAGGTCTGTCTGCTCATCTCCTCCTCATCTCCCCTTCCTGACATCTCAGCACTCCCCACCCAGTCCTCATTGTTTCAATGCCTCTCAGGTGCTTTTAAACAGAACGTTGTGTGTATGTCGTGTGTGTGTGTGTGTGTGTGTGTGTGTGTGTGCGCACACGTGCGCACATATTTTACATGGCTTTGCTTTTCTTGTTCTTCTTGGGATCACCAGGATGCTTCAAACTACTCAATCTTACCTAGAAGCAGAAATCTCTCCTTTGTGTTTTTCAGTGCTTTCACTACAGTATTTAATTTCCCCCTTATAAACCCAAGGGGAAGAAAAACAGGGAAGTATTTATACTCCAATTTTTTAGACTAGGGTTGGCCAACTATGGCCTGCAAGCCAAGTCCAGTCCCTTGCCTGTTCTGGTGAATTTTTATTGGATCGCAGCCACACCCATTCACTTACATATTGTCTGGAACTGCTTTTGCATGACAATGGCAGAGTTGAGTAGCTGTGAGACCACAGTGCCCCCAAACCCCAAAATATCTACTATCTTTCCCTTTACAGAAAAAATTTGCCAGCCCCTGTTTTATATAGAGGAAGGCGAGGCTTGCACACTTTCAGTGACCTGCAAGTTAACTTGAGACAGAAGACTGCATCAAAGTTTCCCTGATGTTTACCCTAGCCACCTTGCTACTCTTCTGCTAATTTGCTCCCTATCACAAGATTTATTATAATCATTTTTTAAGATGAACACAACAAGCAGAGGGAGAGGAGTCTGAACCAGACAGTCCCGGCATGGCAAAAGGAGGAGTCCTACCGTATATAAGGGCCCTTTTATCTCTGGAATATTTGGGGGATTTCAGCAGTCACCTTGGAGATCTGCTGAAACAAATAAATACTAGAAGGCAAGTATTCAAGGATGCCACTGTGAGGTAAGAGGCCTTAATATTTCATAGAGGGTATCTGCCATTGCTCAGAAAATGAACATGTAAGGCCAAATAATGAAAAGAATCCTGGAGAATATGCTCAACTTTTATCCATTTGATTGCTAGACATTTTCATCATGGCAGTCCCTGAGCTGGAGGGAAAATGTCCCCAACAAAGGATGGCAACTCAGACAGACAGACACACACATGCATGCTCTATATTAAACAAGACAATAAAAAAAGAAATTCAGTTCCAAACTTAACAATGACTTGAAATGCCATCTTTCTTTTTCCCCTCTTCTGCTTAACACAATGCATGGCAATTTGCTTCTTTTTCACAAAATTGTACAATCTGATGAGGGTTGCAATTTACCACCGATGTCAATTATGGATGCTAGAAGTTTCACAATCACGAGGTCACCAACACACACACACACACACACACACACACACACACACACACACACGACCTGTTGGGGCAGCCAGCCTTTCATTACATCTTATGCGGAAGGCTGTGCAGGGACACATCCCCATCTTGCCAACTCCGGAGCCCCATTTTTCCACAGAAAATGGATTTATGGCTGAAGAGGGCAAAGCAAGGTGTAAGAGAGAGGAGAAAGACTAACTTATAAAAGTAAGGGAATCATGCCTTTAAAAAAGAAACACGAATTCCCCTGAGGACAGGAAAGCAAACTCAGGAGGAAGGAAAGGTTCCCCCGGCCTCCCTGAGAGGATCCCACAGTTGGTTCCCCCAGGGCTAAGATTTTTTCAGACACAGAAAGGCAAAAGCAGAATTTAGCTCACATTTCCGTGAGTGAACAATTTAAATGTCCATCATTCCATGTCACTGATGCTCTGAATTCTTCAATGGTCCCCATGACCCACTTTTAGAGCTCAAGGCCCTGGACACAGCATATGTGCCCCCACAACCTCTGGTCTCCCCTCAAACTCATTTTCCAGCCACACTCTGCCTTCTATGTTCTGCTGCTGCAGTGAAGAATGCCTTCAAGGGACATCTGCGTGGCTCAGTCGGTTGAGCGGTTGAGCGTCTGACTTCAGCTCAGGTCATGATCTCATGGTTCGAGAATTTGAGCCCCACATTGCGCTTGCTGCTGTCAGACTGTCAGCACAGGGCCCGCTTCGGATCCTCTGTCCCCTTCTCTCTGCCCCTCCCTGGCTTGTGCTCTCCCCCAACCCAAATAAATACATATTAAAAAAATAAAAAGAGCGCCTTCAAAATGAATCACCCCACCACCCCAACTGCAAAGGAATAAACTTTTGCTTGAGGACCACATTTCTCCTTCAGAATTTCACATGAAAAAAGTCAGAGTATTTCACTTTGTTTTAAAGTTGTAATATCTATAAAATCTCTATAGTCATTTACTGATGATATCACGTAGGAATATTGCAAAAATTACTGAATTATAAAGCTCGAAGAGATCTCCTGCATTGTCTACTCCAAATTTTCCAATTGGTCATTTCACGGAGCCCGTAAAAGAATTCAGAGGATTCTTTCTGCTCATTGATAAAACCACAAAGGGGGCATTTCCAGGAAACCAGTCATTCTCTCATTTCCTTCTGAGCCTGACCTCAAGCTCATACCTGATTTTTAAGTAAAACACCAAGCATCCTCAGAAATCAACACTTTTTACAGCAGGAGTCTCTTCCATCTTGTTAGCTGAGAATTTCAGAAGCATATCCCGATTGCCACACAAGGCTTGCAGCCCCACAAAGCAACAGTTACGCTGAAGTAAATACGTGTATACACACACTCCCTTCTTACAGCTGCAAACAAGGAAGGCAGTTCAGGGCTTACTGTGAGCACCTATAAAACACGAGACTATCAAATATAAAAATGAGTTTCTGAGCCCAAGGAATGTATGATATAGTTGAAGAATTAACACGACAGACATACATGAAATCTAACCACCGTAACATATATTATTTTAAATGGTATTTTAAATATTAAAGGTTATGAGAGTAAGAAGTTTAAAATCCTCAACATACAAAAAAAAAAGCTTTAAAAACCGGTAAGGAGAATACAGGCATCCCAATAGAAAACAAGCTGAAGACAAAAAAACTTATTTTTAAAAATACAAATGATTCATCACCAGATTTTTAAAAAGTTCAGCCCAGTTACTCAGCAGAGAAATGTCACCCAGGGGAGGGAAGGGTTCAGGGCAACAAGGATTTTTGTGGCCTCCTGCGGGTAGATTCATCTCTGGCACATTTCTTTTCTGGAGGACAGCTTTGCAAAATAAATCCTCCCAGGATCCAGTAAGTATTCAGCAAGCCCACAGTGAATGAATGAAAGCATACCTCTGTTCCTCCTACAACCATGGGCATTGTGGGCCCACTTACTGGCATATTCGTTTACAAAACTGCCTGCCCCAGCTCCTCCTATCTCTGCATGCACATGCGACTCTTCCCATCAAGAGGCAGGGTCTACTTCCCCTCCCACTGAATCTAGGCTGGCCTTGTGACTTGCCTTGATCAACAGCATGTGGCTGATGTGACGCTGTGCCATTTCCAGGCCTGGGCCTGGAAGCATGGCAGCTTCCACTTTCACCCTCTTAGGATCCAGCTCAGATGAGATAGAGGGGGAGAGCAAGACCAGGGAAAGATGCATCAAGATGCCCCAGCCAACAACCACCTCCGTGTGCCTGAGAAGTGAGTGGAGCCATCTTGGGTCTTCCAGCCAAGCTCCCAGCTGGTGCAGCCACATGAGTGACTTAGGTGATACCACATGAACTGAAGAACTGTTCTGCTGAGTCTGGCCAACTGACAGACTCATGAGAAATAAGGCATTAAGCCACCAACTTCAGGGGATTGTTTGACACAGCAAAAAATAACTGAAACAACATGTATCTAATTATTTCTAGACAGTGAGCTACCTAACACAGGTCAAGACACAGTAATTATGCTACAGAGAAAGGCAGGGAGGACAAAGGGAGGCCACTCTGATTAAAGGGGGGAGAGCAAGAAAGGAGGGGAAACAAAATGGCAGACCTCAAGGCCAATCCTTGTTGGTATGGAGAAGAATGAGTTTTCTGGTAAGATGCACAAGACAAGAAGGGGGTGAGAATGTCAGTAGAAGGGAGTCACTACTGCAGTCTACTCCTGCAATACAGGCCTGGGCCAGGGGGCCACGGGAGGAAAGTGACTGAGGGATGAATAGCAAGATGTTGGAAAGAAGAATCAAGTGGATATGATCGGAAATGGCAGGAAGGGAGACAAGAAGAAATTACAGCACCTTGATCTTTGAATCTGGTGGGGGACAAACAGTAAAAGGTCAGTAACACCTCACTTACACAGCAGCCACGCACCCTACCGGCTCAGCCACCCAGAATGCAGTCCCCTTCTGTTCAAAGGCTCCACGAGGGACAGCCACACTGCCACGGGCCCTACCCCCAGGCCGGGCCCTGCGACCCGCCATCGCACTGCCTACCACTCCCCCCTTCTCTACTTGGACTCCGACACAGACTGCGTCCTGTTCCTCAATATCCAGGCACACGCCTACCCCAGACCTAAGGGTGAGGCAGAGGAAAGCACAAAGTCGACTTGCCCAAAGAGATGGAAGGGAACCTAGGGATTCAAAAATCTAACTGCAGTTCATAACATCAAAAGCTTCAGGAGATGAAAGTGAGAGGAAACAAAGTTCGGTGGAAGGAAGGAAGGAAGAAATGGATGAGAGCTGTTCAGGGCAAGCAGCCTTGGCAGTCTGAGCGGGGAGTGAACCCACGTGGGAAGGCAGTCGTGAAGCCCCACCACGCACACACCCCACCACACCCGCGTGTCAGGGAGCTGGGAGAAGCTGGCTCACACCCACTAACCCGAAATGAGTTCCTCGGAAACCTTTTCCATTCATTATCGTCTTTTCTTCATAAATCAAGCCCTCTAGACTCAAAGACTGGAGCATTCAGGAAGTGCTTACTCAAAGCACAGAAACATCAATACGGAGACTACAGACCCCGGAACGATAACAGGGTGAGATATATTTATATTCCACGGTTGGCAATGCCTCAGCACACTTTTCGCTTTCCAGAAATCCTGTCAGCTTAATTTATGTGGCTCATACCTCATTCCCTTTCAGGCGACAAGCTTTTTATCTTTTTCATTTGGAAACTTATCTTTAGGATTTTCCAAATCCTCGCTGTTGTTAATTTTTGATGTAGTGTGTTCTGTCTAGAGTTTCTTGTAGATACGCAGGGCTCCTTTAGATGCCGTCTGTCTACACCTCATGGCTGTTGAATGTGCCCCACCCTGAGATCCAGCCTCAGAGCCTAACAGCACTGATGGAATGAGGGGCAGGGTTCCCTCTTTCATGGTGTTTTCTCTTCCAAGCCACTAAAACCCTCCCAGATGTTTTTTCGTGTCTTTACCATCTTTAGATTAGATGCTTAATGCATAAGTCAGCCCAAGTAGAGTGACAGGGTAAAGAAAAAGGCTGAACAGACAACCCAGCATTTGGAGTTTAAAAAAAAAAACAACACTAAAACAAAACAAACTTTACTCAGGAAAAAAGATAAGGCTAAAACCAGATCTCAGAATAAAACCGGCAAGGAACTGAAACTAGCTGAAGCCAATTCAAGCTGGGCCAATTATCACCAATCATAAAAGATGACTTATACGAGGCCCCAGTGCCCCAGTACAACAGAGCGATTAAATCTTTATAACCAAAACAGAAAATGCCACATAATTAGACACAGCCAGAAAAGGGTACGTTCGCTTCTCCTTCCTGTGGCTGACCCATGAAGGCAGGCATGCAGCCATCTCCACACTGGCAAAAGGCCGGTCCACTCTCCCATCACTCAGCCTGCCTGATCCACATCTGACAGCAGGCCAGTAAGGTGGAGTTTCCTTTCGCAGCAGGCCACTAACAATCTCTGGGTCCCCTGCCTACTCCAGGTCCAAATAAACAGAAGAACAACAGTGTCTCTAACCTCACAGGTATCCACCTGGTTACATATTAAAAAAAAAAAAAAATCTGGCTGTTCATCAAAGTGTTCGAGCTTCTGGAGCTAGGCACCTAGGTTCAAATCCTAGCTGTGCTATTCCCTAGCAGTGTGCTTATCTGTAAAATAGGGAAAATCCTAGTACAAACCTCACTGAACGTTGGAAGGAGTAAATGAGTTCGTATACGTGAAGGGTTTTGAATGGTGCCTGGCGTCCAGCAAACGCTATGTAAGCTGGCTGTGGTTGTAGTGCCCTGGTTGTTGTTACTATTAAGTATTCCACAGTGGTATCATCACTATGAAGCAGTCCACAAGAGCAAGAGTTGCCATCGGAAGCCAGTTGCAAGGCTGCTACACTTATCCAGGCAGGACAACCCCAGGGCACCAGTCTTGGGAATAGAGAGCACAAGCCAATGCTGAGAGGCATCGCGACAGCAGAGCCACAGCCTTCAACAAAAGCCTGGCAACAGGCAGCAAGGGAACTAGAGATGTGAAGTTCCAGGAGAGTGGCAGGGCAGGGTCCCGGAGGGAAACAGGGAGAAGACCAGTTGCTCTGAGACCCCTCAGACTTCCAGGGAAGATGGCCTTGGGCCTGGCAGATGCTCGCTCACCTTGAACATGAAGCTTATTCTTTTCCCTCCTCACCCATCAACAGTGACTGGACACAGAGCCAAGGCCGGCCCCATAGGAAGATAGGACAATGAGTCACAGAAAAAACACCCCCCAAGGACTCTTTCTGTTGACACAAAGACATTTCCTGAAGGTCTGCTCTGTCCCAAGCACTCCAGATACGTTATCACATTTTACCCTGACAATGACCCCATGTTGCTGTGGGCACAGAAAGGTTAAGAAACTTGCTCAAGAGCACGGGGATAGCAAGAAGCAGGGTGAAGTTTGAACCCTGATCTATCAGAGACTCTAAAACATGCCCTCTCCACTGCATCCCAAAGTGCCTGCCCTCCAGTAGTGATCAGTTTATCAGTGTCAGCAGGAGAACCTCAAGTGTATTGTCAATGGCATTGAAGTGGAAAAGAAACTTCCCTTGTTCAACTACTAAGCCAATCCACGTGAGCGGAGAGGTGGAGGGGAAGAGACAGGAGAAAAGAGGACCAGGCTACAGACCCAGGGACATATTCGGTCTCTGTTAACAGACTCAGAGACGTGGTCCCTTGGTACTTTCACTTGTCCGTCTATAAAATAGGAATGTTAATATTTTTCCTTCCAGCCCTACTTCTGTGGCTGAGGAAGCTCCTATAAGACTGATTCTCCTGCAGATGACAACTATAGGCTCTGCACAAAAACCAAAACAAAACTATCTGAGGGCACTGGAGAATGTGCCAAGGCAAGTAGCCACACTGAAGCAGAGTCAACACTTAGAAGAAAGGTACTAAACTTACTAAGTTTACGTATGGCTCTCTGCCTAAGAGCAAGTCCTGGTCTGCACCACAGAGGAGGCTAAAGCTCAGGCAGGAACCTACAGTATTACTGGCTTGGACAAACAGAATCCAGGCAACTTCAGCTGCTGGAAAAGGCGGGGGGGGGGGGGAGGTCCCAGAAAAGAGACAAACCAGAGATGAGGTGCCTCAAATAATGTGTGTAAACTCTGTCCAAATCTCTGGCTGACCCCTGAACCATGCATAAAGTACTCTCCAACTAGCCGGGCTGAGATTGAGCCACGCAAGGGAGGTAGTTTGCAATTAGAGTCAAATCAAGGAAATGGCCTGCTAAAACAAGCAAACAAACAACAAACAAACAATCAACTGTCACCAAAGGAATGTAACAGAACCCAGAGTCTCCACAACATGACAGTCATAATGTCCAGGATATCATCTAAAAATCATTCCAAAATGTGATCTAAAATGTGACTCATTCTCAAGAAAAATGATGATCAGTGAATACCAATCCCAAGTTGACATGGAAGTAAAAATTTACAGACAAGGATTTTATTTATTTTTTATTTTTTTATTAAAAAAATTTTTTTAATGTTTGTTTATTTTTGAGAGAGACAGAGACAGAATGTGAGTGGGTTAGGGGCAGAGAGAGAGGGAGACACAGAATCCGAAGCAGGCTCCAGGCTCTGAGCCATCAGCACAGAGCCCGAAGCGGGGCTTGAACTCACAGAGCTGTGAGATCATGACCTGAGCCGAAGTCAGATGCTCAACCAACTGAGCCACCCAGGCGCCCCCAGACAAGGATTTTAAAAGCAACTTTTATAACTACACTCAATATCTGTCCAACCTACCTCACAGAGCTATTTAAAGCTAAAATAAGGTGAGGTGAGCAAACAGTGCTTTGAAAAGCTTCACATATGCTACACCTACAAAATAAAAATACAGGTACTTCCCACTTTTCTCGTCTATTCCCTCAAACCACACAATAAAGCAAGTTTTTAAAATATGCTTTACCTTTCCTCTAGGAACAAGTGATATTCAAGAACTAAATTTCTGGTGAAAACCCTCTTTATAAATATATAACAAGTCAAATAATAATGTGTTATCATAAATCAAGCCCTATGATGCCCATATAACAACTTAAATCATTTTAAAAAGCAAGATTGGGCCACATGTCATAGCTGATTTTATGCAGACGGAGGGGGCAGTATGTATAGAGGTTACTTACTTGGATGTCAGGCAGCCTGGGCTCAAATCCCAGCCTCACGACACAAAATCCATGTCTCCTTCAATGATTTACCCAGGTGCTTTGCACCTGAGTTTCCTATTGGAAAATGTCAATTACAATAGTACCTGCCTTGCAGGATTGGTGTGCAAATTCACATTCAAGGCCTATGTGGTGACATGGTACATAGTCAAGTGTAGAATAAACAGGAGGTGAGAGAGGGGAGGTGGCTGGACCAGCACTGCCCAGCTGATCAGTTACAGACCTGGGAGTAGAGCCCAGAGCCGTCCCTCTTTTTAAAGTCACTTCTTTATCAAAGGTCTTTTTTTGTTAGGTACAAATGTACTGTAAATTGGTTATTCCAAGTTCCTAAAGTTTTACAAAATGAGCAAAATACATAAGAAGTACAAGTCTGCCATCTCACACTGTCTAAAAATTAGAGTATTTTAATTTCAAATTTTCTTTTATTCCTTTAAATTTGAAATGTCTTAAGATGTGGTTTAGAAAGGCGCCATTCTTTTTAAAAGGTGACCCTGGGAGATTTACGTGAGTGCCTTATTTTTTTTTTTTTTTCCAACCATTTTCATCAGCACCCCCACAGAGCCTCAGAATTCACCGGACACATACCCACCAACAGCATCTTTATACAGGGTCTCTGTGCAGCTGTGGAAGATGGCGTGGGTGTGGGAGAACCAAGCACCTCTTGCTTATGTTTCTTGTATTTGCTGTTTTTCTTTTCTGTCCCTTTTCATTTCCCTAACAGCTGACAAAGCATTAAGCCATAAAAAAACAACTGCCTAGTTTAGGAGGGAAAGTCACATTTCTTTGCCTGAATGACATAAGAAGTGTTATAACCTTATGAAATTTGGGATTTTGCCTTTAAAAAAGTAAGTGTTAGGGTGCGGAGCCACTGAGAGAGATGACGTGTCTCTCCCCACAGAGCTCTCCTTCCTGTGACAGAGGACAGAGTTTGAGAAATGAGACACGGGAATTCATTAAACACTGGCTATATAAGAGCAACAAAGATCATCTACACAGGTAGATACAAATCTGAGCTATGAGCCAACGTCCTGCGCCTCATTTGATGAGGAGAAGAAACTAGAACCTTAAAAAATGTCTCAGAACAAGACCCCCGTCAAACAACTGAGGCAAGAGACAGAAGGGAGAACATGGAGAAGCCCAGCGGTTATAGCTTCTGACAGATGTATGTGGGAAGACTGGCCAGGAGGCATCCATGAGAGAACAGCTCGAATGTTCTGGAATTACAAGGAACCCCTGGCCTGACTGAGGCGTAGAACCTCAGCAAGGCAGCCATTCTGTTATGTTTCCAAATCCAGGAGAACGTGATTTCCTGTTTGAAAGAGGCAGACTTTGTCTCAACATGTAATGATCTTCGCAGGTCTTTAGTTGGTTCCCTAACAACACAGGAGGGGACATCTGAACCCGAACTGATTAACACAATGTTAAACGATGAAAAGGTGGGGTATGTGGCCAATCTGGGGCCATGGTGAGACTGGGAGTCACCAAGAAATCTGGGTTCTTCCAGGGGCTGGCATGCCACCAGGTTGGTCTCAGTTCCTTCATCTGCCCAGGGTCACACTTGGGTGGGGTGATCTGAGAGCCTCCTCTCCCCTCTAAATGCTGTTAGAAAATCACTGTTGGTGATAAATGTCCTCATTGCTAACACCTAGTTCCTATTGTGTGTGAGTGCACACACATAAGATTTTCAGAATGCAATTACCTTGTCTATTCCTTTAGCACAACCCACTACAACACTGTTGGCCAGAGCAACCTACCTCAGCTCCAAAGTTGGGCCAGATGCCGTGACACCAGGTCACCGGAGGTGCTGCAAGGTACCAAATTTCAACAAACTGATTTTCTTCTTATCCCATCTACAGATAAACCTTGTAAGACCCAGAGTTCTGTATTATCAAATGATTAAATAAGGTAAGAGCCACAAAAGCACTTTGCATTCTTCTGTAATCCCTCTATTAATATGAAGCACCACTATTTCCCCCAACCCAGTTGCCTTCAACCTCTGAGGGGGAGCTTTTCCTCAAAGTCACCCCACTTTTCTCTATCTTGCCCTGTCCTCCGGGGATATCACCCTGGGCCTCAGGGCTGCCCTCACCCTTGTGAACCCCGGCCTCTCCTCAACTGATGCCTATGATCCTCACGCCCTGGGTTGTGCCGCATTCCACACCGTTGTATCTCATAGTTACTCACTCAGTGCAGTGAACCACTGTCTGTCAGCATCCCAGCAGTGGATGGGACCTTGGAGAAGGATCAGTTAGGACAAACAACTTCATTTTTCAAATGAGGGAATGAAGGTCCAAAGAATCATTTAAATCATTCATGTCTTGGGCAGTAAATCCTGTCAGGCCCTCAGGGACATGATTCTTCATTGACTCTTCCTTGCATCTGGTATAATACCATTTACTGAGTCTTATCTATGGGCCTACCTAATGCCATGCCTGATGACTTCATTCAATTCCAACAACTTAGGAGAAATACATTGCCATTTTACAGATAAGAAACTGAGACCCAGAGGTGCTGAGTAACTTACTCGAGGTCACAGAGTAAATGAGACAGGTCTCCCACCAGGTCTTCTGGCCTCACCCCAGATCTGTGCCCACCAAAGTCCCTGCTTTTAATCACCCAACCAGCACTATTCCCTGATGTGCAGGGGGGATGGACTGATAAATAGCTGTTGACTAATTAGTTAATGCTGCTGCTATTCTCCCTCCTCCCTCCAAGATAAACATGGCCCTGGGGCCATGAGAAAGATGCCAGCACACCCCCAGAAAGACAGCCAGTCCCATGGTGATAAGTGATACTGGGAACAATGGACTGGACATCTTTGGGCATCTGATGGCCTCTTTAAAGCACTCAAGGAGACGTGGCCAAAAAAATAGGCTTCTATCCAATGCAATTTTTAAACCACTGATTCACCATGAAATGCACAGTTGAAGTTGAAAGAGCCTGAGCCACCACTATGTTTGGAAAAATCTTTACATGATTTGAAATTAAAAAAAAAAAAAAAAAAAAAAAGCACCAATTATTGGCCCAACATTCCCTGTGGAACCAGATGGGGAGACAACGTCCTGACAAGTTGGGAGTTCACTCTCTCAGGACAAGGAATGTAAGCAAAATCAGTTCTACTTCATTGTAACAACCAAGGGGTGGGAGAAGGAATGGCTCCTCTTCCTAATAGATTTTTTTGCTTCCTGGCCATACAACTCTTGGCGCTGCTGGTGTGAAGGTCATGGTTCTCAAGGAAGGAATACTTCTACCAGACAATTTAGCAATGGTTTCAATGAACTGGCAGGTGACTCTGCCCCTTGGCCATTTTGGATTATGAATGCCACAGAACCAAAATGTACTGGGGCAAGTGATCCTGATTTCCAAAGGGAAACTAGATTATTGCCAAAAAATGGAACCTAAGGCAGTCTCTGGAGTGCCTTTTGTTACTTCATGTCCAAGAATAAATATTGGAAAACTAAAGCAACAGGGATTCAAGGCCACTAAGGATTTAGATTCCTAGATTATTCTACCAGGTGACAAACCCCAGTCAGGTGAAGTGTTGGCTGAGGGCAGAGGCCAAGTCCTAACAGTCAAGGCATCCGTGTCTGAGCAACACCGAAGCCTCTTCTAGCTGCTCCAGTCCCATCTGAGCACTCTGTATCTTACAGACTGAAGTAGAAAAATCACTCATTCACCCAGAGAAGGACACTGTGTCTCTCCTTCTTGGGGAAAGAGCAAGAGCACTGTACGAAGAGCAGTTACGTCTTGTTAGGCAGAAACGAAGTTGTTGTGTTGTCCTGTCGAGTTAAAAATGCGCAGAAATACATCTGGATGCCGAGAATCTGAAGGGGTAGACTGTGCTGGTCATTCGGTCACTGTCACTCAGGTCCATCCACCCTTCTAGACCCTGATGTGTTGAGAGCCAGCACTCTGAAAATGGCATTCCTTCTTGCCTTTTAGGTTCCTATTAGGTTCTACCAGTGGGGGCTCCAGATGGAGATTAGCTGGCAGGAGAGGGGAGGAGGGGCCTCCTTCTCTTTGTGGCACTTCCTCCTGGTGGCAGCAGCTCGTTCCAGCCTCCAGCATCTTTCATTACTCCCAGAAGCAGCTTCATGTAGCTCAGTGGTAGATGCAGAGGATAGAGAGTTAATGAGATAGAAACAGCTTCTATCCTCAAGGTGTTTAAAATTCAGCAAGGGAAAAGGCACAGAACAAATAAGAAATTGTGACCACTGCTGTAAGGATATACATTTCTATAAGAGCATATTACAGAAAAATGATACCCATGGAATGACTGCATTGTGGGACTTCTGGCTATTGGCACAAATATATAAGGGTAATGGCACCAATCCACATTCAGGGGATCAGATTGTGTCATCTACCTGAAGTGAATATACCTTAAAAGAAGGCTGGTGTGCATATCCGAGAATTTTTTTTTCACGTCCAAGAATTTTTAAATTATTTTGCATTATGGAATTTTTACACTCATCATTCATTCACTCACTCAGTCATTTAACAAGCACCCTTAGCATCAAGGCTCTGAGGGCTTAGCAATACACAAGGGAAGTCAGGTCCTCCTGGAGTTCACACTATGGTGTAAGGGATACCATAAAAAATTATGGTGGAAATTATGGTATACCATAAAAAATTACCATTATGGTTGGGGGATACCATAAAAAATATCAAAACAATAAAACAGATTCAGATGATGGCACGTTCCATGAAGAACGTAAAGCAGGGAGTGAAGGATAAAAGTGAATGGGGCAAGAGAAGTGGCTATTTTAGCCAGAGTCCTAAGAGAAGACCTCTCTGAGAAGGTGGAATTTAAGCAGAGACAAGATGAGAAGAAGGGATAAGCCGGGAGAAGATGTGGGAGCAGAGACTTCCAGTAAGAGACTTCATACTGCCATCGGAGAGAAACCCTCTGGTCACGAGATATCAGAGATACTTGAGCAATGCCATTGTGGAAGGAGATGCTCCATCTTGGGGGAAAAAACTGTCCACTCATTTCCAGCAAATCCTATAAGTCAGACATAACTTAGTAGTTGAGTTCACATCCCCACTCTGGTATGTGGTTATTTTTCTTTACTTTCAATTTACATTGCAAGCTGGAGAGAAATGAATTACATCCCCCTGGGTTTCTCTGTTCCGTACAATTAAGAAAAGCTATTTCTTAGTCGCAAGGCAGATGACGACACCAAGATTTCCCATTTTCTCTCCGCAGGGAGGCTATCATCACTCAATATTAATTGATCCTACTTTTCATCCATAAAGCAGGGGTTGAAACAAATTTTTGGTCACAAAAACAGCAACTATTAAACTATTAAGGTAAATTATTAATGGGTCTCTATTAAAGCACACTGGTGTTCACATGGCATCAGCTGCCTCAACTTTTATGGTGTTTCTTTAATGGGGAAAAATGAGTAAATTATTATATTCCTTCCCGATTCTGGATAAATCGCTGGTGTCTATCTTATTTAAGGTTGCCAGGGATTTTCCACCATTTCATCACAACTAGGAACACACAGAAAGGGTGTAATATATCTTGGGTTCCCAGCAGGAGAGTATGTCAATCGAATGCAATTTTATTTTCCTGCTAGAGAGCAGATAAAATGAAAACAGCAAGAAGACACAAGAAACTCTCAAAAATTGAGGACAGCTAGTATCATTTATATGTATTTTTTTATTTATTCAGACAAAAAAATTTGATACTAATTTTTAGAATATGTATCTGAATTAGAAGGATCTAGTGGAAAGAAGGAAGGAAGGAAGGAAGGAAGGAAGGAAGGAAGGAAGGAGAGGTAGGGAGGGAGAGAGAAAAGAGAAAGGAAGAAAGGAAGAGAAAGAGAGAAAAGAAAAAAGGAGAAAAAAAATCTAGTTGCATCTACAAGTAACCAGCCCACAGTGAACTGGGGACATTTGGGAGGAGCCAAACATTATTACTACTGATGGGGGTGACCAGATGCTAGAATCCTGTAAAGAACAATTTGCAAATTTAAGAGAGGGCTTTGGATGCCCATCTCTTCCAGCTCCTTCTATGTCATTTACTTATCTAAGTGCTAGGGCTTTGTGGAAGGGTATCCACAGGGCATTTACATTTCATCAATATGATTAAATGCCACAAATCTTGACTTTCACAATTCGAAGGCAGGCTTAGCAATTTACATCCAAGCTAATGAATAACTGTGGTCGAAGCAGAAGGCTTTTCTTAAACATATAATTTAGTCTTGAGAATAGATATTCTCTGCTCAACAGGGCCTATGGCATGAAACGGGAGAGATGCTACAGACATGGCTCATGGTATCAAAGAAAGGGCAAGGATAGAAAAATGAACACTAATCATTTGCTTCCAGACTAACAGACCTGTGCACCTATCCCTCAGGTGCTGTGTGTTGGCTGCCCCTTCCTCTGGAAAAATGGCCTCAGCTAAATGGCAGCCACCTGATCTGGGAGTTTAAGAGGTATAAGATCACAAAAGCCACCAATATGGCCCCTTCCTTCTGCACACTGGGGCAGAAACTGTGGATTCTGTCAATTAATACCCATCTCCACCTCTTTCAAGCTAGTCTTCCTGGAATATAGGATCTGAAATCCAAAACTATTACATTTCCTGTTTACAGATGAGGAAACTGAGGCACAGAGAGGTTAAGTGACTTTCCCAAAGTCACACAGTTTAGTAAGTGGCAGAAACGGAATTTGAAGTCTGTGCTCTATCAACTATAGCCAAAGTATGGAAAGAGCCCAAATGTCCATCAACTGATGAACGGATAAAGAAGATGTGGTGTACACACACACACACACACACACACACACACACGCACACACACATATGCACAATGGAATATTACTCAGCGATGATAAAGAATGAAATCTTGCCATTTGCAGCAATGTGGATGGAACTAGAGTGCATTACACTAAATGAAATAATACAGAATGACAAATATCATATAATTTTACTCCTATGTGGAATTTAAGATACAAACAGATGGGGGTGCCTGGGTGGCTCAGTTGGTTAAGTGTCCGACTTTGGTTCAGGTCATGATCTCACAGCTCGTACGTTTGGGCCCCATGTCAGGCTCTGTGCTGACAACTCAGAGCCTGGAGCCTGCTTTGGATTCTGTCTGTCTGTCTGTCTGTCTCTCTCTCTTTCTCTCTGCCTCTCCCCCACTCATACTCTGCCCCCCTCTCTCTCCTTCTTTCAAAAATAAATAAACATTAAAAGAAGTTTTTTTAAAAAAAGATACAAAACAGATGAACATAGGGGAAGCAAAAATAATATAAAAACAGAGAGGGAGACAAGCCATAAAAGACTCTTAAATACAGAGAACAAACTGAGGGTTACTGGAGGGGCATTGGGTGCGGAGATGGGCTAAATGGGCAATGGGCATTAAGGAGGGCACTTGTTGGGATGAGCACTAGGTGTTATCTGTAAGTGATGAATCACTAAATTCTATTCTTGAAAGCGTTACTATACTATACGTTAACTTGGACTTAAAGTTAAAAAAAGAAAGAAAGAAAGAAAAACAAACAAAGAGTCTGTGCTCTCCACCACTCTACAATGCTACCTATCCTGGCAGGACAAAGCTTTTCACATGAACTGCCTATATTAGTTATGTAATAATGTGTAATAAATTACCCCTAAATTTAGCAGCTTAAAACACAAACATTTATTACCTCACAGTTTCTGTGAGTCAGGAATCCAGATGAAGTTTTGCTGGGTGTCTCTGGCTCAAGGCTTATCATGAGGTGGCTTCAGGGCATCATCCAGGGCTGAAGGGATCTCAAGGTTCCACTAAGGGAGAACCTACTTCCAAGCTCATGCATTTGTGCGTCTGTAGGGCTCAAGTCCTCCAGGGCTGCTGGACAAGGGCCCAATTTCTCACTGGCTATTAGCAGGTGGCCTCTCTAAGTTCTTAGCCATGTGGGTCTCTCCACTGGGCTAACTAACAAAATGGCAGCTGGCTTCACTCAGAGGAAGTGAGGAAGAGAGCAAGAGAGAGTCCACTGTCTTTTTGTAACCTGATCTTGGAAGTGACATCCCATTACTTTTATGGTATCATATTCATTAGAAATAAGTCATTAGGTCCTTCCACACTCAAGGGAAGGGGATTACACAAAGGCTTAAACATCAGGAGGGTTGTTGGAGGCCATCTTGGAGGGTGTGCACCATGCTGTTTAATATCATGCAACTAGTAAGCATAAAATTTGAGTTTAAAGTTTTTGTTTTTGTTTTTACCTCAGTTAACCTTGCTCTTAACTCATATTACTCCCAGTTTGAACAACAAAACCTTGGTTCCTTCACCTGTCTGGGGCACTAGCCCCATCGCTTGCCTTAAGCCACATCTGAATTCTCACTTTATAGCAAAGACAGTAAAGGCTATTAGGAGAAAAGCTAGTCGTTGTTTTTTTTTCCTTAGATTTTAGTTATTTTGGTCTAATCCATTTATATAAAGTCCACAGTAAGTACTGCCAAGTAGAAATAAGAATTAATTTACAGTTTCCAGATTCATAAGAAACACCGGTAAGAAAAGGAACAGATGGGCCATCAATTTGGGGAATAAAACAAGGCAATCCTCAAAACCCTCAGTGCCCTTCCCCCTGTCCCTAGTCCTGGTCCTGGAATTAACTCAGCCCAGGCTATTGGAAGAACCAGCAGTAACTTTTTTTCATAAGCTTATCTCAGCCTGGCCAAGCAGACCATTGCTTACAAAGAAAGGCATGACAGACTAAAACCCAGGGCATCCTGGATGCATCTACTAAGTCCCCAGAAGCTCGGATGTGGGCATGAGCAGCCCAGGCAAGTCCCTCACTTCCAGGAAGCCGGTTTGGTTGAGGCACTAACCCAGGGGTTTTCCCACACTGCAGCTGGTGGGCCCAGGGATCAGACCTGGTCTGAGATCTCCAGGGCCTTCCTGTGCCCACCACACAGTAGACAAATCTCCAGCCATGCAGCACCCACCAAGTCAAAGACAGATCATGGTAAGTCAAAGCAGATGCTTTTCCAAGATAAAACACAGACTCTATACAGGCTGTGCCTGCATTGAACTGGTTTCCAGAGAAACCAGACCCTGGGGTAGGACATTAATAATGTAGAACTGGATGGAATGTTTTAGACATTGGTTCCTACACTGAGGGACCCCGCCCTGACAAAGAGCAAGTAATCAATAAATATCCAATGAATTAATTTTACTGAATAAGTTTATCAGAAAAGACTGCTTTCTCCATTAAGGAAAGTCCACCCCACTAAGTATGCCAGCTCCCGTAGGAATATGTTACCAGTCTTGGATCAAAAGCAACATTCACTCCAAATTGGGCCATACTGTGTTCATGCTTACTACACAATTCTGAATTTACACCTGGGATACCCAACTGAAATAATCCCCTTCCTCTCTGGAGAAGAAGACTATCAAACTAATGTATCCTCCTCCTAATAAATCCTATGTATGTACCTGAAAAGTATGTTTATGCAATAAAACGCGAAAACATCTCAGCTGCTGGTAAGTGTAGCAGGTACCCATCACCTATGTAATTTTTATTTATCAAAAGATCTGGCCTGTAAATAAAGAACAGCTTGAAATATGTCTAAAGCACAGAACTGAGCAAATGACTTTCTAGACATGATGACAGTGACATCCAACTTGAAGCCAGAATCCTCTACCTTTTCATACCAGAGCTGTTTTCAAAAATATTTCATAGACAACATTCAACAAGCCTCCTTTCTTTGAAGCATCAGTGAAATCTGGTCAAAGTGCTGGAGAAAGCTTCTTTATAAAAAGTCTTTGAAGCAATATTGCTAGTAACATTAGTAGAACACATAGAACATTAACTTGTTTTCTGTTTCATTTTAACCAAATTTGATAAAAATTATTCCCGCTACTACAGCGCTGCTTTTATGAATTCTGCAGAAAAATAATTTGGTTTTGCCCTGACAGATAACAGTCATCACCAAGAAATTTCATTTCACTGAAGGCAGACTTAAGTCGCTGAAATTTACTGCTTGCACACAGACACACACATACAAACCTGAGCTTTTCCTCACACAACACTGAGTGTTGTTTCTTGGTCTGGCTTCAGACTAGCTGGGAAAAGAGCAGGAAGAATTTTTACATTAAGAAAGGAATGCAAAGAATGCCTTCCTTCCTCTTAAATCTAATCTTATTACCTCCATTAGTGAATATTTAACAATAACATTAATACTAATAGACTTGCTTGCATTATCAAAAGCAGCAATAATACTGAAGACGCACATGGTAGCTTTGCTCAGAAAAGCTTAAAGCCATGTCATGCATATTATCTCATTTATCTTTAAAAATCCCCACAAACTCTGTAAAAGCATATTTATCTGCAGTAAGACATGTTTTATGGGAACCGATTTCCTTACCACTCTGCGTCTTCAGTATAAAAACAGGGTCTGTTTTTAGCACACCTCCCAACCAGAACCTCAACTCATAACTCATGCTGCTGACTTCCTTTCATGAGTCTTAAAAACAAAACAAAACAAAACAAAAAAGCAACCGACTCAGAGCAATTACAGAAACTGAAACAAAAATGAAACACAGGTAGGAAATTAAATAAATTCACAGCACCCAACAATTGCTGTTGCCCAAACTGAAATTAAATAAATATACACACACGCTCTCCACGAAAACTCTGCTACACAATTTATTAATGAACAGTGAAAGGAAACAGAAGCCGAAAGTGGGTCAGGAGAAACTGTTTAATCTAATAGTCTGGAAATTATACTGGAAGGAACAGATGGTTTCACAGAAGTCGATGCTACCTAGAGCAGCAAGGAGCGATTTTCTAGGAAAGAAAAATGTTTCCCTACCCTATTGCACATACTATTTTCAGCAAAGGAGGAGTCTATATTCAGCACAGGATAACCTCTGAGCTTGGCATAGTGACAAAACTGGGACTAAGTGGCAGCCATCCACACGTACCCGAGTTCAGACTTGGCCTTCCAAATCTGAGCTAGAGGTCAAACAGCCCTATTTTAAAACCAGCAGCGAAAGGAAGCCAACACTGTACTCTAGTGGGTTATTAACCACATTCGTGATTTTGCCAAAGAAGAAAGTGGTTCTCAATAGGCGATGGACAGTGTGATCTTCACATGGCTTCCAAGCCCCAGACTCTGAAAGTCCTGGGCAGCAGCAAGATCACAGGTCACATGGAGTCAGAAGACTGAAGTTCAAGCTGTCCCCTGCACAACAACCCTGTGAATGAGCCTCTACATCTATATATACCACAAGACTGAAAAATCACCTATAGAGTTGTAAGGATTACTTGAGTTCAAGCATATGAACCTGCACGTTACCCCATACAGCATAACAATCAGTTGCCATTTTCATCTCCACTACATCATTCACCAAAACATACAGTTCTTCCTAGAGCAGGGCTCAATTGAAGGGAGGGCTGTCACAATGGGGTCTTTTAATGACAGGCCACAGTCTACCAAGCCTCAAACTGTACCAGAGAAACCTATGGTACAGCCAACGCTACTTATGAGCAAAGGATTTGAAGAAGGCAAGTCTGAGTTCTGATTCTAGCCTTATCACATATTTGCTGTGTGACCATAGGCATCTTGGGTAACCTCTCTGAGCTCTGTTTACTTGTCTGTAAAATCAAGATCCTGTGAGGATTAATTTGCACTGAGCATGGTACATGGCTGATTACCTATTAGTACTGTTGTTATTGTTACAATAATGATAACATCATCATTGAGGTCCATTGCTCCTGTCACAATCTCATCATCTGCAGGGATCCTCAGAGAGTCAAGAGATGGCACAGCAGTAGAACAGTCTTTCTGATATTAAGATTAAGGGCTGCAGCAGGAGGACCCTCCCTCAGGAATGAGCATAAAGTTTAGGGAATGTAAAAAGCCATTACCCCCAACTCAGACCAGGGGACTTCCTGCCTTATGCTGTAACATCAAGGGCTGCTTTGGGCCTGCCTTCTATCCCCACCCCCGCCTCCTTCATGGCTTCTGACATTTTGCTTCAAGGTTGGTTGGTCTATTTCTTTTACCCAGAAAAAAACAAAAACAAAAAAAACAAAAAACCTGACATCAGTGACTTTATGTTCAATTCAGCTGAAGAGCTGCAAATATTATAGATGAATCTGTTATGTTCTAAAGCTGCAGGTATCATATTTAGAGAGAGGTAATAAATACCTCATTAAGGATGGAAAAACAAACACTTCAGAGCACTTGAGGCTCCATCTAAAGGAACCCCATGATGAAACCCACTTTAAACCAAGAATCCTCCTGTAATGCAAATAACCACCCCATCCCCCAGTTCTTTTCCTTACTTTCCATACTTTATCATGTTGGGCTTTCCTGTAAAGGGGGACCCACACCTGTAGGCCCCTGCAGCCAAGTGTCACGCCTAGCCAACTCCCTGATCTATCACAGACTCAAGCTCATCCATTCACACTTGTTCTAGGTTTTCAACTTGAGCTCATTTGTATGGGGCCTGGTCAGGCTGGGAAGGGCAAAGCAAAGGAACAGAAAAGGGGCGCAGGGAACAGAGGTGGTAGAGACTTAATTAAGGCAAAGCCTTCCAGAAAAGAGCCAAGGAAGAGGCTGGGACACATGACTGGTGGGGCACAACCACAGCCTACAGATCTTCTAAGGTGGCATAGTTAGAGCTAAATGTGATGAGCCATGCAACTGAAAATAAAGGTCGATCGACATGTTGGGGTTGTAACTGGGCCCCCAATACACCTGGCCAGAGTATTACACCTGTGGCCAGAGCCACAGTTCTGACTGTCCCGAGAGCCTGGCTATGATCTCCTGCCCTCAATGAGTGGGCCAAGGCCTCTGAGCCAAGGAGGGGCTGTCTGCAGACCCCAGGCCACTAGCTACAAACCCACTAGGCAGCAAGAAACTGGCCCCTAAACCCATCTCTCACTTCTCTTCCTTTCACCTGCACCCAGCAACTGCCTTGTAAACCCTCATAACCCATCAGTGCAGCTTCCCATCCTCAAATCCATCCTTCCCTCCTGTGTCCTCCTCTGTACCCCTCCACAGTGGCTGGTCAACCCCAAGGGCTGGGCTTTCAGGGAAGAGAGCCTGGAGGAGGGGAAGCTTTCTCTGGACCTTGCAGGAGAGAGGACCCAGCCTTGGAGTATGGTAGAGAGCCGGCAGCACTCCACATGGCCAACGGTATATGCAGGGGCAGAGGGGCAGGAATGTGTGGTTCCATCTCAGTAACACCGAGTAGGTTCATGGAACGACTGTCAGGAGATGAAGGTAAGATAAAAGGAAGCCAGTCTGAGAAGTGTTGGCTTTTCTGATGGATAACCATTTAAGGTTTTAGGGTGCCCTGGGGAGGTGGGGTGTCCACTGGTGACAGCTAGTTTTCAGTTACAATTGAAACGTGGAGAACTCAGGTAAGACGGATGTTTCCGGCTGCTGGGGGGGGGGGGGGGGATTCACTGCCCATGGCCTAACCCAGTGGTTTTCAATGTGGTCCCTGTAGCAGCAACACCCAAGAAGAAGCATCGCCTGGGAACTTGCTAAAAATGCAAAATCTTGGGCCCCACCCCAGAACTTCAGAATGACAAATTCCAGGGGTAGGGGTGCAGCAATCTACATCCTGTGATTCTCGCGTTGCTAAAGTTTGAGGACAACTGTTTATTCCAGGGCCTCCCAGTCTACACCATGTCACACAATCGCTCAGCACTCTGGGGAAAGAAACCAGTCATCAGGGAACTGGAGGCAACCTGCAGAAGAATCCATCAGTCCAAAGGCTGAAGGGAAACAAAATCTCAGCACACGTGACCCACCTGAGGGTAACCAGTGGGAGTACCCACACTTACATCAACCATCTAGCACTTTATACATGCTCACTCATTCTCAGACATAGCTGCATACTGGCCTCACCTGTAGTTGCAAAACATACTGACGTCTGGGTCCCTTCCCCAAGACTGACTGAAGTGGTCTGGGGTGTAGGGTGGGCATGGGCATTTTTTAAGCAAAGTTTGAGAAGCAATGTATCCACTGGTACTAATTTTTGTCTTAGGAGTATGGCCTCTCCTTCCAAATATATTACAAGCTACTTGGAAATAAATTATGAGTAGGTGACAATAGATAGTTAGGTATGTAAGGATTTATTGACTTTATTTTCTGCTTTAAAAAAATACCTTTTTCTTTCTGCCATCTCCACTCAGATAAAAGACAATCAGCTGGAAACTTGTTACAAATGCAGGTTCTCCAGCCTTGCCCCAGACCTAAAGAATCAGAAACTCGGGCCGGGGCCTGGGCTTCTTCTAACGAGCCCTCCTGGTGATTCTGATTCACCCTCAAGTTGGAGAACTACTATTTTAAGAAAATGATACGTTCTAAAAGCTTTCTCTGGAGGTTAACATTATTTTGATTGATATCTTAGACCCTGCTTATCACCTCCCTTCATGATCCATGAAATCGGACAGGCTAACAGTGCTGGGACATATAACCAGCTATTAGGCACCCAATAGCCCCCAAACACTTTGATCTGTAATTTTTAGGCCTCAATATAAATTATGATCCATCTTTTTTAGATTAGCTTTTTTTCTTGGTTGTAGAGACAGATTAAAAGGACAACTTAAATAGACAATGATTATCAGCTGCTTCTGCAGTTGCAGTGAGGGCTAAGGTGACCCAGACCGGAAGTTAAATAAAAACTGGACCCTAAAATGATTCAATGCACAATCTGCATGTTTTGAATAATGAATGTCATCCTGTGTTATTATCATGACCACCCAAAATTTAGATACAGAGCTTAAGGCTAAAATGCTGGCAGCCAAAATCCTAGTCAGCACAACGTCAAAGAAAAATCCCAAAGGTCAGTTCTTAAAGACCTGTCAGACAGGAAAACCACAAAGATGGGAATTTTTTAAATGTGGCAATGTGAACTAATCTTAGAAATTGTAATGCATGTCATGGGACATGCTTTATTAGCAAGAATTTAAGAGGAGAAATAAGATGAATTGAAGAAGATATGCAACGGAGCAGGAGATACTTTTCAACTTTTTCAGGTCGAAGCACTTCAATTTCGCTTCAACCCAGCCAGTGTGCAGGAGATTCAGGAACTAAGAGAGCGCAAAGTTATGGCTCCGCCGTGCCGTAAGATGGCGGGATATGCTACAAACACCCAACACCTTGCTGGCCTAGAGCAAGTAGCTTTTACAACTCCTTGAAACTCAAGATCTCAATTTACTCCTCTATACCACAAAGGTAACCACCTACCTCCTGAGATTGTTGTTAGCTTTTAAAATGGACTAATACGACATGAGATACCGAATACGTAGTGGCTCTCATTATCACATATAAAAAATGAAGCTACTAACTCTTACCTCCCATGCATTGTTGTTGGAAATGTTGGATGGTGCAACTATTTTGGAAAACAGTTGGCAGTTCCATATAAAGGTAAACATACATTTACCAAAGAATCCAGCAATTCCACTCCTCCTTATTTACCCAACTGAGATGAAAACGTATGTCCACACAAGACTTGTTCACAAATGTTCATAGCAGCTTTTTTGATAACGGCTCCAAATTGGAAACAGCCCTAATGTTCAACAGAAGAATGATGAAACCAATTGTGGCACAACCAGACAATGGAGTATCATTCACAAACAAAAGGGAATGAGCTCTTGATACATACAACGGCACCGATGAATCACAAAAGCAGCACGCTGAGTTAAAGAAGTCAGACACAAAAGATGATCCCACCCCTACATTATTCTATAAGAAGCAAAACTAACGGTGACAGAATGCAGATCAGCAGTAATCTGGAGCACGGGCTTGGGGGGGGGGGGGGCGGGGCATGAGAGGATTTTCTGGGGTGATGGGAAAATTCTGTATTTTGAGTGTGGTGGCAGTTCCATGGGTGCTTACATTTATCAAAACTCATCAAACCACATGCTTAATATGGGTGTATTTCATTGCTCATAAGTTATACCTTTAATAGAGCTATTTAAACAAATACACAGACACCATTCCGCAGGCCAGACAGGTTGGCGCTGAACTCTTTCATGTGCAGTTGAAAAATCCTACGTGAAGAGAGTTAAAACACGGGGTTCTGGTCCCACTTACTACTTACTACCTGTCAAGACCATTTCCTCAACTGAAAAAAGAGAGGGAGAGAGAGAGAGAAAACCTAGATTCCCAGGGCTATTTGGATGATAGAGTGAATGTGTTATTTGAAAATACTTTAAAGCAGAATCTGAGTATTCAGCTGGGCACGCACCCAGCATGCCATCCACTCTGCCAGTCCCTCACTCCTCCTCACCTGCCATTCAGTCCCTGGGACCATCTCCTAATCTCTCTTGACCCCACCCACTCCTCTTGTCCCCACTGCCACTCCCTCAACAGAGGCCACTTTCGTCCCTTGCCTGATGACTGCAATGGCTTCCAAATGGTTTCTCCTTCCCCAGTTTTACTCCTTCCATTCTCCTTCATTGTAAACCCAGACCAGGCTTTCCAGAATGTGAATTTGACATGTCACCCACCCTTTTCCCACCTTAAAAACCTTTCAGGACTCTTGAGAAAGCTTAGACTCCTCAGTCCAAGACCCAAGATCTTTACTCATTTGGCTTCTACTTACTTTTCCCAAAGGTCACACTCCAACCAAATGGAACTGCCTACAGCTTACCATTTATGCAATGTTGTCGTCAGGTTCTGACCCTCCCATAGGTTGTCCCCTTTGTCTGAAAAGATCATCTCCTTCCACCCTCAATCTTCTGTCTGGATAACTCTAAATCCACCTGTGGATCTCAAGTCTTCCTCAACACACACACCCTTTCAACATGACTAGGGGCTACCACGTCCCCTCTATCATCATCATGCTAGCATCAAGTCCTACAATTGCCTGGCTCTTCGTCTGTAAAGAGATTTTGAACTGATCTACACTAGCGGACTAGACTGATGCTATGGACTGAATGTGTCCCCCTTCAAAAGTCAGATGTTGACTTTTCAGTCAACATTCTGTGTGTGTCAACCAGTGTGACTATCTGGAGTAAGGAATTAAGGTTAAATGAGGTCATAAGAGTGGGGATCTAATCCGATAGGATTAATGTCCTTATAAAAAGAGACCTAACAGAGCTTACTCACTGTCCCTCTCTAAGTCACATGAGGACACAGCAAGAAAGCAGTCCTCTGCAAGCCAGGAAGAAGGCTCTTACCAGGACCCAACCATGCCAGCCCTCTGACCTCAGACTTTCAGTCTCCATAACTGTGAGAAAATAAATGTCTGTGGTTTAAGTTGCCCGGTCTGGAGTATTTTGTTATGGCAGCTGAGCTAACTAACCAACTCGGAAAACCTCCTGTCTGGTTCACCCATATGTCCTCAGGACGCAAATCTGGCCCCAGGTCAACATTCAGTAAGTATCTATGGAATCAATGAATTATCATCTTATGGTCCCTAGCAGACCCACGGGCAAACTTTCATAATGAAAATGGCACATTAGTTTGAATTAGAGATACAGATTCAGACGTGGAACCAAGTTATCCTCCCTTGAAAACAGACTAGAGCAGCATGGCCCCCACAGAACTCACCATGATGATGGATGTGCTTCGTACCTTTACTGTCCACATGTGACTGGTGAGCACTTGAAATGTGGCTAGCGTGACAGAGGAGTTGAAGTTTTAATTTTACTTAATTTTAATTACTACATTTAAAGAGCCACCTGGCTGGTGGCTCCTGTACAAGACAGCGCAGGACTAGATGGTTGAAGCAAGAATAAAGCCCTGGACACTAGCCTCATTAGGCAGGTGCCAACCTCCCTGGCACCGAACATGTACAAAACACAACTGATTCTCATGGAGCTGACATAGGTAGCTTTAAAGTGGTATTAGAGTGGCCTGGCACAGAGAAGCTGGCAAAACATATGTACAAAAGGGATAATGAGGCACCATTTTGCAGAAATTGTGGTACTTTATGGGCCTCTATCTGTGATGAAACTCTCCAAAGGGCAGGTTCATCCCTTGGTGACCAGAGTTAATTGAAAATTTAAGACCCTATCAAGTCACTCAGAATTGAGATTTTTGGCAGCTTACGTGCTTCACTTTGAGGATCCTGCTGCTTTTCACCTCTGTCAGCCCAACAAGTGGGGTTTCATGTTCCAATATCATCTACAGTAGCACTGAGCTCTGAGCAGGGGACAAACAAAACAGTGTTCACTCTGATTCTGACTTTCGTAAAAGTGCATGACTCCTTCCTGCTTAAGCCACCAGGTGGAAGTGGGCCCACACCCTCCCTCCAACTTGCAATTTGTTAGAGTCAGATGAGCATCTTCTCAATGATAAATAAGCCTATCAAGCGCTACTTAAAAATCTTCGATGGCCAAAACAATATGGGCGAGGAATATCTTTACACCCTCCTACCCGATAACACCAGTTTTCTAACAAGAATGTTCTATTTGGTGTTAATGCCTACTTCTCTAGCACCTTGCAGTATCCGAGGCATAAGAGCTCTGAGGCCCAAGAGATCTGAGTTCAAATTGCACCCCAATCACTTCCTAGCACTGCATCTTTAGAAAAGTTACTTAACCTCCTGAGTGTTGGTTACCCATCTGCCGAAAAGGGATGTGTGTACCCATACACCTCGCTGTGTTTCTGGGAGAATAAAATGACATAAGATGCCACGCAAAGATGAATGCTAATTGGTAATAGCCCAATTGGTAACAGCCCAAACCAGAAGCGACCCAAATGTCCATCAACACATGATGGAAAAACAAACTGAGACACACCCAGATGATAGAATACTACTCAGCCATAAACTAAGAATGAACTACTACACGTAAAACAACATAAATGAATCTCAAAATAAGCAAGCTGAGTGGAAAAGGCCAGACCAAAAAGAGTACATACCACATGGCTCCATTAGTAGAAAATAAAATCAGTGACAGAAAGCATACCGTTGGTTGTCTGGGGACAGAGGGCTGGAAAAAACAAGGGGTTACAAAGGAGCAGGAAGAAACCTTGTGGGAGATGGAAATGTCTTGCCTCTTGATGAGGTAATGGTTTCATGGGTCTGAACACTTTAAATACATGCAGTGTGACGTGCTTAAATTATATTTCAATAAAGCTGAAAAAGTTGGGAAGATGTCCCATCACAGGACTTGGCACATAGTAGGCTCTCAGCAAATGCTGGCTCCATTCTGGAGCAGTAACAAAGGATCCCATTAGAATTTCTGGAAAAGAACTTGAGGGGCTGCCAGGGAAACGAGTCAGCATACGTAACAGGTACTCTGGTTTACTAGAACCCAGTTTTGTAGGACATGCTATTCTCAGCTAAAAAGTGTGCACAAGAAAGACGAAGAGAAAGATAAGCAAGGCTTGATCTCTGCCCTCAAGGAAACACAAATACGTTTAATATATGATGTAATAAAAGTGTCATAAGGATGCTACTGACGAACGACAGGCGTGCATAGAGGAGTAATTGTGATGGACGCAGGTCGGGAGGTACAGTTTCAGGTGGGTGGGACTTTGGCAAGGGCTGAGGGGCGGGGCAGGCTCTGTGAGGCTGGAGGAGGGGAAGCTGGGGTGGGAGGGGGCGGGGCCAGGCCCGGTGTCCTCCAAGTAGGGGAGGGCCCACAAAGGGCAAGGATGAGCTGAGGAAGGTCCTGGGCGCGGAGCGGAATCTCCGCTGCATTTTTCCAAGGGAACCCGCCAAAGGGCTCAGCATAATCAGATTTGTGTTTTACACAAATAGGTCCTATCTAGAGGGCAATCTGGCAATTTATCAAGAGTCCTGACATTCATATCTTTCAACTCAGTAATTCCTGAGGAAATAATCAAAAATGCACACAGAGATTTATGTATAGCACTGCTTATGCCAGCATTATTTATAATAGCCCAAAGCCCGAAATAACTTAAATGTCCAATAAAAGAAGACTGTTAAATAAATTATGGTATGCTGAGTGATTAAATCATATATAGCCTTTAAATCATATTCTGAGAACATATGGAATGACAGGGCACTGCCTCACTATCCACTGTTAAGCTGAAAAAAAAGCAAGACACAAAAATATACATTAAGTATTCATTCAACAAATATTTATTGATTATCTACTATGTGCCGGGCACTATTCTCTAAGTATTGAGGGTACCACAGAGGCTAAAACAGACACAATCCTGAACTCGTTAGAGGAATTCCATCTTCTAACGAAAGAAGGCAGACCACAAGGAAACAAATAACAATAAACAAAATACATAGCAATTAAAATTTTTTTTATGTTTATTTATTTTTAAAAGAGAGAGAGAGACAAAGCACAAGTAGGGGAGAGGCAGAGAGAGAGAAAGACAGAGGATCTAAAGCAGGCTCCAGGCTGTCAGCACAGAGCCTGACACGGGGCTTGAACTCAAGAACTGTGAGATCACAACCTGAGCCAAAATCACACGCTTAACCGACTGAGCCACCCAGGCGCTCCAATATGTAGCACTTTAGATGGTAAGAAGTGTTATGGAGAAAATCAAGAGGGCAAAGGGATGGGGAGTCAGAGATTAGGTAGAAATATATAGGTGGTTATATAGAAATTATATAATTTCTATAGGTGCTTATATAGAAATCTATATAATATATACAGACTATATATATATAGAATATATATATTCTATAAATATATAGAAATTATACAGGTGGTCAGGGAGGGTTTTACAGAGAAGGAGGTTAAGGGTTTGTGCCAAGGGTATATCTGGGAGGATTTCTAGGCAGAGGAAACAGGTAGTGCAAAGGCCCTAAAGAGTCCTGGAGGGTTCAAGAAAGAGCAAGACCAAAATGGCAGAACATGCAGGACAAACATGTGGAGAATGAGGGTGGAAAGTAGATGGTACCACTCAGGGTGAGGGGGAGCCATGGCAGGGCTTTGAGCAGAAGAGTGGCATGATCTGTAGGGGACATGGGTGGACGTAGGGAGATCAGTTGGGACTTGTCCAGTGTTTTCGTAACTTTTTAATAACGGAGGTATGTTCATTTCATAATCACAAAACAAAAGGTCATTCAGTCAAAGAAAGCACAATGCAGCAAGCAGTGTGGGTGCTCTGAGCAGAGTACAAGGTAGCAGAAAAACTAATCAGGAGGTTAAGGGGATAACTTAGATGATAAGTCATGGAGCAGTAGGTACACAGAGGAGGCACATGTCTGTGGAAGTTTCTGTGAGCAAAAATTACTCTTCTTAATAATAAAAGAAATACAACCATGATGCAAAATATATATGTGTGTGTGTGTGTGTGTGTGTATATATATATATATATACATACATATATATATATACATATATATATATGTATGTATATATATATATATATATATATATATATATATATAAAAGAGAAAAAGAATTACCCCATATTCTCAGCTTCCTAACAATTTTTAACATGTTGGTGTATTTCCTTGCAATCTCTTTTCCTATACATGCTTTGGTTTTCTCCTTAATCATTCGACAATGCCTAAACCATTGTAGGCACTCAAATATTCACTGAACAAATAATGGATGACCAAATACTCCAAACACTTTTGTGTTCAGATTTGCTCGTGTTAAGTTAGCTATATTTTCAGAAATAGCTTTAATAGGCTTGGGTGATGCAATGGAAATGGTGGGCAAGGAGAAAGTATGGTCACAGATGCCTAAGGTGTCAAATATGACTGTTTAAGAGGATGGTGGTGACATTATTCATCAAGGGCACCAGCAGGAAGCCAATCTGATGAGGAAGATGCTGGGTTCAGTCTGGGGGACCTAAGGGACCCACAGAACGTCCCTGCAGAGAGGCCCAGCTGCCCATCTCTCTCTCGGGGCTCAAGAAGCAGTGGGAGCCTCGGTGCAGAGGTGGTCTCAGCAGGAACAGAGGTGGAGGCAACACTAGCTGCCCTACTAGGTGCTGAGAATTGTGCTACGAGCTTCTCGCATCTTCCCTCTTCCAGTCTACAGTTGCCCTGAGGGGCGGGTATTCACGTGTTCATGAGACAGAAGAGCACACTGCAGGCCAACTCCACAGCAGAGCCAGACATGAGCCCCCAAATATGAGGGCTTTCCCCACCTATTCTCTTTTCTGTTAACAGAAGCCTAAAATGTACCCAGCAGCCCAGGGAGAAAGCGGCAAGATGCCTTAGTTAGTGCCTGTGTTTGGTCACAACTTCTAGGGACTGCCCTCCACACCAAAAGAATGATCTCTCCTCTTCTGAAAACGTATCTTACATATTTTCTTGCTTACAATTATAGCCTGTTGAGGGTTTTGTTTTGTTTTGTTTTTCATGTGTATGAGTCTTCTCTCCCACTGGGCAAGAAGCTGCAGGAAATCAGGACACGCTGCCCAACTGCCCCACAGCTCCAGCCCGACACTGCGCACGGTCGGGGCTCAGCAACTCCTCTGGATGAAAATGCTACCTCTTGCCCGTCACCCCAGAGCCACCGGGACACTGTTAGTGAGGTGACCTGGATGCCCTGCGGCTCGGATGAGGCAAAGCCAAGCCCAGACGGACAAGCACTCTTGAAAGATGCCAGACAGCAGGCAGGTAACTTTGGAGGGACAGACACAATAGGAGATAAGGCAAAATTTCCCTTCTCCACATGGCTTCCTGCGAAACAGTCTGCAAACTAGCTGGCCCAGGGGCCAAACGCGGCCCACCAGCATGTGTGTACTTTTTGTCTTGCACGTGGTTTTAACGTGTTACAATTTAATTTAGTTGCTATCTTTTCAAAAGTGAAAAGCTGCACATACAAATCTGGACTTCTAAAGGCAGTATGTCTTCAAAGGCCCACTTTTACAAGTTCCTCACAGCCCCTCACCCCGCTCACCTCCCAGGCGTGTCCTGTCAGGCCCCACCAGCCCTGCCCTGGGGGCGGGGGGGGGGGGGGACACACACCTCGGGTGCGGGGCTGAGCTGAGCTCACCCGCCTCCAGGGGGGGCAAGGCCGCCTGTACTCACCCGCACTCAGGGTAGTGAACTCCAGGAAGCGGTATTCGTAGGACACATCTATCTTAGTTTCCACCTGAGGCCTCTTTAAAGTTGAATAGATATTTCCAGGCCGTTTGTCATCACGTTTCTCTAACTTGTTCAATCCGCAACCCATTTCAGCAGCTGCAGCAGAAGCCAAAAAAAAGGACAAGGGGGGGGGGGTGATTTTTTTTTTTTCTGAGATTTTGTTTTCAAGCACCATAGTGTAAAAGACCCCGTACTTCCCTGAAGACTACATAAAGGACCTCAGCCTTTAGGACGCCTGGAGTATAATTCAGTGGATGACCTGAACACCTGAGGAACAGTGCTCAGTACGCAGGCTGGCTTCTCTTTCTGTGAGGACACCATTACCAGGCATCCCGCACTTTTGTGATGACACCAAAAGCCTACTTGCCTTCTATCTTTTTCCCCTACCTGAGGAAAATAATACCTCAGAGCGCCTCAGTTCCACTATAATCTGTACACAGGATTAAAAAATGAGATCTTAAAAGCAACGTGGTACATTATGGTGTCAGCCCATCTGAAAAGAAAAGACAAAACAAGAGACGTGTCGCTTTCGCTGTGGTTGCTAAGAGAGAGTAAGAAGTTGTTGGTACAATTTCTAAACTCCGAAGTCCTTTCTGCCCTCACCAGCAATTATTTAGACAGGAATTTATATTCATAAAACATCTCTTAAAGTAGACGGTGGTATTTTTATCCGCTTCATCTAAAAGTCCCCCTTCCATTCTTTTTTAGACCAAACCACATGAAACAACAGGACGCTTCCACTCTCTTAGAGAGTCGTTTTAGACCAAAATGAAGACTGGCTGAACACTAATAGCAGGCCAAGAGAAACTGGAAGCAGAAATGCACGTGTGTTAGAGTGAAGATCTGTGGCTATCGTTGGAAGGGAAAATGGAGAAATGCTAGAATAATGTGCATATTAGGGTGGGCTGAGCTCCCAGCCTTTCAAGGGCTTAAAAACAACGAAGTTCTCTGTTTATTTAGGCAGAATGACATTCATGAAATGACTTTTTATCCACTGCCCAGACTTCAGCAGAAGATATTCTCCTTTTGTGTGCTGAGCATGACCAATAATTCTTCCCCCTTCTCTGGCGTAGTGGAGCTGCCATTAGAACATATTTCACAAAAATATTAACTGGCCAAGAATATCACAAACAGAAACGTGGTGACTGCTTCCTTTTAGAGATAAGAATGTCCTTTAGCTTAATCCATTCACAAGGTACCCAGCTTCCTAAGGCAAACTGGCAAGCTCCAGAAAAACACAATGAACCTCAAAAAAAGCAGTAAGTGTGCGGGGGAAGGGAAGAGTGGGAGAGGGTGGTGTCGTGACAACCAGGCTATACTTTTTAGTAATTAAAAAAAGTCTGGAAGGATGGATGAGAACAGGAAGGCTTACTTACTCCTTAATAAGGCAACATTAGTGTCCAAAGGGCCAGAGCAGACATGATTTATGTGCAGTCTGCATGAACTGATTACTTGTAAAATACTCTGTAGTTCTGCAGATATAATAGCTGATATGTACAGAGGCTGCATATTTAACTACTAAAAAGCAAGCCAAGGGGCATCTGCTGAGGCAAAGCAGAAGAGAAGTGGACAGGAAGGCTCCCGTGTACTGGGGAACAGGTAAACCTGGCAAGATGAGCACTGTTACCACCAGAACAGACATGGAAATAACCCAGAGACTCACCAAGTAAGTCACTCACACACCTACCTCCCTAGGAAACAATGTGTATTTGGGGCCCTAAAAAAAGAAAGAAAGAAAGAAAGAAAGAAAGAAAGAAAGAAAGAAAGAAAGAAAGAGAAAAGAAAACTCTTCCAAAAGAAAGAAAGAAAGAAAGAAAGAAAGAAAGAAAGAAAGAAAATTCTTCCTCAAAAATCCTCCCATTCTTGTTATCCTAATAAGGTAAATTCTAGCATTAGAGATTCATTCCTTTGAAATTAGAATCACTCTCCCTCAGGATCTCCTTTGAAACCACAAATACCTCCATGGGAAGGGCAACAAATTAAGCTTGTGGTAGCCTCTAACACTTTAGTATGATTTAACATCTTCTATAAAGGACAGGTTTCCTGACAATAGAGAAAAAAGAAGAGAGAATTACCAGGACGAGTAACAAGACTCAGAAAAAGTTAAGGAGGTGGGGGATGGCATGCCAAGAAGCATCAGAAAAATTCTCCCAATTTACAACTTAAAGGTTTCAGTCAGACTGTCTCAACTTGAGGTCTCTGCCCCAATTCACTCCAAAGGGCACTGTGCTTATCTCATAGGATATGACAAGGCCATGGGTAAATCATCTATGTGGTCTGACACAGAAAAGATAAACAGTACCAGCCAGCAGCAAAACTATAATATCGGTGAATCCTCAATGTCTCAAACTTTAGAGATTAATTTCTTTGGAATACGCACAATGCCAGTTAAGCAACTGCTTTTATAGCATGACTCTCTTCGGGAAGGAAGACATATGAAGCAGTTGTGAGCCAATAAAACCTTAGTGTCAATTTGTTTTTCTTACTCTCTTGTGTTGAGGACCCTACCTTATTCACACCCGGCACACCTGTGCTCTGCCAACCCCCAACCCCTGTCAAAATGGTAAAGATTTTCACATCATTCTAAAATTCTCTATTACAGTGGGGTGCCTGGATGGCTCAGTAGGTTGAGCATCTAACTCTTGATTTCAGTTCAAGTCATGATCCCAGGGTCATGAGAACAAGTCCCACATCGGGCTCTGTCCTGAGAGTGGAGCCTGCTTGGGATTCTCTCTCTCTCTCTCTCTCTCTCTCTCTCTCTCTCTCTCTTTCTCTCCCCCTCTCCCTCTGCTCCTCTCCCCTGCTTGAGTGCTCTCTCTAAAATAAAGTAAATAAATAAAACTATCTATTACAGTCCCTACTATGGCTCAAACCAGAAAAATCTAGCTCACACAATGGAGGAAAAATAAGATAGAACAGCGCCTGATGGTACTGTTTACTATGTGAGGTTTCAAAGCTCGTATTAGAATCCCACAAGGGGCCTGGGGCAGGGATGGGTATGGGCCTTTAAGGGCAGGGAGAGGTTGGAGGCAGAGGGAAGAGCGGAGGGAACTGCCAGATGCAGGCATCTGGTGCTTGGTGTGGCTGAGCATTCCCTCCGACATTCAGGGAGCATCTCAGTGGAAGCGCATCGGCCTCAAGGGTAATAGGGCAGAAGGTAAATGGTAAGTGTAATGGTTTCGAAATATGGCCCCCAAATCCTTTGACACTCCTGCCATTGAAAGGTGGGGTCTATGTCACCTCCCCTGAATCTGGGCTCCACAGTTGCCTGATCAATACAATATGGCAGAACGGCACTGTGCCAGCTTCTGGACCCGGACCTTCAGAAACTAGGAGCACATACTTCTTGATTCTTGGGATGCCGACTTTTGGATCCCAGCCACCATGCCATGAGGGAGCCCAAGCAGCCCCACAGGGAGGCCCATTTGGAGAGGAACCGACAGCCAGCACCAACTTGCCAGCCATCTTGCTGGTGAGCCATCTTGGAAGTTGAGCCTCTGTCTCGGTCAAGACGCTGACACTGTGTGAGGCAGAGACAAGCTGTTTCCACCAAACCCTGCCCAAACTGCAGATCCCTGAGCAAAATACACCATTTTTCTGTTTCGAGCCTCTAAGTCTGGGGATGATTCATCATGCAGTATATAACTCATTCACCAAGTTTGTTCAAAAACCCCATGGCCTGCTGCCTCCTCAGTAGACTACCAGTCGAGATGGCCTGCATTTAGAGGTTCTGCTTTAGCCACTCGCCCTTGGAAGGGCATTTCGGTTGTTTCCAGGCGATTATGAATAAAATGGCTATAAACATTCATGCAGGGGTTTTTAAGAGGACCAAAGGTTTCATCTCTCTAGGGTAATACCTAGGAGTGAGATTTCTGGGCTGTGCGGTAAGTGCAGGGGTCCTGTTAATGAATGATGCTTCCCTTTCCACACTCAGGGCGGCCAGATGCTGACCCCAGGGGAGCCCTGGCGGAAGGGAGACCCTCTGAGAGACTGACAGATTAGCCCTTCTACCTCCTGCTTACTCTGCAGCATCAGCTCACCGGGTGGAATCGTGAGAGCGGTGCTATTCCTGGCTCTTTCTCCTCTTGTTGTTGTCTATTTCTGTAAAGGACACATGCTAAAAATCACTTATGTGTGATGAGATTCTCCCGGTACTTTATCTGTGGTCCATTCAGCCCCCACAGCTCCACCCTTCCATATTCCTACGGTCACGTGAATCAAGTTAGTCATTTCATGTGTGAGTGGATCACTGACCAGCTTTGATTATATGACAGTCATACAGGAGATTTTTTCTTTTGTTTCCACCTTTGTCTTCCCAGGAGACATCCCTGCACCTATGAGTATGGGTCTCTCAAGCATCAAAGAAAGTACCAAGAAAAACCTTCCAAAAGCTCTTCAAAGGTAAAGCAAAGAGGAGTCTTTCCCCATTCCTGTGGCGAGACAGTGGGGAAAGAGCCAAAATAAACATACAGTTCTCAAGTAGAAATTGACTAAAAGTAATTAAGAACTGGCTGCTGATTATGGAGGAAAGTAAGGTAATCACTGGGAGGTTGAGATCCCAGGCTGCAAGGAGAGGACATTAGACGTTGCAAATGATCAGAAAGCAGAGATCCCTCAAATGGTGACACTCTGGAAAACCAACGCTTTCCGGATCAAACCCAGCATGAGGTGTGCCTTTGACACATGGGAGGCCAGCTTCATGCAGAAACTGTCAGCTCCATGAGGGAGGGAACTTTTCCAAGTTCATGAGTATGTGCATGCATTCATTCATCACGCTTTTATTAAGGTCTGCTTTGAATCTGGCCCTCAATTAGGAAATATAAAAATGGGAAGACCAGGCCCTGGTCTCAAGGAGATCAGAGGTAAAATGAGTAGAAAGACAATGAACACAGCACATGGTGCAGCGGGCTGGCTGTTCTGGAAGGCTGGGCAGAGTGCGGGACATTCACAGAAAATCTCTGTGATATAAAACAAAGAGTACAGGGGCGCCTGGGTGGCTTGGTCACTTAAGCATCCGACTTCGGCTCAGGTCATGATCTCACGGTCCGTGAGTTCGAGCCCCGCATCAAGCTCTGTGCTGACAGCTCGGAGCCTGGAGCGAGCCTGTTTCGGATTCTGTGTCTCCCTCTCTCTCTGCCCCTCCCCTGTTCATGCTCTGTCTCTCTCTGTCTCAAAAATAAATAAACGTCAAAAAAAAAAAAAATTTTAAAACAGAGAGTACATCGCCACAGACTTGGTTCCAGAAAAAGCTGATCAGCAATGGGGCATGATACCCTGTGTCATTTTAAATGTTAAAATCTTAAGACTTTTATTTTAAAGTATTTCTAATTTGTTTCTGAAATGCTTCCCAACATGCCCATAAGACAACTAGAAAACCACTTCAAGAAAAATCACCACCTTGGGGTACCTGGGTGGCTCAGTTGGTTAAGCGTCTGAATTCAGCCTAGGTCATGATCTTGCTGTTCCCAAGCTCGGGCCCCACGTCAGGCTCTGTGCTGACAGCTCAGAGCCTGGGGCCTGCTTCAGGTTCTGTGTCTCCGTCTCTCTCTCCACCCCTCTCCCATTTACACCCTGTCTCTCTCTCTCTCTCTCTCTCTCTCTCTCTCTCTCTCTCTCAAAAATAAACTCTAAAGGGGCACCTGGGTGGCTCAGTCGGTTAAGCGTCCGACTTCGGCTCAGGTCATGATCTCACCGTTTGTGAGTTCAAGCCCCATGTCAGGCTCTGTGTTGACAGCTCAGAGCCTGGAGCCTGCTTGGGATTCTGTGTCTCCTTCTCTCTCTGCCCCTCCCCAACTTGTGCTCTGTCTCTCTGTCTCTCAAAAAGTAAATAAATGTAAAAAAAAATTTTTTTAAATAAACTCTAAAACAAAAATAAAAAAAAAAAAAGAATCACCACCTTAAAAGATTATTTTTCAGTGAGGGTTTCTAAAACCTCAGTTTAAAGGTTCATTTTTACTATCAACTGGTGTACATGCATTTAAATAATGGGGCAATAAATGTAGTTATATTTTCAAATACAAATTAGTTTCATTAAGAGTGAGCCCTCATTTACCACACTTGCCGCTAATCTGTGGCAGGACCGTAAAGCTAATTTTTACAATTGCCAACAGCTCATGACAAGCAACCAGAGATGGGGCAATTACATGCAATGATGCTGGGTCAGCTGGCAAACTCATTTTTTATTTCCACACTCAAATCCCGTATTTGAAGCCTCAAGCATGTTTATTACATCACTCAGTCACCCAGAGTAAGAACTGATGATCCAAATTAAGACATTTTTACATGACAGGAACATCTCTCTCGCCCCAGAAATGTAAATGGAAACTTGAAAATTCAGAGGGTGTCAAATCTTGATACCCTAGAAACACAGTCTACGACAGAAACCCAAGGAAAACTATAATTTACTCGTTGAGGGATGGGCGAAATAGGTGAAGGAGGTTAAGAGGTACGAACTCCCAGTTATAGAGCAAAAAAGGCAGGGTGAAACGTACAGAACAGAATACAGTCAATAACACTGTGATAACACTGTATGGGGACTACACGTATTGTGATGAGCACTGAGTAATGTCTAGAGTTGTAGAATCAGTATGTTGCACACCAGAAAATAATACAACACTGTATGCCAACTATACTTCAATAGAAAAATGTACCTGTTCAAAGTGTTCCTGATTGGATGGCAAATATAAAGAATAATCTATATGAAACAGTATTATTTCCATGGTACCACTTCTTCTAGGTGTGGGTGTGTATAAATATATGTTATATACATTATAATATATATTAATATATAGATATGTACATATAGATGTCTCCACCTTTAAAAAAGGTGTTTTTTTTTTTGATGTTTATTTATTTTTGAGAGAGAGACCGAGTGTGTGAGGGGGGCAGGGGCAGAGACAGAGGGAGACACAGAATCTGAAGAAGGATCCAGGCTTCCAAGCTGTCAGCACAGAGCTCCATGCGGGGCTTGAACTCATGGACCGCAAGATTATGACCTGAGCTGAAGTCGGACGCTTAACCGACCCAGGCACCCAGGCGCCCCTCCACCCTCTTTTTTTAACTGGTAAGACACAGACCACAATGTTCCCAGAAATGTCCTCGGGGTCATGGGATTATGGGTGACATTCTTTATGTTCTGTATATTTTTCAAGTTTTCTGTGCTGCATACACATTATTTTCCTCATTGAAAACAATAAGAGGTTCCAAGATGACCCTGAATAATCCTCCCGGCATTCACGAGTGGTCCCCACCCACAGTGACTAGGGCTGACCCATGTAGCCAGGAGGGCACTGCAGAAATGATGAGTGTGGTTTCCAAGGCTGGGTTACAGTGTTGTGGGTTCTACCTTACCCTTTCTTGGATCCCTCACTCTGGGGACAGCCAGATGCCACAGTATGAGGACACTCTAATAACCCTATGGAGAAGTCCCAGGACAGGGAACTGAGGCCTCCACCCAAGAGCCAGCACTAACTCAACACCCAAGTGGAAGCAGATCCTTCAGTCCCAGCATGGCCTCCAGCCCAGCCCACGTCTTGACCATAACCCCATGAGACACCCCAAGTCAGAACCACCCAGCTCAGCTGCTTCTGGATTTCTAACCCACAGAAACTCTGTGAGATAATAAATGTTTATTGATGCTTTTGGCTGCCAAGTCTGGGAGTAATTTGTTATATAGCGAAAGATAAGGAATACAAAGAGTATTTACATCGTCAAAGGAAAACACTTGCTTACCATCCCCCACCCACACATCTCAGTCTGGGTCTGATCCAGACCACGTTTCTTGCCCTCCGCAGTCCCCATCACAAACACCCTTCTTCACTAAGCACAGCTCCCTCCCAGAAGAACCTGCTGCTCCAAGTGTGGAGCACTTGAGCCAGCAGCACCAGGATTTCCCGGAACCTATGAGAAATCCAGAATCCCAGGCCTGCAGAACTAGAATCTATATTTCAATGACAAGTGATTCATTAACTTCTGAGCGGCAGTAAAGTTTGAGAAGCCCTGAGCAATGGGTTTCCCCGGCTGAAAACTCTAAGGGATTCTAACCGGCAGCCAGAGGTGAGAATCAACAAGCTAGGAACAAGTCCGGTTTTCCTCACTCCGAATCCTCTCCAGTCTCCTTCACCCCAGCCTCAGCCAGGCCCAGAATCCTTCTTAAGCCTCTTGGCCAGGGCTGAGAACCCCAGTCGAAAACATGGCCCTGCGGACCCCCTTGATTCCACATCTCCATCTCTTGAACCTCTTTGTACCTCCGATGCCCTCTTCCCAGCCTCACTGCTGTCCTCCCAAACACAGGCACACCCCTAAATTTCTATCCCCAGCCCTCATTCTGTCTCACTCTCTCAAAATCATTTTCAGTATAAACCACTTCGGACGTATAGATGAAGATAACAAAATGAGACATCTCTGTACCCAGCACCAAGATTTAACAAATGCTTACATTTTACTTTATTTACTTCACATCTTTTATTTTTGAAGAAATGAGACCTTTTTTGAGAAAGAGAGAGAGAGAGAAAGCACGTGCGTGAGTGTGGGAGGGGCAGAGAGAGAGGAGGACAGAGGATCCAAAGCCCGCTCTGGGCTGACAGCCAGGAGCCCAATGCAGGGCTGGAACTCAGGAACCCAACTGAAAGATCATGACCTGAGCCGAAGTCAGACACTTAACCGACTTGAGCCACCCGAGTGCCCCCAGAAATGGGACTTTTGAAATGCGGTCCCCATGCCCTTCCTTTCTCCCCTCTTCTAACTCTGCTTTTCCTGTAACACCCACAACAATACATGGCAGAGGTTCTGAGACTTTCCCGTTTCACGGCACCTTTAGCGTCTCCGTATGTTTTCCACGGCACCCCCCCCCCCCAGCTAAAAGTAATACTTACAGTTCCACTTACGAGGTAGTTAGGTGCAAACAACATAATAATTATTCATGTCCAAACAACTTATTAGCCTTTTGGAAAAAAAAAAAAAAGCAGCACACAAAAACTGTAAGAATGAACCTTTTTCTTTCATTCCTAAGTTATCACAATGACTTACTCATGGGATGTGTGCATCTCTCGGGCACCACACGACCTCTCAAACCCTGTAATCACACTGGACGCCACCATCCTCATTTGCCTGTTCCACAAAGCGGTTTCTTAGCAACCACCAACACGCAGCTTCGTAGAGATAGGACATCATCAAAAGGAATGCGGTGCTGTCTAACCTCATACTGTAAACTACCCACAGACAGTAGTTAGTGTGCTATCTAACATGTCGAGTGCCACTCTGTTCCCCTCATTAAAAGTAAAAAGCCCTTTTGCCCCACCCTCGCTAGTTTGCTGTGGTACCTTGGGGTGCTTCAGTACAGAGTTTGGGAACCTCTAATATGTGGTAGTGTTGTATATGCTCGAAAAAGGCACATAAATGCTGTCGTCTCTGCCTTAGCCCACATACCCCTCTCGTGGGCCTTGCTTTACCTGCTCTGGGCAAAAACCTTCCAGTCTCCCTCCCAGCCTGGTGAACTCCAGGTGAACATGCCCAAGGACCTGTTTCGGTACCTTAACCTAGAACTTTGCCAACACTCTCAATGAATATGCTCCACAGGGAACTCGACACCTTGCCCATCAAGGCCTGTTCTCTCTCCTATGTTTCTTGCGTCTGTGGGGAGTTCCCCTGTCCTCATAACATCCAGGCTCAAAACACCAGGCAGCAGTCTGCTCCTGCCACTGTCCTCACTGCCACAGCCGGCCTGGAGCTGAGTGCTGGCGGAACCCTTTCACTCCACCACCTCATTCTCTGCGCCGACCCGCCCACCCTGAGGATGGTCAGAGGACTTCCTTGGTCTCTCATCCACTAATTCCTATCCTGGGCTAATGCTAGAGCAACCCTTCTGCGCCCTACAAGTGGCTCACAGAGCATAAGAAACATATACTGCCCAGCTTGGAGTCCTTAGCCTCAACCTCACCTCTAACCTCCTTCCTCCCCAGTCCCTGGTTGTTCCTCTTCAAGTACCATGGAGTCAGGTTATACGGGGCTAGTGCTACCTTTTGTACACACTGAACATTCTCCAGATACCATTCCTAGTGGAACCTCCCCCTGACACTCTTTTCCCTTCCATCTTGACCCTCTGTCTTAGGGCTCTCCATAGAAACAGAACCAACAGGATAGTGTGTGTGTGTGTGTGTGTGTGTGTGTGTGTGTAGGGAGGGAGGGAGAGAGAGAGAGAGAAGGCAGGGCAGATGTGTTTTAAGAAACTGACCCTCAAGTGATTGTGGGAATTGGCAAGTCTGAAATCTGCAGGGCAGGCCAGCAGGCCAGAGACCTAGAGAACAGTTGATGTTACAGTCTTGAGTCAAGCAGTCCAGAAGCAGGATTCCTTCCTTCTCGGGAGATTTTAGACTTTTCTCTTAAGTCCTTCAACTGACTGGGTGAGGCCCACCCACATTATGGAGAATAATCTACTTTACCCAAAGTCTATTGCTTTAAATGTTAATCACATTAAGAAAGAAACATGGCCCACAGCAACACCTACACGTTTGACCAAAAACTGGGTACCATAGCCTAGCCAAGATGACACATAAAATTACCCATCACATCCTCCTTTATTAAAGCACTTACTACACACAAAGCACCATTCCAAATGCTGAGGATACTAAAGCGATACAAAAGACATTAAAAAAAAAAAAGGGACAATGCTGCCCTCATGAAGGACCTTACCTTCAGGAGCAGAGAAACAGACAATATACAAATAAAAATAATACATGAAATTCAATTGTAAAAGTATGTTAGGTGTGCCTGGGTGGTTAAGAATCCGACTCATGGTTTTGGTGCAGGTCATGATCTCACGGTTCATGAGATCAAGCCCCACGTCAGGTTCTGTACTGATGGCACAAAGCCTGCTTGGGATTCTCTCTCTTCCTCTCTCTCTGCCCACCCCTGCTCATGTACTCTCTCTCTCTTTCTCAAAATAAATTAACATGAAGAAAAAAATTTTAGGGGTGCCTGGGTGGCTCAGTCGGTTGAGCGTCCGACTTTGGATCAGGTCATGATCTCAAGCCCCCTGTCTGGCTCTGTGCTGACAGCTCGGAGCCTAGAGCCTGCTTCAGATTCTGTGTCTCCCTTGCTCTCTGCCCCTCCCCCATTCACACTGTCTGCCTGTCTCTCTCTCTCTCTCTCTCAAAAATAAATAAATATTAAAAAAATTATTAAAAAAAGGAAGAAAAAATTTTTTAAAACTACATCAAATAAAGAAAAACAAGGCAGGGAGGAGGGATAGCAAGCACGGGGGAAGATGCAATTTTTAAAAACAGGATGATCAGGGAAGGCCTTACCCAAAAAGTGATGTTAAGCGAAGTCCTAAAGAGACCATGGGATAAAGGGGATGGTATACCAGGCAAGGGGGTGGCAAGTGCAAGGTTCCAGGACCTGCCTGGGGAAGGTGGGAGGGGGTGGCTGCTGGTGGCACATGAAATCAGAGAGGCCTGGGAAGGCAGGTTGTGTGGGCTATGCAGGTGGGGGTAAGGACTCCCTGAGATGGGATCCCCTTGAGGGTTTCAAGCCAAGGGGAGACACGATCACTCTGGCCATGACTGATGGTGGAAATGGAGAGACCAGATGATGATGGGGTATGAGCAACAATCAAATTCTGGATATATTTTGAATGTAGAAAATGGGACTTATTGGTAGTTTAGAAATAGGGCATAAGAAAAAGAAGGCATCCAAGCCACCTCTAGGGCCTATGTATGACCTGAGCAACTGGAAGGCTGCAGGGGCCCCTTCTGATCTGGGGATGGCTATGGGAGGAAGACACGGGCTTGTTTTAGATGTGTTAACTCCACTGGGTAGAGGTGTGGGGTAGGCAGCTGCAGGGACCAGTCCCGAGCTCAAGGGAGAGATCTGGAGCTTTCGGTAATGCCTCATCTGTCCATGTGACATCCAACTTCCCAAAGGGAGCAATCATCTCTTCTTCATCCCCAACAGCAGCTATCCCAAGGCCCTGCTCCAACAGATGCACAATAAATATCTACTAAGCCAACATCCTTTAAGACTAAGACAGACACTTATCATCTGGCAAAGGATGGAATATTTGGAATATCTGCATGTCTCTCTCAAGTTCACCTTCTTTTTTTTTTTTTTTAGTTTTATTTTTTTAATTTACATTCACATTAGTGTATGGTGAAACAATGATTTCAGGAGTAGATTCCTTAATGCCCCTTACCCATTTAGCCCATCCCCCCACCCACACCCCCTCCAGTAACCCTCTGTTTGTTCTCCATATTTATGAGTCTCTTATGCTTTGTCCCCCTCCCTGCTTTTATATTATTTTTGTTTCCCTTCCCTTATGTTCATTTGTTTTCTCTCTTAAAGTCCTCATTTGAGTGAAGTCATATGATATTTGTCTTTCTCTGACTAATTTTGCTTAGCATAATACCCTCCAGTTCCATCCACATAGTTGCAAATGGCAAGATTTCATTCTTTTTGATTGCTGAGTAATACTCCAGTGTGTGTGTGTGTGTGTGTGTGTGTGTATACATCTTCTTTATTCATCCATCTAGGGACATTTGGACTCTTTCCATACTTCGGCTATTGTTGATTGTGCTGCTATAAACATGGGGGTGCATGTGTCCCTTCGAAACAGCACGCCTGTATCTCGTGGATAAATGCCTAGTAGTGCAATTGCTGGGTCATAGGGTAGTTCTGTTTTTAGTTTTTTGAGGAACCTCCATACTGTTTTCCAGAGTGGTTGCACCAGCTTGCACTCCCATCAAGTTCACCTTCTTCAAAACATAGTACAGGGGTTGGGTGCACACGGTCTGGAGCCAGACCGCCTGGGTTCAAATCCCAGTCGTTACTTGCTAACTAGGTAACTTTGAGGAAGCCACTCAACTTCAGGTTTCCCAATTATAATATGGGGATATACACACAATCCACTGGCAGGGTAAATAAGTTAATATTGAACAGGACTTAGAAGAGCTCAGACACATAGAAAAGGCAGTATAAATGTTAACCATTATTAATATTATTACTGGTATCAGTTGTTATCCTTTGTAAAGATTCCTTTTGACCTGCCTATGGCCAAAATTACACCTCACTGCAAAGGGTGCTTATACAGTGTTCCGAGAAAGTGGAAAAATTCCAAAAGCCCTCTCTAAATTACAGAAGTGTTTAAATGAACAATCTGATTTCTTGTACTTGGTATTTCTGAAATTTGGTAATACATGATTCAGTCACATTCCATTAACCGCCCTCTGTGATTAGCCAACTCTTTTCCTTTTTAAAAAATTTTTTTAATGTTTATTCATTCTTGAGAGACAGAGACAGAGTGCAAACAGGGGAGGGGCAGAGAGAGAGAGAGAGAGAGAGAGAGACAGAATCCGAAGCAGGCTCCAGGCTCTGAGCTGTCAGCACAGAGCCCGATGTGGGGCTCGAACCCACTAACCGTGAGACCATGACCTGAGCTGAAGTCACGCGCTTAACAGACAGAGCCACCCAGGCACCCCTAACCAACTCTTTTCTTATCCATCTTTATGGATAAGGTCTACTATAATAATTTCTTCAAACTTAGCAATTTGGCAGCCATTCCATAAAACTTGAAGGATTCCTCAGGAATCCGCAATTCCTCAAGATGAAATACAAAGTAGGAAATTTCAACACACACACACACACACACACACACACGGATGGAAGCTGAAAATCCTCTGCGAAAAATAAATGCTCACCATCAAGGGGGTCTGCCTACAGAACAACAAAAGGGGACATTTTAGTTATAAAAGCCAGATGGTTTCCTGGTTGAAAAAGTGTGAAAACATCCAATACGGTTACACAAAGTAACTTAAGAGTTGGTCAGTATCAGACGAGCGAGGCAACACACAGCTGATGTGGACTTTCCACCACTGGCTCGCCTTGGTGCCCCATGACACCTGAGGGCTAGAGTCCCCTCTCCTTTGAACCACAGAAGAAGGGCAAGCCAGGGCACTATCCCCCTCATCGTCTGGTGCAACCAGGACACGGAAGCTGCCGGGCCCTCTCCAGCACTCCCTATGCCACAAAGGCAGTCAGACCCAGGAAAACTCCAAAGCAAAGCCCTCAATACCCCCAAACAGTGTCTCCTCCATCTCAGTCTTGGCAGGTAGCCATCTTGCGTAGAATGTGACCTGATTTTCTAGCTCTTTGGTTCTGGCCCCGCTGAGAGCCGATTCTTCTTCCTGAATTCAGCCCAGGTGGGGAGTAAGTCACACAAATGCATATTTAAAAGCTCAACCGAATTCTTATTTGGAGAGCAAGGAATTAACAAGGCTCAAGCAGTGGCCATCACTTGCTTGCTGTACCGATCTTTTCACAGAAAGCATCCTAGTAAAATATGCAATGATAATAATGAAAGGCCCTTTGGGGGGCCAGGAGAAAAGGGAAACTCAAATTTATGTCGAAAACTGAATGTGAATGGGAAAAAAGATCACACACATGCAAAACCTTTAAAAGGTAAACATAAAAGAAATGTCTGGCTAAATTTATCTCTTTGTCAGTGAAAAATAGCCTAAGCCTTAGCCAAGGGTGTTGCCAACTCTTCAACTAAAGGAAAAGGGAGAAATGCTTACTATAGAGCAGCACTATCAAATAGGGCTTTCAGCCATGGTGAAAATACTCCACCTCTGCACTATCCAACTCCAATGCCAATAACCACATGTGGCTCTACAGTACTGGAAATGTGGCTAGTGACACTGAGGAGCTGAACTGCAATTTTATTTCATTTTAATTCACTTTACATTTAAATGCAAATAGCCACATGTAGCTGGTGGCCACTGAACAGGACAGCTCAGCTACAGACCCTCAAACTCAACAGCTGGCAACATCTTTCTTTTCTTCCAATAAAACTAAAATCGTACTCAACGGACAACATCGTAAATTGTCACCAAAATAATCAGTATCTCTATACAGGCCTGGCTGCCCCAAACCCAGAAAGCAGAAAAGAAAAAGAAATGATTCCAGTGTGTCATTTCTTGCAATGCTGTTGTGCCCTACCCAGTTTATGTTTCTACTATACCATGGCCTCACGTTTTTGGAAATCTTTGCTTATAGACGTAAATCTCCTTTGCAAAACCAGAACATCACAGTCTCTTCCTTACATCTAGGAAACACGAAAAAGTCAACTTAGGGCAAGTTACTTAACCTCACTAAGCTTCAGTTTCCTCAAGGCTAACATGCAGATAAGAATAGTACTTGCCTCTCATGTGGATTAAATCCAAAGAACGCACGTAAAGTGCCTAACAGTGTTGGCAAAGAGTAAGCATCGGGGGGTTAATTATTATTTTGTTAATAATACTGTAAAATCTGTAATGAAATAAGAACAGTGCTACTAGAATGGAAGTTTACGGTTGGCAAGTCTTCTGAGGTGGGAACACTTTGAACCTGTTTCCCAGGCTATGGTTAAGTAACCTCTAGTGAAGTACATCTTGGGGCCCTGACATCTTGGCACTCACTGTCAACCTCCAGATGGGCAATCACCCAGACGGGTACCATCATGAGTCACCAGTCATCGTTTAGCCAATGTTTACTGTGCCCCCATTCTGTGGCAGGCACTGTCCTAGGCTGTCAGATCAGAACAGTCCCCAAACGGGGCAATGTCTTGAGACTCTATACTATCTGTCATCTGAGCCCATTGAGACACCTTGGCCAGATGCAAATATTTCATTCTGGGGTGGCAAGCAGTCAGGGAGGCTCAATTCCTATTCCTAAATCAGTCCACACTGGGTTCGGCTGCTGGTCCACAGAATGGGACTAATGGGTAAGAGGACCTGAGGGGAACCGACCCATTTTCTCAGCCAGGACGACAAGAGGGTGTCGATAGGTCATGTTTCTCACTGACAGTCCAAATCACTTTAACAGGAAAGCTGTTTTCTGAGCCTTCAAAAAGCCAAATCTGATCTGCCTCACAAAGCAAACACAACCGCGTTCAGCAGCCAGCTGCGCAAGCCGGTGAAATCCAACGGGAATCTCCTCCACCAAGTTCACATCAACTAGACCAATACGTCAGAAATCCCCCAGGAGTTTCTAAGCAGAAGTGTACTGGAATTCTGTGGGGTGTGGGGGTTATTTTTCTTTATATAGAAAGCACTCAATCAATCTTCTTTCACAACCAAGGGTACATTCCCCTGTGGAATTCCCTTCTCTGAAGATCTCTACAAATAAAATATTTGTCTGATCATCTGCAATAATTTAAGTGTAAACTCATTCACTGGCAGAGTCAGGGATTTCTTACAGCTGCTCCACCTATGAAAACAACGTGTCTCGCACTGTCTCGAGCGTCCAATTTCTGTACCCTCTAACCCCCAAACACAGGTCAAACCATGCTCTTGACTTTGGGATAGGAAAATAGGGTTGTCGTATCTGGACTCCCATACTTGTATTCTTTGCTGGTGGGACTGTAAAATGGTACAACCGTGTTGGAAAAAGATCCCGCAGCTTCTTACAAGGTTCACATCCACCTCTTCTATGACCTAACGATTCCACTCTTAGGCATTTACCCACAAGAAATGAGAACGTATGTCCCTAGGAAGACTTGTCCACAAATATTCATAGCAGCTTCATTCACCATACCCCAATAACCTGAGACTGACTCATGTGTCCATCAACTGGGGGAATATGTTAGCAAACTGTGATATGGACATATCCTGGAATATAACTAAGCAATAAAAAAAGACCAAAATACTGACATATACAACATGGATGAATCTCAGAAATATGCTGAGTGGAAGAAGCTTTACACAATACTGCATAATTCCATTTATAGGAATTCAAGAACAGACTAAACTAACAGTGGGAAACAATCAGCAGTGGTTGCCGCTGAAAGGGGGAATGGGGATGAGGAAACTTTCTGAGGTGATGGTAATATTTTCTATCTTGACAGAGACTAGGATTATACAGGTGTACACATCTATCAAAACATTATGCAAACATGACTCTCAACATTTGTGCATTTCAAAAAAAAAAATTTGTGCATTTCATTATATGTATATAAATTTTACCTTAGGGGTGCCTGGGTAGCTCAGTCAGTTGGACGTCCTACCATCCGTCTCGTCATCCGTTAGTTCAAGTCCCGTGTCGGTCTCTGTGCTGACAGCTCAGAGCCTGGAGTCCGCTTGGGAATCTGTGACTCCCTCTCTCTCAACCCCCACCCACTCACGCTCTGTCTCTCTGTCTCTCAAAAATGAATAAACATTAAAAAAATTTTAATTTTACCCTAAAAAAAATCACGAACATATAATGAACTCTGAATAATAAAATGTGCACTGAACTGTTTAGAAGTGACCTATGCCAATGTCTGTAACTTACTTTAAAGGGCATAAAACAATAAGCTGGGACTGATGGAGGGATGAATAAATCGCCACATGTGTAATAAAGCCAATATTGCAAAATTACACCCTAGATATGTGTATTTGGGTAGTTACTGTTCTTGCAAGTTGTTTATATTTTTTAAAAATGAGATAGGTCAGGGAAAGAAAAACTCATAGTGCCCTCTCCTTAGCCCACCAAGTTAGAAACTTGACAAGATACCCATGCCCACCAAGCCATGGGCCCACATAGTTTCAATTCTGCTGCAGAGTGAAGATTGGAAGAATACAAGTAGCTTTACAGGAACTCACATCACTCATGCCAAAGATTTTCTGCCTGTTTCCCTACAGACAAAGCAATTATTTGAATGGAAGCCAAAAATTCCTGCTCAAGAGGGAGAAAAAGAACTCATTCCCAATTTGTTCTCTTTCAATTCCTGCACCAATCTATTAGCGAACTGCACAACACTCCACTTCCATTCGCCCCAAGTCCATTAAGTCAAAAGACTAACAAAGAAAAACCAACCCAGCCACATGATATACAGAGGATAATGCCCCAGCTCTCAGGGCCAGAAACCCCACTGAAGGCAAAAGAGGATGCAGAGTCAGTCTGAGGTTCAAGTGATTTCAACTGAGGTTAGCACACACGCACCAAAGAGACCTAAACAGCTTGTTGCTTAACCCCTCCGTGGGATTTGGTGACATCTGGGGTCACTTGAACTTGGTAGGGAATTCAGCTGTTCAGAGATACAAATTAGGAATCCTGGCAGCCAGGGACACGTGGGGTGCACAGCGTGCCCTACCCACAGGCTCAGAGGTCACCCACATTACTCCCGCCTTCCTTCCTGGCATGGCCTCGGTTATCCTGAGATGACACACGATGGCAGGGGCTGAAGACGCCTAGTCTGACTGCGCGCCCAGCATCTGAAAACAGCTGTGCCGATTACAAGAAGGGACTGTTGCTGGAAACCCAGAGCGGCCACTCAAATATAGAGATTTGTGCCGGATTAAATATATATATATATATATATATATATATACACATACATACACACACACACACACACACACTTTGTTTAAGTCCCCCCAACAAACTCTCTGCCACTTTTCAGTGTGTCCCTGGGGACCACCCACAACCACATAGCGCAGCTAACTAAGCATAAGCAACTGGAGGCAACAGGGAGCGTGCCTGGGTTTAGCACTTTGGCCTCCACGCGGTTCTCGCTGCCAAAGACAGCGATATCCTAGGTCAAGGGCACGGGCTCTGGTCAGGGGGAAGGGCGAGTGTTGCATGCCTGACAATCGGTTTTCTGAAATGTACGTCACTATCACCCCGCCAAGACCTGACCTACCCTGGAGTCCCCTGAGCCTAGGAAAGCGGGTTAGGACGAGGAAAGAAGTCCCCTTACAGAAGGGGAGATGCCGTTTTCAGCGCTGGGGACTTCCCGTGCCCCGAGTCTCTGTGCCTCCAGTGGCTGTGGCGCTTCCCCTGGACACACGGCAGGTCTGCTCCCATCTATCCAGAACCCCTGCGCCAGGAACAAACCCACCTCCCAGGGCGCACGCAAAAGGGCGGCTAGAGGCGCCTCCACCCCCTACCCCCACCCCACCGCAGCCTCGTGCCTTCCTGAACCTGGACTGCGTAGCCGGCTCCAGCCAGATCTTTGCCAAGGACCCCCTGCAGCAGTGTCCCAGACCCACCTGTAGCCTCGAAGCTTCCCCTCTGCTTCCTTCTTAGGCACCCCCGAGCCTGCAGAGTCCACGACCCCTAACAAACTGCTCTAGGGTGCCTCTCCCCATTGCGTGCCACGGATGATTTGATTTTTTTTTTTTTTTTTTTTTTTTTTTTCAAAAAAAGTTGGCCAAGAGCGTTGCGAGTCGTGGATCGCCGCTGACCCATCCAACCCCGGTAGGGGATGTGGTGGTGGGGGCGGTGGCCCTCTGGCAGCCCCGGCAACCTGCAGGGAGGCGCCACGCGGAGCTCCTCCTGCCCGCCCAGGTCCCGGTCCGCGGGGCCAGATGGCAGGGCCTGTGCCCGCCTACACCCCAAATCTTGCCGCGCGCCCACCTACCGTTAGGGACTGGCTGAGGAGAAGGCGCCGGCGCGGGCTCCCTGAGACAGCGTGTTCCGTCCCGGGAGGAAAGTTTGTGCCATACAGAGCAGGCGGCAAGGGGAAGGCGTGGGCACCAGTGGGTGGGGGCGGGAAGCGGCTGCGCGGCGTGCGCCGGTATATGTCCCTCCCGCGATCTGTGCGTCCGTCCCTCCGCGGAGCCCGCGGCCGCCGCGCTCCCGCTCGCTGCGCCCTGAGCCCGGCGCGCTCCGGCTCCAGCCCCGACGCGCCCCCGCCGCCGCCGCCGCCGCCGCCGCCGCCGCCGCCGCGCGTCCGCCGGCTACACTTCCTCTTCCTCTGAACTCATGTGCAAAATATGCTGCGCTGCATCTTCGGGGGAGCCGCCGGCCCCTGACAGCCGCCGCGGGAGCAGCGGGCCCGCCCCGCGCCCCTCGGCGCCCTGCACCCCCTTGACGCCCCGCGCCGCTGCCTCCACGCGGCGGGCCACCTGCGCGCGGCACACGCCGTACCCCACCGTCGACCCTAATGCCCCTCCGCGCAGAGGTCCAGGCGCCAAGACCACTCCCTCGACCCCTTCTAACCAAGGTTGTATGAGGCTAGAGTGCGCCTAGGGGACTGGGTTCTCTAAATATTTGAGCTGGAGTGCTGGATGGTGACAGCCACCAAGGTGCTGATGGCTGAGGGTGTGGCAGGACCATTGAGAGTGGACTGTTCCTCCTCCCCATTCCACAGGTGGGCCATCTCAGGCGTCTAAGGTATTTGAGAGTTAGTGATTAATGAAAGGGATAATGCCGCCCACCCCTTGCCACGCCCGCTGTATTCTGCCTACTTCAGGTGTCCTTAAGGTTTCAGAAGATCTGGGGGACCATCTTGGCCTGCAACTTTAGGTTGCCCAAGGAGACAGGTATATAAATAAAGCACCAGGTCAGGGCTGACTTAGTAAAGTGAAGATATGAGGCAGAACACTCATTAAAAAGCTTTTTTTTTTTCCCTTGGAACTTTTTAAACAAAGCAGAATTACAGTGTAGGGGTTAAAAGCAGGAATCATAGCACCAGTTGGGGTTGGCCTAGCCTCCATGCTTACTCCCTGTGTGACTTGGGTAAGTGACTTAACTGCTCTGGGCCTGTTTCCTCATTTGTTAAATAGCACTTCCTCATGAGTTTTATGTGTAAAGTGTTTAGGAAGCACTCTATAACTTAGCTATTGTCATTGTTATTATTAATACTATGAAGAGGACTGCAACAAGACAGCTGACATAATCTAATTAACTATCTACATTTTCTGATTGGGCAAAGAGGGGGCCTTAGGCATTGGAGCCCACAGAGTGGTGGGCAGGTTGCAGGCCCCAACAGTGTTTTAATGAGGTCCTTCTGGTACTGATAACACCCCCCCAAGGGGTAGAGAAGCGCTATTTTCTTTTCAGGAATGCCTGTTTAGCACAGCTTCTTAGATATTTTCTTCCTTGTTTTCTCTTTCCATCGCCATCCCAGTTGTGTCTCTCCCTCCCGCCTGCCCCCACTCCACTGCCCACCATTTCTGTTTGTGTTTTCGGTTTTGCTCCTTTCTCTTTCTAGCTCACCACTTATGGGCATCACTCACCACCACCAACTCCAATATATCCCGCTCTCTCCCCAGCTTGGCTTGCCCACTGGGAGAATATAACAAGACCAGGTGTCAGCCCAAGTCCAGGTTCAAACAGTAGTGTGTGGGGACAAATGTCCAGTGGCACCACCCTGGTTTTGAACACCCACCTATGAGGCCAAAAGGAGGGATCTTTATGTCATTTATCTGCCAAGGCCTTGAGTTTTGCAAGTCAGGGCCCATCTGAAATCTTTCTGATCTTTTCTAATCCTTACCTCAGAGGGAAAAAAAATAACATGATGGGTGTTAACCAGAAGTTCAAAAGGAAACATGGAGGATTTAAATGAAGATAAAGAGTAAAGGGGGGAAATGCAGCATAACCTGGTTCGGCTGGGGGGGAAGAAGTTGATTTCTTTTAAGCAAATCATTTTCATTCTATAAATTTTTGCACATAAGTGTGTTTTTCTTTTTAACACCAGATCATTGGGGTTAATAAGTTATTCTGATGGTTTCCATTTTCTTCTACTCAACATCTTCCTAAGTACTGTTTGTAAATGTCTTAAATGTCTTTTTTCCCTGCTTGAATCTGCCTTTTTTTAGGGTTTTCTAGAATTCTCAACTTTCCCCCCTAGATATTCTGACACTTCCAATCTGGTACCTAGTAGGTGTTCAATAAACATTTATGGAATGAATGGATGAGTCATTAGCATCCAGATCTTTCAAGGCTCCACATAACCTACACTGAAAATCTGAAATATTCTAATTCTCTTTCACCTGGCATACCCAATGAGGAGTCAATGTTGGGTTCATTTGTGCTGTGTAGAGGTCAACCTCGATTTTCCAATGGGCTGCCATGCACTGGCCAGCCAGGGGATAGACCCTGGGCAGCTGGGACTCACCTCTGACTGACCTCGCCTACCCAGCGTCAACCCCAAAGATGCTGGATCTATATCCTGGTGGGTTACCTTGGCAACCTCACAATGTCATCTGTTAGAATGTCCTAGGGCGGCAGCTTTTAATTCTATCACAGCGGTCTCATCGGGGGTCATGTAATAGTGCTGTTTTTCCTCTGCTCACACTTCCTCCCCCTATGATTTAACACTAAGTACTCAGGGAGGGAGCTGAACACGGGGAAAACCGAGCTGTTATAGCACGACAGGTCACAGATGGCCCCAGAACTGGGATCCTGAGTGTTCGCAGTCAATAAAATGCAGGCCCCAAGTTAATGGGGAAGCTGGTTCTCTCAGCACCCCTCATGGAAAGGAGAGGAGTTAAGCCAGCCTAGGCAAGCGTAAGAAGCAGCCGTGGCCAGACTGTACAATTCTTGCAAAAGCTCAGTTAAAGGAACCCCCCACTGGAGCAATTCTCTCTCTTGGCCTCTGCGGCATCACCCCACTCCGGAGAAGATGAAGGCCATGGGTACCAGCAGCCGGAACAATTTTGCTGCACCCCAGCTACACTGAAGCTTGGAGGGAAGGAGAATCCCAGCTAATCCTCTATTGTGCCCTCCTTCTCCCCACAGTGTCACCAAACTCAGCACCCCCAACTTAGCTCAAAGTAACTCAGTCCCCCATGATTCTGTAAAGAGCAGTAACAACTTAGGCAGAAAGCAGACCCATCAAAAACTTGGGAACCTGAAGTGCTGTTATTCTATTTTTTCACATGGCCATGAAACCCAGCTCTTGTTGTGCAGGGCAGCTGAACAGCAGCATTTCAGGACTGACAGGAAAGAGAAGTAAACTCCTATGTGCCCTGGAGGTACAAGAATTACTCATCTTTATCAGCACGGTTAATATTTTAAGTGGGTTTGCAGTCACAGTGAGATCACAGTTTGGCCAGCTGCTCCACACTGAATGGCTGCAGGAAGCCGGCCCCATGTAGAGTGACACTGGTTTCTATGAGGATGCATGGTGGCAGAGGCCAGAGTTCTGCGCCCCAGAGCCAGTGGCTTTGGAGGAACCCGCTGCCCTTTGTTTATTGTGAGAGGCACAGCCTTCCCAGACATACCCCCTGCCAGTCTGTGGTGCCCCTGGTCACAGTCACAGTGGAGCGGGGCACACTCGTGCCAGCGTCCAGACATGCCCTGTAACCCTCAGCTGTGTGAAAGTGTGAATTGGGGTGGGGACAGGGGGCTTGTTAGGATGTTTTATATGTACGCACTGATTGGCCAAAGCCAGGGGCTTTTGTCCAAAGTGTAGTCAGAGTAGTGCTCTGCAAATGCCCCCATAGACATCGCCAGTTTGAGGAAACGTATGATTGCCAAATGTTCCATTCACACCATCACAAAACCCACGGATGTATTGTTATTTGGCTCCCGAATCTACTCCTCATTTTTCCTCTGAATTCCCAGGCTGTCAAACAGGCAGTTCAGGGGAGCAGGGGCCCTCCTGTGGCTGAGACAGAATTTGCTCTCTAGAGCAAAAAGCCATGAGACTGAATTTCAGGAATATTGTGTGAGGCATGCGGCTATTTGCAGCCTTGTTTCCCTCATGCAGCTTGATGAACCTTCTGGCTTTACCAAAAGCTACCCACATCCATAGCCCTTCACTGGTTATTCCATTTATGGGACAAAATGGAATGCTCTACTGACTTGCATTTGTGGACAAACTTTGTTATCAGAGATTATATATATATTCATATATTTATTGATGAATATATAGAAGCCTATATATGCTACAGGAATAGAAAAGAAGGTTGTGGAAATAAATCATTAAGTAAATGGTGGAATAAGATTTTGATACATTAATTGATATGCTTTTCCTTCTACCACCAGTCCTTTCCCTCTCCCACTGTATTTCTTGTCATGCTGTACCAAGCCTCTTTTCTTCAGTTGAGACTAGAGAAGACCCAGTGTGCCACAAGAGAGACTTATCATGGCAATACAAGGGGAAAAAAAAGTAAAATTCTTAGCTTTGGGGTTTCGAAAGTCAAGGTTAAAATATAAAATTTAAAAGATATGGAAAAATATGAAATCAAGTAGAAGCATTGTCCCCTATCACATCTCCTTTCCTTCCCTACCCACCCATTATCACACACACACACACACACACACACACACACACACACCCCTTCCAAGAATAGATCAAAGTTGCCAAACAGGAGCAAGGGAAGCTGAGAGAAACAGAGGGCTATGCCAATAGGGAACATTTGGTAGGACTCAGGGACTGACGACAGTCAGAGTCCAGAAGCCCGCTTCCCTCTATTCAAGTGAGAATCATCCACATAACACTTGGAAACCCTGTAGACAACTAGACAGCAGTTCTTAGAACTTGTCCAGGAGCACTACAGATCTTCAGCAGAGGAAGGAAAAGTGCTGTTCATCCTTCCCACTGATATTTGGCAATGAACTCCCATATAGAGCAGCCAGAGCATGACCTATGGGTCATCCAGAAGGACTAACTCCTATTCCTCAAGTTCAACCCTCATTTAATTGCCTAAGAAGCCGTTTAGCCCTTGAGAGTGTGGCCGTTCAAAACCTCAGGGACAGTGAAAAGATCCGAGTGTAAAAGATGTTCCTATCTATTTCTGTTAAGCCTGTACTTAGATGGGCCCAAGTGGACCAGCTCAAAATCCTGTGGTGATCATCAGTGCTGTTCCCCAAATATTTCTGGTCCTTTCCTGGTCCTATGGTAGAATTGGTCTTCATAGCTCCTTGTGATCGGGAGAGGTTATATGACTAGTTCTGGCTGGTGAATTGTGAGCAGAAGTGATGTGTACCACTTCCATGAAAATGACTTAATTGTCAGGACGAGACCTTCCAGATTTCTCTCTTCCCTCTAGCAAGGCCGCTGGCAACATTGGGTCCATGCTGAGCCCTCCATCTAACCTGCAATGATTATGTAACATGAAGAGGAAATGACTTGCTTTACGCCACTGAAACTGTAAGTTGTTTCTGCAGCATAAGCTAGCCTATGCTGACTGATATTACCTATTAGAAGCCACTAGATGTTCTGAAAGGCATCACAAGCGTATCTGGGAGCTGTTAGAATAAAAGAGGGATCCAATTAGGAATATTTCCCTCTTGGAATCCTAGTAATTCTCAAGATGATCAAAACACAATAAGAGCTATTATTACACATTTAATGTTAACCTATTTATTGAACACATACTATGTGCCAACACTACACTAGGAACAGAGATCGGCAGGGAAGGAACAGGCGCTGTTCCTATTCTCAGAAAGATTTCAGTCTAGCAACATGGGGCAGTTATCTAATGACTGAAAAGGAAATAAGGGCCTAGAGAAATCGACAGACTTGCCCAAGGCGATGCAGTTAATAAATGGTGAAGTGGGCTTAAACTTGAACTTTTTGCCTCAAAATTCTTGAGCTTTCTTCACTGTCCCAAGTCACTTTAAAACCACAAAATCGGTATTGCTTCAAGGCTGCTCAAAAGAGTAGGTAAAATTTAATCCTAGGCTTGCCTTACGGTTCCCTCTTAATATTTGCTGACACCTGACATTTCTGTAATAAGCACACTTTTCATTCCATAATTAGTACTTAGCACAGGGCCTGATAAATAATAGGCATTCCCTAAATGTTTTTTTTTTAATGAGTAAAACATACTTGAATGAATGGATGAATGAAATAAGAAGGCTTAACTACTTAAAACTACTGACTTAAATATCAGATATACTGAATTTCGCTCATACTAAACCACAACTAAGTAATCACTCAACGCAGGTGTTATGCCTAAGATGGACAAACAGGTTTTTTGGAATACTGATGCTCTTTCCGATCCCAACACATCCTGTCATCTCACCCCTTATCTTTATTGGGGAACCAGCTAAACTGTGTGGCATCCATAGCTCAGGGAATGGTTATTTCAGCAGAAAGACAAAGAAAAGTCTTGGGGGTCTCAAAAGCTTCTGCGTTCAATTGTCCAGGGAGATTCAACATTAAAAAACAATTCTTAAAGAGGCAGATAAAGGTCTCTCCAACCTCCCCCGAGGGCATAATATCATCCCATACTGCAGGGAGGGAGAAAAATGTGAGGAGGTACAGGAGTGAGTGGACATTTTAAGTCCCTCAGAAAGAGACCCAATATCCTGCCCTTACAGTATATGCAAAAGGAAGCACAGCAAATCCCACTTCAGCGCAGTAAAGTAGCTTGTATTGAACTAATTCTCTACAAGAAACTCTAGACGATATCTAAGAAACAACTCTCTGAAGGCAATGAAAAGCAACTGAAAATAGGTAGAAACTGGAAGGGAGGTGACATTTGAAAAATGGAAACATCCGTGGGTGGGTTTTCCTTTTTTTAAATGGCTTTTCATCAAGGCCCCAGTTAGCACCCTGCAGGGCAGCCCAAACTTGAACCAGAAACCTACAGTCACACCAGCCAAGGAATCAGACGACAGATTTCAGAGTGATCACAGCAGCTGGAGAGTGAGGGGACAGAAGCCCAGAAAGGAGAGAGCCATAGACGGGAAGCACCAAACTGTATTAAATCTGCCTGACCCCTGAACTAGACCCTAAACACCACCCACTGCAAAGGAGACCAAGTTTGGAGTTGTAGCTCAGCATAATTTCCTGCTAAGATGTTTTAAAAATCAATATTCTTGAGAGTAACATAGCAGAATCCAGAGTCTTGACAATGTATCACTCACAAGGGTCCACAGTACCATCCAAAATTACTAGACGTTCAAAAGAAAAAGGAAAACATAACCCATATCCAAGACAAAGATTAGTCAACGGAGACCAACCTCAAGATGAGTCAGGTATTGGAATAAGATTAAGATGTTTAAGCAGCTATTATAGCTATTCTCAAGAATGTAAAGAAAATATCTCTGATGAGTGAACAAATAGGCAATCTCAGCACAGAGATAAAACCTATAGAAAGAAAAGAACCAAATGGAAATTCTAAAACTGAATATCTGATATAAAAGTGAATAATAATAATGGTGGGTGGTATAATAAAAACCTGAGATGTGTTTGGGAGAGCCCAATTCCAGAAGGAATACTGATGGGAGTCCAGAAGGGACTCATGGTTCCTGTCCCAGGTAGAGCTCCGGCTGGTACTCAGCATGGTTTGTCTGGGCAGCTGGGTCTGAGGAAGCCTCCAGGTCCACTGGACCATACCATACTATGGAAGAAACAGAACTCCTGAGCACCTGAGGGAAGCACAAAAGTGGTAAAGGGCTGTAAATCCCTCAAAGTTTACAGTAGTCAGTAAAGGCACAGGAACCACAAAATACTCTCATATGTTTAATTTTTTTTTGATGTTTAATATTTTTTTAATGTTTAATCATTTTTGAGCAGACGAGCAGGGGAGCGGCAGAGAGAGGGAGACACAGAATCCGAAGCAGGCTCTAGGCTCCGAGCTGTCAGCACAGATCTTGACGCAGGGCTTGAACCCATTAACTGTGAGATCATGACCTGAGCTGAAGTCGGACGCTTAACTGACTGAGCCACCCAGGCGCCCCTCTCATGTATTTAAAGCAGCCGGAGAGTTAGCTGAGAGACCTGGACCAACAGGAGGTTGTACCAGATCTTATGGCTAATACAGCAGAGAGCAGTATGAAACAACAATAGAAAACCAGACACTGCAATGATGTCTCTGTGAATGGCATCCTGGATGTTGATGACACAGATCACGTTGCTAAATCCTGCTCATGCTTTGGCACAATGTGACCCCCCCCCCCCGCCACCAAAACTTATGCATAGTGGGGGCCAATCCTGAAATTGGGAATAAGTTTCTACCACCTCTGCACCCCCTCTGAAATGTTTTATTTTTAGCACACCTGAGTACCTACTATGCTAATATGAGATAATGTGTGTGATATGAGATTAGACAGTTGAAGGTTGACATCACGATTAGCAAACAAACATAGGGGCCTCCACCCACTCTTCCTGTGCTGTATAGAAGGAACTCTGAACAGTTAAGAGTCATTTCCCCCCTAGCTGCTAGCATATGGTTCATGCTCTATAGTATGAGCATAGCTACTCAAGGTTTCTGGTTTTTGTTCCCTTCCAAATATGATTTTATATAAAGGGGCTTCCTTCCAAGAGATTTTTGTTAACTGAGATTTAACTGTATTGCCTGATATGCAGCCATTTACTCCTTTCCTATTTTCCCAAATACATGAGGGTTCTGATCTAGTCATTTCTCCATTTCCTAGGATTCCCTGGCTTATAAAATAATATGAATGAATACATACACAAACAAAGGAATGAATAAACAGGTGAATACCATTTGTCTTAGTCTGTTCAGGTTGCTATAACTAAATACCATAGACAGGGTGGCTTATAAACAGCAAACAGTTATTTCTTACAGTTCTGGAGAATGAGAAGTCCAAGATCAGCAACCCCGCCCCCCGCCTCCCCCCCGCCCCCCACCGCTGCCCACGCAGATTCAGTGTCTGATGAGAGCCCACTTCCTAGATGACATCTTTTCAATATAACCTCACATGGTGGAAAGGACAAGAGAGCTCTCTGGGGCCTGTTTTATAAGGGCAGTAATCCCATTCATGAGGGCTCTGGCTGCATGACTTAATCAGCTCCCAAAGGCCTCACCTCCTAATAGCATCACTCTAGGGGTTAGGATTTCAACAGATAAATTTTGAGGGGACATAAACACTCAGACCATAGCACCATTCATACCAGGAGCTAATGCCTATATGTTGGATTACTAATGTTTCTTGAAAAGCCTGTTCTTCCCTCCTCCTAACTCACTCTGTTCTCATCCCTTTTGAAACACATTTCAAGGGTTTAAATGTCAGTGGCTGCAGGCCCACTTTCCTCCCTCCTGTTGTCTGTCGTCTCTCTACTCGGCTGAAATGGGAGCTTTGGAATAGAGCTCTCTGTCAATCACCACTGAGGCCTTTTCTCTCAGCCCTACTGACTCCAGACCCAAGTATCAAGAGTCGGGCTGACAGGCCTGGCAGTCTGGGGAAAGAGCCTGAGAGGCTTTTTAGCAGTCCTAAATCTTGCTTTTGGCATGTGGCCTCAGCTAAGCAACAGCTGGATGGCAAGAGGCCAGACTCCAACATCTGCCTTCTTCTGCAGGCGTTAGTAGCAAGCATCTTTGCTAATGCTATTATTAAGGAATTATCAATATTTTACAACTGTTAATCACTTTTGGAAAAAAAAAAAAAAAAACAAAAACAGCTAGTTAAGTCATGTAGGGCAGGACCTGGCTGGTCAAGATATAATAAGGCAGGTCTTATTCTTAACTCTCCTTTCCTCTCAGGGTCATTATACTGATTCAATATTTTAAGGAAGGAAACTCTGATTCCAAAAGCCATCTCCACTCTTGTCTTTTATTTTATCCCAGTAAGAGGCTCCAATGAAGAGTCTATAAGTAAACTTTATTTTAAATAATAGAGAGTGTGCACACCAGGGTTCTAGAGAGTTGGGCTCTGGTTACCTTAAGGTGTAAAGAAAATTAGGAAAAAGCTTTTAGGTAGTTGATAAAATCAACAGGAACACCGAGGAATGAGGCTTGGGCAGTGTGGCTAATTGTGTTTTCCAAAGATGGCCTGCAATGATATCTCCCATCCCATATGCTCTTCCAGAGCCAATCCCCCATCAAAAAGTGGAGTATAATTTCCCTCTCCTTAATCTGAGCAGTTTGCTGCATACTCATAACCAATGGAATGAGGTATAAGCATAAGCAAAGCTATGTGACCTCTGTAGATAGAAGATAAAGCATTTTCCACTTAGCTGGTGTTCACTCATGAAACATTCAACTACCAAGCAAGTGGTCCAACTGCTCTGAGGCTACCATGTTTTGAGGAAGCCCAAGCCAGCCCACATGGAGACCACATGGAGAGAGAAAGAGATGCCCAGCCAGCCCTAGGCCAGCACTCTCACTGACTTAAACTGATGGGAGACCCGACCGGAACGACCCTGTCTAGCCTCCCCCTAATCCTGATCCATAAAAATCATGAGAAATAACAAAATGGCTTATTGTTTGAAGCCACTAGGTTTTAGAGTTACTTGTTATGCAGCAATAACTAACCAGAACAGTCAGAAATAAAGGAATGTAAGAAAAGGATTAGAAACAGTTTGTTCAAATGGGATCTTCTCACCAGCTAGATTTCCTCCATCCCCTTAGATTTCCCACTGCTGAGTTCCTGGTTTTATAGAGATAGATAAGAAAATTAGCAATGAACATAAGTCTTGAAATTTCAGTGGCATACAGATTGTTTTAAGTATAAAGTTAACAACCTGAAGCAAAACTCCCCCAAAACCGTCTTCTGGCCTCCCTCCTGCCTTTCCTATTTGTCCCTAGTACAAAATAAAACTAAGCCAAAGATATCAGGTGGTGTTTTGTCTAGGTAGGCACGCATTTTGTGAGTACATCTTTCTAAAAATGGGTCTATATTTTTCAGATGTTCATGTTCACGTTTTAAAAATGTGGGCTGAAATATGTAAGAGAAACACCTCTGAGCTCTTAAAAATCTACACATACGCATGCACTCTCTGTGGGGCTTGCACAGTGAGACTCATGCATCCTCAGATGATTGGAAGGGAGAGCCCTTTGGCCCACAAGGGAGACGATGACAAAAAAGTACTCTTGTTACTTTTTGAGAACCACCAGCTTACCTCACCTTTGAGTTCCTATTTTTGGTTCCCATTATGATACTCAAAAGAAACTTTCATTAACATTTTTACTTAAACAAAACCAAGATACAATTAACAACCACTTCGGGATTTTCAAGTCCTGACATTCGGGAATTTCCCAGAAAGGGGTTTTAATTTTACAAGTAAAATGTGTTCTGGAGGTGAAATATAGCCCCTGACTCATCTGCCTGACCACACAACAAGTAGTGTGTCATCTATTCCTGATACATAAGCCCCCTGGGTGTTGGGGGAATGACCATGATCACTGACAAATGCCAATGCTGTCCCATTTCCAGATGGTGGAAACCTGGAAAGCTTTTCCAAATGTGTTTGCCATCAAGACTAACAACAGAGGATACCAGAACTTGGCTTGTTTGGGCTGCCAAACAGGACAAGTGAGGATCAGGCCACATAACCCATTTGGATAAAGGCTAAGGACTGATGTCCTAGGTCGTGTGCCAGATTCTATTGTTGAACAACAAATCATTCCAAAATGCAGCTAACCTCATGGCCACATAATGACACTTTCACCACACACATCCTCCCCAACTCAAGGGGATGGACACAGACACCCACCCAGTGAGACAAGTCACATTGTAAGAAGAGCATGTGGGATGAGAGACCCTGTGGTTGCCACCTTTGGAAATTACAATTTGCCACAAGTCAGGTTCTCTAGAAGCAGAACTTGAAATAGGGACTCTTGTGCCAGTCATTTATTAAGGAATAGGGAAGGAGAAGAAGCTCAATAAGGATGCAGTTTCAAGTGAAGTCTACTCTCAGCCCAATCTTGCAAAGAGCTCTGGAGCATACAGTATTTTGCAACGTCTGTCTTTCCTTGAGGCAAAGAAATAGGGCACGTGTGTACACTCACATCAGTCAGCCATTAGCTCAGAGAGGCCCTGGGGTAGGGCGCTGTAACTCCCAGGTACCTCAGAGAGAGTCAACTCCAGGCACCCAAGGGTATTGCACAGGCAAGGATTGCCTTGTGAGCCTTCAGCAGCACCCAGTAAAAGAACCGCTGTGAACTTGGGTGGGTACAAGGGTTTGTGCTACAATAGACATGTGAGGACATATTCAGGGGGTAAAGTCTATAGGGAATAGCAGGTTAGGACCTGAGTCTCAGGTAGGCCCAGGAGGTTAGTCCCCAGGATGGAAGATGTTGAAGTGTTGAGTGGGAGGTGTGTTCATGGCGCATCCAAAGTATCTAATCTAAACAGGATTTGGAGACCCAGTCAGAAGACTTGTCAGATTCAGGGCAGGAAATCAATTTAAATTGGCTTAAGCAAAAAGAGAACGTATTGGATCATGAAATAAGTCAATAAAAAGTGCCGATCCAGGCTGGATCCAGGGCTCAAACAGTATCTTTGAGATTTGGCCTCCTCTTCTTCCCCCTCCACCTCTCTCTTCCATCTCTCTATCTCTCTCTCTCTCTCTCTCCCTCTCCCTCCCTTTTTATGAGCTCTATTAGGAGCTTGTACCTTTTGGAGAAAAGATGGCTGCCAGAAATGCTAGGGTCGTATTCCCCAGGCTCAGCAGCCCTGTGAGGAAAGAGCTTTCCTTTCCCAAACATTCTTACGAAAGTCCCATCATTGAGCATCACCAGCTTTGAGTAGCCTGACTTGGTCACATGGTCATCTCTCAACCAATCACTGTGGCCAAGATGATGTGATCCTCTGGCCAGGACTGAGTCATATGCTCATCCTTGGGGCTGAAGGAGTCAGTTCCACTAGAACCACAAAAATTGGAAGTAAAGGAGGGACAATTTCACAGGGAAAAGTAGGGAACAGTTACCAGAAGAAGAAGGTTAAGACAAGACAGGGAAAATACCCCTAGCAGAGGAAATTAAAGAATGTGTGAGGAATCTAGTCACTGGTGAACGAGGATAGTGTGCCTACAATGATCATGGCAGACCCCATTCAGAGTCAGGTGCCTCTGAGCCTAAGTTGCATCTGACTCCTCTGCCCAAGGGCAATCTTGATTCCAGAATTTGGGGCCAGAGTCCCACATGTGAAGATTTAACCACCAGGAGAGGTTATGATTCTCCAGCTTTGGGGCGGGGGCCTCAAAAACAGGAGGCCAAAAAGTCATTACAATCTTATCCTCCAGTTAGATAAGAGATTCTTAGTGACCATGCAAGTTTTTAAAAACTCTAACTGTAAATTTTGTTTGATCGAATATCACATGATTAGAGGTCTGAAAAATAAGATCTACGAAGAAAGTCAAAGAAATTGGTATTAATTAGCCAGGGAAAATAAACAGAAACACACACACACACACACACACACACACACACACACACACCACAGAGATGGAAGAGTATTTTTAATTAAGTCATCTTCCTTATTTAAAAAGATGGTAACTAGCCATTCTTGAGCTCTACTGAGGATGAAATAAAAAGCAAATGGGCTTAATTGCAGCATTGGGGAATTAAACATAAGAAGGAATTCTTTGTTCAACACTGGCCTAAATTTTAAGCTCTATTTAATTGTAAGCTTCCTCTGGGTAAAAAAAAAAAAAAAAAAAAAAAAAAAAAAAAAAAAAAAAAAAAAAAAAAAAAAAAAAAGCTGTGTCTTCTTTATGTTCCCCAAAGTTTGAAAAGACAGAGAACTGAAAACTCTGAAAGACAGAGACCTATACCAGACTCTAACGTTTAAGATTTTATTTATGGCTATGTATGAATCTGATTTATCCATTGTATCAGGAATATTTTGGCTGCAAGTAAGCTAACTTTAATGATTTAAACAGATAGTAATTGTTTTTCTTACATAACAAAAAGTCTCAAGGCAACAGCTTGCTGGCTCTGGTTTGCAGCTTACAGACTTCTTTCGGTCCTTCCCTCGTGGTTGCAAGATGGCTACTGCAACTCCAGGTATCACATCCATCTTCCATCAGAAAGAAGAGGGAAGGGACAACAACTATATCTGGAAAGTATATGCTTTCCAAGAACCACAGAGACAACAGGAACTTAGGTCTTATTGGTCAGAATTATGTAACTTGGAACCTCCAGTTAAAAGGTATGGTAAGGGATTGAGAACAGGAGTTAGATCAGCCATGGAGTTAGATCCACGATGTTGCATTATTTTTGCAAATATATAGCTGAGAACATGATATGAACCAGTAAATATTTGTCCCAAGCAATGACTTCATTTCTGGAATTGAGGCAGACCTCTTGTCTCTCTTGGACAATCTCAGCTTTCCAAGTCAGATAACCATTCATGTTTGGCTCTTTATTTTGGTGCGGGAAGTGCTTCTCCCCAGGCTTAATCATCAGAGCCTAGTGAGACTGTTGATCCAGAAGGAAGTTCTGACATAGGTGTGTGGGCACATGATCTGGGCCAAGCCATTGATAGTAACCCAATCACCTGTTCCCAGAGATTGGTCTATGGGTGGTCATGAGTCCCTAGCAGGGCCAGTCAGTCATTCCCTAGGATTTTTTATTTCGAGTTAGAGGAAAAAAGAATCCTTAAGTTTGGTGGGAGAGCTGGAAATGGGCTGCTGACAAACATCTTCCCCATGTGGAGAAAGTCTATCTTGAGGAGAAAATGAGGCCACAACCACACAGAGATATAGAGTCCAGATAGCATGTGAGAGCAAAGGAGAAAGAACCACTTACAATCTTGTTTAAGTCTCTGAATCTAATTGTGGATGACCTAACACTCACATGAGCCAAAGTTCCTGTTTTGTTCAGATTGGTTTTGCTGCATTTCTATCCACTGCACCTGAGAGTCTTGATTAATTAAGAGGTTGCACAAACACCCACTAATGCCGATGCCACTTATTTGGAATTAAGAAAAAGGTCTGCCAAGGGGAAATGAGGAAATGCTTCATGTACTTATATTGAGCTAATAAGATTTTTTAAAGCACTTAGAAATACCATAATATGCAAATGTTGCTGTTAGACAATTACAATTTCTATAGTTGTTTCCTGTCCTTTTTTTTAGAGCCCATTTAAAGGCCTCTATGATGAGCAGTGTTTGCCATCTGCTCCTCTACAATGATTACTTTACGTGCTGGAAAATACTGCTATAGAAGGGACCTTAGGATGACAGCCTGGCCAGATGGGAATGGGCTACAATAGGAGCTAGACATCTGAGTTTCTATCTGTGCTTATGCTACTGAAGTGCTGTGTGGACTAGTATAAGTTACTTGGCCTCTCTGGGCTTCAGTTTCTTCATCTGTTTACTCAAAGTCATAAACTAAAGCCTCTGAGGCCCTTTTCACTTCTGTTCTGTGTCAATGTGACCATTAGGACTAACACCTGACTTTACCCATAAGGCCCAGGAGTATGCCCAAGTCTTACTGCGAGGACACAGTCTAGAACGGAGACATCCCAACTCCCAGACTGTCCTTGAAGTCAGACTAACCTCCTTGTCAGTTATAGGAGAATGGCTGCATTCTGTTGGGCTGATAGGAGTTACTTTTATTCATTGCAGATCACCTGATCATTTTACTCCACGTGACCAAGCATAAAGAATGAGGCCAGCTCATAAGCTCAGTCCCTATGTGGGCCACTTAACTTCCTTCTCTTCATGGCCCAGGAGTTACCCCAGTGACAGGGTGTTGTCTTGCAAATGCGTGCACTTGGCAGAGAAGGACCAGGAAAGATTAGGCAAATGCAACTGGGAGGCCTATTGGGGGATAATGGAAAAAGGCACCTATGTCTATGTCTGAAGGAGTGGGTCTCTGAGTGTATGAGGAAGGTGCATTCAAAATAATCACCCGAGTGGGAGGTCAGATGCCAAGGTGAGGGGTCAGCCACCTCCCCGGACCCACCATCATACCAACAAGGACTGTGCAGTGAGGTCCTTGAGGCAGGGGTCAGTGTGTCTCCAAAGTAGGATCTAGGGAGAGAGTCAGAGGTATTTCAGGGTGATTAAAAATAAAAGAGGGGGGAGATATTCAGTGCTCAAACATGTTTGGAAAGTTCTATACTCAACAGATTTGATGATGCAGACAGACACAGTCTTTAACATCTTTGACTCTTGTGCATCTCCCAGCCAGCTGAGATCTATGGAGATTTTTCTCTCCATGAGAGTCAGTGGTTTGCTCTGAGTTACTCTACTGTAATTGACTAGGAAATCCCTTTTGAAAGGAATTTTTGGCTGATGAAAGTGTCCTGGAGAAATACTTAACTAGATGATCCCAGCAAACCAGAGTTTTCCAAACATTTTTGACCCTGACCTATGGGATACGGGGAAATATATTTCATCCCATGGCCTGGTACAAGCTCATTTATATGAAAAACAACAACAACAACAACAACAACAACAAACAAACAACTGAAACAAAACATTCAGGACACAAAACTGACCCCTTCTTTCTGTGACATATCCTGATAGCTACACCTTGTTCTGTTCTAGTCTGTTTGGTTCAGTTTCCTTTAAAAAAAAAAAAAAAGGTGGTGGTTGAGACCCACTCAATCGATCCAGTAATGAATCACAAACCACTGTTTGGAAAACATGGCTTCTCATACTTCCCATGGCTATTTGTTGAGTGCCTGGGACTTTGCTTCCTCTGTGTGCAAGGTGTTGTGGGTGCTGCTTTCCTGATCTGGAAAAGATAGGTGGAAACTACACAGGAACAGAACTGGGTTTAAATTCTGTTGGACCCAATTCCACCAGATGATGTAGAAAAACTTACTGGAAGAAATGCTCCCAAGTAGAGCCCCTTGGAACAGCGGCAGCTGAAAATAAGGGGGCTGGGACCTAACCAGAGAAGGTGTCCCTGAGCCGGTGATGTCGATCTGCGAACTGAAAGAAGAAGAGACATTAAGTGAGTGAAGAGGGAACAATAGAATGTGCCACAGCCATGCAGCCAGTGGGAGATGGCAGGAACGAGGCTGAAACGCAGCCAGGGCAGGTTAAAGGAAGCCAGGCTGGTGGAGTGCCCACGGGGGTGTCCTAGTTCTGGCTGCAATCACACAATACCACAGACTGAGTGACTTACAAACAACGGAAATTTATTTCTCACAGTTCTGGAGGCTGGATGTCCAAGGTCATGGCCCTAGCAGACTCCATGTGATGTCTAGTTAGGACCCTCTTCCCAGTTCAGAGATGGCACCTCCTGGATGTGTCCTCACACAGTGGAAGGGGTCAGGAAGCTCTGTCAGGCCTCTTTCATGAGACCATTAATCCTATTCACGAAGGTTCCATCCTCATCCATGACTTAAGCACCTCCCAAAGGCTCCACCTCCTAAAATCACCTCCGGCGTTAGGATTTCAATATATGGACCGGGGTGGGGGTCACACAAGCATTCAGCCTGGCTGAGAGGGTAAAGCAGTGGGTGGGACACACAGAACCCAGGAAGGTTTCCTTTCATCCCCTGGAGGTTTCGGTAGGGTGGACAGGATCAGATTCACATTTTGAGAAGCCTGTTCTGCCAGCAGTGTGAAGGAGGGGTCGAGGGAACGTGTGGGGGTCGGGGCACTGGTCATCCAGATAGTTGACGAGGCAGGTGTCCCAAGGAGAGTGATGAGGGGTTGAACGGGAGGTGCTGTGGAAAAGGGAGAAGATGGCAATGTGGGGAAGACTTCCGAGGCTGCGTGGAGAGAGCCGAGGTGGCAGAAACGACTCCCTCGTCTCCAGCTCACATGGGCACAAAGCCTCCTGTAAGAACCAGTGTCAGCAGTGAGCTGTGGAACAAGAGCCACTGCTCGGCCCTGTCCCCCGTGGCGCCACATACTCTCTTGCCCATGCACCCTGTACAACACTCCTTCTTGCTTTCTGCCAGCCCGGAGATCTCCGCTCCCCTCTCTTGGTGTCCCCTGCCCTATGCTGCAGAGTCCAGTGCACTCGATTCAGCCCACAGGGAGTCTGCACGTTGCAGGAGTCAGGCCTCCCCAAAGACCTCACGTAATTCAAGATTTACATAATCCAAGAGCAATCCTTCCAGAAGCGTGAGGGGTAATTCTGCTTCGTGGCTGTGACTCCCCTACCTGCCAGCAGCACAAACCTACCTTTTAACCCACTCACTTTACAGCTCAGAAATACTACCTGATTCTTGACCAGCTTTTAAATGTAAAAGGTTTGAATTATTTTGTATCTTGTATATGAAGTGAGACTTCCTAGCTACCTAGAATACACATAATGTGAATTCAGATCGACTTGTCACTTGGGGTTTCTGCTTTCCTGAGGCCTCTGCAGTGTGCAGGGGGCCTCCAATGCCAGAACCAGCTGTTCAGGCCCACATCTGTCCAGGTCTTGGACTTCCATCCCATGCCCTGGCCTGGCCCTTCCCAACTTGGTCAAGAGCCACGAGCAGACCTTGAGAAGAAAGACGGAGCTTCCTGAGCAGAAGCAGGCTCAGAGGACTGTTTGGAGGCAGCAAAATAGAACAGAGGCTTGAAAGATGCACTTGGTCAGTGCAATGGGGCTCAGCACAGTGTGTTTGGGGGTCACTGATCAGGTAGTCTCAGGTATGACAGCAAAGGGTGGGCTGTCTAGCATATAATAGGCGTACAGTAAAAGTGGCTTTTTTTAATGTTTATTTATTTTTGAGAGAGAGAGAGAGAGAGAGTAGGGGAGCAGCAGAGAGAGCGGAGACAGAGAATCCCAAACAGGCTCCATGCTGTCAGCACAGAGCCCGATGTGGGGCTCGGTCTCAGAAACCAGATCATGACCTAAGCCAAAACTAAGAGTCGGACGCTCAACAGAATGAGCCACCCAGGCATCCCTGCAGTAAAAGTTTTTTGAATCAGTGAGTGAATGAAAACGTTACACAGGGTCAGAAGTTACTTGTCCTGTTTAAGTACTGATTTGTTTTCCAACATTTCATTATGAAAAATTTCAACTGAAAAGTTGAAAGAATTATACAGTGATCACCTATATACCATCCACCTAAGTTCTATATTTAACACTTTACTATACTTGCTATATCACATATCTATCCATCAGTCCTTGCCAAGCTGCCGACACAAGTACACCTCACCCCAAACATTTCAGCAGGCATATTAATAACTAGAGCCCATCACATTATTGTTTGCATCCCTTTTTCACGTCTGAGGTGAGATTTACATTCAGTGAAACGCACAAAATTTAAATGTGCCATTCAATGAGTTCTTCCAAATGCATCCCAAGTCTCTATCAAGATCCTGAACATTATCATTACACCGGAAAGTTTCCTCCAATCCTTTCTCATTCATGCCCTGCCCTGACCCTCCAGACTCAACCGCTATTCTGTTTTTCTTTTGTACCTTAGATTAATTTTGCCACAAATAGGTGGAGTCATACATTATGTACTCCTTTGTGTCTGGCCTCTTTTCACTCAGCAGAATGGTTTTGAGATTTGTCCTTGTCGCAGGTGTATATTAGTTGCTTATTCCTTTCGATTGCTGAGCAGTATGCTTTTGTATGAATAGGCCACAGTCTGTTTCGTTTATTCACTCTTCTGTTGACGGGCTGTGCTGTTTTCAGTTCGGGACTATTATGAATAAATCTGCTATGAGCAATCTTGTTAAATACTTACTTTTTATTATAATAAAAACTAAAATGCCATGAACTGGAAACCTCAATAAAAATCTCCAGCTATGCCTGACAGTCCTTTGGATGGAAAAATAAACAAATAAAAGCTATCCTTTGTGGTAGACTTCTATTATGCCAGGCCATCTGCAGACAGTGTTCCTCCCATCAATCATTCCATTTCATCTTCACAGCCCCATTTTCCAGATTAGCAAATCGAGGCTTAGAGCAGGGAACTGACTTGTCCCAGCTCTTACAGCTTGCACGTGGCAGACCCTATTGTGCCTTTTGGAAAGTGGCATGAACATCAGTAGTAATCTCAAAGCCAAGAACAGATGACTATGATGTTTTGTTTTTTCAGTGATCACACTTTATTATAATGCTGACATCGTTTTTATTTGCCTTCTGTGATGGGCCTTAATTACAATAAGGGAAAGCGAAAAGCCAAGGATGGCAACATCAGAAAGAAAGGCCATTTCCTTACTAAGAAATCTTCAGGAACAGCAAGGAACTTAAACAAAACCCTTTCCTATTACAAAATACTAAAGAGTAAGAGCTCCAAAAGATACATGCTCAGCCAGCTTTTCATCCACATATAAAAACAGATCTGACCAAATTGGAATGTTTGCCAGGAAACTTGTAAAGGAAGGACAGATTCACCACTACTGTTTATCTAGTCTACACTAAGTGCCAGGAAGTCCTGCTGGATCACTTAACATGCATTTAACTCATTTCATCTTCCAGCAACTGCAATACGTATTCTCCCCTTCTTCCTTAGTAATGGAGCTGCTAATGTTTAACTGGGTATTTGGACTCACAGAATAAAGACATTTCTCAGCTTCCTTTGCAGCTAGGTTTGGCATGTGACTGAGTTGTGGCCACTGGGATGTAAACAGAAGGGGCATGTGCAACTTCCAGAAAGAGGGTGACCTTAAAGGGAGGTGTGCCCTTCTTTGCCCCTTCCTCCTTCCAGACAAATAGAAGCAGATTCAACGGCTGGAGCTAGAGCAGCTATTTAGGACAATGAAGTGGAGGAAATGTGGTGTGAACGGCAGAACGAAAATGTAGAAAGCCTGGGTATTTGACACCCATGGAGCCCCTAAACAGGCTCTGGACTATATGTCGCCAGAGTCTGTTTATGTGAGAGAAAAATATACTTTTCTTGCTTACGCTACCATTAGTCTGTGCTTTCTGTTATTCTAGTTGAATCTAAACCTGGTACAGGAGGTACTGTCATCTCTGTTTTGTAGATGCAGAGACTGAACCTCAAGTTTGCACAGCTTGAGAACTATGCCCCACCTTTGGAGTTGGTTGATTCCCTGACTTCGTAAGCTGATAGTGGTGAAGTGCCAAAAAAAAACCATCCCCTTCGGGTTTTGCTCCCTGGAGCCATGCTGCGTGTCCACAGAAAGGGACATCATGTCATGACTTCCTTAAAGCCTAGCCCTGGAGAGGCTTCAGATCCCTGGGAGTGAGGCCAGGTTTCCAAGAGCCACAGATATGGGTATCTGCCTCTGAGAAAGTTCCTTAACACTCCAAACCTCAGTTTCTTCTTCTCTAAGATGGGGAGGATGGCGATGGTATCTATGACAAAGTTGCCGGCAGGATTAAGGAAGAGTATGCACAGTGCCTGGCACTGACTAAATAATCAACAACTGGGCGTTTTGATTATTAGCTCCTGAAGCTGGGATGGAGTCAGGCTCTAATGATCTCTTTTTCCCTATCTTCCTTTCTTCCATTGTGAGGCCTATCCCCTCTTATATTGTGAGCCTTCCTCCCCAAACAAGATTAAACCAACACCCCCTTTCTCCTTGCAGACTGGGCTCCCTCCCCTCCCCTCACCTCTGCCCACATAACCCCTCACACAATTGATCGCCCCTTGGACTCAGCGGGAAAACCAAACATGCAGTATATGGCTGTCAACCCCCAGCCATGGGCCTAAATTTTCAAACACAAGGATGTTTTAACAAGAAGTTTGATATTCCTAAAATCAGGACTTACTTATCATTTCCACTGCTCATTCTTAAAATGAATTGGCTCGAAAAAAAAACAAAACCTTCAAGAAAACTGTAAGGAAGCAAAATTTGTCTTTAAAGCCACCCTCTAAGTCAAATAGGGGATATTCCTGCAGAACCCACATCCTCTATGGTTCTGTGTAGCAGAGGAGATTCCAGCACAACTTCTCTGGGTGCTATTCCCCATGGAATGAATGAATGAATGAATGAATGAATGAATGAATGAATGAAACATTCCGATTTGATAACGAATACCACATGGATTAAGGCAGTGGTTCCCCACTTGTAGGCTATGAGGCATTTGGGTACAGGGAGGGCACACAGTTTTTGCAAGGAGATCCTCAAATGTCTTACTGTCCACGGACTCACTTTCTTATGTCTCTTCCACAAGTTATACCACTGATTTTCAAATGTATGTATGTGCTGTTGTGATGAATAATATTTCATTAAAAGCATTATATAAGCAGGCACTTGGGTGGCTCAGTTGGTTAAGCATCTGGCTCTTGATCTTGGCTCAGACCATGATCTCATGGTTTCTGGGTTTGAGCCCTGCTTGGGCTCTGCACTGACAGTGCGGAGCCTGCTTGGGATTCTATCTCTCCCCCTCTCTGCCCCTCCCCTACTAGTGCTCTCTCTGTCTCTCTCACAGCATTAGATAAGCATTAGATAATCAATAGATACGAAACGTATAACCACTATCATGCAGGAATTAAACCTTGGGTTAATGCTACTCAGCAAAAACTTTGAGAAACAGTCCCACAGGCAGTGATTCTTATGGTAGAGTTTCAGACACAGAAACAGTCCAGAGAATGGATACATGGAGGCCTCCAGACCATTTGGTCCTCTTCAAATCACACTGAGCTAGAGCTCACCTGCTGTGTAGTGAGGCTGTACTGAGAAACACAAACCTAGAGCCTTGAACTGGAGCTGCTGTGCCCAGAGAGCACAGCATGCATGCCCCCTTCCCTCTTCTCACATGGAAACGAGGGCCAGGTCCCATGTGCATCAAGAAGCAGGCATGTGGCAATCATAACCAGGGCAGAAAGGACAGGAAGCGGAAATAGTGAAGGAACGAGCAGCGGTAACGTCTGCAGGCAAGCTCTCTTGTTTCAGCCAGGACTATCCGATTATAAGCAACAGAAATGGACTCTGGACAACTTGGGCCAGAAAGTATGTACTAGAATTAAAGCTGAAGAACAAGACCTTAGGAAGGACAGACGAGGGCTGATGGCAACAGACGCTTTAGGAGAGCTCCAACCATTTTCCATCCATGTGGTACTTCACCAAGATTGGGATTCTTTGGAAAAAGCATAGGATTAGGTAGAAGACCATGAGTGAGAAAACCATGAGGGAGCCTCCTCTCTACCCCCACCAAGACTGAAGAAGGCACGCCCCTCGAAGAAAACCAGGGTGCTGGCACTAGAGAGAGGGGGAAAGATGTTGAGCATGGAGGAAACAACAGATGTCTCTTCTCTTTCTAGGACTCCATCTCTCCCTCCGTAAAATGGGAATACATATAAGCTACGTTGTGATAAAAGATAACACAGAACATAGTGTGACACATGAGAAGTGCCTAATATGTAAGTCTCCAAACTTTCCTTCAGAGAATGAAAATGCTGTTGTAGGCTCTGTAAAGAATGCATCCTCGACATAGACTGAAGAACCTGCGTGTCCAGCCACGCCATTTTACAGGTCTCCTGAACCTCACCCTAGGGCAAACAGTGGATCTCTGCATGTTTGATCCATCACTTCCTGCTAGGGGAATAAAAAATAAACTGATTTTTGCATGAGTCCTTTCTTAACGGCAGGCCGGGGCTCTGGAGGCAGTCAACCCAAAGGCCAATTCATCTGAAGTCAGAGGCTATAATAGAGCTATTACTTGTTTTTGATATTAAAGATCTCCCTCTGGCATACGGTGTTCTTTATGATGCATGGCCAACTGCCCGCTGTGGAAGCTACTACAGCCTGAACAATTTTATTCTAAAATCATATCATTTTGTTTTTATTTCCCACTGAGACACACACACACACACACACACACACACACACACACAATCTCTTTCCCTTAAAAAAAAAAAAAAAAGGTGACCATAGGTCAGTTACATTTTAACCTCACATTTTTCAAATTTGAGGATTGTTTGTTCCCATCTGGGTGTAGGCATGTCCCAGGCACTGCCTGATGGATGGCCTTGGTTTTTTCTCCATTCTTTTTAGCTCTATTTTTTGCCAGTTTGAACATTTTTGCTTAGTTTCAACATCTTCTTTCCATTAAGCCAGACATTTCTGTTGCTTCACTATTTTAGTGTTTTTTCCTTTGTCAAAAGTATGAAATTTGACAGATCATTTACTGATAATGAGCTATTGAAAGATGAGGCCATTTCAAATTATGAGTTTCAAAATCTAGCTCTGGCGAATTTGTTTGAAATAATGAACTCTTAGACCCTTTCCCCTTTCAGGTTTTTTTTTTTTTAATGTTAAAAATAAAGTGATAATGCTGGACTTCTCATCCTGTTAAGGATTTTGGTTTTCATCCTAAGAACGATGAAAAGACACTGAATATTGAATGGTATTTCACAGAGAATAAAGTGACCAGATTTGTGTTTTTAGCAAATTTCTCTAGCTATTGAAAATGGATTGGAGGATGGGGCTCAGGATTGAGAATGAAGGCAACAAAATAGATAAAGTTTGTGTTAATATGGGCAGGAGATGATGGTGACCTGGATCAACAGGGCGGCAGGAGAGTTAGAAGGAAAAAGATAACTCAAGGGAGCTGTCTGAATTTGGTGATCAGCACAGACAAAGATGAATCAAAAATTAAGGAGCTAAACTAAATAATTCCACACACAGACAGACAGAATTGCATTCCGAATTACAGTTCTTCCTCAGAGCAAATATTATAGCTAAGATATAGCCATTGGTGTTCCATCCATTTCCTTTGGATTTACTTCCAGAGTCAAGAAAGTCGACATCCATAGACCTAAATTCTTAATGATTTTAAATGATAAAGTTCATTTAAAACATACATATTGAGGGGCACCTGGCCAGCTCAGTCGGTTAAACATCCAACTCTTAATTTCGGCTCAGGTCATGATCTCAAGGTTCATGAAATCGAGCCCTGAGTTGGTCTCTGTGCTCACAGTGCAGAGCCTACTTGGGATTCTCTCTCCCTCTCTCTCTGCCCCTCCCCTGCTCTCTCTCTCTCTCTCTCTCTCTCTCAAATAAATTAACTTAAAAAAACTAGACATGTTGAAAAACTAACCTCTTGAACGTTTCAAGAAAAAACCCATTCTTCCCCTTCTCCACAACAGACACCCTTTAAATTGAACAGTAAGCATACTTATTTAGGAAAGAAACAATCTCTTTATGTTTTTCCTCCCAAGATGGATGGTATTCTTATTCAGAGCTATAAGAATGTCCAGGAGGTTGGACTGTCTGATGTTTTGGTAAAGTGAGATAAACATTCTCAGAAGCATGATTGTGGGTTAAAAAAAAAAAATTTCCATAGAGGAGTTCTCCTTTGGGAACAGACACTTTTCTTTATATTTTCTCTAGCCACACACAGATGAAAAATATGAAAAAGGCATAATATATCAATTATGGAAACAGCTACATTTTAAAAGAACTCAGATTTTTTTCCAAATATATCTTAAATCTTCAACACAGGAATTCTAGATGGAGACAGGAATGAATTTTCTTGCTTCTAAAAGCACTCTGATCTCCTTCTTGTTAAACATTTTGCACCACTAACACTATAGATTAGCTCAAGAAAAGTATTTGTGGATGAAAAACTGTTCAGAAGAAGGCATTGTATTAGTTAAACTATCTGCCTACAAATAACCAAAACTGATTCCTGCTCTCTTAGAAAAAGAGGGGAGTAACTGGAAGGATATCTGGGGCTTGCTGACTTGATGGTAGGCTGTGGTCCCAGAACCAAGGGGGTTCTGAAAAGGACCATGTCCCAGGAAGTACCTGGTGCAAACACCTCCTTGTCCTGAGATGCACCATGGTTTCCAGATTTCAGAGCCTGGAGGGGAAGGTGAACCCAAGTGCCAGAGCCTTTTTCCCTGACTGTGTTCCTCCCAAAGCCTCACATGATGGAAAAATCCAAGAGCGGTGGGGATGCGAGACAGCTTTCGAATGACTAATGTCCACTCCAGGCACTCCTCTCTACTCCAGGACCACCTCTGCAATTGTCCTTCACTGGGTTCCTTGGATTTGGCTAACTTATACAAAACAGTTATCAATTCAGAGCCTACAAATTCGATATGACAAGAACTCATACAGGGGGTGGAAAAGAGTTTAACAGTGGCATTGACAAAGACAAAAAAAAGGTTTCTAATAAATGAAAGGAAGGTTGTTTAACTACTTAAGAGAGAATTAAATGCTTTGGAACCCTGATGAATTTATTGGTAGTCAAACCACTTAAAGTAGGTAAGCTCCTGGGGCTGGAATTTGATTTTCAAGGCAAGTCTTTACTTGGTAAAACTTAGTCTTTAAATTGTAATGCTTAAATGTGTTTCTGAACTGCTTTTGAACAAGTAAAGTTTGATTTTTTTTTTTTTTTTAAATTTTTTTTTTCAACATTTATTCATTTTTGGGACAGAGAGAGACAGAGCATGAACGGGGGAGGGGCAGAGAGAGAGGGAGACACAGAATCGGAAACAGGCTCCAAGCTCTGAGCCATCAGCCCAGAGCCCGACGCGGGGCTCGAACTCACGGACCGCGAGATCGTGACCTGGCTGAAGTCGGACGCTTAACCGACTGCGCCACCCAGGCGCCCCTGATTTTTTTTTTTTAAAGGAGAAACTTGATTATTCAGACTCTGCACTAATTCAGGCTTTCCTTCCTACCAACAAGCCCCTTTTAAGATGGTTCCTGACATCACTAATATTGTAATAAATGTTTCAGTAATGAAGACTATATATAATATATAATAATATAATATAATATAATATAATATAATATAATATAATATATAAAAACTTCCAAAAATATTTTCATGATTATTACCTTATCTCATCTCCACCACCATAACATATATGAGGTAGATAAATTATTTTCATTTTCCAGATGAGGAACTTGACACTCAATGATACTCACATAACTTATCCCAGGTCAAATAACTAGGAAGTGTCCAGTGATTACTCTTCTATTACATGGCCCCTTGTTATTATGGTTTTGCTTTTTCATCATAACTCACCTCTTTCTTATTGTTCCAAAGGCAAACTCCAAATCTGAAATAATGGAGGAAATCAATGCCAAGCCTATTTAACAACAAATGTTTACTGAGGGCTAGTACTGGCAAGGAAACGGGCCGAGCTGCTGTAACAAAGAGACCCCAAGTACACAAGAGCAGTAGCTCAAAAAGAATAGAAGTTTGTTTCTCTCTCACGTAACCTTCTAGGGCAGGGGCATTTCAGGGTGGTTCATCCAAGGACCCAAGTTTATTTTAGCCTGCCCATCCTCTAGGGCAGAGGTTCCCAAATTTTCTTGGTTCACAGCCCCCTCAGCATCTCAGTCGTTTTTTCACAGCACCCATAGGTCAAAAGAAATGTTCAGAAAACGTGTATTAATTAGTCAGGTCCAAATAATTTAATAATTGTATCTTAACAACCTATGACTATTTTTTATTAAAAATGTTTTAATCGAAGTATAGTCAACATACAGTGTTATATTGGTTTCAGGTGTACAGCATGATGATTCAACAATTCTATACATTACTCAGGCAAGGATGCAGAGAAAAAGGAAATCTGATGCACTGCTGGTGAGAATGCATACTGGTGCAGCCACTGTGGAAAACAGTGTGGGCCTTCCTCAAAAAATTAAAAATAGAACTACCCTACAATCCAGTAATTCCACTATTGGGTATTTACCCAAAGGAAGTGAAAACAGTAATTTGAGAAGACATGCATCCCTATGTTTATTGCAGCATTATTTATAATGAATAGCCAAGATATGGAAGCAGCCCAAGTACCCATCTACAGATGAATGGATAAAAATATAAAGATGTGAGATATATATATATATATATATATATATATATATATATATATATGAGATCTACCCCTTTGCAACAACATAGATGGATCAAGAAAGAAAGAAAGAAAGAAAGAGAAGGAGGGAGGAAGGAAGGAACAAAGGAAGGAAGGAAGGAAAGAAGGAAGGAAGAAATAAAGTGTGAGAGGAGCGCCTGGGTGGCTCAGTCAGTTAAGCGTCCAACTTTGGCTCGGGTCATGATCTAACGGTTCATGGGTTCAAGCCCTGCATCAGGCTCTGCGTTGACAGCTCACAGCCTGGAACCTGCTTCAGATTCTGTGTCTCCCTCTCTCTCTGCCTTCCCCCACTCATGCTTGGTCTCTCTCAAAAATAAATAAACATTAAAAAATATTAAAAAAAAAATAAAGTGTGAGAAATAAGACCACCACTCCAATCAAAGGAGGGATGTAGAGACTCAGAGCACAGTGGAAGTGAGACTTTAATCAACGTTCTTGCAAGAGCAGGTGTCTGATGGACAGGCACACTCAGGGAAGTTACAGCAGGCAATTTATCTCCTAGCAGGAAGTCCCTCCCCTGAATCCTCATTGGCTGAATACTACAGAGGTTACAGCCTTACCCGACTTTGCCTATGCTCATGTAAGACCAAAGAGTAGTCTGATCGGAATAAATGTACATTCCTTGAGGTGACTCCGAGACTTCAGTTCTTTGGTGCATGCTCACTGCAAAGCCTGCAAAAAATAAGCCTGCAAAATAGAGAGGGAAAGAAGAACTAGGAAGTGAAGTGTCTAAGGGTTTGGGGCTCCATTGTGGGGAAGGGCGATCCTACATATTTCCAGTAGGTTGTAAACCTATTGTTAACAAGACAGCACAGCTTTTATTTGGCACTTCTGAAAATGAATCATCTCACTTACTTCTCACAGAAAGGAAGAAAGAAAGGGAGAGACAAACTAAAAAACAGACTCTTAACTATAGAGAACAAACTGGTGGTTACCAGAGGGAAGGTAGGTGGGTGGGTGGGTGAAATAGGTGAAGGGGATTAAGAGTACATTTATCTCGATGAACACTGGGTAATGTAGAGAACTGTCGAACCATTATATCATACTTGTGAAACTAATATAACACTGTATGTTAATTATACTTGATTTTGAGAAATGTACACTAATCCTGAAGAACCTAGCAACTACTTGAAAAAATAATACATATAGATTGAAATGAGAGATGGTGTTTTGTTTTGTTTTTATATACAAACACAAATAAATATAAATGATCACAATGTCTTAATAATGGGATGAGTGTGCCTTTTGGGCACTGCACAACTTCTCAAACCTTGGACTAAGATCGGATATCATCATCGTCATTTCTTATCCCACACTGATTTATGAGTACAGCATGCTTTTTATCATAACAACCACCTGAACCCCAGCTTTACGAGACATGATGTCGTGATCTAATGTTGAAACTGTGAACTATCTTGAACTAGTCATTTTATTTAGTATCTGGCAGAGGTTAATGAGTTTCCCTCAAAAATCTAAACTATCCTGGGGTGCCTGGGTGGCGCAGTCGGTTAAGCGTCCGACTTCAGCCAGGTCACGATCTCGCGGTCCGTGAGTTCGAGCCCCGCGTCAGGCTCTGGGCTGATGGCTCAGAGCCTGGAGCCTGTTTCCGATTCTGTGTCTCCCTCTCTCTCTGCCCCCCCCCATTCATGCTCTGTCTCTCTCTGTCCCAAAAATAAATAAACGTTGAAAAAAAAAATCTAAACTATCCTGTAGCATTCCTGTGTGTTCACTGAGGTTCCCCAGGGTGTCTTCGCACACATCTAGGAGAACCACTCTACCATAGTGTTATCCTTGTCTCCCTGGCTGTGCAGTCATTGTGCTAAAGTTAGATATGGCTTCTTCTTCGGGAGCTATACCTTTTGGCCTCTCGGGTAATCACTTCCTAAGCTCTCCCCAGACTACTATCATTACGTAGTACCCATGGGTTATGCAGGAAGAATGAATGCTAGTGAGTTTACCAGCAATTTCCTTGCTACCATGCCTCAGCCGGGTGGGAACCAAGCTTCCCCACCCCTGCTTGCCTTACCCCAGTGAGAAGCCCAAAACAAAACTCGACTCACTTAAAAAGTAAAGGTGATGATTTGTAGGCTCCTACATTCCTCTGTTTGACATAGACCAGACTCTACACTGGGTTGAATTGTGAAGAATGAGATGTCCCTGCTTCCAAGAATGCTCCATCCAAACACTGGGAACTGTGTGAGTCTGAAAGGGCAGGGCGTGCAGGACAATGCACTGTAATGGGAGCCAATTGTCTTGGAGCCCACCGGCTCTGATCTGAACCACTGAGCGTCTCAAGAATTGATTGGTGTTGAGGCAATTCTATGTAGACAGCACAACACACAGACTTCAGGCGGAGGTGGGGGTGGGGGGTGGGGGTGGGTAAGAAGTCCAAGTGTCTTTGTTTGGACTGAATTTGATCGCTGTTTCAAACCTCTGTTCTGCTTGGTGATAGAAACGAAATTGCAGGCAGTTCTGGGTTTCCTACGACATTACGCTGAACAATGGGAAATTGCTGCTGTTTGATCATTTCTAAACAACAAAAATGGCAAATGTATAGCATTCAAAGTATAATTCAACTCCATTGCTCCCAGGTTTGTGTCTACATTCTATGGGGCTTTTGTGGTGATGCGGTCGGGGCCACTGGGCCCCCTCAATCACTGCTCGCTCTGTAACGCCCCTGGGACTGGTCCATGAAGATCTCTTCTCTGTCCTTGCTCCATTTCCAAGGCCTCCATGAGGCTGCATCCCTCTCAGTAATTCCCACAGCCCCTTTGGGTGCATGTGAGATGTGTGTGGTGGGAGCAAGGCATAGTCTCCTTTCTCAGTAAGACTTACTAATATCCAAGTTCTGTTCCCTACTCCTCACGTCTCTTCCCCACTCTCTTGCAATCTCATTTATTCTTCCAAATCTATTGTTTCTGGCATAAACTTTGGGCCTTAATTCATTAGGGCTCAGATTTTTAAGCTCCCGCATCTCTAATATTTTTTTTTTTAACGTTCATTCATTTTTGAGAGAGACAGACAGAGTGCTAGTGCGAAAGAGGCGGAGCGAGAGGGAGACATAGAATCTGAAGCAGACTCCCGGGCTCTGAGCTGTCAGCACAGAGCCCGATGCGGGGCATGAACCCACGAACGGTGAGATCATGACCTGAACTGAAGTTCAACGCTTAACTGACTGAGCCACCCAGGTGCCTCCAAGCTCCTGCATATCTTTAAAGCCTTGTTGCAGGAAACAAAAAACATGTGCTTCTACTTTTATGCCTTAATGTCCCTCCTCTGACATAGCAGATGCCTCCAGTGTAGCTTGAGGGAGAAAGCCTTTGGGGTAAAAATGATTACAAAAATTAGTATCAACATATCATCCTGCTGTGTAGTGGGGTGCCTGACCCTTCCTCGTGCCTATGTCTTATCCAGGTGTCCAGAAACACATTGGGCAGGGAGTCAGGAGACTGTGTGAGAATCCTGACTTCACATTTCCAAGTGGTACAACCATGGACAAGTCACTTACCCTCTCTCGGCACATCAATTTCCTCAGGCCCTCAGAGTCAGAAAATGTATCACCAATAGGCGCAAAGCTCATGCTGTGTGGTCAAAGATATTTAGGCAAGGGAGAAAAACATCTTCCAGATTCAATCAAAGTGTAACTGCCTCCGGTTGCATTAGGAGCAGCAAAACCAAATGCTTTAAAAAAAACCAAAAAACAAAAAACACCTAGAGATAGTATATTTGAAGCAATCTGTGTATACTTTATTCCGTCTCATCTACCCCCACTGGCCAACCCAAATGAAAAAAGGTACAAAGCACATTTCTGGCTTGACTGTTGCCTGTTTAGATACAACCCATGGTGAAACACCCATTTTCCCACTCAGCTGTATTCCTGTTTATTCCTGTTAACACATGGTCTCTAAAATTGGCAATGACTTTCTCTTTGTTAGATTTACCTTCCTTTCGGGGGCCAGCCCAGACTCCTGGGTGGATTCATTTCCCATTGAATTACCAGAACAGGGTAGAATCTGATAGGAAGAAGTGTGTGGAAGAAAGCCCTGTTCCCAGGCCCTTCCACCAGGGGATTCGTCCTCCCATCCAGCCTGGGGGCCGTGGGGAAACTGAAACGGGACATCCTGTCCCCTCCATCAGCATTCTTTCCCTCACCAAGCAGCAGTATTGCCTTTTGTGCTGTCACACAATTCAGACGAGGTGGAGTAGCCAGTGTGGCACGACTGGAAAGAACCCACGACAGAAATGCCCCTTTCTCCAATGCTGAAGCCAAGGGCCCGAGGGCACACCGTTGTTTGGGGTGCCTCTGCCTATGGTCCTTTTAAAGAAGAAATACTCCAGGAATGGGCTGAAACACCAGGCAAGTTTGAAGCACAGGCTTCACAAATTTCACTTTTGAGGAGACAGGACAGCCCGGATCTACATTAACCAAAAGTACCAAAGGGGGCCCTGAAGACACACAGCTTCTCCAAGGACCAGCTTTCAGGCATAGGAGAAAGGGCAACATCCAGGGCAGCTATTTTTCTGTGCTGAACAGTATGGTCGCCCTTGCCACCACCTCAGCCACACGGTGATGGGCCTGGCCTTGCGCCTGCCCTTGTCCTGAGTGTGGAAATATCTTTGACTCAGAAGTTGTTAGGACCTTCCACTTTCTAAATGTAGGACCCCGGATAAATCGCTTAACTTCTGTCTGAAGCTCAATTTCTTCATATATAAATGAAAGTAGTAAACCCACCTACCTGACAGGGTTGTTTTGAAGCTTAATCAGAAAAAAATATGTGTCTAAGGGTTTTGTAAAGCACCATATGAATATAAAGATAGTTTTTCCTGACTTAGAATCTTTTGGAAGAGAGCTTAAATAAATCCTTTACCCTCAACCTCTACTAATTCAGGAATCCTGGACAAAAGGTCACCTACCCTCTGCTTGAATCCTTTCTAATGATGGGAAACTTGCTACCCTTCTTTGATGAGAAATTACAACTACAACAAAACTTTATGACTTCAGTTTGCTTCTTTTAAATCACAGCCACCTCGCATAAGCTCCAGAGTAAACGGGAAGAATGGGTTTTACTCCTCTAGTAATTGCAGAAGGATCATCATGTAGATTCAGTTGACCAGATGTTTACAGACATTTTTTTCCAATTCTGAAGTGATTATATTCATCTCCCTTTTTTGAAGGTTAAGTGCGTTTGTTTTGTTTTCATTATCAGAAACACATTAAAACCAGCTTAGGGACAATGTTCAGAAAAATGAAAGGAAAGGTAAATTCACAGATGTTCAAGGCAGTGTATCCGCTGTATGAACAAGGAGTAAAAAGTGGCCCTAGGACTACTTCACTTTGGCTATTTAATCTTTTTTTAAATATTTATTTAGTTTTGAGAGAGACAGAGAGAGAGAGAGAGAGAGAGAGAGCAAGCGTGAGTGGGGGAGGGGAGAGAGAGAGGGAGACACAGAATCAGAAGCAGGCTCCAGGCTCTGACCTGTCAGCACAGAGCCCGACAGGGGTCTCAAACTCATGAACCATGAGATCGTGATCTGAGCCGAAGTTGGACTCTCAACCAACTGAGCCACCCAGGCACCCCCCACTTTGGCTATTTAGACAGGACTCCTGTGACTGGTAGAAATGGGGAAGAAAGCTTTGTCCATTTCTTTTTAGCTCAAAGAGTTCAATGAAACAAACATATCAGAGAGATTCCTAACTTAAATCTCTGCTGTGAGATGCTATTGAGGACACCAATATGTGCCTTCCAAAGCCTAGAACTTTCTTTAGCTTTAGTTGCAGCACAAAGGAAAACTGGTTTTGCTTTTGGATTTAAGATTTGGCAAGCATGTGAAATTAAGTACTACTTTGGGGAATTTTTACAGAGGGGAGCTAGGATTTTAGGAGTGTTAGGGCTTATAGTTTAAATCTGCAATTAGTATGAACATGCAAAGGTCAGCCTATGGAGACGCACACACCTGTGATCTGTAGATGGAAACGTAAGGACAGAAGTTGGCAGACAGGGTTTTGCGAAAAGTTGTGCCACAGAGGTTCAAGTTCACACGCATGTATTGCATCAGTGATCTAAAAGGAATCCTAGAGATTCAAGAGTGAGGAATCATCAGCCCAGAGGGATGCCATTGACCTTGAGCCTTACAAAGTAAAGGACAATTTTGGCTGAAAATATTAGTCATCAACTCAGTAGTGATTATCTCCTCCTTCTTTGTTAATGGAAAACTAAATCTGTTCAGAAATGCAGCAGATAGTTCTGGAAGCTAGGCCCCACTGAAGTCTCAAGGTGTAAATCTTGATTAGTCTAGGTCCAAAATTATAATTGTTTCCATTGTCAGTGATTGTTTTAAGATGAGGCATTTGACACAGTTCTGGCTAATGAGAGGTCTGCAAGAAGGACTTCTAGGAAAGTTTTCCTCACTCTTAAAAAGGTGAAATCAAATCAGACTTTCTGATTCTAGCATTTGGATATCGCTGGGAAAGATTGTGATGCTTAGAGCTCTTGTAGCCATCTAATGACCATGAGGGGACAAACCTGAGACAAAGGCAACATGCTTAGGAGAATCTTTTTCATGTTAGGAAGATGGAAAAATCTTGAATCCTGCACTATGTTTTGCTGCGGAAGCAATCAATGCTGGTACTGCCGCCCTACGGACTTATTATCATGTAAGAAAATAGGTCTTTTTCTTATTTATGGAGTCATTTAGAGATGAGACCATAGACTGAGACTTCCTAGGTTCAAATCTTAACTTCACTGAAACTTTACTTAAATATTTTATATAATCAAAGGAAAGACTGTCAGCATGAGTGGTGGTCAGGCTTCAATGAAATAAGGCAGCAGCCCTGCCTTCTTGGATAGGATAGGTTCTGCTGCTATACAAGTTAAGGCGAAATCTCAATGGCTTAACACAACAAAATAGTATTTGTCATTTGGGTTACAGGTCCAGCGCAGGTCAGCAAAGGGTTTTTTGCTTCCCACAGTCTATCTGCCATCTTGGAGGAACACCTTTTGGAGCATATGGCCTCCATGATTTCAAGACAGGGGAAGAGAATATGAAAGAGCCAAACTGGTTCCTAGGTGCCTCACACCCTCACACCCATGCCTTCCAATCACATTCCCATTGGCCAGAACTCATCCCCAGGACTGTAGGGGGGGTTGGGAAATGTGTGTGGCTATTTGGGAAGCACTACTTGTTACTGCCATAGACACTAACCTAATTACAGGGGTGGGGGGTGGGGGAAGATGAAACAAAGGGTTGAAGTTGAAAGCCTTTCTGCCAATCCTCACATTTATCAAAAAATTCCAACATCCAAAATACCCCAACCCACAATTATAATATTTTATCTTATAGGCAAATCTTCACTTTCTCATTTGATAATGTTAGTACATCTTTGTAAGGAACAAATTAACTCATACTTACGCTGCATATCAGAATTACATCTGCTGTCATTTCTTTTTAATAATGAAGCTTGAAGAGTAGATGGCAAGCGCTAGCATTGGAGAGACTGGCTCCAAATTCCTTGATAGTGTGAAATACAAAAGAACAAATGTATAGATTCACCATAATAATATGCGGATGTTTAAAACTGAGTAGGCCAATCTGGATGAAGCTTCTCTCACTTTCTTAACACTTTGCAAAAAAAAAAAGTAGCAGGTAAGGAGGGGAAGTCCTGGGCTTCTTTCCATTCAGCACTTTGGGCAGAAGCCGGGACAATGGAGCTGTCAGAGTAGTCATCCCCGCTGTGCCCAGCCAATTTGCCTGAACTTGAAAGGGAAGTGTTAACTTTATGGAGTGCAAGTCCATCCATCCTCTGCCTTTTTCCTCACTGAGGCTTTCAGCAGTGCCTGAAAAGTCTCCCCCCAACAAGGGGAAGAAAAGGTGGTTGTTTTATTCCTAATTGTACAGAGCAGCTGATCGGTGTCTGCATGACTTCTTGAACAATGAACGTATTTCAGGCCTTCTTACTGCTTGCTTACTTCATTTAAAATTTAACAGATGTCAGTTGTGACACAAACACTTTCTCCCTAGGTGATGGATTAAAGCAAATTTCATTTTAGGCCTGGCACGAAAGCCATGCTATAGTGTGTGTTGAAAGACCATTATTTTAAAAGAGAGAGAAAAAGAAAGGATAAACCATTTGGACTTAAAATGCTGTGATAATGGAAGAAAACCAATTTCCACAAAGGCATTGTTCTGGAAAGCTTTGTTGGCTTAGGGCGCCACCTACTGGGTCCTGTGGCGGATTACACAAGGGCTGTTTCAAGTCACTCGTGCTGTGGGCACAAAGGCAATGTGTGTGGCTGTGAATGCAGTTTATGCGGATTCGCATGCCCAGTGAGATTTTGTCTTCAAATTCTAGGTCTGCTTCTAATTAATTATGAAACCCTGTGCAAGCCTCTCAATCTCCCTGAGCTCCAGGGTCCTCACCTAAATGGAGGTTCTTGAAGTCTTCTTTGTGGAATTGCCCAGAGGACTCAGAGAGGGTGTATTTGAAAGCGGGATATAATCCAAGGCTCAGGGACTCAGATACTGCGGGTCATGATGTCATAACGTCATGAGGCCCTGCGTATTTTGTCTTCCTCCTTTTGGTAGAGATGCAGGTTCAGAAGTATGTTTCCCAACAATAAGGAAAACAACAGCGCAAGCATGAAAATAAATGGCAATAGGCAGCAGTCCTCAAGGTTGGAGAGGTGACAGGAAAGTGTGGGGACTGTAATGAACTGGACAACACTTGTCTGGTTTCAGGGGACGGCCACCGTCAGCCCAGTCGATAATGGTCAGTTTCCTGTTTGCCAAAAACAACCCCACTTACCCAGGTGGAATCTCCTGCTTTGTAAATTGGTTCAATTTTTGAAACTCTACAGGACCTAAATAAGCCATACGTGGGAAATGAATTCAGCCTGTAGGTCTCCAAGCTCTACTGCTGTTCTACAGAAGTGTAAGAAGACAGGGCTCCTGGAAACGAGTCTGCTCCCTGAGGGCTGCTGGGTCTGGGGGAGGGGAGCACAACCCTCCATTTCTGGGGGCGTGAATCGTGACAGGAATGGGAGCTGGTCTGAAATCACCATTGTGCCGGCCCTGCCTGAGGTGAAAGACACAGCTACGGAAGCCTCTCCTCTGTTATCAGTTGCCTCTTCCTGCTCTCCCTCCCTTTCTCTCCTGTTTCTTGGGACCTGTCTCCCTGAAGCGCCAGGCCCCCCTGCTGAGCCCCTCCCAAGAGCCAGACAATCACTGGCCAAAGGGAAGAGTGCCAGACTGGGAGTCAGACCCTGCAGATACTGTCACTTGGGGTGTGACCTGGGGCCGGACGCCTCTACACCTCTGAGTCTTTGTTTCCTCATTTGCAAAGTGGGGAGACAAACACCTTCCCTGGCTTCTTCTCAGGATGGTGCCTGGGTCTGGGTCGAATGAGATTATGTGTGAGGCAGTGCTTTTGAACTTTAAAGAGCTGAACATTATTTGGTTATTTGAAAACTAGGCCATCTACCCTTGAACAATTCTTAAATGCTGGAAGTACAGCATTAAGAATGGATCATCCATTTATTTGGTCAATCATTCATTCAACAAATACTTACTGAGCAGTGACTAAGACAAACACGGATCTTCCTGTCCCAGAATGTACATTCTGAAGGAGGAGGAGGCAGGGAACAAGAAAAGAGATGAAGGAAGAAGGGAAAGGAAAAAAGGGAATGAGGGAGGAGGAAAAAAAGGAGGAAGAAAAGAAAGAAGCTTGAAATAGGCCATGATAAAATTATTTACACCACTAACATTGACAGACTACAAATCAGGGTCCTTTCCAAGGCTGACTATTAAACATTTACCATCAACCACTGAACCAGAGGGCTAGATCTCAACAGTGAGGAGCCACGGAGGGATTCTGAGCACAGCAGAAAGATGATTCGGTATACATTTGTCAAAAATCAGTCTTCCAACATGTGGAGAATAAACCGTAACCGGACACAGTGGCAGCAGGACCGGCCTTGAAGGTCATGGCAGTAATCTAGGCTGGCGATGGAGGGGCTCAGATCAGGCCAATGGTAGAGCAGCAAAGTGTGAATGGATTCAGATAGGTACTGGAGCAGGGTGCACAGCATTTGTTAATGGATTGGCTGGGGGAGAAAGACAGAGATGGGCTGTAGCAAGGAGAAATCAGTACCATGTGAGCATTCACCAGCTGCCTCCCTACCCTCCTGAGCTTTGCATTTATCACTCCTGTGAGCTGCTGGCATAATGAGAGAAGTGGTGGAGATGAAAGTGAGAATGGGAAATCTGAGAGAACAAGTCAGGAGTATGGCAAGAGGGCCAAAAAAGGCAAGACTGCTGGTATGAATAAACTATCTGATAGACAGCTTGGGAAAGAGAAAGATTTGGAAGACAACAGGTGTACTAAAGAGGAGAGCCTTGAAGGAGACAGATGATGAGTTTCTTTAGGGCTGATGGTAGATTCTATCTTTCCACCCTTCCTGTACGGACTACCTTGGACATGTGACTTTGTAGATAGATACTCCTAATAAAAGCACAGAATATATTTCACCATAATCCTTCCTTATCGTTATCCATGCAAAACTCATCTATGGAGTTTTCAGGAGACTGACAGTAATTAAAGTGCTTTTACATAATCATTTGCTTTACTGACATCTGGGATATTCTATTAGTCTCATATAGCCTATTTTTCTTTCTCTGGTAAAACTTTTAAAGAAAACTGGGGAGCCTGGGTGGCTCAATTGGTTAAGCATCCGACTTTGGCTCAGGTCATAATCTCAGTTCATGGGTTTGAGTACCGCATCAGGCTCAGTGCTGACAGCTCAGAGCCTGAAGTCTGTTTTGGATTCTGTGACTCCCTCTCTGCCCCTCCCCTGCTCACATTCTGTCTCTCTGTCTCTCAAAAAAATAAATAAACATTAAAAAAAATTTTTGGAAGAAAACAATGAGCTATTTCCCACCTATGTGTCAATGCACATTCTAAATCACATTTCCAAATTATTTTTATATTTATTTATTGGTTTTTTAACTTTTATTTATTTATTTATTTATTTATTTGAGAGAGAGTGTGTGTGTGTGCACACGAGCTGTAGAAGGAGAGGGGGAGAGAGAGAGAGAGAGAGAGAGAGAGAGAATCTTAAGCAGGTTCCTCACCCACTGTGGAGCCTGATGCAGGGCTCGATCTCACAACCCTGAGATCATGACCTGAGCCGAAATCAAGAGTTGGATATTAAACTGACAAAACCCTGTTGGTTAATTAAAAATTATTTTTAATATCAAAGTATTTGGGTTCCATTGCTGTAATCCAGTTTTTTTTAATAATTTATTATTTTTTTAGAACGTTTATTTATTATTAAGACACAGAGACAGACAGAGCATGAGCATGGGAGGGGCAGAGAGAGGAGGAGACACAGAATCCGAAGCAGGCTCCAGGCTCCAAGCTGTCAGCACAGAGCCCGACACGGGGCTTGAACTCACAAACTGTGAGATCATGACCTGCGCCGAAGTTGGGACACTTAACTGACTGAGCCACCCAGGTGCCCCGCTGTCATCCAGTTTTTATCAAAATGAAGTCTATTGGTCAATTGTAACATAATCATAAAAATCATTTGGGGAACTTTCTAAAAATACAAATATTCTTTCCTCTCTTCTTTCTTTCCCTTAACAAACAATTCTGCTAAAATGATTAGCTAAAACAGAGCAAGACAGGCATCTGCACCAGCAGCTAAGAGTACAAGGAGGGAAAGTCTAGATGGCATGGTACTCAGAGCAGGTGACAGGGCCCAAACAGGGAAAGGAGGATATCCACAGAGAAGTGCCCGAGCAGGGTAAGCATGATGTTGATGCGTGGGTGTGGCCTGCAACAAGGTGACAGACTTTGAGCTGGTAAAGAGGTGCCCATTCAGAGAAGCAGCATGGCATGGGTTTTAAAGCCCAAGTGGGGTAAGGCAGGCCTCTATGTTGGAGGGAATGTGGTCCAGAATGTGGATTCAGAGCTCAAGCAAGGTAAGAATTTATCTCCCAGAAGGGTGTCCTAGTGTCCTGGTACAGGATGTCAGAGCCCAAGTGTGGTGGGGAGAGCATCTGTATTAAAAAGGGGGTGGTGGTGTAGCAAAACCATATGATCATCTCAACAGACATAGAAAAAGCATTTGGCAAAAATCTAATACCCATTACTAATAAAAACTCCTAGAAAACTAAGTATAGGAGGGAATTTACTCAAATTGATAAAGGACATCTATACAAAACCTATACTGGACACATCATACTTAATGGTCAATACTGAATGCTTTCCCCCTATGATCAGGAATAAGATAAAGACACTTGTATTTAACATTGCATTGGAGGTCCTAGAGCATGCAATCAGACAAAGAAAAAGAAATAAAAAGGTATTCAATGTGGCAAAGAAGTAAAAACTACCTTTATATATAGCTGACATCATCACCTATGTAGAAAACCCAATGGAATCCACAAAAAAGTTAGAAGAATAACTAAGCTAAGTTAGTTAAGGTTGCAGGATAAAAGACTTAGCTAAGGTTGGAGGATAAAAGATCAATATAAATATCAAGTGTACTTCAGTAAGCAAATAACAATCAGTAAACAATTCATTAAAATTTTAATTTTAAAAACAGCATTTAAAATAGCATAAAAAATATGAAATACTTAGGGCTAAATCTGACAAAATACGTGAAAAATTTGTACATATTGCTGAAAGACATTAAAGACCTAAATAAGTGGAGAAATATACCTTATTTATAGATTAAAAGACTCAACACTGTTAAGATGTTAATCATCTCCAAAATAATTATATATTCAAGATAATCTCAATCAAAACCCCAGCAGAAATTTTCTAGAAATTGACAAGCTGATTCTAAGATTAATATGGAAATGCAAAAGATCTATACTAGACAAAATGATTTGGGAAAAGAACTAAGTTAGAGGGTTAATACTACCTCATTTCAAGACTTATTACAAAGCCAAAGTAATCAAAACAGTGTGGTATCAACATCAAGTATTGACAAAGGTATTTAAAAAATACCTTTTATTCAACAATAAAAAGGAACAATCAAAAACATGGATGCATGTCAAAGTATTTATGTGGAATGCAAGGAACCAGGAAATAAAAGAGTATGTCCTGTATTATTCCATTAATACAAACCTCTAGAAAATGCAAACTAATCTATAGGACAGAAAGCAGATCAACAGCTGCCTGAGGAGGGAGGGTACAGGGATGGAAAGATTACCAAAGTGCACAAGGAAACTCTTCGGGGTGATGGATATGTTCACTATGTTGATTATGGTGATAGCTTCACAGGTAAATGCATATATCAAAACTTACCAAACTGTACCCTAAACATGTGTTTATTTTATGTCAATTATACCTCCAAATGTTGCTAAAAAAAAATAAGCTCAGATTAATTCAATAATTAAGAGTCTGACAGAAGGAAAAATCAATTAAGATTTTGCTTGTAGTTGGAAAATAAATAGAGCCAAATGGGTAAAAATTTGCTGTTCAACCCAATTAAATGTCAGTGAAAAACTGGAAATTGCCATTTGTGCAATGGTTTTGTACAGTGTGAATCTACAAGTTAAAGTACCATGCAGGTATTTAAAAAATCATCGTGAAAACATTTGTTTAATCCTAAATAGAGAAGATTGAAAATTGTGCCTAACCCTTTGACTATGTGTGCATTTTAGTCAAGAACTGGAAAAATACATGGAAAAATAAAAAGAGTTTGTGTTGAGGTGATGGGACTATGGGTGACGACTTTCTTCTTATTAAATCTATGTAAACAATAAGTAATATAACTAGTAAAAAACGGGAGTGAAGTATTTTGAAAGCTATTAATTTTAAATCAATGGCCTAAGGCCGTTTATTCCTAATTATCTTTCTACAATGATTAAAAATCAAACAGATGGTTTAGGGAGCAAAACCAACACTTTTTGAGGAGTTCAGATAATCAGGGAATTGATTGCATCCACAAATGAATCCCTAGGTATTGATTTTAAAGGAAGGCTTTCCTGGGGTGCCTGGGTGGCTCAGTCGGTTAAGTGTCCGACTTCGGCTCAGGTCATGATCTCACAGTTCATGAGTTCAAGCCCCGCGTCGGGCTCTGTGCTGATGCCTCAGAGCCTGGAGCCTGTTTCGGATTCTGTGTCTCTCTCTCTCTCTGACCCTCCCCGTTCATGCTCTGTCTCTCTCTGTCTCAAAAATAAATAAAGGTTAAAAATAAATAAATAAATAAAGGAAGGCTTTCCTGGGAATGATGAAACCCAACAGTAGTGACAACTGTCATTAAAACCAAAAGGCTAGATTGAAATATTATTCAGAGCAAAAGGTTGGCACCACCACTGATTTTTATTAAGCCTCTTCCATTGAAAAGCCCAATTTTTGTAGAGTGCTAAGGTAAGACTTGAGACAAATCTGTAAATTTACCACTTTAGGCTTTTTCAAACTTTTGCACTAGGACTCCTGGTCTCCTGAGTGCCATGACAACACCAATCAGGAAGGAGATAAAACTCCCCTGAGCTCAAACCTTTGTTCATGTCATTCCTGGGGCCCCCTAGGTGTCCACTGAAGATGATAAAAACTACAGTTCACAGAGGCAATTTGCATTCATTCCACAAGCCTTCCCAAACATCTACTTGTGCCAGGCTTTGCATGCTGGGCTTATAACCACGAGTAACACACAGTTGCTGCCCTAGAAGAATTTACAAAGAAATAGGGGTACTACAGGTGGTGTGAAACTGCAAAGTGCATATAAATGCTAGCTTATATAGCTTAATGTGATCTTTTTAATGTCAAACACTTTTTTATTTTATTTCTTCTGTTTTTACATTCTTATTGTAGAAAATTCAAACAATTCAGAAAAGAAGAAAATTTAAAACTCCCTAAAATCCTAGCATCAAGAAATAAACATCAATGACACTGGTAAAACACCCTTCCACTTACACATTCATGCATTCAATACATGGGAATCATACTCCAAATGCTATTTTTCAGTATGGCTCTTCTAAGCAGCAATGTGTAGTAGATCTCCTGACATGTTTGTGTACATCTTTTTTTAACATGATGTTAGCTATAATCATTCACTACTTGAAGTCAAAATGCCTTGGCCTGTCATGAAAGCCTGCACCTCCAACTTATCGTGTAGGTAATATCTGTCTTTTGTTCCAGGGTGGAAGGAACTCTGATCTTGGAATTGAAAGGTCTTGGTTCTTGTGCTGACCCACTCTTGACCCTGGGCCATCATTTAAAACTCCAATAAGCTTTAACTTTTCTCTTCTGTAAAACAAGAGTGGTGTTTATTCTTCCTACCTTTTTTCATTCAGTCAAAAAGCCTCAGTGCCTTTGGCTAGCTATTCCTTCTCACAAAAGTGTGCTAGGAACAGAGGAAACAACAAACCATCCCTTAACCTTCAGGATTCTACAGGCCAGTAAAAAACAGAGAGAGAAAAAAAAGGAAATTACAAAACACTGTTTTGTAATTTTGAGATTCCTCAAAAAATTAAAATAGAACTACCTTATGTCCAGCAATCCCACTTCTGGGTATATATCCAAAGAAAATGAAATCAGTATCTTAAAAAGATCATCCACACTCCCATGTTCACTGCAGCATTATTCTCAACAGCCAAGATACGGAAATAGTCAAAGTGTCCCATCAATGAATGAACAGATGAAAAACTGTGGGATATATATATATATATATATATATATATATATATATACATATATATACATATATATACATATATATATATATATATATATATATATATATATATATATATATGACTTGACCTTAAATAAGAAGGCAATCTTACCATTTGTGACATGGATAAACCTGGAGGATGTTATGCTAAGTGAAATGAGCCAGACACAGAAAGACCAATACTATATGATCTCACTTATATATGGAATCTAACAAACTCAGACTCAGAACCAGAAAGACTGGTGGTTGCCAGGGGTTATAAGGTGAAAGAAATGGGAAAATGCTGGTCAAAGGGTACAAACTTTCTATCATAGGAAGAGTAAATTCTAGAGTTCTAATGTATAATATGATGACCATCATTAATAATACTGGATTGTATATTTGAAATTCGCTAAGATAGTAGATCTTAAGTGTCCTGACCACACACAATAAAAGTATGAGATAGACATATTAACGAACTGGATTGTGGTAGTCCTTTTACATGTATATGTATATTAATTAAATCATCAGTTGTACACCTTAAAAAATCACATTGTATAACCGAAAGAGATATAATTTTTATTTGTCAATTATACTTCAAGAAAGCTTGATTAGCAATGGATTCTTAGATATAAGCACAAAGATATAAGCTTAGATATAAGCACAAAAAGCAATATTGATAAATTAATTTCATCAAAATTAAAATTTTCATGTATCAAAGGACATTATCAAGAAAGTGAAAAATCCAACCTACAGAATGGGAAAAAATATCACCTCTCGCAAATCATCTCTGGTAAGACTATCCAGAAAAACATGTATGTGTACTTATGTATTAATACATCTATACCTATATCTATCTATATATTGAGAGACAGAGAGAGATTTAAAAAAATTTCTTTTTTATTTGAGAGAGAGCATGAACTGGGGAGAGTGGCAGATAGAGAATCCCAAGCAGGCTCCACGCTCAGCACAGAGCCCGATGTGGGCTTGATCCCACGACCCTGGGATCATGACCTGAGCCAAAATCAAGAGTCGGATACTCAACCAACTGAACCACCTAAGTGCCCCGAAAGAGAAAGTTTTAACAACTCAACAGTAAAAGTACAAATAGCCGAATTCAAAAATGGGGCAAAGGACTGAATAGATAGTCCTACAAATAAATGAAAATGGCCAACAAGCACATGAAAAGATACTCAGTATCATTACACATTTGATAAACTATTATCCAAAATATATAAAGAACTCTTAAAACTCAACAAGAAAAAAAATCCGTTAAGAAATGGGTCAAAGCACTTTTCCAGAGAAGACATCCAGATGGCTAATAGACACATGAAAGATGCTCAACATCACTCATCATCAAATACAAATCACAACCACAATGAGATACCACCTCACACCTCAGAATGGCTAAAATGAACAACCCAGGAAACAACAGGTATCGGTGAAGTTGTGGAGAAACTTCACGAAAGTTATGGAACACTTTCGCATTGTTGGTGGGAGTGCAAACTGGTGTAGCCACTCTGGAGAACAGTATGGAGGTTCCTCAAAAAAAATAAAAACAGAGCTACCTATGACCAAGCAATTGCACTACTAGGTATTTATCCAAAATTATCCAAAGGATACAAAATGCTGATTCAAAGAGGCACATACACCCCAATGTTTATAGCAGCACTATCAACAATAGCCAAATTATGGAAAGAGCCTAAATGTCCACTGACTGATGAATGGATAAAGAAGATATGGTGTGTGTATACACACACACACACACACACACACACTGGACTATTATTACTCAGCTATGAAAAAGAATAAAATCTTGCCATTTGCAACAATGTGGATGGAACTAGAGTGTATTATGCTAAGTGAAATTAATCAGAGAAAGACAAATATATGATTTCACTCGTATGTGGAATTTAAGAAACACAACAGATGAACATAGGGGAAGAGGAAGAAAAATAAGATAAAAACAGAGGAGGCAAATCATAAGACACTCTTACATACAAAGAACAAACTGAGGGTTGCTGGAGGGGAGGTGGGTGGAGGAATGGGATAAATGGGTGATGGGCATTAAGGAAGACACCTGTTTGGATGAGCACTCGGTGTTAAATGAAATGATGAAATCACTGGGTTCTATTCCTGAAACCAATACTACACTGTATGTTAACTAACTTGAATTTAAATTAAAAAAGAAAAGAAAGAAAGAAAGAAAGAAAGAAAGAAAGAAAGAAAGAAAGAAAGAAAGGAAGAAATGGGTCAAAGACCTAACAGACACCTCTCCAAAGAAGATATACAGATGGCAAATAAGCATATAAAAAAGATGTTCCACCAAACCCTAGGTCATCAGAGAAATGCAAACTAGAACAAGATATCACTACACATGTATTAGAATGGCCAAAATCTGGAACACTGACAACACCAAATGCTGACAAAGATGTGGAGCAGCAGGAGCTCTCATTCATTGCTGCTGGGAATGCAAAGTAGTACAGCCACTTTGAAAGACAGTTTGGCGTTTTTTTTTTTTTTTTTTTTTTACAAAACTAACAGTAACTAACTTACTATACGATCCGGCAACTGTACTCTGATATTTATGCAAATGAATAAAAAACTTCTGTCCATATCAAAACCTGCACATAGATATTTCTAGCAGCTTTATAATTATCAAAACTTGGAAGCAACCAAACATCCTTCAGTAGGTGAGTGGATGAACTGTGGTACATTCAGACAATGGAATACCATTCACCACAAAAAAGAAATGAGCTATCAAGGCACAAAAAGACACAGAAGAAACTTAAATGTGTATTACTGGTGCAAGAAGTCAATATGAAAAGGCTACATACTGATTATTCCAACCATATGACATTCTGGAAAAGGTATAACTATGGAGACACCCAGAAGATCAGTGGTTGCCAGGGGTTGAAGGTGAGGGTGGGGTTCGAGACACAAATAGGTAGAACACAGAGGATTTATACAGCATTGAAAATACTCTGCATATTATAATGATGGATTCATGTCATTATACATTCATCCAAACCCATTGAATGTACACCAAAAGTGAATCCTAAAGAAAACTATGGATCTTAGGTAATTATGCAACATAGGTGCATCTATTTCAACAAACTGCTCTGTTGGGGGCTATCAATAATGACAGAGGCTATGTGTAGATGGGGGCAGAGGGTATATGGGAAACCTCTGCATCTTTCTCTCAGTTTTGCTGTGAACCTAAAACTGTTCTTAAAAAAATAATAAAACTTTAAGTTTTTTTTTTTAAGTAAAACCATACACACATATAAAAAGAAAAGAAACAACAAATCATTTAGTGGTTTAAACCAAAATTCAATTTAGTGGTTACCTCTTGTTGAGGAGGAGGGTGTGGTCAGAGAAGACCTGGTCTAAATTAATGCCATGTTCTCTTTCTTAAGCTAATTTGGGTATTTATTATCATTCTCTAAAGGTATACTTACTTAAAAATTAAAAAAAATAAAGGTATACTTATTTTTATACTTATATGAGTTATATGTAAAAATTTTAAATACATGCACAATATGAATCTCAATATGCCCAAGATTGTCTCTGGAACTTGAGTTTTAAAACGTTATCAGTAATAGTATTCATATGCCATTAACATTCTTGTTAAGGATGAGACATATTAATTCCAAGGTGGGAAAAGAAACAATGACAGGCCATACTTCTCTGAAGTCCGTGAGTAGTATACTAAATTTTTCCAAGAGGGCTAAAGGTAGAGTTCCTCCCTCCAAGAGGCAAGTATGGTATCTCTGCCTCCATAATGTCCACTCAGCACCTTCCCCGCTGAGCCTAGTTCAGTATTACCCTTGGCTTGCCTGCACTTGGCCTCAGAATCCACCTTTTCTTCTGCAGTCACTCCCTCTTCCTTCTTCCCATTCATTTTTGGCCACATCTTGGCTTTCAGATCTTGTTCAATCCACTTTTCAGCCTGTTCATGAGTCTCCGTTGCCTTCGACAACTAACATTCCTGAGTACAAGCTTGGCAGGAAAAGATGAATCATGCCAACAAAATCCTTTATGAAGTATAAATGGACCACAGAATTGTTCTCCAAATCTAACTATCCCCAAACTAGGGGTAGCCAGAGATGATACACTGAGAGATCTTCCTCTGGGGTAGCATTCCTCAAAGTGAGTACTGCAGAGATTGGAATCCCATAAGGGACATGTTAAAAATACAGATTACGGAGTCCACCAGCCCAGGCCTTCAGAATAAGAGCATCTGAGATTAAGGTCCAGATGTCACAATCTCTGAAAAGCACCCCAGATGATGACTCTGATGTTCTTTTGACTTTCCTGATTGATACTGAGGAAACTTGCCCCATCATACATAGGGCTGATCTAATCATGGATATAACCTTGTTAGATGAATGTACGTGTTTTCATTTTGTCAAAGACTGACATACAACCAACCAGAACCAAGCTATGTTCAGGAAAAAAAGTGCAGTTAACCTTTTCTCATTTAGCAGATTTAAACACCATTCAGATTTTACCTACAATGTAAAGAACTCAAAACACTAGGTAGGGGATCAGCTTAGACAAAAACTAAGAGAAAATGGTCTCAGCATTTTAAATTCTCTCCATTCTCATTAGTCCAGCCATTTATTCTGGGGAGGTGGTGGTGGGTTGGTAATACTAGGCTTTTAACAAGTATGCGAGGGCAGAGGTACCAGCCCACTGTAAGCAGGTGATCTGGCTATACCAGTGCACATCAGTTGACTTCTCAACCCTACCTTTCTTCTACAGTAGTTTTGCCCAAGATTGAACCAGAACAGAGTATGTTTCTATTCATTCTATTTTGGGGAAAAGACAATAGATGCGATTAGAACCTTAACGTACTTTTTTTTGCTAGACTTGTTTTCTGTAAAAAAGAACTGATAAAGGATTATAAAACCTCCAACTTTCTGAACTGCTTGAAATGTTACTATTGCTTCAAATTTATAAAGAGCTTTCATGACCTCAATATCCCAGTTATGCAAGCATTTGTTCTATTGTTAAAGACCTACTGAACTGGTATCTGGGAATTTTTTATGTGGGAAAAGGCATATTCCTGGCACACAGCCTTAATGGAGGTGCACATAAGATACAAAGCCTCCATGTGCCTTGGGAAAATGAACTAGAGACTCAACTGGAAAACTTTGTTTCAGACCAGTTAAAAACATAAAATATAGCTACCATAGAGCTTAATTGTACAGTGCTAGTTTCAATTTCTGTATCAAGAGACAATTTTTTGCATTTTCGTGGGATTGGCCCACAGCTACAGCCATATTGGACAGATGTTTTTAACTCTAAATGCAAGGCAGAATTACCTCTCATTTCGTTACGCAGATTGAATATTTTGCATGAGCATTCAAAAACGCATGTTTATAGTTTGAACTTCTTATGTTTATTGTTTTCTACTACCAAATGTACTTTCTACAGATGGAAAACTCAGAGTCTTTGATGATGGGTGGTGAGGAATTGCTCAAAAAGATTCAGTTACACACCGAGAGACGTATTACACGTAATGTTGGGAAGAGCTAGATTATACAATTATCAAAATATGTACAAGAGCAATCCTCATCTAGAAGAAGTGTTTCAGGGATTCCAAATTATCATACTCAACAGCTGGGCCTATTTGCAAGACTTGGTCAATGGAAAACACTGCCACTTTTCTCCCCCTTATGGTCCCCACACTCTCTATTGCCATCTTTGCGAAAGCAGAGTGGCACACTGCCTTATCGCGGCTGCTCCTTATTACTCTCAAAGCACAGCAATGAAAGCAGGCAAGACGATTAAGCAATGTGGCAGCTCATTTTTATGAGTTTACCTTTAAAGACAACCAGAGAATTTTAGAGAAGTGGATAGAAGGCTTTACAGCTACAGGAAACTGCTGTGGAATATGTATTTTTGGAAGCCAACAACTTCCTTGAAGTCTAAGTGTGCTAATTGAGATTACTTATTTTCAACAATACAAAGGTTACATGTTCTTAAGGGGAAAAAAAGCACACAGAATACCCTTCTTACAAGGGTGTCCAATGCTTTTGGCATCACCTGATTTTGTCATAACTTGCAACATGTTACAAAAAAAAAGTGTATGAAATTTCTTCTTTAAACTCAAAGACTTGGTTTTGTGTTGAGAATTTTGTAGTAACCCTCAACTTGCAAATATGCCTAAAATATCATGCAGGTTTAAAACAATTGTTTAAGATATATGTAATCTAGTTTTAGGATCTCAAAAATGTTACAAACTGTTATTTAGTCAAGGCTAATGAAATATTCTGGAAAATGGCCAATATATATTTATGTGTCCATACATACACACACATGTACATTTAAGGATTACTAATCTTTAGCAAATGATTACTTTAAACATCAAAACTTCATCTCTAGTGATTCAGAAGGCACTGTTTTATCTTACACAACCTTGATAATACCCAGTTTTCTGGTAATGAGTCCATTAAGAAATACAACATAGGAACCTCCAAAGGGAGAATTTCCTTTCCTCTGGCCTCAGCTGATAGAACTAGGAGTACCGGAGTTTGAGCTGGAAGAGGTGGTGAGTAATGACCTTTTGGACACATCCTCATGCAATAAATACAGTATGAAAATTTAAGCTCTATCATTGACAACTGCAATATCCCCAAATAAAAGGATCACTGAGGATAAGTGCAAAGTACGTAGTAAAATATTTACAGAGTCCAAAATGATAGGGACCTTGGCTCTGAAACTATAATCACATAGGACTTACCAAGCATTCTCACTAGGCACTGTTCTGTTGATGCATGGCATTGGAACTAACTGTTAACCATTTCCCATTCAATCTAAGAGGGATTATTTTCTCATGAAAACCTATCTCTTAATTTCATTAAGAGAACGCAGTACAATACAATGTACCAAAATTTGTTTGTATAAACTAACTCTACCAGATTAATAAACTAAACAGTATTTATGCTTCTGAATTTCAAGGATCTACACCTTGTCACATACTACCCACTCAACTCTCCAGCATTTCTTTGGATGATATGACATGAATAAGTAGGTCAAAAATGCACTTGGGAAAAAAAAGTTTCTTTATTTCTATTTATTCATTTACACAAAGACAGTATCAACAATAGGTAATAGGAACATACTTTTAAGTTTTAAAATTAATTTTCTATTTTGAAAGGTTCAGGACTTTGTCTCTTTTTTTCTATCTTACTCCTTTAAATACTTCAGTCCAACAAAAAAAGCAGAAAAATAAAAAGTTTATTCTCTTACTTTTCTTAAGGTCAGATTGGGATAATTAGAATCGGCTCTTTTGAATTTAGCTATCATTTAGAGTAACCTGGAAATTTATTCACAGAATGATACATGTAAGAATGTTAAAGCACAACCAAAAAAACAAAACAAAACAATTTTTTAAAGGACAAATTTCAGGGCACTTTCAAATTCTGAGGCATAAGAAAGCCCTCTTTGGGATCCTTAAGTTAAAAGATTCTTCCCTTTGATACAGAGTGAAAATTATTAGGAATTATAAAGCACCCATGGGGACTGATAATAGGGCCCATGGCAGCTGCCTTAAGTTAGGGATATATGGAATCTCCATGTTTTAGTGAAGGGACCAACAAAAGAAAGTCCAGGAAGCCACCTTAAACTCATTTCCATGGCAGGTCAAATGATGCGGATACATGTTTCCTTTAGAAAGATTTTATCCCACTGCCACCTTTCTAAGGCTTAGCCCTCAAACTGTTCTTGTTGCTACTTCTCTTCTTTACACCACCTGTTCTAGGAGCAAAACTCCTGGAAGAATGGTGCTACAGACTGGAAAATCAAGACTATGGGGACACGAAAGGGGCTCTAGGGGCCAAAATACACAGCATCTAACAAGGAGACTAGCTAATCTAGAAATGGACTGTTAACTCTGACTCTAGTATATTCTCAAGATATGCTTACAACTTTAGTGGTACTTAAACATCAAAATTACTTGGGACTCTTCTAAGCATATTTTACTTTTAAAAAAGGAAATATACTAGGCTAACAAGCAAAAATAAAAATGTATTTGCTCTTCAACAAATAATATTTTAATGTTTTTATAAAAACAATTCCTCTCAGATACTCTGATTAACCTTTAAGTGACATAAAAAAAAGTTTCAGCATCCTTTAACATCAGTATTTTGCACAATTTAAAATACAGCTATTGAGTGTAGCATTTCAATGGGAAAAAAAAGAAAAAAGGAGAATGGTAACTCACTGAGAAGTTTATATACCTAGTAAAGTTTAGTTTGTCTTGGATTCTTTAAAAAAATCTGGCCCAGAATTTTAGTTATCCTAATTACCATCCCAATCAAATAGGGTATCTATGTGTGGATTCTAGATACAGGTAAAATATTTTGAACTAATAAACACAAGACCCACTGATTGGACTGTTTGTTTAGAATCTTTTTTTACTGGGTTTGGACAAAGAAGACTTCAATAAAGCTAACTATATATTGAGTTCCACTGATTAAAAATGCAGTTTTAAACACTCTGCTTTTGTGGTAAATTTTGAGAGAAATCATAAGCGTAAAGAACAATATTATAAATGTTGTACTGTTTGCAGGTAGTTGTTGGAGAAGTGAAATGCTTGTATTCAAACTATCAAAATTCTGACCTTTCAGAATAGGTTTTATAAAACAATTTCCTGAAAATCAGCAACTGCTTTAAACTCTTAAAATATCAATTTCAATAAAAAATATCCTTACAGATAAATCTTAAAGTTATTCCTTTCAGTCTCAATTATTTTTTACTTCAACTATATATTGAACACAGAACCAGTTTCTAAACATCTAATGAAGAACAATCTGAATGTCAAATAAAGCTAGGCAATCTAACACAACTTGTATAAGAAAGTCTCAGTGTCATTTATCAAAATTCAGAATTAAATTTCTAGAATAGTGAAAAACTTTCAGTCTCTTCTTAATATTCAAAATCAGCAACTTCCCATGAGACTAGAAAGTTAGCAGAAGGGATCAAACAGATTTAAGCACTGCCCGACTTCTTCTAAAGTGATGTACTCTTTTATCCTAGAAAAGACAGAAGTAAGTCCTTTTTATTACTTCACTGAAAACTTTCATATTATCGCTATGACCTAAGATAGTTGCAAAATAGTTAAGCATTCATTTTGGGTTTAAAAACTTGTTAAGAGAAAAGTAGTCCTTTTGGGGAAGCATTCCTGAACAAATGTAACAAGTGTAACAAATGTACCAGTGAGTAGTTTTATTCACTAATTTAAAAAGAAATCTCAGGAAACAGAAACAGAAGACTTGGAGTCAATACCATTTTACAAAGATTATTAATTAATGATTTGGCAGTGATGCCCCAAAGACAGCTGGCATAAAGCATATTTAATTTTTAGAAGTACTGTTTTTACTAAAAGAAGTGCATCTGGTAGAAATCACAGCTTGAGAATACTACATTTCAAACTAAAATTTTATACTTTTAGGTTAAAAGCTAAAAGTTTTGGCATATTTAAAGGTATATCCTTAAACTGTGATGAAGATATATCACTCTTTAGGAAATGAGACAAAGAAAAATACATGCAAAATTTTCCTTTCACTTTATGTTGCCTGCAGATGTGCAGACAGAAGGAAGTGAGGCTGGGGTGCTTGGTTGGCTTAGTTAAGCATTGGACTACGGCTCAGGTCATGATCTCGCAGTTTGTGAATTCAAGCCCCACTTCAGGTGAGACCCATTTCTCTCTCTGCCTCTCACTCACTTGGTGCCCTCTCTTGGCAGGGGGGTGGGGGTGGGGGGTGGGGGTGGGGGTAGAGTAAAGCCTTACAAAAAGGAATGGAGCTATTTTCTTTTCTGTAAGAGCTTAACTGTGTGCCCTTTTCCTAGAGATTAAAAATCAGTTGGCATATAAAGAAGAGTAACTTCTGGAAATTATGTAACCTTTAATATACTCTTTTATATAACAGGCTAATATCCTGTTTAGTTTTAAGCCCAGAAAAGTGGTCATAAATTCAAGTATCTTCAGAGGTCAGGTAGGACATGAAAGATTATAAAGACAAGATAGAAACAGTATATACCCTGCCTCAATGCATTCAAATTCAACTAAAACAACAATATTTAGCTAATCAAAATAGGTCTAGATACCAGACTTCAGACTACCAACTTCTGACTCCTAGCCCAGAGGAACAGAAAACCGGAAAGTTCAAAGTAGGGTTTTTGGTTAACGCCAAGTTTAAAGACTACTTTCTGCCTTGTAAACAAATCATTTATAAGTACTACCTATTTAACTTTCAGAACTTTGGGCAAGGTAGGCTGTTAAACAATCCTAGTTCTTTCCTTTTAAATTATACTATGTAGAATGAAATAATAAGAAAACGAATGTCAACTTTAAATGAACATGTTTACTTCCTGTTGAGAAGATATGTTAAGAACTTAATCCTACTATGGCTCTACTCTTGTGCATTATACAAAGTCCTTAGTATATCCCCATTAAAAAGGTTGGAAGCTTCATCCTACATCCATTCATAGATTAAAAAAAAAAAAAAGCTATTCTCCTTTCCCTGTTTTAAGACACAAAGCAATGGTTAAAATTTTCCCTTTGAATGTAAAATCGTGTTTTGGAAAAATTCTCACAATTCCTTGAAAGGTTAAACATAGTTATACAACGTAGCAATTACATTCCCAGGTATATACCCAAGAAAGATAAAAGTCTATGTCCACACAGTAACTTGTTCATGAATGTTCACAGCATTACTCATCACAGCCAGAAAGTGGAAACAACCCAAATGTCTATTAAGTGATGAATAAACAGAGTGGTATATCCATAAATAAAAAGAAATGAACCACTCATACACACTGTAACATTGATGAACCTTAAAACCATTATGCTACGTGAAAAAAGTCAGTCATAAAAGGCCACATATTGTACTATTCTATTTATATGAAATGTCCAGAACAGGAAAATACTTAAAAAAAAAAAAAAAAGTAGGCTAGTGGTTCCCTAGGGATAGAGGAGTTGGGGGGGGGGGGGGGTAAAGAATAACTGCAAATGGTGAAAGGGTTTATTTTTGGGCTGGTTAAAATACCCTAAAAATGATTGTGGTCATGATGGCACAACTCTGCAAATACACTAAAAAATGGAATTGTGTGTTTTATAAGGGTTTACTGTATAGTATGTGGATTATATCTCAATAAATCTGTTGTTAAAAAAAAAACACAAAAAACCTTCCCTTTTAATAAGCACAATATTCCTCCCTCATTAGAGTGAGTAGTTGGTTCCTTTCCATATTCACAGACTCAGACCTAAGGGATCTTAAAAGACCTTTAGTCCTGTGTCTTCTCATTTTAAACTTGTAAAATCTGGAACCTTAGTTAAGATTATCAAGTAATCTATCTAATGTAACATAACCAGGATTAGAAACCAGAACTTTCTTAAATTCAAACACTCACATTCTCTTCCATGTCATCAACTCTTAATCAACTTCCATTTCTTTCTACTCAGCTCTTTTCACTGCTTCACTTTATCTCTTCTCCCCCCACATTGTTCAGGTATGTAATTTGAATGATCAATTTCTTCTCTTTCAAAAAATATTTTTTAAAGTTTATTTATTTTGAGAGAGAGAGAGAGAGAGAGAGAGAGAAAGAGAGAGAGAACACACATGCGTGCTCATACAACATACAAGCTGGAGATGGACAGAGAGAGGGAGACAGAATCCTAAGCAAGCCTCACACCACCTGATGTGGGGCTTGAACTCAGGAAATGTGAGATCATGACCTGAGCCAAAATCAAGAGTTGGATGCTCAGCTAAGCCACCCAGATGCCCCACTTTTCTTCTCTTTCGTCTAATATCCACACACAGCCATACCTCATTTTACTCCAATCTCATGTGTCATTTTTTGCAAATTAAAGGTTTGTGGCAACCCTGCATTGAAAGAGTCTATTGGCACCATTTTTCCCACAGCAATTTGCTCGCTTTGTGTCCCTGTGTTACATTTTGATAATTCTAATACTGCACAATTATTACTATTATATTTGTTATGGTAATCTGTGATCAGTGATTCTGAGCTGCTGAAAGCTTAGATGATGATGAACATTTTTTAGCAATAGAGTATAGATGTATTTTTAAAATGTTTATTTTGAGAGACAGAGTGAACAGGGGAAGGGCAGAGGGAGAGATGAGAGAGAATCTCAAGCAGGGTCCACTGAGCCCAGAACCCAATGTGGGGCTTGATCTCATGTATTGTGAGGAGGCAGACACTTAACGGACTGAGCACCCAGGCACCCCAGCAATAAAGCATGTTTTAATTTAGATACATATACCATTTTTTTAGATATAATACTATTGGACACTTAACAGACTACAGTATAGTGTAAATAAAACTTTTATATGTACTAGAAAACAAAAAACATTAACTTGACTCACTTTATTGCATATTCGCCCTACTGCAGCAGTATGAAACTGAATCCGCATGATATCTGAGTTATATTCTGCTTTGTGTACCTAACATTTCCTCTTTTTCCATTTGGTCAAGCCAATATTCTCTTTCAACTCCCTTCTTTCACAAACCTTTTCAATTACAAGCTTCTGCTAAAGATTTCTTCTGTAAGGACAAACTACACTATATCAAGGTTTGAGCAGCATAATGGCCAGGTAAAATTCACTCAGAGAGGTTTTCTGAGTTACTAACATCAAATGCCAAGAGTTCAATTAAATAAATGCTCTATGCAATCTCAAAATACATATTCTACAGAAACAAAGATACTTCATATCTGACAAATATGCTTTTTATCCTGTATAATACTATTCCTTTTATACCTTGAAGTAGTCATCTTGAGTAACAAGAGAGTTTCTCAGTCTGTTCTCTGGATTAAACAGACAAGATACCACAGTCTGTATGCTTCTGTCCACAGATTTCTGAAAAAAAGAAGTTTTTCCAACAATCTAAGGACTATTCCTTTTACTTACTTTAACAGGTTTTTCAAAGAAAGTTGAATACATGTACTTCTAAAGAATTCTTATGTAATCCATACTACATATTAAATGTGTTACACATTACATTTTCATGTAATTCATTACATATCACTTAATGTGTAACTTTTCTATCAAATTTTAAAAATATTTTAGAATCTTAGTGATAAGAGTACTGGTTATAAAGCTCAATTTAGTAAAACCCTCAAATATTTCCTTAAGGTTCTTTAATTTTCCCTGTTAAGATAAGAAACAGTAAACTTCAGCATTTGAAGAAAATATATCTAGGATAAAACCTGATAATTATAACTATTTTAATATTTTTTCAAATTCTAATCATGAATCAAATCAAGGAATTTTTTTACTCTGTTCAGTAGTTCTCAATTATTTTTAATTTCCACTAAGAAACACATGGACAAAGTAGCTGATGTGATGGGAATGTGCACACAAACTCCAATGGGAATCTTTCAATGTTATTATGCACATTCCCATCACATCAACTACTTCCACATTCCCACCCATTCAACAAAAACAGGACAATTCAAGAGTGAGAGCACTGTTATATGAATTTGTTCCAACGATAAAAAAAGAAGAAATTGTACCTATTTCGGTATTTCGATTATTACTAGTGACTCTACCACTCTTGAGAGCTGCTGCCATATATAATGTTATGAAGAGAATGCCATAAATATTTGTATATTACTATTCAGCTAAGTAAATGTTTAAACTGGTTAAAAAAAAGAGGTAAAATTCATATTAATCTCTTTTAAAGAGAGGATTCTTGAGGAAGCTATCTACTACATTCCACCAAAGCATGAATATAAAATTAGATGTTTGCCTTTTGTGGGCCATTTCCAGAGGATGGAGTAGCTTCATGAACTGAACATTCACTTTGCAAAACTTCAGCTCCTGGATCAACTTCATTACAATGGTAGTTAACAGCGGTATAAGTCTACATTATAAAAGTATAATTAAAAAGATGTACATTAGATACATTTCCGAACAATCTATTCTTCAAAATTAGCGGATATTGAGCATTTAAAATGTGGGTTGTGTTAAAGCTGAATTATGTTATTTCAGAAACTTTATTTTGAACTGAATAACTGAATTGCAATAAGGCAGTATTTTATTTTGAAAAGTCTTCTAAACTTCAACATAATCAGATTAGAAGAGCTCTAAGAAAAAGAAGCTCCAAGGATGCCTGAGTGGCTCAGCTGGTAAAGTGTCGACTTTGGCTCAGGTCATGATTTCGTGGTCTGTGGGTTCAAGCCCCACGACAGGCTCTGTGCTAACAGCTCAGAGCCTAGAGCCTGCTTTGGATTCTGTGTCTCCCTCTCTCTACCCCTCCCCTTCTCATGCTCTTTCAAAAATAAACAAACATGTTAAAAAATTAAAAAAAAAAAACAAAAAACAAAAAACAAAAACCTCCAACATCTAGTTACAGAATGAGAATTTCCCAGTGCCTGAGAATTTGAATTAATGTCATATCATTCAAAGGTCCAATCTTGATGAAGGATACAAAGTAACAAATACTAAAGTGTTTTAAAGCTAACACCCTCTTTTGTGTTCTTATATATAACATCTAACAGTATTAACAGCAAAACATTTGCTTCTCTTCAGCAGATTTTTTTTATGGAGAGAAAACTAGATAGATTCAATACAAATTCTAAATTCACTGAATTAGAATTAACACAGGTATTAATACTACCTTCCTTAGATTATATATAATTTAGCACCTATTGTATGCAGAGCAGTCATTGCCTGAAAGCACACAAAAACCACATGAGAAATGAAAAGCGGTTTCTCCCATGGAAGAATATACTTGGGCTGACATTAATAAAACATCGCACATAATGTGAAAGGGAATTTAAAAATATTGTTAGGCATATATGAAATGACAGAAAGTCAAGAAAAATATGATAGTTAAAAGTTAAAACAAGAAAATATTTTAAATAAAGAAAAGGGAGTATACGTTTTAAATAAAGAAAAGAGAGTAATTCTCCTTACCGGGGGTATAACATAACTCCTTTGTTCCCCAGCAGGCCACTGTGGTGGCATCTTAAAAAAACAAACAAAACAAAAGGAAGTAACAATTAGTTAACCATTCTTACACATTTTCACAAAGATAGGCAATGTTGAGGTATTTGTCATGCTGGTTCCTTGAACTTGCAGTAAAAGAAACAGAATGGAAGAATGAAATACTTTAGGTTTCTAATACCTGAGGGAATTACTGTTACTTTATACATAAACCCTAATTTTTCTCAATTTTCTGGTGTTAGCTTTCAGAAAAACTCAAAGATAGTAGTTCTCTGGATTTATTCCCATAGCTAATGGTCATGGGCCACAGATATGGTCATTATCTATGGTCAGAAATTCAGAGAACTACTACTTTGTAGTAGTCAGCTAAAATAAACACTATTAAATATAATTGGAATTCAATGCTCTAAAACCTGAGTTATTTTATTTCATCTATCCCCCTAAAAAAGCTTATAAAAGTTAGTTTGGATGGTTCAGCTATTTGTTAGCAAAAATGGAAGAAAACATGCTGAAATACAGAAGAGGACACAAAATCTTATAGAACAGTGTAAGAAATCTTTATGCTAAGTATATTCCTGTCAAATCTTTTTCCCTTATTTTTAAATAATTAAAGGTCCTAATTCTAGACAAATTCTAACTTTCTTATCTTAAGCATGTTCTACTAGTTTAAATGACAAACTACTGGAGAAATTCATATAAACGCCTGAATAATATTCCAAAGTAAATCATTTTGTTCCCTTTTAAATTACCTGATAATTATATACAGGCAGCTGATATCCAGTGATAACCTGAACTGGTGAACTAGGATAAGGAGGATATGCCTGCAAATAAAGTTTACAGAAAGAATGGATTAACATGGAAAATTCTTGAAAATAATAAAGTAAAACTTCCAATACAACAAAAATATGAATATAAATCATATTTTTCTATATACAAATGCAGAATTCTATTGGAGTAATTGGCTACATCAAGAAAAATTCTGTCAAATGTTAGTCTTTTGGGAGAGGAGAAGGGATGAATGAGGGAAAAGACTGATTTTGCCCATTTACGTTTATCTTATTTGTGTATTTATCCCCACTGAGAAGTTCTTCCTTATACTGGTGATAAGGCTGTAATTAAGATAGATTTCCATATTAAAGTTATATTAATACATCTGTTATTTCTTTGTAAAAATATTTTTAAGCAGTTTTGTATTCCTTGACAATATCGTGGCGTAATGTGTAGTCCTCCTACACACTTTATGGCTCTTTCTGTATTTCATTTCTACAAGTTAAGGGCAGTATATAACCCCAAAACTGAAATGAACAGTAGAATGCCTTTCATCTTTCAATAAATATTTATTAAAAGCATCTATGTAATATCATACATGAATATACCCAAGTTAAGTAATAGCTCACAGCAAACGTTAGGAATGAGTAGGGCTTTTCTTCTAACCATGTTTAGAGCAAGAAAAATAACAAAAGGTATACCCTGTGTTTAGGGTAGATGGAAAATGTAAACAAATGAAAGACACTACAGAAACACTTCTCTACAATTTTTCTTTTCTTGAAAATAAAATGTCTTTTAAACTGAAGAAAATAAAATGAAGAAAATCAATGTTATTCATCATCAATAGGAGATAGTAAATATTTCAAATCCCATTTCAAATATTCAAGTATCCAAACAAATTATATGCCAGAAAACTCACAGAATTTACAAATACAGTTAACTCATCAGAAACCTATCCATTCTAGAACCAGAATACATCCAGAAGTCAGTAATCTATAGAAAACATCTGAAAATCATTGAAAATAATGAATAAATAGAACTGCCAAACTTAAAGAAGAATAAATCAGGCAAACACATGAGGAAAGCTGCCTTCAAATATTTTAGGAATTATCCTATGGGGGGAAGGGAAATGAATGAGATATATATATTCTTCATGGCTACAGAGGTCAGTTCTTAAAGACTTACAAACTATATAGAAGCATATTTTAGCTTGGTGTTAGAAACAATACTAAGAACAACAGATTTCTAACAAAAGTAATAGATTTCCTTCTCATCACTCAGAGACAGTATTACCACTTATTATGGAAAATATGCATCTGATTTGAGGGTAAAAAGTGAGACTGGCTTACTTTTAAGGTGCCCCCATCTATAAGATCTGCAATACTATTTAAAAAAAAGAAAAAGGAATGTTAAATAATTTTTACCTGAACATACTGAGTTATAGGATTCATCATGGTTGGAGGCTGCATGTAAGTTTCAGTGTTTGGATTACTCCAGACACTCTGAAACTGCGGTGGAGGAGGAGGATTAAAAACCAATGGACGCGGCTGCACATGATAAGCACCTTTTTAAAGAATAATACGAAAACAAAGACTACTTTTAGTTTCCTGAAAAGCTACATATGTTAATAAGAACAATTCTTCTCCTTACTCACAAAAATTTTGTTTCCTGATTGCAGGTCCCAGTTTCAGCTTTTTACCATGGAAATTTATCTGTGACTGAAAATAAAACCATAATAAAGCTAAAATCAATTTCAAAGACTTCTAAGACTTCGGTAAATACCCCAAATCTTCTAAAATTTCTACCATCGGAGATCATCACTGGTAAGAACATACCAAATCAAAATTTATCAGCACGAAGCGACCTTACCCTCACTACCCAAGTGTTGAGAGAAGTCTTGGAATTTGATCAAAAACCTTTACACTCTGTCTCTAACCTTTCCTGTGTCTAGCTCATGAAGCTAGATGTCCAGTTACAAATAAACAGGTTCTGACTAGTTATGTAAGATTACTCTAGGTTTGGATTTCAAACAGGAAGTTTATTTCTATATTTCATACAAGGCTATATATTCAGGACTCAACACTAAACACTGCATCCATAAACTGAGATTTTTCCATAAGATTACTTACTTCTACTATCTTCTGCACATCCACATCATTATAAAATGAAACAAATCCATAGCTACAAAGAAAGATAAATGAAGTGTAAAATCACCACCAGAACAGTATATGGTCTAAAACTTCCAGTATTCTATGAAGTAACTGACTGACATTATACTGATGAAGAATGAAGAATATACTGAAATAAAGTTTTAGATGTACATGATCAGTCATCTATAAATACTACCTTTTGTCTTCTTCCCCTGACCTAGGGGGAAGAAATGCGTGAAGGTTAACACAGTGTGGGACATCATTCATTAACAGAAAATTCACATCTATGAACCTGAATTTAACTTACTATCTATTGCAAGATGGTTAAAACTTAAGATACCGTAAGATACATGAAAAAAACAGCTCTGATAGAACTGATTAATCCACTTACGTAAAATAAACGAAGGTAGGAAATATTTACATACAAACGCTATGAAAATGACTACATAGAAGAGTTGGCAGCAAACTTATCTTTTATATGTAAGAAACAAAGCAAAAAATTTATTAAAGTGTAAGAACACGCGTTTTGAATTCTTCCATGCTACTCTATATAGGGACTATAGCTCACATATTTTTTATACTTTATACTGAACATTATGTTTTACTCACCCTTTGGACACACCAGTTCGATCCGTGATTATCTTCACTTCTTTTACTGAACCGTATCTAGCAAAGAAACTTCTAATTTCGGTTTCATCCATCTATGGAGAAGAATTTGACTTCAAGAGTAAAAATTCAGCATTCAAAAATTTCAATTATACTATAAAAAAGATTTGAAAATGTGGAGGTATCTCTCCTAAGGATCCCCAAACCACCTGTAGCTCTTTGTCAAAGATACTTTTAGTCTCTATAGGTTAAACATGAACCCAATTCCAAACCTGCATGAAGTACAAAAAAATCTTATGTTTGCATCAGGACCCAAACCCCAGTGTTCACTAAATATTTTCTTAAATAAATGAAATAGGAATACAATACCCTAACATCAATTCCACCAACAAAAACGGTGTTTGGCATGATTTTGCCTTCTGGTAAAACATAGCCTTGGCTGGTTGTAGCTGATGAGGACTGAGTGCTGGCCTCTCTGGAGATGGTAGAGTTTGGAGTCTCAGGATTTGCAGTAGACTGTAATTTGGAAAGCAGATATCATCACTAAACTATGATGTGAAACACAATCTTTGTATTTAAAATACAGAGTATTTTCATATGAATTACTTTCATAGTAAATTGACCAGTAATACAGCTTAGTTCAGGTTTAGGATTTAAGGTAATCAGAGTAGATCAGTATGAAATTTTAACAAAAGAGTACAGTACATTCTTAAACCCAGTGTTGCTTATCATCATCTCTTACACTAAAGTAGAATACTGACTTTATACTGACTTTGTGAACTGGAAAGTTGAGATTTGTAAAAACAGTTATTAAACTCATTCTATTGTATGCCAGGTAAGCAAATTTTCACTTTACTGAGTACCTTATTAAAAAGCATGGTAAATCTTTAAAAAAAGATAATTTTTAAAAATCTGCATCAAAAACATACATCAAAGCTTTGTTTTCACTTATTTTTTATTTTAAAGAGAGTGCAAGAGACAATGAGCACATACCCATGGCACAAGCAGAGGACAGGGGTAGAGGGAGGGAGAGAGAACCTTAAGTTGGTTCCACGCTCAGCACAGAACCTGACAAGGGGCTTGATCCCACAACCCTGAGATCATGACCTGAGCCAGACACTCAACCCACTGAGCCACCCAGACACCCCTACCACAAAGCTGTAAACAAATTTCTTTTGCCTCCTCTTTCTAGTCACCAAAATTAACATGCATTTTGTAATTAAATACTCTTTGTGTTAGTATGCATTTACTTTGGAAATGGATCATGAAAAGATTATTTGCTCACATATCGTAATACCTCCTGCTAAAAAAAGGGCTTACAGTCCTTTCCCTTAGTGCTAGGGTGTTCAAAGCATCTTTTGAAATAACATTTTTCCTCTTCACTAACACCAAATCAGTCCCCACTGATAATTCTAATTTTCACAGTGGGCTGATAGATATAAATGATACTATCTTTATTTTCAAATTAAGAGACCCACACATGAAACTCATTTTTCTGGATTCTGGTCAGAACTCTATCTTTAGTTTTTCCACATAAGATTAATGTAAATTTTTCTGAAGCAAAATTTACTGGTAATATATATGTCGGAAAAGCAGTCTAACATAGTGAAACAAAATTGATTTAGTCAGGAGATCTGGGTTCATGTCCTTTACTAGGTTATAACCCCTTATTTGGTAGCTATTTATATCTGGAAAATTGCTTTGAGAATAAAGTGAGATAACATCTGCAAATTCATTTTGTAAAGTATAATGTGGTACACCAATATAAGTTAGTGTTCTATTATCTACATTTATTTTCAATAGTTTAAAAAGCTTCTTTCTTGGTTTTACCATTTACTTATTTATTTTGTACATACTTTATTAATTAACAACCAATTTCAATCGGAACTTCAAAGAACCAATTATTGGCACATCCATATATTTGAAATTCATTTATGAAGTACCTATTGAGGGGTGTCTGGGTGGCTCTGTTGGTTAAGTGTCTGACTTTGGCTCAGGTCATGATCTCAAAGTTAATGAGCCTGAGCCCCACTTCAGGCTCTGTGCTGACAGCGTGGAGCCTGGAGCCTGCTTGAATTCTATGTCTCCCTCTCTCTCTGCCCTTCCCCCTCCCCAGAATGAATAAACATTAAAAAATTAAAAAAAAAAAAGAAGTAGCTATTGATTAAGAGGGAAGTACAAAAGGCTGCAAGAGAAATAAACCCATTACATCTCTGCTTATGGAGAAAAACAGGGACAAAATAAACCAACTGATACATATATTTTTAAAAAGCAAGCACAGGGGGCGCCTGGGTGGCGCAGTCGGTTAAGTGTCCGACTTCAGCCAGGTCACGATCTCACGGTCCGTGAGTTTGAGCCCCGCGTCAGGCTCTGGGCTGATGGCTCAGAGCCTGGAGCCTGTTTCCGATTCTGTGTCTCCCTCTCTCTCTCTGCCCCTCCCCCGTTCATGCTCTGTCTCTGTCCCAAAAATAAATAAACGTTGAAAAAAAAAAATTTTAAAAAGCAAGCACAGTAATTTCTATAGAAATCAGTGACAATAATAAAGTAGGTATAATTCCTATTTTTTTAGATGCTAGAAGTTACTAGTAAATTTAAGATTCTATAGACTTCTATACTGATTAGAGATGAAATCAAAACTCAAATCACCAAACGTGTTTTAGTTTCTATTAATTTGTACACATACAACTGATTCTTGAACATGGATTTTAACTGTCCAGGTCCATTCATTCACAAATATTTTTCAAAGAAATACAGTACAGTACTGTAAATACGTGGAGGAACAGTGGGTTGGTGTCCCTAACTCCTGCATTGTTCAAGAGTCAACTGTACTTGCTATTTCGTGTTTCTATTTGGGTGCTTCCTAATTCTTTCCTCTTAACTATAGTATACTAATATTTCATAATAATGAAATAGAGTAAAAACCTTCTGAAGTTTTCCCATTTTTTTGTTTTCTAATTTTAGTTTTTTTCCTACATGGGACTGACTATACTACATACTCCACGTATCTTTAACTATTAAAACTTGACTAGATTTCTCTTCACTATAAACAACTTACCAATCTCTTTCAGTTAGTTATTTCATAAGTTCAAAACAAATCCAAAAGTGGCTCTGAAATTCTAACAGACTTTCTTTTCTCCTTCTCAATTTCCCCTTCATTTGTGGATGAACTTTGGATTCCTTTCTATTTGACAAGCTAGTATTATCTGCTGTGAATGACCACGGATGAATGTTTTAATTTGAAGGTGTAAGGTCAGGCCAGAAAACTGTACCACATTATAAGGGGTTATGAGAATGTACTGATTCTCAACCAGGGGAGATTTTGTGATGCAGGGGCATTTTTGGTTGTCACAACTGAGGGGTACTCCTTGTATGTGGTAGCAGAGGCCAAGGATACAGTACATATCCTATAATGCAAAAAACAGCTTCCTACAACAAAAAACTATCTGTTCTAAAATGTGAACAGGGTCGCAGTTGAGAAACCCATGATAGCATCCCCAGAACTGAAGATGAAATTTCTAATTCTCATATTCTATTTAACAAAAGTAAAATGGATACTTGAGACATTAGGCAACAATTTGGGAAAAAAGGCCATTGTATATTATAGGAAATTTGGTTTGGGATTGAGTTATTCAAATTCACGGTCTCGTTAATTGAGATATTAAACATTATATTCAGCAAATCATTTTCTTTACATCTTAAATTAAGACACTACCATGTCTTAATCTTTAACCAGCAGGTGGTGCTCAAAGCTAACAAAGTAAGCAAAGTACTCTATTTTAATAAGACATCAGCAGGGATTTTTTTTAAACTTCTGTGTGTGTACTTGTATACAATTATAATTTATATACACAACATCCAAAAACAATAAACAACCTTTAATACTTTTAAACTACTGCTAAAAATACTCCACAAATAAATGCTTAGGCTAAAGTAAAAAGTTTGGTATTATTAAAGTATTAATATTAACCATCAATAGCATACAGAAATAAATTTCATATAAATTAAATATAGGGAGTAATTATTTTTCTTAATTATATCTTCAGGTGAGTTGGCGGGTTTTGAGAATAGTAATGCTAGGATATTAAGTAGCAGGAAACTTGGAGGCCTTCATATACAGAATTCTCATCACTGGTATTTACAGTAATACATTCCCTGGTGTACTTGGATAACGAAATGACAAAAATACCTAAAAGCTGAAAAAAAACCTTATCATTACTAAAGCTCCTGGGATATCAGCTCTTTAACATTATTTCATTCAACTTTTATAGCTACATGCAAGGCAACTGCAATCTGTAATTGACCACAAAAACAATCTGTAATTTGTAGTCACTAGAGTTATATCCACAGAAGAAGACACTAATAAAAAAAAAAAAGCATAATAGGAAATAGGAAATGAAAATCAGAATAAAACATTGTAAGTAAATCCAAGACTGGACTCTTAGAAACAATCCAAATAATAGACAAACAATCCTGAGAAAACCAAGACAGAAAAAGGCAAGAAAGCAAAAATATACATTTGTGTTGAAAAAAGGTGGTATGACCACAGATTATAACAGAATCTTGATGAAATGGCCAATTTCTAGAAAAATGTCAATCTTAAAAACAATCTTAAGAAAAAATACTTGATTCCTAGCTCGGTTTCACTGTGAGTTTTTTTCAAATTGTGAAGAAACAGATAATTTGTGTGTGTGTAGGTGTGTGTGTAGAGGGCACCAAGACAGAAACAATTGTACACAGAAGACAGTGTGTATGAGAAAGATTCAGATACTTTAACTGAAAAACATTCCAGAGAAAAGAGAAGAAAAAAAGGTATTTCTCAATTCATTTTACAAAACTAACACCTAAATAACAAAACCTAATCAAAATGGTCCACCTCTGCCCCAACACAAAGATGCAAAATTCCAGCAGTATATAAAAAACATACAATTAAGAACAATTTATATTGAAAACTCCAAGATGGTTCATTCTTAGGAAATCTGTTACTGTCATTCACCAAAGGAAAGCATTTTATAAAATACATCCATCACTGAATTTTTAAAAACCCAAGTAAAACAGAAATCTTACTCTCTGTTGATGTAGCTCTAAGCTAACATCAGACTTAAAAAGAAACAGCAATTTCCACTGAAATTAGAAAATAAAGGCAACTCCTTACCACTATAAATGACAAAGAATATTAATGGAGTTCTTATAAATCCTTAAAAAAGATAAACATCCAAATAGATAGATAGATTAAGAATTTATAAAAAATAAATTTTGAAAGCTAATGACAAACTTCAACTTCATTAATGAGTAAAAAAAAAAAGCACATCAGAATGTATTTTCCACCTATTATTGGCAACTTTAAAAAGTGTTAACACCTCTCACTGGAAAGAGTGTGGAGATCATTCTGCACACAGAACACGTACTGGTACATGCTCCATCAAGAATCACTCAGAAAGATGTACTGTAATTTAAAATTGTTATAAAATGGGCATAACCCTTTCACTCAGTTGTTTCCATTCCTGGCAATTAATTTCAAGGAATTAATAAAATAAGTATTCCAAACCATTCGCACAAAGATATTTACTATAGTACTGTTTTAATACAGAAAAATTATTCATTATAATTCATTATTCATTATTATTCATTATTTAAATTTGGTAAAACAAGTAATGGTATAATCTTACATCTTAACATTACATACTTGAAATCATTTAAAAAAATTTTTTTACATTTATTTTTGATAGAGACAGAGCGAGAGCGGGGGAGGGGCAGAAAGAGAGGGAGAGACACAGAATCCGAAGCAGGCTCCAGGCTCTGAGTTTCAGCACAGAGCCTGAAGCGGGGCTCGAACTCACAAACCACGAGATCATGACCTGAGCCGAAGTCGGACGCTTAACCGACAGAGCCACCCAGGCACCCCACTTGAAATCACTTTAAATTTATCTTTGAAAAATAATATCCATTATATTAAGTGAAGGATGCAAGATATAAAAAAGTATTATGTAGCATGGTACAACTTTTATAAAATAAAACTTAATCTATCTACGTGTAATACATGCATAAAACAATCTGGAAGAGCATACATATAGCAAAACTTTGTTAAAGGGTTTGGGACAGACCGGTTTTCTTACACTGATTACTTTCAAATGAGTTAATATGCTACTGTTATAATCGGGGAAAAACGCTATTAGCATTCCCCTTTTTCTCTAAAAATGGAGAGGAAAAAAATACTGTACTTTTTTAAGAGCAACTCAGTGATTAGATAACGACATAACAAATAATAATACGTATAATTGCAGATTTTTATATACAGGATAATACATATAATTGCAGATTTTTATTTTAACCTTTATAGGTAGTAATATAAACTGTCTATAAATGTCCTCCCTTTACTTCTAAAAATGGAGAATACGAAAGATTACACTGCAAATCCACAGCGTCTAGAACACGTCTGTGACTTAAGAGTATAGGTCCAAAGTTTCAGAGTTGCACCTCGTGGTGGGTCACCGCCAAGCATTTACCAAAACTCACCGAAACGTCCCCCGCCAGGAGCAAGTATTACTACTGTGCGGACGTTTGGTTTAAACTCCTGCCGCATCTCGAGAGAGAAAGCGTTTCCCGAGCACAGAACTCGGGCCTCTCGGGTCTGCGGTCCCGCAGCAGCACAGGCAAGCCCGGCCTCGTGCGGCAAGGATGGCGTCGGGCGAGTTTTCCGCCTGAGGCCGCCGCACGAGGGAGCCCCCGGCGCCAGGCCAGGCACGAGGTGCCGCCACCGAAGCTCTCGTTTGTCCCCGCCGGCCGCCCGGTTTCCCCCGACGTGAGCACCCCGCGCCCCGCCCCCCCCCCAAGAGCCCGCCGCCACCACGTGCGAGGGCCGGAAAGAAACCACTTGCGGAGGAAAACGCCGGCCCTCAAAGTCGACAGCCCAGTTCCCGGAGAGCCGGCGCCAGCCGGCTTCCGGGGGCGGCAGCCCGACGCCATCTCGCACCAGACGCGCGGCCTCCTCTCCTCAGGGTAAGCGCGGGAAGGGAGGCCCGCCGGGCGGGGTGGGGGTGGGGCGGCCGCGCGGTATTCACCTTCCCCCCCCCCCCCCCCCCCCCCGCCCCAAGTCCCCGCGGTCCACACCGCAGGCCGCCCTCACAGCCTAGCGGGCGCCTGCGGGAGGCAGGCGGGGCGGTGTGAAGGTCGTGGCCCTGCACGTGGTCGGCCGGAGGGACAGCGAGCCCCGGGGCCATTCCCCTCAGCGACAGCCACGGGGAATTCCTCCCCTCCCCCACGCCTCTAGGCCGCCTCGCCCTCCTCTCTCAGGCCATCTGTGGTGCACCCGGGCCGGCGCCCCAGAACAAGGAAGCGGGGTGACCCCGATTTCAGCCCCCCTCCTGCGCGGCGCCAGAAAAGCCGAGTTTCCGCCACTCGGGAGATCCCCACCCGGGCGTGCGCCCCTCAGGCCTCCTCCTCCCCAACTCACCATGATGGCGGCAGCTAGCTGTTCCCGCTGAATGGGCTCGAGGAGGAGCGGAGGCTGGGCTTCTGGCACCACTCTTAGGGCTGCCGTTCGCTCTGCTCTTGCCGCTGCCCGGCTTCGACTTGGGCAAAGGGATAAAAGAGGACTAGAGGGAAATCGAAAGCGAGCGGCGAGATCCAGGAGCCCTAACAACCAAGTGGCGATGCTGAGGGGCGCAGGCGAACTGAGGCGTGGCCTGCGGGGCTCCCAGAGGTGGCTCCTGCGCCGGGTACTGAAGCTCGTGGTAGCCGCCTCAGCCAATGGGTGACAGCCCCCCGCCCCCTGCGGGGGGCGCTTGGGGGGGTACCGGCTCCCCCACCGGGGGTATGGAGGGGGTGTGCGCGGGTCGGCACTCCGTAGCCAGGGAGGCGCCGACTTGAGACTTATGGGCTGACAGACCCCCTTTCCCCTGGACCCACACGTCATCCCGAAAATGCCTTTGAAGCACACTTGAAATAAGCGTGCATCCTTAAATGTATATGAAAATTAAAAAAAAAATTTTTAATGCATCTACGCTCTAGTTTCAAAATGGCGCCCGAACGCCCGGGATTAACCCGTTCCCGGTTATCCCTGTTGTCGCCCCCCAAATAGATTAAATGACTACAGAAATAGAAAATAGAACCAAGTCTGTAGACTACGGGGAAGGAGACCCCCGAAAGTCCAGAAACATGGGTGCTTTTCTGTCAAGTTTGAGGTAGATGGGGTTGGATTGGACAGATAGGGTGGGCCAGGTTGGTTGGCGTTCAGGGCGTTTATTATTTCAAGAAACGTGTTGATGGTATCGACTGGCGATAGCACTGTACCGCAGATACAGGATAGAATGAAACGGGCAAACATTTCTTCCTTCAGGGAGTTTAAATTGTAAGGGGGCGGGTTTATTTTGTAGGCCTTACAGGAAGAAACTAGGCCTGCTTAGAGAATTCTAGAACATTCTCAAGGTCTGAGAAACCAGGCCTAGAGCAAGGGTGAGCCGTAGGGCAGTCGGTAGAGCAAATCACACCCCTTTGGAAACTACTCTAGCATTCTCTACTCATAGGGGATAACCGGCTATGACTTTTATCCTCAAACTTCACTCTTGTACTGATGAAAAGCATTAAAATGTTACTTTGTGAGCTGGAATAGTGGTGGACTTCTGTAACCTGAAAACCTTCACTACCAACACCTAGCATTACTGGATAAAATAATAACTAACCTTATTTTTAATATTCAGCTGAACTCATAAGGAATGAAGGGAAATCTCAAGATGTCAGAAATTTACCTGAAAACCAAAGCAGTGACTTCTTGAACTAATTCTTCTCTAGTCCTATGAGGGCTGGGGTGTAGGATGACCAGTCAACTAGTTTGCCCTGGACGTTCCTGGTTTTAGTACTGAAAATCTCCCACACTTCATGAAACCAGGTCTGAGGCAAACCGGGATAGTTATATGCTAAGGGCAGGCGGGCGTGCAAGATATTGTTAGTCTCTGACTTGAGGCCTGGAAGTATATAGGCAGGAGGTAAGGGTTTGAAGTAGCTCAAGGTGGAGCTAGAACTGAGTACAAAAAGCTATTGTCCCTGAAAGACATCATCCTCAGGAAATGGGTAGATTAAGGAAGATATAAACCTCCCCCCCCCCCCGCCCCAGTAGATAAGCAGATGAAGAAGTTTGTCCCATTTCTGCGTGAAAAGAAAAAAAAATTATTTAACTGTGATGAAATTTTGAAACCCTATGTCTGCATTTCACAGAGAATTTGAAGTTTAGTTTTTAGCACTTGCATGTTACTGGAATCTCAAAACCTAGAAATTGATTCTTCAACCCCATCCTCTTCCCCAGAAAGATCTCAGAAAAGGAATCTGGAATGCCTTGCAGAAACAAACATAAAACCACCCTAGAGGGATGTTTCCAAAAAAGGCTCAACAGGATGGTCATAAGAAAAGGACCCTTGGAGATAACACTCACAATGAAAAATTTTAAGACATTACTTATTCAGAGCAATACACTCTGTGTATATTTTACATAGGTGTATGGTGATTCCACTATTTTAACATGTAAGCTTAAAGTAGAAAACTAATACCTTGAGATATTTTAACTCTGTACAACTCCTCCATATTTATAAACAATTATTATTCACTACTTTAGTTCTGTCTTGTTTTCCTTCTATAAATTAGACATATTTTTTAGACCCACTGACATCTGTAAAAACATTTTGCTTACCATTTCCTTGCATATCTCAGCTCTTCTTTCTGGATACTTTTCCTTGTGCCTAAGGTAAATTCTGTGGAATTTCCTTTAATGAGAGTGTGACATGATAAGTGCTCAGATTTTTCCCCACCTGACATACTTTTATTTTGCTCTTGATCATTAAAGATCATTCTACTGGATATATAATTCTAAGTTTATAGCGGTCTTTTTTCCCCTCAGAATATTGAACATGCTATTCTATTATCTTCTTGTTTCTGTTGGTACTGAGAAATCTGCTATTAATCTAATCCTGGTTAAGATCTATTTTTCTTTAATGTCAATGATGTGACTGGGGCAGTTTTAAAAATTTCTTTTGCTTAGGAGTTTTTTGGCTCTATGGATTTGTGGATTAGCTCTCAGCACTTCTAAAAAATTTCACACATTTTCTTTCAAAAAATTAACTGGTTAGGGGTGCCTGGGTGGCTCGGTCAGTTGAGCATCCAACTCTTGATTTCAGCTTAAGTAATGATCCCAGGGTCATGGGATTGAGCCCCAAGTCAGGCTCTGCAGTGAGTGTGGAGACTGCTTTAGATTCTCTCTCTCTCTCTCTCTCTCTATCTCTCTGTCTCTCTCTCTCCCTCCTCCCTCCCTCTGCCCCCTCTGCCCCTCTTCCCTGCTCATGCATGCTCTCTCTCTCAAAAAAATTAACTGGTTAAAGAATTTAACCTATATTCTTTTTTTTAAATTATTTTTTAATGTTTATTTTTATTATTTTTTTTTTAAATTTTTTTTTTCAACGTTTATTTATTTTTGGGACAGAGAGAGACAGAGCATGAACGGGGGAGGGGCAGAGAGAGAGGGAGACACAGAATCGGAAACAGGCTCCAGGCTCTGAGCCATCAGCCCAGAGCCTGACGCGGGGCTCGAACTCCCGGACCGCGAGATCGTGACCTGGCTGAAGTCGGACGCCCAACCGACTGCGCCACCCAGGCGCCCCTTAATGTTTATTTTTGAGAGAGAGAGAGACAGACCATGGGGGGGGGGGGGGAGAGAGAGGGAGACACACAATCTGAAGCAGGCTCTAGGCTCCAGGCTATCAGCACAGAGCCTGATGAGGGGGCTCCACCTCACAAACCGTGAGATCATGACCTGAGCCAATGTCGGATGCTTAACCAACTGAGCCACCCAGGCACCCCTGGAATTTAATCTATTTTTAATTCTTATAGTTATTTTTGTCTAGGTTATGATTTTTTTCAAATGTTGGTGGTATTTACCTGAAACTTTATGAAATCTTCACTTAATAGAAAAAGAATTGCCATTTAAAATCAGTAGCTGTCATTTTATTTTATTTTTTGAGAGAGAGAGAGAGAGAGAAAGAAAGAAAGAAAGAAAGAAAGAGAATGAGTGGGAGAGGGGCAGAGAGAAAGAGGGAGAGAGAATCCCAGGCAGGCTCCACACAGTCAGCTCAGAGCCCTGCAGAGGGATCTATCTTAGAAGCTGTGAGATCAGGACCTGAGCAGACACCAACAATCAGATGCTTAACTCACTGAGCCACCTAGGCGCCCCTCAGTGGCCATTATTGAAATCAGTAGCCATTTCAATGTGTTAAGAATGGTAGCACAATTTATATATTGCTTCCTTATCTTCCAAAGATTGAGAGGGAAGGGAGAAGGAAAATGTCTGATATTTTTTTAACTCTTCTGCCAGTTCTTTTGTGTTCCTAAAGCTTGGGATTTTGATTAGAAAGCTTATAATTAGTATAAGCAATCTCAAACTTCATTTACAAACCATTTTTATGATTTTTTGTTGTGTCTGCTCTGAATCTCTATATTATTACTTACCTAATTAAAAAAGAAAGACTCATTGTCCTAAGCAGTAGTATTTATGAAATCACATTTATTGTGTTAGTTACTTTTTTTTTTAGTTATGCACATTAAAATTTAAAACAGTGTTTGTCCATGGATCACTTCAAATCATACTTTCCCAGGGCAACAGGTTACATACTTTTGGATTAGGAGAACTCTTTTAAGCTTTGGATATGCAAAATTAGGTCCAAGGAACTAAGGGGTAGAGTGTCAAATTGTTCTGCATAATGAGTGAATGTAATTGAATTTGAAAAGGAAACCAAGCAAGGCTAAAAGTGGAAATCTGGGAATTTGGGGAAAAGAGATAAGCTTCAAAAGCAACAAAAAGTTGATGCCTAAAGTGAAAGATGCAATCTGAGTCATTCTAATCATCTGAAGACTTTTAAAAGTTTATATTCCCAGGCTTTACCCCACACCAATTAAATCAGCTGAGGGTGAGACCCAGACATCAATATTTTTTTAAAAAGTGTTTCTCAAGTTACTCCAATATGCAACTAAATTTGAAAATCTTTGCTCTAGAACTTTGCCACTCAAAGTGTGGTCCTCAGACCAGTGGCTTTGTATCACTTGGGTGCTATGGAATCTCAGGCCTCACCTTAGATTTACTCAATCAGAACCTGCATTTCAATAAGATCTCCAGATGACTCACAAGCACATGAAAGTTCAGGAAGCACTGACATAGAGAACATCTGCAGTAAACAACTCGCATCTGCGGACTTGAGAATCCTTCACATTTTGGAGAAGAGACTGCTTTCCCAGCCTCTCTTGCAGCTAGACCTGGGCATGTGACAACATCAATGAAATACACATGTCCTCCGTTTTGAGTAGGGGACTGATGATGCCACAAAGCAGTGAGTACCGAGAATACATTTGGAGAAGGGTGGAAACAGCAGCAGCTGTGGCATCAGTTAGAACCGCACTGTCTAGTCTTGTCAGTTGTGCAAACTGCTCTGTAATTCACTGCCTGGCAGTGGCAGCTGAGGCTTCTTTACTGGACCAGTTCTGCCACGGGATTTTGTGTGTCATTTCTTAAGGCACAAACTTCCAACCTGGTTCTTCAGTCCTTTTTGAGATTCCTTTCATGCTTAAATCAGCCAAAACTTCTGTGGCTATTACTTGTAACAAAGAATATTGACTGAAACAGGTGATGAATGAAGTCAGCCAAAGCACTTTAAAAAAACATTTAAAAAAAAATTTTTTTTTTTCAACGTTTATTTATTTTTGGGACAGAGAGAGACAGAGCATGAACGGGGGAGGGGCAGAGAGAGAGGGAGACACAGAATCGGAAACAGGCTCCAGGCTCTGAGCCATCAGCCCAGAGCCTGACGCGGGGCTCGAACTCACGGACCGCGAGATCGTGACCTGGCTGAAGTTGGACGCTTAACCAACTGCGCCACCCAGGCGCCCCAAAACATTTTTTTAATGTTTATTTATTTTTGAGAGAGAGAGAGAGAGAGAGAGAGAGAGAGAGGTAGAGAGAAAAAGACCGAGACACAGAATCTGAAGCAGGCTCCAGGCTCTGAGCTCTTAGCACAGAGCCTAATGTGGGGCTGGAGCTCACAGATGGTGAGATCATGACCTGAGCCAAAGTCGGATGCTTAACTGACTGAGCCACCCAGCCACCCCAGCGCTTTTAAGAAAAGGGTTAACAGCTAAAAGATTTATGCCTCTTTGCTCTGTGACTCAGTAACATAATGCCCTGCTATTGTTTGTAATCTTGAGTAAGGTTCTACTACATACACAAAAGCTTTGTGCCAGTGGTGTTTTGTGAGGGATATCAAGGAACTGGTCTATTTTCCCCTTCTATAGCAACGTGGTATAACCAGGAAATGCCTGCTGGGCAGTCGGGCAATCCACAGATGAAGTAATTTAGCAGAACAGAAGCTAGGGGCCAGAAGTGACCTGGAAAAGCATAAATCATACTCTCAGAATTCTCAGATAGGAAGAGATGTGTGCTGTTCCCACTGCATGTAGGCTGAGTTTGAGCCAATTCCATTTAAATGGGGTGCCTCAGCTTCTATTGGGTCTGCGTTCACATGGCCTAGCGTAGCAGCATACATCTCCAGTTCACTTGTGCATACTTGCAGAGCTATCTGTCCACTGAACAATGTTGCTTAAGCCCTGCTTGTTCACCTTTAACCCTAGTGCCTGCATAATAGTTTATTCATTCAACACTTAATTTCTGAGGCAGGTTGCCTGAATTTTGGGGTTGATCTGAACCAAGCTGCCCTAATCTTCACAATGGCTTCATAAGACCTGCCTCAATATATGACTGTGAAAGTGATTAACTTGTTAAAAGTAATGATAATAATAATTTCTGAAACTGATGTAGTGTTTTCTATGCACCAGGTACCATTCTAGCCATTTTATTTTTATTAGTTCATCTAATCTTTATGGCAATAATAGGTGCTGTTATTATTCTAATTTTATAGAGAATGAAGCAAAGGGACAAAGAAGTCCAATAATTTGCCCAGGATCACAGAGGTGGTAAATATCAGAGTGATGGTTTCAACCCAGTTAGGCTTCTGAATGTGATTTCTTAACCATTATGCTATATTAGCAAACCACATGGTAGAAGAAAGCTAATACAGTGAGACAAAGTTGTATATTGCAACCCTGGTTTCCATGAGAGTGGCCAAATAAAGAAGGAGGCTGTGGGTCTTTTCCCATTAAAAATATTTTTTTTGTTATTTCTGATATATCTACATTAATAAGTAGGATCAGGATCAGAACTTCAGATGTTCCATCAAAATGAAGCAAAACCTCCGAATCAACACCCACACCAACCTATACCAATGAATCGCTCCAACACAGTCGGCCCTTGGCTACCCACTTCACAGAAAAGAAATTTTCCTCTGAATTTTGCCTGTAAGAGAATCTCTTAGTCCTTTTCTCAAGTGTTGAAATTAAATCTAAAGTGTCTGACAACCTCATCTCCAGCCCTGGCCTGTACCACTGGCTTCCAACTCACACATAAATTCCTCCCCATCACTTTGAAACTGATTTTCTGAGTCCAGAGGCATCACTGAGCAGGCTTTCATAAATCAGAGAAGCAGAAACTGTTTGACACTTGGAGGAGCAGGGAAAGAAAGCTGGTAAAACTTACCCATCTTCCTTTACTCTCCTCTAGTCACTCTCACCTCCATTTCCATAGTTTTATTCTTTCTGTGTTTAGATTTTTTTTCTTTTGCTCACCCATTTTTGAGAATACACAAATCTGTTTCTCTTTCTTATAAATAAATAAATAAATGCACTAAAGGTAAGGTTTAAGTTCCCTTTGAACCGCCAACTCTGCATCCCAGATCCCTTCCCAGAGGTAACCACTGCTAGTAGTTTGATATGAATCCTCTCAAACATTTTAATAGGCATTCCCTTTTGTATGCTTATGTAGAATATTTGATGTTTGTACTTACTGAAGGTACTTGTACTAATAGAAAATATGTAGTTCTTTCAGTAGACTTGTAGAAAATAAACAGGTTATATATTTATACTCAACATGTAAGTATATTTACAATATATAATAGTTGGTGTGTTTTTAACACAAATAGTATCATATTGTATGCATCTTATAACTTGATTTTTTTCCTTTAGTAACAGACTTCTAATATCCGTATAGAGGCACCTAATTCCTTTTAACTCTGGCATAATTTTGCATAATGTGGATATATCATAGTTATATAGCCATTGCCTGGTCAGTGGACATTTAGGTTATTTTCACTTTTTCATTGTTATGAATAATATGCAAAAAACCTGTCTAATTGGAGCCACATGAGTATTTTTCTGCAGTGAATACCAAGAAGTATGACTGCTGGGTTATGGGATATGCACATTTCGAATTTTAATAGATAGCATGAAACTGCCCTTTGAAGTGCTGTACCAATATATACCAATTTACAGCTGTGAGTAAGAGTCCCATTTGCCTATTCACCTGCCAATATTGATATTATCACACTTTAATTGCCACCCTGATGGGCAAGAAATGACATCTGTTTTCATTTTACTTTGCATTTCCCAGATTGCTCATGGAGTTGAGCCTCTTTCTATTTGTTGACTGTTCAGGTTTCTCTTCCGTGGATGGCCTGTTTCTAGCCTTGGGCCAATTTTCTTTTGGGATATTTATGTTTTTCTTACTGTTTTGGGGAGGCTTGCCTCTTTATTTTCCTTGTTGGCCTCTTGGGCAAAGGCTGCAACAGTGTTGGTGCCTCCTTGAAGTTCTAGTCCAGTGTAACGAACCAGAGTTACATCCATTTCCAAGAATTTCTTTCCCCAAACTAAAGAGATGTAAGCCACAAACAAGAGAGAAAAGGAAATCTCTGCTGTAAACACCCAACTATTGACCCTTTCAGTGCCTTTGCACATCCCCTCTTTCCTGGACATCCTCCTAAACAAACCAGATAAGAGCTTCTACTTAAATCAGTCATTCCCTTATTTTCAAAGAACATTTCTTTAGGATCTCAAGGAATTGCCAAAGAGGAAGAACTGTTAGGGGTGTGATTTCTACTGAGCTTTTCTGTATATTGCGTTTTTGTTAGGCAATGTGACAATTTGAAAGAAATCTGCTCAGAGCAGCAACGTACTGAGGTCCAACAACTTTTGAAGCTCTATTCTTGCCCCTGGCCCCCTTAGTTTACAGTGAGAATGTCTGTAGAGAAAAGAAATAAGGGGCGCCTGGGTGGCTCAGTTGGTTGAGCGTTAACTTTGGCTCAGGTCATGATCTCACAGCTCGTGAGTTCAGGCCCCGCGTCGGGCTCTGTGCTGACAGCTCAGAGCCTGGAGCCTGCTTCTGCTTCTGTGTCTCCCTCTCTCTCTGCCCCTAACCCATTCACATTCTGTCTCTGTCTCTCTCAAAAATAAATAAACATTAAAAAAAGAAATAAATAAAAAAGAAATAAGAATAATGTTGAATAAATACAACATTCACAGGGTTAGCATGTAGAACTTAGCAGGTAAGGCTCTGAAAATAATTAACAAACACAAATTAATTTTTGATCACCCTATATAATGCTAAGTGAAATAAGTCAGAGAAAGATATCATATGATTTCACTCATATGTGGAATTTGAGAAACTCAACAGATGAACATAGGGGAAAGGAAGGAGAAATAAGATAAAAACAGAAAGGGAGGCAAACCATAAAAGACTCGTAAATACAGAGAAAAACAGGGTTTCTGGGAGGGAGAGGGTGGATCTAATAGGTGATGGGCATTAAGGAAGGCCCTTTTCAGAATGAGCACTGGGTGTCATATGTAAGAGATGAATCACTGGGTTCTACTTCTAAAGCCAAGACCACACCGTAGTTAACTAACTTGAAAATAAGTTAATAAAAAAAAATAATAAAATCTGTGATCACTCTAAAAAGGAGAAGCTGTTTCCTTTTCCCCACCAAGAATTTTTCCTGTGTCCTATGTGGAATTGACTGAAAAAAAAAAAAAAGCTATAATTCCAGGATCACTCTGACTTCCTTTTGGCAAGTGCTTTGTTTTGTTTAGATGCAGCAAGCATTTCAGCCAACCTGGACAAGGGAAAGGAAGCGAGAAGACAGAAGAATAGAACATAAGTTGAAAGAAAATCAGAGAGGAAAGAAAGAAAAGGCACACGAAATGAAGAAAATAGACCTATACTTAAAAAAAAAAAAATAGTGGAAGGAAACACTCTTTTGTAATTTCCCACATCTGGTCAGTCAGACCATAGGACATAATCTGGTTAAGAAAAAAAAAAATCGGATCGTATTCTCTTTGTTTTGTGCCTGGATGATTCCAATCCCTGTATGAGTAGAATCCATGCCAACTCAGTCTCCATTGACTACTGTCAATATTTTGCTTTTTTTGTTCTGTTCACAATCTTTCCAGTGTCCGTTAGTTCCAGCTTTATCATATTAAATTTAACCTTTTCAGCCTGGCTCTTAGGACCCTTTAATATATGACCTCATCCCACATATCTCTGATCAGATTGTCTCATCAACATTCCCTTCTCATTCTGCCTTCTCTGTATTCCTTCCATTTGGAATGCCCTTGATTTTCCTCTCTGAATTCGACCTATTCTTGAAGGTCTAGTCAAATTTCTCCTTCTGTGAAATTTTCTGTCCACTCCACTTTTATCTTCTTCTCTCATAGCTATTTCAGTGTCCATAGTATGTCATGTGCAATTTTAGATGGCCACACCTATGAAACTTAAAAGAGTATAGCAAGTCCTTGGATTTGCATTAGTTTTTCATTGTCTCTAGCACTTAATGACACTGGACAAGCTACTTACCCTCTCTGAAGCTCCATTTTCTTGTCCACGAAAGGAGATAATACTGTTACCTTAGAGGATCAGTGGAAGGATAAAGTAGGTGAAAGGATAGGTATGTAGTGCTTAACACCATGTCTGGCCCATAAAAAAAACTATAGCAGATATACCAGTAATTTCCTTCCCATCATCATACCCCTTTCGGAAAGAAACTACTTTCTTTAAACTACTACTTTTTTTTTAAACTACTTCTGCCGCAGCCCCAGAAGAGATACCTAACATCTTGGATGCTTTTTAGGTATAGGTAACTGAATGCCTGATTAAAAGTGACTAAATAATACTGATATTTAAAAATTATATATATATATATTATATATATGTACATATGTATATGTATTAAAATGAATTCTACATGTAAGCAGTTCCAGCAATTGGTTTTGAGGCTCAGTGATATCAGAACTCTGAATTGGCACCTCTGGAATTCTTTGCTTTGTTCCATAAAGAATGACTTATCAAGAATATGGAAGGAAGAGGGGCGCCTGGGTGGCGCAGTCGGTTAAGCGTCTGACTTCAGCCAGGTCACGATCTCGCGGTCCGGGAGTTCGAGCCCCGTGTCAGGCTCTGGGCTGAGGGCTCAGAGCCTGGAGCCTGTTTCCGATTCTGTGTCTCCCTCTCTCTCTGCCCCTCCCCCGTTCATGCTCTGTCTCTCTCTGTCCCAAAAATAAATAAACGTTGAAAAAAAAATTAAAAAAAAAAAATATGGAAGGAAGAAAGGGATTCTCTTCTAACATCTCTCTTTTATTTGAGAGGAAAATATTTCCTAATAGACTTCTTTTTAGATCTCACTGGACAGAGATATCATTTGTGATGTATCCACTTCCAGCTCAAAGAGAGTCTGGATTAATGCATATCAGGCAAAAGGGAAATGCATTTATAATAACTAACCTGGACTAGGTATGATTCATCCTCTGGGCTTGGGCACATTACTGCCTGAAAGTGAAAGTGGGTTCTATTATCAAAGAAGAGGGGATGGCTGTAATGTAAGTGTCAACCATGTCTGCCCTTTGGGCAACGCAAGATGGCACATTGACCTCTTTCTTTTGGCTACAACTGATTGGAAATGAACAGTGAGCTAAACTGAATCAAGGACCAGTAATTCCTGATTCCAGTGCTTTAAATTCTAAGGTATACCTTGTATTTTTCCAGTAAAGTCTCCTTTTAGTGGGTTTCTGTTTCCTGAAATCAAAGCCACAGACTCATTTAAATGATCTCAATTAATAATCACTAAAATAAAAACTGTCATAATATTTACTGGCCTGTTTTGTTTTTTAATGGTTTCACACATGTTAGTCTTCTCTTGCACATAACCTATAAATTCCTTAAGGCAGAAATCAACTGTGTACTTTGTTTTCCATAGTTCTTAAACTACCATTAACTATAAGGTATGATGAGCTCCCTTAATACCTGTGGAATGATTGGTTGCTATTCTTTTTAGTTAATATTTTTAACTGTTCCAGAAGTAGATAAAAAGAGAAATGTATTATCCCTCAGATTAGTAAAATGCAGTTCCAGATTTCTGGTTTGATAAATTTAAGATCTTTTAAAATATAGCAAACTGATAGAAGAATAAAGAGATGTACTTCAATATAAAAACAGTAGTCGTGTTACCTGTAAGAGGTAACACTGTGACTCTATCTTCATCATTTCAAATTTTCCACGTAGGACATGAATTACTTTCAGAATCTAAAAAGAAATAAGTTCATTTCAAATGAGGCAATAAGGGAAGAAATATATTTGGCCACTTAGTACATGTTTCTTAATTTCCTTCTTTTGTCTAACAGCATAACTTTGGCCTTCATTGTATAATATAAAATTCAGATTTTAATCTCTTTTTAACTTAGGATAATATTAATCTCATAGGAAAGTTTAGCACAATTTTTAATTCACAATACTAAATTATAAATTTTCCTTTAAAGAACTTAAAAACATTCCTATTTAATTTATTTATTTTTCTTTTTTTCCTATTTAATTTAAAACATGACTTTAAAATGAACAAAAGACTGCTTGGCTATGTTTTTAGTCTAAAATCATTTGGGTTTTCTTGCATCTCTGCTCATTGTTTAAAAGGAATGCTACTTTGTTAGCAGATCATTCAGATGTTTAATGGGCATTTGTACAAAGTCTGACAAGTAAAAACAAAATTCCCCTAGAATCCAGTATCACAAAAGCTTTTGTTTCAGGCCACAAATTAGACAAATCTGTTTTTTCCCTAACACTCTGAACATTTTATATCAAACAGCTCCAGTTTAAGTAAATATCCATTTCTTTAAAAAACAAAATTAATATTAGAATTCTTTTTGTTTGTAAAAAGAGCTAGATTCAACACATTCCAGATGTTGCAACTGGACCACAGATGTATCCAAAATAACAATAAGGGAAATACATTTTTTGTTTTGATGCCAAGCAGAAACAATCGCCACTTAAGAATTCACGTTGAGACCACAAAAAATTGCACTCTTGTACCCAGCAAATAAACATGATTGTTTTAGCAGAGTGCTTTAGGACATGATGTTGTATAAGTACCACACCTTCCTATCATAGGATTGGCAGCCTACACACAGATTTCTCATCTTTAAAAATCCAGTGCTGTTGATATTAGGGTTATCAGGGTCTAATATTAACCTATGCAACATTCAGATGTGCACAGAAAAGGTAGCTTCCTTAAGTTTAACTTATTTCAACAGGCCTGCGTGGGGTCAAAGGCTGTGGTGGGTAGAGGAGGCTGTGAATAAGGGTGAGACAAACTCCAATCTGGCCTGTCAGTAACACTTAAATATCTTCTGGTGTTAATGGACCCCTTTGGGGTGAATTCATTCGATTTGTATGTCAGGATCAGACTAAAGCTTCTTCCAGTTGGAATAAAAAATGGCAGCTGATAGATGGAGATTTTATAAGGCCTCCTATTGGAGGGGAAGGCCCTCCAATCCATGCCGGCCCCTCCAGAGCGGTGCCTGCAGCGTGGCCAGCCAGGCACTCTTTACTCTGGAGGCCGGTGGAGGCTGCTCTGTCTGGGTCCTCAGGCAGGTGTGACTCCCCAGTTACCTAGCCCCATGCGAGCCCTTCCTGGCCTGTGATTCTGGGCCCAAGATTCACGCAGTGGCCGGTCTGGGCAGCACCACCCCAACACGGCTCTGCGAGCCCCACTGCAGTCCACACTACAAAGCACAGCAAGGGGAGAAGGGGCAGGCTGGCTCAGGGAAGGCTCAGGGCTGACCCATTCCTTCCCCCTGCCCAGCCTGGCTCTGCCACCCTATGCCCGCCAGCCCACCTGTGAGGCCACTCCTTTCAGGACCCCTTGGTTTTGGGCTTTGCCTCCCTTCCTCTGACACATCCTGGCCCTCTGCGGCTTTGACCTGGAGTGGGGATATCAGGGCACACCGCTCTCATAGCTTGTGTTTCCTTTTGCAAAAAGGGCTGCCTTTTTTTTCCTTTGTCTTACCAACTTCCTCCTCCTTCCAGGGACTTTGCCTGCCTTTCCTGGGGCTGTGATAGAAATGGGGAATAGCCAGATTACCCAGAAAGGAAACATGAAAATATGGAGGAATTGTTTGTATATTTCAACTGTGTATCAGGGTTAGATTTGTCTGGAGTACTACCTCAAAACAATAGTGGCATAAATAAGATTGAAGATGATTTTTTTTTCTCATATAAAGTCTGGAGGTGGGCAGTCCAGGGCAGATATGGCCCAAGGAAGTACCCCTGACTCCGGGCTGCTTGGGACTGGTAAGTCTACTATGCGTGACATTTAGTTTGATGGTAACTTGTGGTCCAAGATGGAGGCTCCAATTCCATCCATCTTGTCTGCATTCTCACCAGAAACAAAGGAGGAAGAGAAGAGCAACGAGTGAATGTCAGCTGGCTTTTAAGGAAGCTTCCAGAAGCTGCTACAGGACGCTTGTCTCACTTGGTAATATGGCCACATCCAGCTGTAAGGAATGCTGTAAAATGAGGTTGCATAGTGGGCAAGCACGTGCCCACCTTAAATGAGGATTCCTTCGCAATGGAAGGAGGGGAACATGGTTATTGGGGGACAGCCAGAAGTCTCTGACTTGAAAAGTTTTCATTATTCCATCTTGAAACAAGTTGCAGGAATACGTTCTTGAGTTTCTAAATTTATGGTAATGTAGAAAGAGCATTTGACTAAAAGTGCAAACAAATAGCAAAAAACAAAACAAAAAAAACCCCCAAAACCAAAAATCCTTACTTTTTAGTTCTAGCTTTTCTACTAGCTTATTGTGTGGCTTTGAGGAAGTCAGTGCCTCTCTGATTTTGATTTCCTTTTCTATAAAATAAGGAGGTGTACTAGAGGCTTCAGAAGGTTCCTTGAAGCTCTGATTGTACCTGTGTCTACAAATCCAACCTTAATTTTAAGGATCTATGTTTTATAATTCCTACTTTCACTTTGTATAAGTATGAGAACTTATCATGGTGGGCAACGATGGATGCATAAATCCCTTGATTGTATGTGCATTACAAAACTGTGTTAATATAATGCAGTTGCCCAATATCCCCCATACTTTTTATCTTAAACACTCACCAATGATTGTCTTTGATCTGATTTTTAAATTTAAATCTTACTTATGTGGTGGCAGATGCAGAACATATTAACCTAGGTGTTCATAACAAGATGGATATATGTATTGATAGCTATGGAACATATTATCTATTGGTATTGGTTCAAATAATATATATGAATATGTTATGAATAATATTCATGTGATGTGAATATTTTACTGACAGTTATATATTATATAATATGAATTTTATATGTATATTCTATGGAATGTGAATATGTATTCATTATGATATGAATGCATTATGGATGTTAAGTTTATAAAAATATTTACTAAAGAAAAGATGGAGATATTAGTTACAAATATATTCCTAGTCTCTGAGATTGAGGTCATGTAGCGTAAGTAGACTCCCCTAGAAAAAGACTGCGTATCATCAGGGAGAAAACAATTGGCTAGTTGAACCGTTGTTTTGCTCCTGAATGTCATTTTTTAATGTTCTTATGAATTAGACCTACAAATAAAGCTTGGGCATAGCTTGGAAATTTTAGAAGACTGTGTCCTTTGGCATGGGCAGAGTTTTGCTCACTGCCTAAGTGCCCTCCTCATATAGTGTATGTGGGGTTGCATATTGATTCCCTATCTGTTTTATCTTCAAATTCTCTATGTAGAATATTTCCTACCTTAGGTGGTTTTTCTAAGAATCTAAATTCAAAAATCTATTTTCCTTCTTTTTACTGTGTATTTTTGGTGAGGAGGAAGAAATGGCAGAGAAGATGACAGGAATAAAACCTCAGTTGGTGTTTGCAACCTCTCTGGAAAGCATGCTTAGCTACCAATGTTCAGAATCTTCTGGAGCTTCTCAACTCAAAATTACATGGCCACTTTTGTCTCCTGTCTATTTCTGGCATTTCTTTTCTCCCTTGAGTAATAGATAGAGGCTCTAAGGACAGAAGCTGCTAAGCCATATCCTCCTTTGAAGGCCAGCAGATGATAGAGAGATAGACATCCTAAAATGCTCTCTCTTTACTGTTTTCAACACAACCTTCGATGTGTCTGTTGGAAGCCACTCAAGGTTGGGAAAGGAAACGATGGTGCTGTAAGAATCAGGTGGGGACATATTGCAGATAACTCTTGTTACATTGAATAGTTGTAACATTCACATTTAAATATGTATGTATATTTTTGTTTGAGACTGAGGTATGAATTCCTTCTTTCTCTATGATTTCCTGCATCTTACTAAATTCAAAGAATATTGGCCATTGGTACTTTAACAGTAATTACATTTGTCTTTGCCTTTTCCTCCCAACCTTTGTTTACTATGGGCTTCAGCACAGAGACTATTTGAATTCATAGGTGTTTATTTGTTCACCCCCCTTTTGAAAGTGTGCTACTGTTTTTGCAACTAATTATTATACTACTTTTGACTGGACTACTTGTAGACCATACTAAGTAAGACACAGCAAATTACTTTGAAACATTTTTTATTTAGGGAAGAAATACTTATAGTCTTCCTTGTTTACCTAATTAAAGACACCCACTTCTCTGAAGAATGAGTACAATAGACATTTTCTCTGCCTCGTTAAGATCAAGCCCTTCACATGGGCTATATGGTTCATATTAGAAAGTCAAAATAGTGAAGAGCAAAATTGAGAATATTTAAGTGTGATCAGGTTCAGTTAGTATTTTAGAAGTTTATCTCCATATGAAGAAAATGGGACTTGAACCAAGAATAGAATTAAAAATACAAGGATGGTGAAAAATCAGACAGGTCAGATTAATACCAACTGGTGTCTCTGAGATCTAACAGAAAGCAAACATATAGTTATTTGCATAATTTTGATCATCCAAGAGTAATATGGCTTACACACACTTGGATGAAAACTGACTGGTATTAGGGTATTCATCAAGGAAGGATTGCAGAGGCATCAAACAAGGAAGCTTAGGATACCAACACTCCCAAAAATATAATAATACAGTGAATATAAATGCTTACTTTGGGCACAGAAAGAGGTAGCATTGTGGGGGGTCATACAAACCAGACTGAGATAGTGGGCAAAACTTCACAAAGGAGGGATTGTGGCAGATGTTGTAGGCTGGCTGACCCAAACTCAATCTCCAACCTTTTCCCTTATCTCCCTTCTTTTCCAGCCTCTGGTATAGCTAGGGCACCAAAAAACATACTTCAGGTCAATGAGATACAGGCAGAAGTCCTTAAGGGGAAGCCCCTAGTGTGTCACTTCCTGAATAAAAAGGCCAAGCCTCCTGAAGAGAAAGCCCCTTGCCCATTGTCCCTTGTTCTTTTCCTTTTGGGACATGGTCATGAGGCTTGGAGGGGCAGCAACCATTGGAGAACAATGAACTGACAGACATGGATGTGAAAGTCATTACATTAAAGATGGAGTAGTAGAAAAAAAAAAGAAAGAGCCTGGGTCTTTGATAGCATCACTGGGCTTCAGTACCAGCTTTGCTTAACTTAAGAATGTCATGTTATGTGAAAAAGAACATACTCCCTTAAATACTAGTTATTTAAGTCATTTTGGGCCTTTTCTGTTATTTGCAGATGAATATAATCTTAATTGACACAGTGATCAAAGAAAGGAAGGGTTTTAAATTTAGGATAAATACATAAACACAAGCGTGTATGTTTGAGAGAACTTCTTGAATGTTGTCAACTTATTACTTCTCCTGCTGAAACGAGTTAACTGATCATATGGTTTTATATCCAAGATATGGAACTTATTTTATTTTATAACTAGTCAACATCACTATATGGATGAAATCATGAATAGGGGGAACATGGTGGCTCAGACTTCTAGAGTCCTCCAGGACCTGGCCTGGGATCAGACCTAGCTATGTAGCCCATTGCTGAAATGGCTCTCCTGACCTTGACATTGCCTCTGAGTAGGGAGTAGAATAGTCAGTCAATAGAATGCTGTACCCATTGCTAAAGAGGAGGAAATCCAATTTGCGTAAGGACCAAGGGCCTTCTCAGAGGGAAGAGTCTGACACCCCAATCCCTACTTTCTGAAATTCAAAGTTAAAGAAAGATGGTGGGGTAGAATGAGATGGCTTTGGCCAGGAGGTGTGGTCCCAGTATGAACTTGGGCATGACCATGTGATTTACTTTTGTCAGTGAGATGTAGGAGGAAGTAATGTGTGTCACTTCTAGGCAAGGCAAAGAGGCAGTGTGAGGTTTATACTGCTCTCTTTCCTCCAGTGGCAATGTTCCAAATAGTGGCTGCTCTGTCCATGGGGATCCTGGAGTGAAGATGATGCAGAATAGCCATAGCAGACCCGTACGGGTCTATTTCTATTATCTATTTCTATGTAAGAATTAAGCCCTTGTTATGATCCAATTAAGTTTGGAGTCATTTGTTTCTTGAACATAGCCTAGCTATCCTGACTCCTCAACTAGGACTAATTGAGTGCATTTAATGATATTAAGCTCAAAATAGATGCTTTGTGGCTACATGCTTTGGGGTGCCTCATTTCCAAAACTGGGTCCCACAGAGGGCTAAAGTTGTAGCAAGCATCAGTAGGATTCAGTGTTGGGGGTGGGGAGGAATTGATACTAGTGGATTTTTTTCTTTTTAAATATCTAAGAAAAAAAATCAAACCTGTAGCATCATGGGATAATTTATCATTAAGAAATGGTATGGCATTCCTGAGAATACTGCTATTGAGGGATAATATTGAGAATAATCTATTGGTGCTCTCCTTACTTCCCTCTTTCCACTCCAAAGTTGTACTTAAAAAACATTTTTTTTCAAAGTCGTATTTTCAAATCAAATTCCATCTCTTCGGCCTTTCGCCTCTCCCCCCACCCCAGGCAGCCAGATATGACCAGTCACCTTCTGTGCATGGACAGAGGCACTAAAGACAAGAAAATAAAGGTGGCATATTTGAGTCTTGAATTCAAAATATACTGGTGAAAAGTAGACAATTGTAGAGGTAGTGAAAAGCAGACTCGATAGAAAGAACTCATGGGATGGGGAGAAATATACTGGGAAGGATTGGGAGGAATTGTTTGAAAGGGATGCAGCATACAAGCGAGACACCATAAGTCCCCACCAGAATCAGCACAACCTGAGGTCCTCCAGAAGCCAAGCACAGGTTCATCTATGTTGCCTGTTGTGGTCCAAAGAGGACTACTGATGGACAGTCATCAGTATAGTGCTTGCCAATCATCCAGCAGGAGTGGTGGCCATCTGTGCTCTGAGATTTTTTTCAGGGCCCCTCTCTGACTCACCACAAGTAGGTAACAGCCCAGATGCTCAGGAACCCCCTGGATTATAGAGTGGGGTGTGGACGCTTTGTAGAAGGTAGGGTAGTGTTGGGGGCTTGAAGAGAAAGTTCCTGCTTGGACGAAGATGGGACCCAAAAAGGCCAGCTGGAAATCTCCCAGCATGTCCCTATTACCCAGAAAGTTACTTCCTGCTGATGCACAGATGAGAATGTTTAATCTGCACTTTGTAACAAGGGCAGAATTTACCCAGGTCTGTGTTCTGTATTTTGTCTTAAAACATATTTTTTGTCTTAAAATCTTAATTTGATCCAGGAGAACTGAAAACATATTATCACATAAAAGCTGGTACATGAATGCTTATAGCAGTATTATTCATAATAGCCAAAAGTGGAAATAACACAAATGTCCATCATCTTATGAATGGATAAACAAAAAGTGGTATATTCTTCACATAATGGAAAATTATTGAACCATTAAAAACGAATGAAGTACTGATTCATGCTACAGCATGGATGAACCTTGAAAACATTATGCTGAGTGAATGAGCTAGACATAAAAGATCACATATTGCTTAAATTCCATTTGTAAGAAATGTCCAGAAAAGGCAAACCCATAGGGACTAAGTAGATTAGTGGTTGCCAGGAGCTGGGGGCTGAGGGAAGTGGGGAGTGGCTGGTAATGGGAATAGGGTTTCCTTCTGGGGTGATGAAAATATCCTGAAATTAGTGGTGATAACCGCATGGTAACTAAAAATCATTCTAAAAGCCTGTGATATATCTTGATAAAAATTAATTTGTAATATTTAGTTTTGATTGCATGTAAAAATATTTATACTTTATAAACATGTTCTCTGTGGATCTGAAATTGAAAAAAGAGTTTTAAACAAAAAGCAGTCTTGATAGCTCACAAACTGTGTCAGTCTAAAACAAGCAAAAAGTGAAATGCTTCAAAGTGAAAATGAAAAATCACAGACTTTGTTTTCTGCAAAAAGAAGGAAGTGAGCTATTCAGGATGAAATAATTGGATTTTAGAGAAGCCTGCTTCAGTAGTCCCCAAATATAGCAAAGCACACTGATCATATTGTTCTTCATTTTCTGGAAAATATGAATTTTTTCAGATTATAATGTATTAAAGGCAAAATTTCAGAATAGACTGTATACTCTTTGATCAGCAACCTTGTTGCTGATATTAAGCAGGCTCACAACTTTTAAAAAGTCACATAAGAAAATCTGGATGAAACAAAATTGACTTTGAAAGTCAAAGAAATGGTCTCGATTTGTTGATTCTTAGCATAAAAATGACTTGTTTTTGGCTTTATTCTAAGACTAATAAGACATGCAAATCAAATTTTGATCATTGGCTCAATTAATTGATCTGTGCGACCTATTTTTTTCTGTCCTCACGAATATAGTCTATGCATTTTATCTCATGACTTCTAATTAATATCCTGTCAGTAAATTATACTTGCAAAAGTGTTCTGCAGTTAAGCAAGTTTGGGCAGTCTGCTGTGGCATCCTTCTCTGCACACCTTCACACCAGAAAGCTATATTTAAAAATAGGTTATGCTACAGGAATGAACAATCCCAAAATCTCGATTGCTTTTTTTTTTTTTTTTTTAAGTCTATTTTGAGCTCACATTCCGTATCTTAGGTGAGTCAGCAGGAGTCTCAGCTGGCAGTCAGCATGGCAGCAGTTAAGTCTTCATGTTCACCTCCACAGTTTCTTTGGAGGGCACTGCAGTGTCTTGCATGGGCAGTTACATGCACCGTGCAAAAGAGCACGTCTCTCACATTTCATTGGCCAAAGCAAACTACATGACCACACCTAATTTCCAAGGGGGCAGAGACCTGCAATTCTACCTTGTACCCTGAAGGAAGAGAAGCCAACTATAAACAGCCCTAATATCTACCCTCTAGTCCACTCACTGTCCAGTGGAAGTATAGCCCAAGCCCCAAATGTAATTTCCAGTTTACTAGTAACAACATTTTTTTAAAAAGTGAAAAAGCAGGTGAAATTAATTTTATTTTTTTTAAACGTTTATTCATTTTTTTTGAGAGAGAGAGAGAGAACGAATTGGGGAGGGGCAGAAAGAGAGAGGGAGACACAGAATCCGAAGCAGGCTCCAGGCTCGGAGCTCTCAGCACAGAGTCTGACACGGGGCTCAAACTCATGGTGAGATCATGACCTGAGCCGAAGTCGGACACTTAACCGACTGAGCCACCCAGGCACCCCTGAAATTAATTTTAATAATGTATTGTACTTAAACCAATTTATCTAAATATTATTTCTAAAATATTTCAACAATATTATTATTAATATTTCAACAAATATTTCTCAATAAGAAATTGAGAAGTTTTATCCTTTTTTTTGAACCAAGTCTTTCAGTTCAGGTGTGTATCTTACATTTGCAGCATATCTCAGCTTGTACTACCATATTTCAAGTGCTCAGCCACATGTGGCTAGGGGCTGCCTTACTGATGGCACAGTCTAGTGTTTATGGCTTGTGAACATAGCCCTAAACACTACCACAAGCTTGAATTTCCTTGAAGAGCTTTGTTTTAATAACAAAAATTAATATGTATATTTTAGTATAAAATAACATCTTATAGATTATTATTGCATAAAAATTGTTCAGGAAAAATAAGCCGTGTTAATCCTATAGCTCTGCTTCTTGCCAACATATTACCTTGAACCTCAGAAGGACTGGACTCGCACCTGGAGATTTCTGTTCCAGTTCCAGGGGATACTGATTAATTGGAAGGCTTTACATAAATCATGTGGCCTTACTGAGCCTCAGTTTCCTCATCTGTAAGATGGCATGCTTAGATGAGATCATCTCGAAAGAGCCTTTTAAAATCTCACATCTGAAGATTCTAGTTAGGACAACATGGGCTATCATGGAAAGAACTGGAATTTTTTTTTTTTTTTCCAAGAAAAAGGGACCTCTTGTACGGTAGCCTGTAGAGTAACGTGCTTGGCGCCACTTTTTTCCAAGGAGGAGAATCGCTAGCCATCTAAACTCCATCATTACTGAGCAGCCATTGGCAAAAGGAGGCCTTGCAGTCCCCTAAGTCAAGTGGCACAGGCAGCTTCTGAGAACTTAGGAAGACTTGCCTTTGGTTTAGGTTTAGTTGGCAGCGAGTGCCTGTAAATGGGGTCTGATGAATCCTCTCTTCTGTCATTGCCATTGGAATCCCACTGGGCATTTCACCTCAAGGCAGGGAAAAAGTCCAGTGTCTGTAAGATTAACAATCCACAGGGTGTTTCCAAAGCCAGAGTATTTCAACATAAAGGGAGGGGGGGTGGGAAATGAAAACTTCCTTCTTTCACTCCCTGGGCAGTAAACTAGTCTGGTTGAGGATGAAGCTAATACCTGAGGATAGGACCTCACTCCTGTACCTTCAGGGGGTTATTCACTGCGGTGGTCTTGATTACTCTTTGGAGGGATGTCCTGCACAGCAAGGAAGAGCTTGAAAGGGCCTCAGGCACAGGCTCTGCACAGTCCTGAGTTGCCTTGTTGCCTGACGTGTTCTTCAGACAAGGACACATCAGCTTCTTGCCTTTTCTCCTGTCGATTTTTAGAGCAACAGCAATGGCAACAGAAGTGTCTTCCTGTGGTCTGCTCTGAATTCACTCACAAGGCAAATTTCAGTTCCTCTAATTATTCTAAGTTTCTTCTCACATAAGACACCAGGATTAATTAGCAGAGTTCATTTACTGTCACTTGTGCACTTGGGAGTAAAGAATTTAGAATCAGGTCACTAGGTGAATATAATTCATTATGATATGGCAGGGCAAAAGGGATTACTTGGCGATATCAGCTATGGTATTTTATTATATGTCAATTGAAGATGTATAGTATCTTCTAGTCCCTTTCTTCAAACCCATGTAAAAAAGATACATTGAGTGTTTTTATGAGAATCTCTGATTTAAACTGTTGGTCTCTCTTTAGATCAAGGAAGTGAGAAATTGCAAACCGAAAACTTCCTGCTTAAATATTTGGACTCCAGAATCTGGGCTAGGACACCGGGATTTTGAAGCTTTGTGCAGAAACTCTAAACTTCAACATTTTTCTTACCCCTTTGGGCAGGAATTCATACCCAGGTTGAGTTTCCCCTTAAGAAATGGTCCTCATGTTTAAAAAAAAAAACAAAAAAAAACATGATAAAAGAGGACAAAAGAGTGTCCAGTTCAGCTTTCCTTCCAACTGAAACATCTTATCAGTAAATTCTTACATTCCTGGATCAATTTCTGGTGAGTGAGACAAAATGAAGTATGCAATGTGAGTTCAGGTGAGGTGAAGTGAGGGTGTTTACTTGAAAAAAACACCTGTGTTTTTGTTCTCTTACAGCTGGGTGTTTCTTTCTGGCTCTGTGTGCCACACAGGACTAACAGAGAAGGCTGGTGCTGCATTAAATGCTTGATGCATGTTGACTGGTTCTGATTCTTGCTCCGGCATTTTTGGTAACCTTATGTAGAAGATATGTCAGGACCTCCTGAAATAGAAGATAGGCAAGTCATTGAGGGTTACATCAGGTCTTCTGCTGGCCCATCTTCAAACCCGGGCCCACAGGCCTGGCCCTTGTTGGTTAGAGACCATCATAGGCTCCCAAACGCCACTTGCCTTTCCTGTCGGTCCCATCCCTGGTGTCATCCCAAGCCCTTCCCCACCTCTGACACCTGTGACCGCCCGGAATATGCTGTGCACTTTCTGACACCTGAGCTGTCACTCTTGGTATTCTCTCTGATTGGATACTCTCTTCTTGTTATTGGTTTTTCAGTTTGCAGCCTGAATATCTCTCCCCTTATGAAGTCCTTCTAAGATCCCTGCCCCCACCTGCCACCCTTCGAAAGTAACTGCCACTTCCCTTGTGCTTTCAAAGCACATTGATTGTTTCTCTCTCTCTCTCTAGTCTACCACATGGCTTTGACAGAGTTCAGGACAGCTTCCCCAAAATATAGTATCTTGTGCATTGAATATTTTAAAGTGAAGGAATATGAGAAATGGCAAGTACAAGAACTCTCTGACCTTCCCCTGAAACAGATCATAAGACCCTCATGTGAGAGGTGCCTTCCCTAATCCTGGAAGAAAGGAGCATCCTTATCTCTTAAGAAGAGGAACACCCAGAAGAAACTGAAATGGGTCTTACTAAGTTCCCCCCAGTTTACTACTCTTAGCTCATACCCTTGTCCTATCACATTTCCCTACAACTTTCCTCTGTTCATCCAACTGAGCTTAAAAGCCCTCAAGTTTAACCGCTTCTTCTGTCCTCATTTCCTTATAGAAGGTTCCGGTGTCATGTAAAACTTACATAAATTTGTATGCTTTTCTCTTGTTAATCTGTCTTTTGTTACAGAGACCCAGTTGGGAATCTTAAAGTGTACAAGGAAAGATAGTTTTCTTCCTCTACGGTTTCATAGTGTCACATGGCCTTAAACACGTGCCTTACTGCACCTCGGTTTCATCATCTGTAAAATGTGAGCAGAAACAGTGCCTCCACCATAGGGCTCTTGTAAAGACATGAAACTTAGCCCTAGCACAGTACCTGGCACACAGTAAGAACTCAATTAATGGCTGCTACTATCCTTATTACTGTAATTATCATCATAATTATTAATGTCACAGAACAATGTGGAATAGTGGCAGAATACCACTTGATCGGCAGGGTTTAGTGGGAGGACTGAAGCGACAGTATCTTCTAGCTCTACTCCATTCCTTTTTAAGAACTTTTTATTATGAAAAATTTCTAATACAGACAAAAGTAGGAGGCACAGTATAACAAACCTCATTACCCATCTTCAACAATTATCGATATTCTGTCTAATTCTTCATCATCAAGATAAGCATACTGTTTTGTATACCTAATACAGTTGTTTTAACCACCAAATTAAAAAATTTCTAAATATATCATAAACTGTACTGTACAAGATATTACTTACTATATAAGTAATGGAACAAGACCATGCATTTGTACTATTCTCTGCAGTTTATTAAAAGCTCTAATAATATTGAAAGAATATTACTCTTTCAATAAACCCATGGCTTAGATATCATTAACTTCATTTTACAAATGTGATCCTGAAGCTCAAAGAAGTTGAATGCCTCCCTATATCAGTCAGCTTGGGATTGTCATAACAAATACTATAGACTAGATGGCTTAAACAATAGAAATTTATTTTCTCACAGCTCTGGAGACTGTGAGTCCAAGGTTAGGGTGCCAACATGGTTAGGACTCTCTCTTCTAAACTTGTAGGCAGCCTTCTTCTTGCCATGTTCTCACATGGGAGAGAGAGAGAAAAGCAGGGAGGGAAGGGGGAGGTGGGAGGAAGGGAGCTAGAGCAAACTCTCTGCTATCTCTTCTTATTAGGGTACTAATCCCATCATAAGGATCTCCCTTCATGACCTCATCTAAATCTAATCACCTCCCAAAGGCCCCGTCTCCAAATGCCATCACACTGGCGATTAGGGCTTCACCATATGAATTTAGTCAGGAGGGACACAGTCCAATCCATAGCACTCCTCCTCTCTCTTTCAAGGTCACGTGGCTCATAAGTGGCAGAGCAAGAAATTAAACCCCTAGTTTTCCAAATCTTGAACTCTTTCTTTCCCTGAAACCAGAGGCATTTAACATTATTTTGAAAGTAATTTAGTCAGGACTTTAACCTGTTTTATTGGCTACTTCTTATGACAGACACCCCTTAATTCATTTACCTGGCTCTTGTGGAAATTGGATTTGAGAACATTTCTTCCTAGTGGTAATTTCTTTACAGGTACTAGATAACAGATCCTGGGTAGAGCCCAGTCGGACACTAGGGAGTTGCCAGAAGACCTTCAGGTTTTAAGGTGTGCAGTAACTTCAGAAATTATTAATATCATGGAAAAAATGAAACTTACAGAAATTGAGGTTTTGGTTCTTTATTTGAGCTATTGAATGTAGTGTGATTTTTTTTTTTAAACCTCTTTGATATAATATGGTTTTTCTTGGTAACCAGTGAAGTTTAGGAGAGTTTTGTTTTTCTCTTTCATAAAAAGCAGGGAAGCAATGATTTTATTTTCCTGGGGACTTTAATCTCCATAAGCTTTTTACCTCCAGTTGAATATAGTGATAACTGTTGTAATTAGAGTGGAACCAGAGGTTGTCCTTTGCTCTTTTTGTCTCCTGTAGATTCCTGCTGCTTCAGATTTTAGGATTTATTATTTTGTTGCTTAACTGTTATGTTTTGAATGTGAAAAGTGACCTTGAAGAGTTGAGTATTCTTAAAGTTTTAACTCGTTTTTTTTTTTTTTTTAATTTCTTACTCTATTCCTAAAGAGAGAAGAGACCAATTTGTTTTTCACTTTAACACATCGTTGGAGGTTATTTCTGGAATATTCCAGGGAAGGTTTAAGAAGATGTTGACATAAGAGAACCAGAATCTTTTTTTAGAAGTCTGATGAACAACGCAATTGCTAATAATAGAACGAACTCAAGGTTCTGAGGAGGCCTAGAGAGAGAGGCTCCCTATTCTGCTCCCTGTATGTACTGATACACAATCTGGGAAATGCTATAAGCATTTTGAGATGGTTAATTTTATATTTTAACTTGTCTGGGCCACAGGGTACCCAGATATTCGGTCAAATATTATTCTGGGTGTGTCTGTGAGGGTGTTTCTCAATAATATTAGCATCTGAGAATAGCAGGTTGCCCTCCCTAATGTGGGTAGGCCTCAACACATCAGTTGAAGGCCTGAAATGAATAAAAAAGCTGAGTAAGAGAATGTTTCTGCCTGACCACCTTTGAGCTGGGACACTGGTCTAATCCTATCTTCAAACTTGAAACATCAGCTTTTCTTTGGTCTTGAGCCTGCTGCCTTCCAGACTGGAACTTACACCATCAGCTCTACTGGGTCTCCAGCCTGCTGACTGCAAATCTTGATACTTGTTGCCCTCCGTAATTGTATGAGCCAATTCCTTATAAGAAATCTATCTATATGTCTGTCTATCTATCTATCTATCCATCCATACATCCATCTATATATCTATCCTTCCATCCATGCATCTATCTATCCATACATCCATACATCTTATTGGTTCTGTTTTGCTGCAGAACCCTGACTAGCACACTTCCATGTATCTCCTGTGGTAGCTTTATAAAGTGTCAACTTGATAACGCTGAATTACATTTTCCAGAATTTTCTTCCCTGTATGTTGAAAGTGGATCACAAGACACATTCTGCCCCAAATTTGGGAGCAGCAGCCATATTGCTTTCATGTGCAGGGGGCGGAGTTGGGGGATTATTTGGGCAGTCAGTACAGAGGCACCATGTGCTGCTGCGGCTCACACCTTTTTGCTACTTGCTGGCCCACTTTGTTGGTGTGGCACAGCAGCTGGGCCTGCAGCTTTTCCTTGCCCCTGGATCCTTCTTTGGCTGAGCCAAGCACATGGCTAGCTCTGTGACAAAAGGCACCAGCTACTACTGCAGGACACCTGGATTCCTGAACTTGGACGCAGTAAGTGACGTTGGTTTTAGTCCATCTTCATGGGCTCTGGATTACACTCGCAGGTTTTAGTTTGTTCTTCATTTTACATCAGAGTTTCTAAACCTTAGTACTTTTATTGACATTTGGGTCAGATTAGTCTTTATTGTGGGGAATTTTCCTGTGCATTCTAAGATGTTTAGCAGCATCCTTGGCCTCTACCCACTGGATGCCAGTACCCCATCCTACAGTTGTAACAACCTAAAATGGCTCCAGAAATTGTCAAATGTCCCCAGGACAGGGGCTAAGTGGGGTGGGAAGGGGGTGGGGCAGTGTTGGCCATGAATGAGAACTGCTGCTTTATATACATCTTCCCTTCCCAACTACCTGTGGATAACTTTAGGGTCTAACACCAGACCCAGCGTCTTACAGAGACTATACAACTGAATCCATTATTGCAAAGGTGAAATCCCTAAATAAATTCCTCATTGTATATCTCTCCTGGTGGTATATCTCCTACCGTATAACTCTCCTGCTTCACTGATCAAATTCTGAGTAATATCCTCCTTAGAATTGGTTGTGTCTTCCTGAATCTCTGGGATGATTCACTCATTTTCCTCATCCCTTTATTCCAACAACTTGCCACACCCCTCGGCACCCTCCCCTCCCCCCGGAAGAATGCTGCCTTGGAAAAGAGATGATCGGATCTGTAGGAAGTGTGCTTGGTGCAGAATCTAGTGTAAACTCTGATCTTTGCACTGCCAGGGCTTCCAAGGAGCTGGAGCTAAGGCAGAGCTGTGGAAAGTCTCAATGGGATTCAGAACCACTAGGGATTTTATTGCTTTATTGAGAGTCTAAGCCTAGAGGGAATAGTTACAGGCTCTGTTCTTAAAATCTTTCAACATATATATTTTTTCAAAGTGATTTATAAGAAGTATGTTGTATATTTGAACCAGTGAAAATAATTTGCTGTTCACCTAGTCTCTAGCTCCAGGAAACTTAGTAGAATGCAGTGTTTTATATAGAAATAGAAATTGTCAAAATCTAAGATCAAAGCCTTTATTTTCTGGGTAAGAAATTCCCCTTGAAAAACTGGTGAGAGTAAGATTGAGCGATGATATAATGAAGTCTATAAAAACCCAAAGGACAGTGCTTGGAGAGCTTTTGGCTTGGTGAACACATGGAGATTTGGGGAGAGTGGCGCACCTGGAGAGAGCATGGCAGCTCTGTGACCTCTTCCTGCATAACTTGCCTGTACATCTCTTCCATCTGGCTCTTCCTGAGTTGTATACTTTTATAATAAGTCAGTAATCTAGTAAAAAAAAAAAAAGATTGAGCTATAATAAAATCAAATCTATTCATTTTTTTTCTTTTTAAATTTATTTTATTTTATTTTGTTTTTTTAATTTACATCCAAGTTAGCATATAGTGTAACAATGACTTCAGGAGTAGATTCCTTAGTGCCCCTTACCCATTTAGCCCATCCCCCTTCCCACAACCCTTCCAGTAACTCTCTGTTCTCCATATTTCAGAGTCTCTTATGTTTTGTCCCCCTCCCTGTTTTTATATTATTTTTGCTTCCCTTCCCTTGTTCTGTGTTTTAAAGTCCTCATATGAGTGAAGTCATATATTTGTCTTTCTCTGACTAATTTCGTTTAGCGTAATACCCTCTAGTTCCATCCACATAGTTGCAAATGGCAAGATTTTATTCTTTGATTGCCGAGTAATATTCCATTGTATACACATACATCACCTCTTCTTTATCCATTTATCTGTCAATGGACACTTGGGCTCTTTCCATACTTTGCCTATTGTTGATAGTGCTGCTATAAACATGGGGGTGCATGTGTCCCTTCGAAACAGCACACCTGTATCCCTTGGATTAATACCTAGTGGTGCAATTGCTGGGTCATAGGGTAGTTCTATTTTTAATTTTTTGAGGAATCTCCATAGTGTTTTCCAGAGTGGCTGCACCAGCTTGCATTCCCACCAGCAGTGCAAAAGAGATCCTCTCTCTCTGCATGTTTGTCAACATCTGTTGTTGCCTGAGTTGTTAATGTTACCCATTCTGACAGGTGTGAGGTGCTATCTCATTGTGGTTTTGATTTGTATTTCCTGGATGATGAGTGATATTGAATATTTTTTCATGTGTCGGTTGGCCATCTGGATGTCTTCTTTGGAGAAGTGTCTATTCATGTCTTTTGCCAATTTCTTCACTGGATTATTATTTTGGGGGGGGGGTGTTGAGTTTGATAAGTTCTGTATAGATTTTGGATACTAACCCTTTATCTGATACGTCATTTGCAAATATCTTCTCCCATTCTGTCGGTTGCCTTTGAGTTTTTCTACTTGTTTCCTTCACTGTGCAAAAGCTTTTTATTTTGATGAGGTCCCAATAGTTCATTTTTGCTTTTGTTTCCCTTTTCTCTGGAGATGTGTCAAGTAAGAAGTTGCCGCGGCCAAGATTAAAGAGGTTTTTGCCTGCTTTTTCCTCTAGGATTTTGATGGCTTCCTATCTTACATTTAGGTCTTTCATGCATTTTTAGTTTATTTTTGTGTATGGTGTAAGAAAGTGGTCCAGGTTCATTGTTCTGCATATCGCTATCCAGTTTTCCCAGCACCACTTGCTGAAGAGACTGTCTTTATTCCATTGGATAGTCTTTTCTGCTTTGTCAAAGATTAGTTGGCCACATGTTTGTGGGTCCATTTCTGGGTTCTCTATTCTGTTCCATTGATCTGAGTTTTTGTGCCAGTATCTACTTTTTTTTAAGTTTATTCATTTATTTTGAGAGGGACAGAGACAGCATGAGTGGGGGTGGGGCAGAGAGAGAGAGGGAGAGAGAGATTCCCAAGCTGGCTCTCCACTGTCAGCATGGAGCCTGATGTGGGGTTCAAATTCATGAAACTGTGAGATCATGATCTGAACCAAAATCAAGAGTTAGACACTTAACTGACTGAGCCAGCCAGGCACCACAAATCTATTCATTTTTAAGTAAGTGTTATGAACCTGGCACTGTGTCTGAGGTTGAAGATCTAGTAGTCAACCAGACAGACAAAATTTCTGCCCCCATGGAGTATACAGTGGTGTAGGAAAAACATGTGTTGCACAGATAATCATATGGCCCAAGTTGTATGAAGGAACAGTGTGAGAATCTTAGGAAAGGCCAAATATGGATGGCAGGGGTGGTGAGGGATGGCTCTCCTGAGAGCTGAGACATGAATGGAAGAGAGTTCCAAGCAGGGACAGGAAAGAACTTAGTCCATTTACGAAACTAAAGAATGCCAGAATGGCTGGAGTATGGTGAGCAAGGAGGAGAGAGGAGGGCGTGAGGCTTCAGGGGAGGGAAGGGATCAGATTACTTCAAGGTTTGGAGGCTAAGTAAGGAGCTTGGACTTTACTCTTAGGGCAGAGTCACTAAAGGGCTTAAAGTCAAGAAGTGGCACAATCTGATTTATAATTTTAAAAGATCTCTCTGGCTGCCACATGGAGAATGGATTAGAAGGAAGCAAGTGTGGGAGGTGGGAGGACAGGCATGGGACTGTGGGACAGTCCAGGAGAGTCCAGAGGAGAGAGGATAAAGGCCTTGACAAGAATCATGGCAGTGGAGGTAGTGCAAAGTGCATCATCAGGAAGTAGGTTGGATACAACTTTGCATTGACTTCAGGGTGAGCAATGTATGAGAGGGAGCTGTGGAGGAAAATACCTGGCTTTTGCAATCCAGTGGGTGGTGGTGACAGAAAGGAAGGTGTGCTATTCATATCATTGCTGCTTTCACATGACGTTTATACCATGAGAATCAGAAGAATCAGCACTCATTCGTATAAACTCAGTGCTGAATCGCTTTACAAAATGGCAGTCTGTAATATGGATACAATATCAAGAAAAACACTAGGGCATTTATTCTTTTTATCTGTTGGTTTTTTGGTCAGTTATATTCAAATGAGCCTTTAAAAATTTTACTTTAGGCTTTATTTGTCAGTTGCAGTTTTTCAGCACTCATCCAAAGATGGACTTAGTAAAACTCAGTTTTGAAAGGTGGACACCTTCCCACTGGGTACCCACTTCTCTCATCCAGCCCATTATCCAGAGATGGGAAGAAGAATAGTGTCCAGAAGAAAACCACAATGGAAAGGATCAGAGCCCCTGATGGGCCTTCTGGCTGTAGAAGGGAAAGCAAAGGCATTGCCCAGTGCTACAACACCTAAACAGGGTAAACCTGTACACATAGTCATTCTGTGCTGTTTTTGCAGAGTGATTCAAGAGCACATAGTTTGTACCACAAAGCTTCCACAAAGTTTAATACTGTGGTTGGATCCACTTGCCAAATGTTTATGCTACATGTACCGGTTGGTAAAAGATGAAGTATCACCAGAGAATAATGAAAAGGAGGGCACAGGCTGGGACAGAGAAGTACAGAAGTAGGCAGTTCCAGGATTTGGCCCAGAGACTCAATAATATCGTCAAAGATTCAGACTTTTTGTGTCTTTCTGCTCTGCCATCCTCAAGGATGAAGGCTTGCTTTTTTAAGTTTGTCAACTCATGGTCACAAATTGCTGCCACAGCTCTGAACATTACATCCCAAACATCTGGGGATTTGAAGTAGGAAAGAAAGGGATGAAAGAGCTCTCTTTATCAGAGAGGAGAATGCTTCCCAGATGTGCCCCAACTGAGTTCCTCATGTATGGTAGGACGACATGGCCACCTGAAGGGGCCAAGTGACTGAAAAAATGAGTTTCTAGAATTGCCATAACTGGCTTAGACCCATTGTGATTAAACTCCTGGAGCTAAAGACACTGTCATTATTAACAAAACCAGAGTTGTATTAGCAAGAGGCAGGGAGGGAAGAGAAGACAATGGCTTTTATAGGCAATGAATAAAATTTGCTACAGTTCCTTTAGAAAATACATTTTAAATAGAGTAATGTGTGTAGGTGTGTAATAAGTTAAAATTCCCTCAAACTTTTTTTAACAGTCCAGCTTTTGACAGAAAATGATCTTTTTTTCTTTTTCTTAAAAAAACCCCACACATTCATTAATATCCAACTAATATTTTATGAGCACCTATTATGTACCAGACACTAGGTTTACAGCAGTGAGCAAAACAGACACAATCCCTGCCCTCGCAGTACTTCCATTTCAGCAAAGGAAGACAGATATTATACAAAATAATTATATTTCTAGTTTTTTTTTTTAACTTTTTAAAATGTTTATATTTTTGAGAGAGAGAGAGAGCACAGGGGAGGGGCAGAAAGAAAGGGAGACAGAGGATCTGAAGCTGGCTTTGTGCTGACAACAGTGAGCCCAATGCAGGGCTCAAACTCATGAACCATGAGATCATGACCTGAGCTGAAGTTGGATGCTCAACCCACTGAGCCACCCAGGTGCCCCTGTTTTATAGTTTTTTCAAAGGCTATAAGTCCTATGAAGAAAAATTGGGCAGGGAAGTAGGATAGGAAATGATGGGGCATGCAATTTTTAATTGAGTGACCAGGAAGATTTCTTTGGGGAAATGACTTTAATAAAAGAGTAAATTACATAGTTATATGAGGTGGAGGGAGAGGGAGAAGGAGTAGTCCAGGCAGAGGGAACGGCAAATCTGAAGCCCTAGAGTCCACGGCGTGTCTAGTGGTTTAAAAACAGGCCAAGGGGCTGGTGTGGTTGGAGTGGAGAGAACATTGGGAGGACAGTGGGAAATAAGTGGGGGCTAGAACTTCTAGGGCCACATATGTCATCTAAGGATTTTAGCTTTTGAGTACAATGCAGAACTATTGAGTATATAGGGAACAAGAATTGACTTACATTTTATGAGTATTATCCTGGCTGCTGTGTTGTAATAAACTGTAGGGGTGGACAAGGGTAGAAGCAGGAAGAACAGTTAGGAGGTTATTATAATAATTGAGGCCAGATGATGGTGGCTTGCACCAGGATGGTAGGAGTGGTGCTGGTAAAAAATGGACACAGTCTGGAGATACTCTGAAAGTTAAGTCAAAGATTGGAGGTAGATTAAATATGGATAAGAAAAAGAGAGGAGTCAAGAATGATTTCAAGGTTTTTAGCCTAAGCAACAAGATAATGGACCTCCCTTAAACTGAAAAGTGGAAGGTGTTGGTAGATAAAGTTTTGAGGAGAAGATGACTAGCCAGTTTTGAACATGTTGAGTTTTGAGGTGCCCCGCAGATATTTAACTGGCTGGATAGCAGTCTGGGATCTGGGGAAATGTTAGGTTTGGATATGTATATTTGAGTGTCATCATCATATGGAATTTTTTTAAGTTTATTTACTTTTGAGAGAAAGAAAGAGAGCACAAGTGGGAGAAGGGCAGAGAGAGGGGCTGGGGGGGTGGTGCGGGTGGGGAAACACAGAATCCAAATCAGGCTCCAGGATCTGAGCTGACAGCAAAGAGTCTGACAAAGGGCTCAAATTCACAAACCATGAGATCATGACCTGAGCCGAAGTTGGACACTTAACCGACTGACCCACCTAGGTACCCCTATCGTATGGATTTTAAAGTCGTAAGGTAGTTGAGCTCACTGAGAAGACACTGTAGATCAAGAAGACCTGAGGACCAATGACTGACTGGTACTTGAGTACAGGAGGAGCCAGTAAAGGGGACTGAAAAGTGGCCCATGACATAAGCAGAAAACCAAGAGTCCTAAAAGTCAAGTGGAGGAAAGTGTTTCAAGGATGATGCAGCAATCAGTACATAAAGTAAGATTAGGACTGAAAACTGACCATTGGCTTTACCACCATGGTGGTCATTTGGTGACCTTGACAAGAACAGTTTGGGTTGGTGGATGGGGTCAGAAGCCTGATTGCAAAAGGTTATGAGAGAACTGAAAGAAGGGACTAAGAGTCAGCAAATACAAGTAACTCTTCTGAGGGATTTTGTTATAAAAGGTAGTAGAGAAATGGAGTGGTAGGTAGATAGAAAGATCAATGGGAATCAGAGAATGTTTGTTTGTTGTTTGCTCTTAGGATAAGATAAATAATGTATGTTTTTGTGCTAATAGGAGTGATCCAGTAGAGGGGCTGGAATTTAGACACCAGAAAAAGTACTGGCCTTGGATAGAGGTCATGGAGTATTAGGAGGGAAGGCAGAGTACATGGGAACCCATGCTTATTGCTTGGTTGATGTGATGGAGGAAATTTGCAGGTCTCTCTTGTTACTCTATTTTCTCAATGAAAAAGGTCATTGGCTGAAAATGTGAATGGGAGAGGTGGAGCCAAACACTGAAGGACAAAGAGGTATGAAATTGTCGTGTAGTAGAGTAGCTGAAGAAAAAGACCAGGGAAATGTACAATTGGTGGGCAACATTACAGTCCTACTTGGAAGTGTGTTTGGGACCCACAACTATATGGTCAACTAATCTTCGACAAACAGGAAGGAATAGCCAATAGAAGAAAAACAGTCTCTTCAACAAATTGTGCTGGGAAAACTGGACAGCAACATGCAGAAGAATGATACTGGACTGGGGCACCTGAGTGGCTCAGTCGATAGAGCATCCAACTTCATTTTGGCTCAGGTCATGGTCCCAGGGTTGTGGGATGGAGCCTCACATCTGGCTCCATGCTGAGCATGGAGCCCACTTGAGATCCTCTCTCTTGCTCTCTCTCTCTCTCTTTCCCTCCATCTCCCTCCCTTCCACTCTCTTCCCCTCTCCCCTTGTGTGCTCTCTCTCTCTAAAATAAAATAAAAAAATAAAACTAAAACATGAGTTTCCAAAAAAAAAAAAAAAAAAAAAAAAAAGAATGAAACTGGACAACTTTCTTACACCATACACAAAAGTAAATTCAAAATGGATGAAACACCTAAATGTGAGATAGGAAACCATCAAAATTCTATAGGAGAAAACAGGCAGCAACCTCTTTGACCTCTGCTGGAGCAACTTCTTACTAGACACATTGCCAGAGGCAAGGGATACAAAAGCAAAAATGAACTATTGGGACCTCATCAAGATAAAAAGTTTCTGCGCAGTGAAGGAAACAATCAACAAAACAAAAAGGCAGCCTATGAAATGGGAGAAGATATTTGCAAATAACATATCTGATAAAGGGTTAGCATCTAAAGTCTGTAAAGAACTTATTAAACCTAACACCCAAAAAACAAATAATCCAGTGAAGAAATGGGCAGAATACATGAACAGACACTTTCCCAAAGAAGACATCCAGATAGCTAACAGACACATGAAAAGATGCTCAGCATCACTCATCATCAGGGAAATGAAAATCAAAACCCCAATGGGATACCACCTCATGCCTGTCAGAATGGCTAAAATTAAAAACACAAGAAACAACAGGTGTTGGCAAGGATGCAAAGAATGGGGAACCCTCTTGCACTGTTGGTGGGATTACAAACTTGTACAGCCACTCTGTAAAACAGTATGGAGGTTCTTCAAAAAGTAAAAAATAGAACCATCCTATGACCCAGCAATTGCACTACTAGGTATTTACCTAAGGATACAAAAATACAGATTTGGGGTACATGCACCCCAATGTTTATAGCAGCAATCTCAACAAAGGAAAACTATGGAGAGAGCCCAAATGTCCACTGACTGATGAACAGATAAAGAAGATGGGGTATATATACAATGGAATATTACTCAGCCATGAAAAGAATGAAATCTTGCCATCTGCAACAATGTGGATGGAGCTTGAGTGTGTTATGCTAAGTGAAATAAGTCAGAGAAAGACAAATACCATATGATTTCACTCATATGTGGAATTTAAGAAACTAAACAGATGAACACATGGGAGGAGGAAAAAAGAGAGAGGGAAACAAACCATAGGAGACTCTTAAATGATAGATAACAAACTGAGGGTTGATGGAGGGAGTTGGGTGGGGCATAGGCTAGATGGGTGATGGGTATTATTAAGAAGGGCACTTGTTATGATGAGCATTGGGTGTTGTTTATGAGCGATGAATAACTGAATTCTACTCCTGAAACCAATATTGCACCATATGTTAACCAACTAGAATTTAAATAAAAATTTTCAAAGAAAAAAAAGGAAGTGTGTTTGCTCTGGCCATTTGTTTTAATGGCATGGATGCAGGTGCAGAGCAGGCAGAATTGGATTCAACCCAGCTCTTTGAGGTTTTGCCAAGGAAGAACAACAAAACAAGAGAGGGGGACAAGGGAGTTGAAGATATATGAAAGATGTGATTACAATTATTGATCATGGAATTCCAGCCGGGTAAGAAGGGAAGTGAAGATATGAAGCAAGGTGACAGAAAATTCTAAGTTGTAGGAACAATGAATTTTAGGTCATAGGGGGTAGAAGCATTACTGGAGTTGAGACCTGTGGTAGGCAGAATAATGTCCCCCTTACCCCTCCCACCCTAAGATGTCCATGTCCTAATTCCTAGAACCTGTGATTATATTCAATTGCATGACAAAGGGGAATTAAACTTGCAGATAGAATTAAGTTTGCTAATTAGATAACCTTAAAATAGGAAGATTATCTGGGTGGACCCCATATAATCACAGGATCCTTATAAATAGAAGAGGATGATAGAAGAAGAGTCAGGACAGACATGACTATAGAAAGTGGTTAGGATGATATGATTTAACACGGACTCAGCTTGCCTTTGATAGTTTTGAAGGTGCAGAATGAGACATGAGCCAAGGAATGCAGGTGGCCTCTTATAGCTGGAAAAGGAAAGGGATCCTATCTAGAGCCCATAGAAAGGAACACAGTCCTGCCAATATCTTGATTTTAGCCTGGTTTGATTCATGTCAGATTTCTGAACCACAGAACTGCAAGGAAATAAATTTGCATTGTTTAAGATGCTGAGTTTATGATAACTTGCTACAGCAGTGATAGAACAATAATCTAGGATACTAGAGGGAAGGAGCTAGACATTCATAAAGTGAACTTAAGATTTTAGCGGGTTTATGGTTTTGGTAGTGTCAAGGTCAAGGATGACGCCATAGGTGGGGGTCTGAGGGAAGGTAGTCAAGAGATTATTGAAAGAACATACCTCATAGAACTAGACAGTTCAAAACCAAAATTGTTTCCATATATAAGTCAAAATTAAATAGCAAATTGTGAATGTATTAGAGTTTGGGACTTGTTTTTTTTCACTAGCAGGCATACCCAGCAGAATTTTTGGCCCTCCCATTCCTGCAGCTGATCTTTATTAGTGTTTACTGCTCACTGGTATAAACTGTGCTGCTCAGAATTGGATTAGTGGGAGATCTGGTCTAAATTAAAGCCTTAATAAATGAGCACTGTTTACATTTCCTCACACCCGCCCTTCTCCACACACACATCAAATTATTCTGGAAATGAAATGCAAAATAAAACAAGGAGGGATTCTGTTCTTCATTAACGTGTAATTATAAAATGCTGGGGCTCCCCTGCTGGGTGGAGAAGCAAAGCCCATAGCAAGGGTGGGAACACTTGAGGGTGGGACATTCTTCCTGGCTTGTAACTATGGGTGAATTATTATTTTCACATCTTTACAAAGAGATGGATAAAAACGAGGACTTAGATAAGAACTGTAGTCCCCTCCTAGAACCATAATAAGACAAGGAAAACAAGAGAACAGAACTGTTTGTCTTGCAAGACTAGAACCAAATAGTCTAAAAGACGATTTGATTTGATTTGATTTGATTTGATTTGATTTGATTTGATTCGATTCTCCTGAATTCACTATTTTTTTTAAATAAACTACAGCATTGATAAGTAACTTCTCATAAGCTTTATTCCCAATCTCTGAGTACTTAGTCTTTTCTGTAGAAGAAGCAAAAATGATAGAGATGCTCTCAATTTATTTCAGTTTATTTTAAAGATATTTGGAGTCTCTGAGCTGAGAGAGGAGGGTGAAAGGTAGCACAGCATAGGGCTAAAGCTCCGGATCAGACAGACTCAGTATTCCAGGCTGGCTGTGTGGAGGAAGTTGTGCTTTCACAGGCTCATCTCTCTCTGTGTTGAATGGAAATGTCAACAGTTTAAACAGCCTCACAGGACTATGTGAAAATTTGATAAGATTATTGATTAAAACACAAACCAGTAATAGATATGCAAAGAATAAAAAGAAAAGAATCCAAGTATACCACTAAAGAAAGTCAGTAAACCATGAAAGAGAGCAAGAGAAGAAAGGGAGAAAAACTACAAAAACGACAAAATAAATAACAAAATGGCAATAGGTACACATCTATCAATGATTACTTTGAATGTAAATGGACTAAATGCTCCAATCAAAAGACACAAGATGACAGAGTGGATAAAAAAACAAAACTCATCAATATGCTGCCTACTCATATCAGACCTAAAGATGCCTGCAGATTGAAAGTGAGGGGATGGAGAAACATTTATCATGTAAATGGATGTCAAAAGAAAGCTGGAGTAGCAATATCTATATCAGAGAAAATAGACTTTAAAACAAAGTTTGTAACAAAAAACAAAGAAGGACACTATATAATATTAAAAGGGACAATCCAACAAGAAGATATGACAATTATAAATATTTATGCATCCAACATGAAAGCAACCAAATACATAAAACAGTTAATAGCAAATATAAAGGAACTAATTGATAATAATACAGTAATAGTAGGGGACTTTAACACCCACTTACATCAATGGACAGATCATCCAAATAGAAAATCAACAAGGAAACAGTGGCTTTGAATGACACACTGGACCAGATGGATTTAACAGATATATTCAGAACATTCCACCCTAAAACAGCAAAATATGTATTTGTTTTCAAGTATGTACATGAAACATTTCCAGAATAAATCACATATTAGGCCACAAAACAAGTCTCAACAAATTCAAAAATATCAAAGCCATGCCATGCATCTTTTCTGACCATGATGCTATGAAACTAGAAATCAACCACAAGAAAAAATCTGGAAAGAGCACAAATACATGGAGGTTAAATAACATGCTACTAAACAATGAATGGGTCAGCCAGTAAATCAAAGAAGAAATAAAAAATTACATGGAAGCAAATGAAAATGAAAATACAATGGTCCAAAATCTTTGGGATGCAGCAAAAATGGTTCTAAGAGTGCAGTTTATAGCAGTACAGGTCCACCCCAAGAAGCAAAAAGAAATCTCATACAACTTAACCTTATACCTAAAGGAGTGAGAAAAAGAAGAACAAATAAAACCCAAACCAGCAGAAGAAAGGGACTAATAAAGATTAGAGCAGAAATAAATGATATAGAAACTAAAAAAACAATAGAACAGATCAACAAAATTAATAAACCTCTAGCCAGACTCACAAGAAAGAAAGAAAGAAAAGAAAGAAAGAAAGAAGAAAGAGAAAAAAAAGAAAAGAAAAAAGAGAGAGAGGACTCAAAGAAAGAGGAGAAATAACAACACCACAGAAATACAAACAATTGTAAGAGAATATTATGAAAAATTATATGCCAACAAATTGGACAACCTAGAAGAAATAAATTCCTAGAAACATATAACTCACCAAAACTGAAGCAGGAATAAATAGAAAATTTGAACAGACTGATTATTAGCAATGAAATTGAATCAGTAATCAAAAAACTCCCAACAAACAAAAGTTCAGTACCAGACAGCTTCACAGGTGAATTCTACCAAACATTTAAAGAAGAGTTAATACCTGTTCTTCTCAAACTATTCCAAAAAATAGACGAGGAAGGAAAACCTCCAAGTTCATTCTGAGGCCAGCATTACCCTGATACCTAAACCAGATAAAGACAACACAAAGAGAGAGAGAGAGAGAGAGAGAGAGAGAGAGAGAGAGAGAGATGATTACAGGCCAATATCTCTGATAGATGCAAAAATCCTCAGCAAAATACTAGCAAACCAAATCCAGCAATACATTAAAAAAAATCATTTACCACGATCAAGTAGGATTTATTCCAAACATGCATGGGTGGTTCAATATTAGCAAATCAACCAGTGGTATACATCACTTCAATAAGAGAAAGGATAAAAACCATATAATCATTTCAATAAATGCAGAAAAAGCATTTGACAAAGAACAACATCCACTCATGATAAAAACCCTCAATAAAGTAGGTTTAGAGGGAAAATACCTCAACATAATGAAGTCTTTATATGAAACACCCACAGAAAACATCATACCCAGTGGGGAAAAACTGAGAGCTTTTCCCCTAAGATCAGGAACAAGACACGGATGTCCACTGTCACCACTTTTATTCAACATAGTACTGGCTGGAAGTCCTAGCCACAGCAATCAGACAATAAAAAGAAATAAAAGTCATCCTAATTGGTAAAGAAGTAAAACTTCACTGTTTGCAGATGGTATACTATATATACAAATTCTAAAAACTCCACCAAAACTAAAACTGATAAATAAATTCAATAAAGTCACAGGGTACAAATCAATGTACATAAATCTGTTGCTTTTCTATACACTAATATGAAACAACAGAAAGAGAAATTAAGAAAAACAATTCCATTTACATACAATTGCACCAAAAGTAATAAAATACCTAGAAATAAACTTAATGAAGAAGATGAAAAGACCTGTACTCTGAAAACTAAAAGATTGATGAAAGAAATTAAAGATGACACAAAGAAATGGAGAGACATTCCATGCTCATGGATTGGAAGAAAAAATATTGTTAAAATGTCTATATTACCCAAAGCAATCTACACATTTAATGCAGTTCCTATGAAAATGCCAACAGCATTTTTCACAGAACTAGAACAATCATAAAACATGAAATTTGTATGGAACTACAAAAGACCCCAAATAGCCAAAGCAATTTTAAAATAGAAAAACAAAGCTGGAGGTATTACAATTCCAGACTTCAAGTTATATTACAAAGCTGTAGTAATCAAAACGGTATGGTACTGGCACAAAAACAGATATAGATCAACAGAACAGAATAGAAAACCCAGAAATAAACCCACAATCATTTGGGCAATTAATCTTCGACAAAGGAGGAAAGAATATTCAATGGAAAAAAGACAGTCTCTTCAACAAATAGTGTTGGGTATACTGGACAGCTACATGCAAAAGAATGAAACTGGGCCGCTTTCTTACATCATACACAAAAATAAATTCAAAATGGATTAAAGATCTAAATGTGAGACCTGAAACCATAAAAATCCAAGAAAAAAACAGACAATAATTTCTCTGACCTTGGCCACAGCAGTATATTTCTAGGTAGGTCTCCTGAGTCAAGGGAAATAAAAGCAGAAATAAACTATTGGGACTACATAAAAATAAAAGCTTGTGCACAGTGAAGGAAACAACAAAACTAAAAGGCAACCTTTGCGAATGACATATCCAATAAAGGTTTAGTATCCTAAATACATAAGAACTGATATAACTCAATACCTAAAAAAAAAATAACAATCCCATTAAAAATGGGCAGAAGATATGAATAGATGTTTTTCCAAAAAAGACATACAGATGGCCAACAGACACATGAAAAGATGCTCAACATCACTCATCATCAGGGAAATGCAAATCAAAACTGAAAAAGATATCTCACACCTGTCAGAATGGCTAAAATAAAAACACAAGAAACAAGTGTTGCTGAGGATGTGGAGAAAAAGAAACCCTTGTGCACTGCTGGTGGGAATGCAAACTGGTGCAGCCATTGTGGAAAACGGTATGGAGGTTCCTCAAAAAGTTAAAAATAGAATTATCTTATAATCCAGTAATGGCACTACTACATATATATCCCCCGAAACATAAGAACACTAATTCAAAGGAATTATGGACACCTATGTTTACAACAGCATTATTTATAATAGCCAAATTATAGAAGCAACCTAAGTGTTCGTCGATAGATGAATGAAGAAAGGAGAAGTGGTATGTATACAATTAAGCCATAAAAAGAAATTAAATCTTGGGGCGCCTGGGTGTCTCAGTTGGTTAAGCGTCCCACTCTTGATTTTGGCTCAGGTTATGATCTCACGGTTCATGGGACGAGCCCCATGTCAGGCTCTGTGCTGACAGTGAGGAGCCTGCTTGGGATTCTCTCTCTCCCTCCCTCTCCACCCTCCCCCCTGCTCGCATGCTCTCTCTCTCTCCATCTCAAAATATATAAATAAACATTTTTTAGAAAGGAATGAAATCTTGCTATTTGCAACAACGTGGATGGAGCTAGAGAGTATAATGCTAAGTGAAATAAGTCAGTCAGAGAAAGACAAATACCATATGCTTTCACTCATATGTGGAATTTAAGAAACAAAACAAATGAGCAAAGGAAAAAAAGAGAGAGGCAATATAAGAAGCATACTCTTAACTATACAAAACAAACTGATGGTTATGGGAGAGGTGGATGGAGGGATGGATAAAATAGGTGAAGGGGATTAAGACTATTTATCATAATAAACACTGAGTAATGTATAGAATTGTTTAACTAAATTTTACACCTGAAACTAATATAAAACTGTATGTTGACTATACTAGAATTAAAATAAAAATCTTAATTAAAAATTCATCAAAAATAGATTATTGATGGAAAAAAAGTGCTTGCACAGTGCTTCAGGAATGGAAATGGTTATCATCATTTCTGTTCTTGGCAGTGAAAATGGAAAAGAGATAGGAAGAAATCTGTGTCTTCATTCCAGTCTCCTTTTCCCCCAAACTGGGCCATCTCTGGTTTAATTTAAAACTTTGCATGTTGGGGCGCTGGGGTGGCTCAGTCGGTTAAGCGTCTGACTTTGGCTCAAGTCATGATCTCGTGGTTCGTGAGTTTGAGCCCCACATCAGGCTCTGTGCTCATAACTCAGAGCCTGGATCCTGCTTTGGATTCTGTGTCTCCCTGTCTGCCCCTCCCCTGCTGTGCTCTGTCTTGTTCTGTCTCTCAACAATAAAAAAGTGTTAAAAAACAAAAATAAAAAAATAAAAGTTTGCATGTCACCTAAAATTTGAGTCTCAATAAGTCACTTCTTTCTACAATGCTGTACCCAATTCTGAATAAGAAGGGTTTTCTTCTTAATTCATATGATGACAAATGAGGTATTTGTAAGGGCACTGTGTTAGGAAGACATATTTTTCCTTAAAGACCTTATAAATGTTCTTCAAGGATGAAGCTACACTTTCACTAGCTATGTGTAGTTATTTAAATTTAAACCAATCGGATTAAATTAAAAATTCAGTTCCTCAATTGTGTTAGCCTCATTTCAAGTGCTCAGTAACCACATGTGGCTAATGGCTACCACACTGGACAATGAACATTACTTCATTACAATGAACACTGGGACATTTCCATTACTCTACTATTGTGTTCATCCTAACTGGCTTAAGCTTGTGGTCAGTAAACACAGGAGAGAAGGTGAGAGATGGGGACACAGTGTTCAAAGACAAAGTGGGAAGATAAAGAAGAGAAATTTTATCAGTTTCATAAATTTGTGAAGAACTGGTCTTTCATTTTGTTGTAATAAAACTACTAAATGCTGAACAAAATTGACCATAAATTGCCTTTGGAGGGTCTGAGAAGGAATGTGCAACAAATATTTTTAAGTTCTTTTTTTTTTTTAATCTTTTTTTTTTTTTAGTTTATTGTCAAGTAGCTAACAGAGAGTGTAGTCTTGGCTTCAGGAGTAGATTCCCACGATTCATCACTTACATATATCACCCAGTTCTCATCCCAACAAGTGCCCTCCTCAATCCCCATCACCCACTTTCCCCTCTCCTCCACCCCCCATCAACCCTCAGTTTGTTTTCAGTATCCAAGAGTCTCTTATGGTTTGCCTCCCTCTCTGTTTATATCTTATTTTTCCTTCCCTTCTCCTATGGTCTCCTGGTAAGTTTCTCAAATTCCACATGAGTGAAATCATATGATATCTGTCTTTCTCTGACTGATTTATTTCACTTAGCATAATACCCTCCATTTCCATCTGCATTGTTGCAAATGGCAAGATTTCATTCTTTTTAAATGCTGAGTAGTATTCCATTGTGTATATATACCACATCTTCTTTATCCATTCATCAGTTGATGGACATTTGGGCTCTTTCCATGATTTGGCTATTGTTGATAGCACGCTATAAACATTGGAGTACATACTTTTAAGTTCTTGAAAATTTTATTGTTGTACTTTATTTTTAATAAAATAAAGAAATTCATTCATTTATTCATCAAATATATTTTGAGTGCCTCCCATTTGCCATGTGTCAGGTAAGGGAATGAGTGAGCCATTTAGCTATCTGAGGGAAGAGTGTTCCAGGGCTATGGGGGGAAAAGTAGATCTAGATAAGTAGGATCAAGAATGTGGAGGTGGGAAATAGACTGGAAAGAGAAGGTAGGATTGAATAGATTGATCAAAGGAGGCACCTCTGATTGAGAGAAGGGGAGATTGAGCAAGTCTGGAAAAAGGTGAAGGAGTGAGACTACCTAGTGTGGCTACCTAGAGGAAGTGTTCTCAAAGGCATGGGTCCTTAAACAAGGACATGCCAGGCTCAATCAAGACCGAGGAACTGCACAGGCCAGTGTGCCTAGAGCAGAGTGAGTGAGGAGAGTGAAGGAGATGATGCCTGAGAGGAAATGGGGGAGATGGGGCAGGTCATATCCAGTTTTATAAGGCACTGTTAGTTCTTTGGTTTTTACTCAGTGTGAAATAGGGAGTCATCAGATGGTTTTATGAGCAAGACAGACTGGTCTGACTTAGGTTTTAGAGTCTTCTGGATCCTGAGTTGAGATAGTGGTAACTTGGACCAGGGTGGTAAAAGGAATGCTGGTGAGAAGTAGCAGATTCTGAATAGAGCTGACAAGATGTGTTGACAGATTGGATGTGTGGTGTAGGAGAAATACAGGAATCAAGATGATTAAAATTTTTGGACTGAGCAACTTCAAGGATGGAATTGCCATCAACTGAGATGCAGAAGACTGTAGAGCCAGTTTTTTCTTTCTTGGTGGGGAGGAGGAGATGAATAAAACATTCAGTCTTGGGGGCACCTGGGTGGCTCAGTCGGCTGAGCATCCAACTCTTGATTTTGGCTCAGGTCATGATCTCACGGTTTGTGAATTTGAGCCCCACATCAGGCTCTGTGCTGAGTATAGAACCTGCTTAAAATTGTCTCTCTCATTCCCTCTGCCCCTCTCCTCTGCTCTCTCTCTACAAAAAAAAAAAAAAAAAAAAAAAAAATCAGTTTTGGACATGTTGGGTTGGAGATGGCTTAAGTAGTGAGGTTGGACAGATGGTTGTATATAAGAATATGGATATCCCTCCAAAAATAAAATGTTTGGAACTAGAGTAATATAAAATTTGACAGAGTATTTAAAGAAACCATATAAAAGGTAAATCTAATTATCCACTAAATTATCAAAATCATTCATAAACATGGAAATACTGCATGTCTGGCTATGAGTGGAATCCTTTCCTCCAAGGTGTTTGCAATTTGCTTGAGAGTAAGTGGAAATAATAATAGTTATGTGCTGTTTTTATGTGAATCCTGAATTTTATTGTCAAGGTCTGCACAAAGCACTGTATACATATACTGACATTAAGCAACATGTATTCCTGTCTTGTTGAGAACAATAGCCGTGAGTCACATGTTCCTCAGAGCACTTCAAATGTGACTAGTCCAAATTGAGATGTGCTGTACTTATAAAATACACATCTGAGTTCAGAGATTTGATGTGGAAAAAAAAAAAAAGAATGAAGAATAGCTCATTAGTAAACTTTAAAATAGTGATTACAAGGACACCAGGGTGGCTCAGTTGGTTAAACATCTGACTTCAGCTCAGGTCGTGATCTCATGGTTTGTGGGTTCGCTCCTCGCATCAGGCTGTGTGCTAACAGTTCAGGGTCTGGCGCATGCTTTGGATTTTGTGTCTCCTTCTCTTTCTGCCCTTTTCCCACTCACGCTCTTTCTCTCAAAAATCACAAAAAAAAAAAAAATTAAAAAAGTAAAATATTGATTACATGTTGAAATTATGTTTTGGCTACATTGGGTTAAATGAAATACATTATTTAAACTAGGCACCTGTTATTCACCTGTTTCTTTTTACCTTTTTTTAACATGACTACTAGAAAAGTTAAAATTACAAATGTGATCTGCATTATGTTTCTATTTGACAATGCTTCTCTAAAGTACATCCCTTAGGCTTAAAACTTTTAAAAACAAATGGCTTTTCTTAGGAAGAAAGTAGTTTCTGTTTTTTGTTTTTTCCTTTTTAATCTTTATTTTTGAGAGAGATAAAGTGTAAGAGGGGGAGGGACAGAGAGAAGGTGGGACAGAGGATCCAAACTGGGCTCTGTGCTGACAGCAGAAAGCCCAGCACAGGGCTCAAACTCACAAACCATGAGATAATGACCTGAGCCAAAGTTGGATGCTTAACTGTCTGAGACACCCAGCTGCCCCTCCCCATTGTTTCTTCCACTGTGAAGAAGAGGATCCAGAATCATTAGTGACATGGACTGTATCCTCTGGGAGGCTTCCCCACTGTAGCAGGAGGCTCTGAAACCTGTCCTAACACTGAAGCCCTATTACAAGATTTGCGATTGGTTGATTCCCCCACAATGACCAGATTGAAAGTGGTAACGGTGTCCGATGTCCACATTGTCTGACTAAATGCTCCTGGTATGTGACAGAAGAGCTGGTTTCAGGCAACTCCTAGACAGCAGCTCACTGTGTCCCTGAATAGACAATGAAGGTTGGGGCTGCACCTCCACAGCTCTCCTGTGTGGCTTGACACCTCCACACCAGCTCAGACTTGCAAGATAAGAGGGAAGAATGGTTCTGAGAACCCCTGGGAAGTTGGGGGGAGGAGGGGACGAGACCCCTGCTGGTCTCTAAGAGGCATTCTAAGAAAAGACTTCACAGAAAATCAATTGCTATCACTTAAGACCTTTAACTCACTATATTCCATTGTAAACTTAGTTTTTTCTTGGAAGGGCACAAAGCAATGTGTGAAAAATTGTATACTGTTCCTGTGGTGTCTTTGAAGGAAAGTTTATAAATTCCTAATATGCATTCCTGTTAGTCAGGAGTCTCAAAGAGAAGAGGGTGTCAATAAAAATCATCCACAGGCCAGATGATGGTTTTTGAAGCAGGAAGAAAGGGCATTGTTGGAACAGAATGATATGGGTTCAGGAAAGATGAACTGAATTTGAAGAAAGGAAAAGTGTTGAGGTGAAACACAAAGCTGCCCACCCCCAACCCCGCAAAGTTTCTGAATAAGTCTCCCTGGCCCTTTTCACGCTTTTGCTTCCCTGTGGCTTGAGGCTTTCATTCTGCAGGGGAACCAAGGAAGGCTTTCTCCTGGAAAGACCAGACCCTGTTAGTTCACGGACTTCCTCCTTTTACTCTGTCTGCCCCTAATACTCTTTATTTTTAAATCTTTTTTTGTATGTCAGCCACTTTCCCCCAGCATGCCTTGTGGTCAACGGCATGGTTTCTAGAGGCAAAGCCTGGAGTCTAACCTTGGTCTGTTACTTCCTAGCTGTGTGACCTCAGCAAGCTGTCTAATCTCTCTGGGCCTTCCTTCCTCCTCTACAGTTGAGAGCCCTGGTAGTCTCTGCCCTGTGGGTGGCTGTGGGAGGGAATAAAGTAGCATGTATGTGTTGGGCTGAGGGTCTGAAAGTGCTCAGAAATGTTAGCTATTATTATAATTATTGTAATAAAAAATTGTGTGTAATTTTAGGGAACAAACTATAAAATAAGCATGTCTATAGTTCATAGATATTAGAATTTCAGATTACTCAATTTGTCTATTTTGGCATAAGGCATTATCAGTCTATATCAGATACTTGGTTTATAGGCACGTAGGTTAGCCAATTGGTCATTTCTTAGGTGTGGATAATTAAGAACAGGGACAGTATACTTCTAATACACACACACACACACACACACACACACACACACACACATGCACACACCATCCCTTCCTATATTAAAATAGCAGAGTGTTAATATAATAAATCACTAATTCCCAAACATTTATATATGGTACAAAATGTAGCTGGATGCTACCAGATGGATTTAAAAAGCAAGCCCCCTACCTAGCTGGGGCTGAGGAAAAGTTGTACATGCATCCATATGGAATAAGGATCTCTGTTTCCTCCTCTGTAATGGTACTTTCTAGGGCTCTTATGGCTCATTAAAGGGTTAATGGGTATAAATGTTACCTCAGTGGCTGGCATATGTTACTAAATATTCTTAATATTCTTGCTGTTAGAAACTCCTGACTGACTGATTATAACTGGTTTCTCCCAGAGCCACTGGCTGCATAGACTCAAGAGACTCTGGAATGAGCATCTTTGGTATTAGGTTGCAGTCCTGACTTGGCCCCAAATCACTCATGGGAGCCTGGGTCTGAAGATTACAGAAATCCATGCCTACCTCTAGACTCCTGGAATGTATGCTCTGGGGAAACCTGAGAACATTTCCTGCAGGTCTAACTCAAGCCCGCACGGGTCAAGCTGTCTGAGGTCCCTCAGCTTGTGCTTGCCAAATTTAGGCCTGTAACACAGGGAGTGGGTTATCATTTGCCTATTAAAATCTTTGCTTTGACTTTCCAGAGATGGGCTTTGTCACTATACAATATTTTAGCAGAAAGAGTGCATTATGGATCATCGGAACAAAACCAGGCCAAAATCTTCAGTCTCTGGTTGGACCTTTATGGACAAAGGAGAGGGGAACTCTTCATTCCTGTCAGCTCCTGCGTAAAGTGAGCAGGCTGGGAATAGGAGTAAACAAAGGGCCTGGGAGGTCCTCGAGCTGCTCAGTGGCAGCCGACATCGGGGCAAGTGTGATGACTGGATCAGATGGGGCGCAGGGGAGGTGAAAATCATGCTCTGTGGGATCTAAAGGGAAAGCCGTCCGCTCTCTGCAGAAGACAAGCTGCAAATTGAAACGGTTGAGTTTGAAATTAGGCTTGTCCTCCTTTTCACCCTGGCTCTTGTTCCAGTCCCCTCCTTTCCTTGGGGCATACTGGGAGCCAGAAGGAGAAGGGAGGGAGTCTGGACAGAAGGTGGGGGGGATAGAACTGTGGCAGTAGTGGACCCTGGCTGGCAGTGCCTACAAGGGAAGGGGGTGAGAACAAAGTAAGGGGGAGCAAAACAGATTGGAACAACATTCATTTATTAAGAGATTTGTTGGAAGAATAAATATATAAAGCACTTCCTATGTATTTTCTCACTCTGTCAGGGGCGGGTGTGCAATGACCTCCATTACACAGGTGAATAAAAAAAGACAGAAAGCTTAAGGCACTTGCTCAGTCACAGATGCACTAGGTTGGAGAGCTAGGTTTCAAACCAAAGACAGTCATCTCCCAATGGAGGCCAGAAGGGGGAGCTCTGATGCCCTGCCACTCCTTGTCACTTGCACACCCACCAGGGAAAAGAAGTACTTTGCAAGTCCATACTACTTTAGCAACTACTTTACCAGCCGGGCTGGGGAAGAAGAAAGATTTCCTCCTTGCCCAACAACAGCCCAGCCAACCAGAAACTGTCCCAACCAGCCGAAGAAGCCACTGTACGTGGAACTCCCAGTTTACTTTTTGTTTGTATGGACTTTTTGTTTGTTAACAGCCCCTCCCAAGGCCCCCCCCCCCTTTCTCTAAAAAAGCCTGTTCCTTTGCTTTGTTCTCCACCTGCCAATGGTTTTGCTGTAGATCATTTGTCCCGAATTACAATTCGTCTGTTATTCCTGAATAAACCTTTTCTTTTCTTTCCTTTCCTTTTCTTTTCTTTTCTTTCTTTTCTTTTTTCTTTCTTTCTTCTTCTTTTTTTTTTTTTTTTTTTTTTTTTTTTTGCTGGTAAAATAGCTGACAATTTTATTTTTAAAGTCCACATACCCAAGACAGACTCTGCTTTTCTTTCTCTCAGGAATGACTTGATCAGGCAAGAGAACGAAGAAGGAAAAGAAGGGGAGTGCCAGTATATGCCAGACACTGCTAGGAACATCGCCTATGTTATATCCCTTAACCCTGACAAGGCAGCAAGGCCAACATTTTAATTTTTTTTTAACATTTATTTATTTTTGAGATAGAGAGAGACAGAGCATGAACGGGGTAGGGTCAGAGAGAGAGGGAGACACAGAATCTGAAACAAGCTCCAGGCTCTGAGCTGTCAGCACAGAGCCCGACGCCGGGCTCGAACTCACGGACTGCGAGATCACGACCTGAGCTGAAGTCAGATCCTTAACCGACTGAGCCACCCAGGTGCCCCAAGGCCAGCATTTTATTTTTTTTATTTTTTTATTTTTTTTATTATTTTTTTTAAGGTCAGCATTTTAAATTCCATTTCATAATGAGAAAACTGAGGTACGGAAATGTTTAGTGTGTAGGGAAAAATTAATCTCACCCAAAGAGAGAGGTCTGGCCTTTGTCTCAACTCCTGGCAAGATGGTGTTGGTGTACATTATATACCCTGATTGCTTCAGAGCTTTGTTTTTGATGCTCTAACCAAGATTTTGTAACTCAAAACTGTGCCCTCTCTCAAAAAGCACAGCTTTTGTAAAGGAAAACCTTGTTATTTTGTCATGAATTTCAAAGGCCTGCTTAGAAACTCAAAAGGCATGGAATCAGACTTCAAATTCTTTGCAGTCACCATCTGAGGCAGAAACCCACAGGCCTCAGCCTGCCCTCACCATGCAGTGAGGATAGGGGAAGGTGTAGGGTGAGAAGAAAGTCACTACTGGGTATGGAAAACAGCAGTTAGTATATAGGTATATACATATACATATATACACATACACACACACACACATATATATATATATATATATATATATATATATATATATATATTTGAATGTTTATTTTTGAGAGAGAGAGCATGAGCAGGGGAGGGGCAGGGAGAGAGAGGGGAAGAGAGAATCCCAAGCTGACAGTGCAGAGTGCAATACAGGGCTCAAACCCACAAACCATGAGATCATGACCTAAGCCAAAGTGTGACACTTAACCGACTGAGCCACCCAGGCACCTCAGAGTAGCTAGTATATTAAAATAATACCCCCTCTCTCCCATATCTAGCAGAAAACATCCCAAAGAAACCAACTCTCCCCACATCCTCCATGCTATGGCTTCTGAGATATACAAATGTCAAACTTTGGATGCAAATGGTCACATCCAAAGATTTTCTCTTAATCTCACTTCCTAATGGACAGAAAGACCTGTAGATACTGTCTGTTGTTTTCACTGCCCAATAGTATTTCCTAGGAAAACAACAATTTTCTTATAAAGACAAGAGTGGGGCACAGTTCCGGAAAGTAACATAGATTTTTTCCTAGCTTTTTCCCCTTGAAGTAAGGATAGTTAGCAATTATCAGAGCACCTCACAGTTCAGGCTTGAGAAGCTACTGAGCCATTTCAGTTGCAAGCCCATGTATTAGCATCCCCTGTGGTTACATGCTCTTTTTCCTTAGGCTAGTTAACCCAGTTGATTACTGCATGTTGCTGTTGATGTCAAGGTTAAGTCTTCAGTCTCCACAGGGTCTAATTACCTTTGCTGTGTTCCAGCCCTTTCTAAAATACATGCACTTAGTCACCAGGGGGATGAGGCAATGTAATAGGTTGAAACAAAACTTTCTGAGAAATTCCAAGCCTTTGTGAGGGAAGAGGCAAGAAGACACATGTTTTCCTTTTCTGGAAGCCAAATAACAAATTTTGGAAAAATTACAATATTTACCTAATTTTTTGCTTTTCCCCAGCATTTTAAATTTTTTAAATTTCAGACATGCAGAAGAGTTGAAAGAATTTTAAGTTAGCACCCATGTACCCATCACTTAGATTCTACCATTAACACTTTGCTGTGTGTGCTTCATCACACATCTATGTACCTATCTACCCCTCTATCGGTCCCGTAAACCTTTTACACACACACACACACACACACACACACACACAGACACACACACAACATATATGTGTGTGTGTGTGTGTGTGTGTGTATCTTTTTTTTTTAACTTTATTTATTTTGAGAAAATAAGAGAGAGTGCAAGCAGGGAAGGGGCAGAGAGAGGGAGAGACAGAATCCCAAGCAGGCTCTGTTCTATCAGTGCAGAGCCCGACGTGGGGCTTGAACTCATGAACCCAGTGCAGAGCCCAACATGGGGCTCAAACTTACAAACTGTGAGATCATGACCTGAGCTGAGATCAAGAGTCGGATGCTTAACCAACTGAACCACCCAGGCACCCCAAACCATCTTATATTTTTGATGCGTATTGAAGAAAGTTTCAGCAATCAGTATACTTCACTTCAAAAAATTCTGGCATATTATTAGTTTTTCCTGTTGTTGCTATAACAAATTGCCATAAGCTCAGTGGCTTAAAATAACACAAATGTATTATCTTACAATTCTGGAAATGAAAAGTTTGAAATGGGTCTTCCGTGGGCTAAAATCAAGATGTTGGCGGAGCTGTGTTCCTTCTGGATGCTTTAGGAGATAATCCATTTCCTTGTCTTTCGCAGCTTCAAGAGGCCACCTGCATTCCTTCACTCATGACTCCTTCCTCCATCTTGAAAGCCAGCACTATAGCGTCTACAGATCTCTCTCAGATCTCTGCTTCTACCATCCCATCTTTCTGACTCTGACCCTCCTGCTTCCCCAGAGAAGGTACTTTGTGATTCCATTGCACCCATTTGTATAATCTAGGACCATTTACCCATCTCAAGATTCTTCATTACATCTGTAAAGTCCCTTTCACCATGTAAGGTAGTTGTATCAATCTGGTTGGGCTGCTATAACAAAACACCAGTGACTGGGTGACTTTAACAATAGAAATTTATTTTTTCAAAGTTCTAGAGGTTGGGAAGTCCAAGAGTGAGGGGTTGGTCAATTTGGTTCCTGTAAGAGTTCTCATCCCATCTTGCAGATAGCTGCCTTCTTGTTGTGTCCTCACATGGCTAAGAGAGAGAGCTCTCTGATGTCTCCTCTTATAAAGGTGAGTACCTAGTCCTATCAGATCAGGAGTCCCCATCATGACTTTATTTAACATTAATTACCTTATTTTAGGCCTTATCTCCAAATGCAGCCATATTGGGAATTAGGATTTTTTGTGTGTGTTTGGGGAGATACAATTGTCCACAGCAGTAACATATTTGTAGGTTCCAAGGATTAGGACATGGACATCTTTGGCGGGGGGCATTATTCTATCTACTACAGCATGTGCAACTTTTTCATTTTTTAAAAATGTTTATTTATTTTTGAGAGAGAGAAAGAGCATGAGGTGGGAGAGGGAGGGGCAGAGAGAGAAGGGGACAGGATCTAGAGCAGGCTTCAGGCCCTGAGCTGTCAGCACAGAGCTGGACATGGGGTTTGAACTCACGAACCATGAGATCATGACCTGAGTCAAAATCAGACACTTAACTGACTGAGCCACCCAGGTGCCCCATCTTTTTCATTTTTAACACTCTCTAAGGCCAGTCAGATGAAAATTTGGGAGTCAACATATAGGTAGAAACAAATATTGATACAAAAAGAAGTCTAAGGACTAAGTCCGGGGGCACTTCCGGAGATGAAGGAAATAAGGAAGAATCAGCAAAGGAGTCTCAGGAGGAATAGCTAGGTGAGGAAGAACCCCAGTAAGTGTGGACTTCTGGGAGGCAGAAGAAGAGAGTATTTTTAGAAGGGGCTGATCAACTGGATGTCACTGCTGCTGATAGATCAAAGAGATGAGGGTTGAAACTTGGCCACTGGTGCCTTGGTGGGGTAATCAGGGGGAGTGCTTGGCTAGAGTGGGAGAAGAGGAGGAGAGGACCTGGAGAAGGTACAGTTGTGAATGGAGGAGAGGAGAACACATCAAATAGCTTTCTCAAGGAATTCTGATAAAAAGAGGAGTAGAGGAAGGGATGGTATCTGATGTCATCAGCACTATCAATTTCATATATTTGCACATATATTTGCAAATATATGACCAAATTTTTTCATGAGCTCCAGAAATTAGAGAATAAAAGAAGGGTAAAGTAAGAGTCTGCAAGTGTTTCATTTGTAAGTCATCTCTACTGCCCCAATTTAGCAGGGAAACTTCTGAAAGAATTCAAAGGGCACTGATGCCCTGAATTCTGATAGTATTATCAACACTCTTTCCTTCTTCCTTCCTTCTTTCCTCTTCCCCTTCTTTCTTTCATCGTATTTTTTACTCGTTTATTCATTCTTTCCTTCATTCATTCCACAAACACATATAAGCCACTCTACCTTTGACACTTGGATCCACAAAAGGGATTAGTATGAATTAGCTAACTGTAAAAAATTCTTTCCATTTTGAACTGAAATTTTTCATTTTTTATCTTCTCCGATACTTGAGAATGAAGATATTCTTAAATTTCAAAACCAGTTGGTTTTATCTGCCAAAAACGCACTCCCTGATTTAGTTGCAGACGTTCCTCTAAATAATTTTTCATGCAAATGTCCCTATTATATAGTTTTTAGGAGTAATTTTTGGAGAGCAAACACTGGGCAGCATTATGCAAATAACTTAGATCATAAATTTCATTCACTTAAAAAGATAATCCATTCTTTTTTGGTTTTCAAAACTTCCCTCAGAAATGAATGGGGAAATTTTATGAATTTTCCTTTTTTTCCCCCCAGGACTTCTCATTTCTGAATCTAATTCTTTCTTGATTTTCCCCAAATCCAGAATCTTCCTTTTCCCCATTCATATACCCACACTATTTGTTTTTGTTTTTGTTTTTGCATTTCATTGTGTCTTTTCCTTAGTCTCCTTGTGATTTCTCTGTCCCAGGCATGTCTGATAATGATACACATGCCTAAGAAGACTGCTTCATATTGTTCTTTTAATCATTCTGTTCCTACCAGTTCATTCCTTCAAGTCCATTCTGTGATTAGAACAATCTCACTCTCCTTTGCTAGGATGATTTTCTCACATTTTAGGATTCCCTCTCAGAAGCTTAACAATTAAACTATTTTACTGGAAACTTCCAGGTTTAAATAAAGAAAAAAAAAGAATTTTTACAACCTTGATATTCACCTGGCCAAATGTTATATGAACACCCAAAACATTACATTCTGGTCTGGACACACATCTTAAGATGGACAGTGACAATTAAAATATGCCCATTGGAGAGTGATCAGGAGTTTCAAAGCCATGACATAAGGAATGACTGAAGGATTTTCGAATGTTTTGTTTGGGGAAAAATAAGTCTTAGGTGGGAGTGAGGCTTGGGGCAGTCAGAGATATCAGATTGAGAGAGAGTTTGATTGAGATGGTGACTACCACTATGAACCAAATTGGCTGGCTGTCCCATAAGAATATTGGTAGTTGGGATGAAGGGAAAGGGCAGTACCCTGAGAGGCACCCAGTGGAAAACTGGGTGTTTTTAAGCTTGGTCGTTGCTATAGCTCCCAGGTAGATCCCAGAAGCAGAGGTGGTTAATAGTCTCAACAGACTGAAGATAAGCCCACAGCCAAAAATCATGGAACAATTTAAGAAAAACAATTACTGTGAGAGAATAACCACAAACAGAACAACCGAAATCAGAAAAAGACCTATTGATAGGATATGAACAAGAATCTTAATCCTAAGTAAGACATTCCAAATATGAAACAAGAATTGGTGGTTTCAACCAAGGATACTGGCTTTAAAAAATGTAATTGCTAGCCAACTTTGGTTCAGGTCATGATCACACAGTTCATGGGTTCAAGTCCCATGTTCCATCCCTGCTTTGGATTCTGTGTTCCCTGTCTCTCTGCCCCTCCCCCGCTCACACTTTGTCTCTCTCTCCCACTCAAAAATAAATTAATGTTAAAAAATATAATTGCTGAGGCGCCTGGGTGACTCAGTCGGTTTCTCCCTTTCTCTCTGCCCCTCTCCCACTCACACTCTATCTCTCTCTCAAAAATAAACGAACATTTAAAAAAATTTTTTAATGTAATTGCCAAAATAAAGAATTGGTTGAAAAGCTGAATAGGTGCCAAATGGATAGAATGTAGAAACCAACCCATATGTACACATTTGAGTTTGGTGTATATAGCACCATCATAACTTGGTAGGGAAAAGATGGATTATTCATCTGTAGTCTTTAGAAAACTGACTCACTATATGGAGAAAACTAGGATTAAATCTCTACCTTGTCTACACACAGAAATGAATTTTAGGTAGGTTAAAAGCCAAATATGAAAGACTTAGAGCAGGACACCTGTGTGGCTCAGTTGGTTAAGTATCTGACTCTTGATTTCAACTCAGGTCGTGATCTCATGGTTTGCGGGATTGAGCCCTGCATTGGACTCTGTGCTAACAGCATGGAGCCTGCTTGGGATTTTCTCTCTCCTCCTCTCTCTGCCCCTCCCCCTGCTCATGCTTGTGCACACTCTCTCTCTTTCAAAATAAATAAATAAACTATACAAAAGAAAGACAAAGCCATTTATCTATTAGAAGAAAATGTATCTTTTATGAAATTGGAATGGAGAAGAATTTCTTAAGATGTCAAAAAGTAAAAACCATACAGGAAATAACTGATGAAGTTAATGACACCAAAATTAAAGATTTCTGGTACCATAAACAAAGTCAACAGATGGGTGATAGACTGGAGGTGACAGAGCGGTAATAACTTACAAGGAAGTGATACATAAAATATACAGAGAATTCCCACAAATCAGATAAAGAAAAGAAAAGAAATGGATAAAGGAGATTATAGCAGACCCTGCTGATGTCTTGCCCACATCCCTTGGCATACCTCTGAGCTCACCCGCAGCTGTGGTGAGCCGATGGTTCCCTGCATCACACAAGCTTCCTGCCTCAGCGTGGAACCTCTCTCGGTCTGAAGGTTCTCTGAGGTACTGTGGGGCACCCTTCATTTAGGTGCAGTGCAAACTGGAAGTTCTGGTGGCTGAATACCCCCCAGGAACAGCTCTCAATCAATGAGGACCAGGGGGTGGTATATAAATAGCTCAGCTTCCCCATTTCTTGGTGGGACAATTCTGAGGAATGTTCAGCACACTTCCTCAGAGAGTCCGCATCAAGACTGAGCCTGGTTGCCTACTCATAACCTACCTTTTTTGTTTGTTTTTTGGTTTTTGGTTTTTCTCCTTTGTCTCCTTGTTCTTACTCCTTCACTTGTGCTTCTGAATAAATGACCTTCTCTCATGAATGGATATTCTAGGCAGGGAGACATAAAATAAATGTGAAAATATGCAATCTGTCAGGAGGCTAGATGTGCTAAGAAGAAAAATAAAGCACAGTAAGAAGGAAGAAGCCAAGGTGGGGATGGGACTGTTACTTTAGACGGGTGGACAGGGAAGGTTTCTCGCTGAGGGATATTTGAGCAGAGACTGTAAGGATTGAGGGAGCATATAGCAGGTGCAAAAACCCTGCAAGTGGGAGTGCTCTTGGCCTGTTCAAAGAACAGCAAGGAGGCCAGTGTGGCTGCTGCCTGGTGAGCAGCAAGGAGGAGAGTGAGGGAGATGAGGTCTTCAAGAGAATAGGGAAGGGAAGGCAGACCATGGAGGGCCTTGCAGGTCTCTGGATTTCCCACCCCCCCCCCACCCCCCAAGTGATAAAGGGAACTTCTGCACACAAGTAACATGATTTTACTTTTGTCTTTACAGGCTCCCTCTGGCTTCTGTGCAGCAAAGGGACAAGAGTAGGAGCTGGGAGCCTGTAGGATACATACAGGTAAGAGAAGGTGCTGGGTGGGACTGAGGTGGTGGAGGGTAAGGAGGAGTGATCTGACTCGAGATGTATTTCAAAAGTAATGTTAACAGCCTTCTCTGAGCCCCTCATCAAAACCAGGTCAGATTCCCTTGTTATATTTTCTCACTGAATCATTGACTTGGCGTTCATTCCGTTAGTAATTATATATTCTTTGTGTGATTGGGTGGCGAGATAACATTTGAAACTACTTTCTGTCTCAGGGAAAGAATAGACCGCTCAGAAAAAGGAATCTTCTCTTAGATTTTGAGATTGAAAAGTTTAGGCCCTGCCTAGAAGGGCCTGGCAAAGATAATAGGTTTGGAAGAATATAGAATGAGGGTCATCAAGACCTCCTACCTTCAGAATGAGCTAAGGATTGCCCAGGTCAGCAGCTGAGGAGAAATATGGAAAGGTAGGAAAAAGATCATCCCAAAAGACTGAATTTGTGCCATTTCTCCTAAGCCAAGGCCTGAAGGAAAGGAGGGAACAGATATATAGATATATCCATATGCTAGGTTTAATTAATGTCTGTGTGCCCAACTGAATGGTGAACTCCATCAGAGCGGGTGTATCAGTAAAGGAACATTTCTGGCTACAAGTAAAAGAAATGTAAAGAGTTCTATGTTTGGTGCTGATACTGGTTCACTACTCAGTGATATAAAGGATGGTGTCTCAATTATTTTCTTTTTGTCTGTATGATTTTCCCTCATGGTTGCCATTACTCCAGCTGTCATATCTGTATTCAGTGCAGAAAGAAAGGGAAGGTATGGCTCAAGCTATATCTATCTCCCTTTATTAGGAAGGTCATGGCTTTTCCAGAAGTCCGCCAACATATTTAGCTTTATAGTTTTGTATCTCACTGGCCAGAACTAAGTCATACAACCTTACTGCAGAGGGAAGCTGGGAAAGTGGGGAAAGGAATTGCCATTATTATCAGAGACCCATAATGATTCATCAGCAGTGACTGGATACATTGCTGCCCTGAACAAAAACCGGGGTTCTGTCAGCAAGGAAGAAGGGGCTCACTAAGAGTGTAAGTGAAAGCAGAGATAATGACTGAGTTTATATGCCCAGTACTCAGCACATCTTAAATGGAAATTCAGTTCTAAAGCCAGGATTTAAGGTATAAATTTCATACAGTTAAAATTGCCCTTGAACACTTCCTTAGAATTTTGCTATGTTGGAGGCCAACATGCCATCTCTTTAAAAGACTACGCTGTCATTTTTACCCTAACATTGGAACGGATCACTATTTCAGCAGGTGAACTAGCTAGTTTATGTTAATGCTTCAACAGTAGGATCTTTAAATAACAGCATCAACCTCAATGCAGCAAGATACACTTATTCTAAGAGGCACAGGGAACCCCTCTCCCTAAGCTCATTAAATAAACTGGTAGGTAGAAATGAACTCACTATTTAAATAGTCATCCACATGCTAGGAAGCAGATGGTGTAGAGGTACGGTTCAGAGCCTGTCCACCGGAGACAGGCTGCCTAGGTTTGAAGGTCTGTTCCATCACTGACTACTTAGTGTCAGACTCTGGACAAATTATTTAACTTCTGTGTGGCTGTTTCCTATCTGTAAAATGGTGATAACAATGGCGCCAACCTTGGGGAGGTTGTGAAAATTAAATGAGTTAATACTGGTAAAGCCTGTGTGTCTGGCCCATTATAAGTTGTGCAGAAGGTTTAGCTATTACTATTGTTGTTACTCCATAGTTGTGTTAACTTCTGTTAAATGTGCATATGATGCCACTCCCAAGTAGAAGGTATTCAATAAATATTTGTTAGGCAGAAAATTACCAACTTCAGGGTCTAGGTTACATCAAGGAGACTTCCCTTAGGCAGAACCCCAAGTGTTGGAAGAAAGTCTGAATTACAGCTAAATTGACTGTCGCACGAAAGATGTTGCTTGCAATTTGCCTCAACTGAAGCCAGTTTGCACCGTTTCCTCCCACTGCAGCGAGGTTTATGGGCTGTGAAACTATCTCTCATAATTCATGTAGGTAACATCTACTGGGCCTCCACTGGACCCAGTGGGAAAGTGGAGGAAGCCCGGAATAACTAGACTAGGGCATCACCTGCAGGACTCACTCAGCTGTAGGAAGAGACCAGCAGGAGGTGACTAAATATCCAAATCTGTGTCCATAAGAGAAGAGCAGCTCAAATCCCACCCAGACTGACATTGCTCAAAGCAAGTACATCTGGTAGGGACAACGTGGTCCTGATGCTTCAAAGCCAAGGTGGGCAAATCTATGCAAGCTGTCCTACATTTCCCACTCTGGCATGTGTGCAGTTTCATGATGAGCTTGGGCATGGCCCCAGAGCTCCAAACACCTATCAGCAAGTGATCAGAGTTCACACTCAATTACCATCCCAAGTCTGGGCTTAACTATTCGCAGAGTGATGTGGGTGGCAATGCTGGTAGGCATCAAGGTCTCATTTATTTATTCAATCATCCTGATATTGAGGAGATAGAAATATGTGCCTAGCACTGTAGTAGGCTTTGGGGACACAATAGTGAACAAAAATAGGCATAGTCTCCACACATTAAAAACCAGCTAAACAGGGACACCTGGGTGGCTCCGTCAGTTAGGTGTCCGACCCTTGATTTTGGCTCAGGTCATGATCTCATGGTTTGTGGGTTCAAGCCCTATTTGGGATTCTCTCTTTCTCCCTCTCTTTCTGCCCCTCCCCCCCAAAATAAATATACTTAAAAAAATAAACATGTAAATACAAATTGTAGTGAATGCTACTGAGGGTCCGGGAGGCTAGAAATTAAGTCACTGACCCCTCCGCCGCCCCCCCCCCATTCACATCCCTCCTTGGTTTAGAAACTAAGAGACACAGAAGTAAAGGAGATAGAGATAAAAATGTCATCTTCATTGCTGTTCAAATGAACATGGCTGAGGTATAGCCAGCTCAGCTTGTTAATGTTTCCCTCCTAAATTGGACGTATCGCCCTTCTGCCTCAAAACCTCAAGCAGCAGGGGTGAGCCTGACCCATCAAGCCTACCTTGCAAGCATAGAGGAGTTTAGAGAAGCAACCTCTTCTGGTGTGAGGAATAGGGCCAGGCGTGCCCAGTTCCTTCTCTCAAACCCACCAGTCGGAGGAGTTGTTGCTCCTCCACTAGGGGTGGGATAAGTGGTGACACATGTTAGTCTAGTAGAAGTCCTTTTACTTGGAAACAGGAGGAGTGCAGAGTAAGCGATCCATGGCCTCCTCCACAAGGGCTATGATAGGCAAGTAAAGGACACAATGAGGGATTCTAGGAGTTATTCAGTTAGGATCTGGATGTTGGAAAGGCTCCTCCAAGTGGGATATTTAAAATAAGCCCCCAAGCAGTTTGGTTCCAGAACCTAAACCATTTACCTTCAAGAATAGATCTTCAGGGCTTACTTTTAAGAAATTGGTATTCCCCACCCCCCCAAGAGTAATGACACAGTATTGAACAATTTAAGCATGGGATCAAAGTAACATGATCAGTTTGGCATTTTCAGAAGCTTACTCTGCTGACTGTGAGGACTGGAGACAGACAAGAGGCAGGGTTGCAAGCGTTAGCAAATAAAACTACAAGATTCCCAATTAAATTTGAAATTCAAATTAACAATAGGTAGGCATGCCCCAAATATTCTATGGGATATACTTAATACTAAAAAGTGTTTGTTGTTTATCTGAAACCAGTGCTTATCAGTTGCCCAAGTTTAACTGGGTGTCAGTGTTATTCGGCAAGCCTGGCAACGGGAAGACACAGAGAAACCAGGTAGGATCTCATCACAGAACTGGTGATGATGGAAATGAAAAGATGGGGTGGATCCTACTCCTGTTTTGCAGGAAGACTCTTGGTAATGAATTGATGTAGTGGGTGAGGGAAAGAGTCTTGGGTCAAGGGTGACTCAGACTCTGGGTGAGCCTTTGGATGGATAGAGATTGCAGTATAGTCAATGTCACAGAATGAGAATAATATTAGTTTTTACATTTCAATCTGCCATTGTCTTGTAAAGCTGTGCACCCTATGTAGTCATGTTTATTACAATACTTACCTGTTTATTAACTAACTTCAATATAACCTGGTATTGAACCTGAGACAGAGGGAAAAGGCTTGTGTACTGCAAATAAAAGTAGCATAAACACCTTGTGGTGTTAGCATTGCCATACCTAATATGACATTGCATGTGGCTGAAAAAATTATTAGAAGCCTCTAGGCTCATAACACAATGAAATTAGTCCAGAGGTGAGGGGAACACTGACTGTGTCACTCTGGGAAAGTCCCTTAAGGTCTTCTGGATTGTGTAATGTGATATAAATGTAGCCTCCCCTATACATGGCTGTTATGAATGTCATGAATTAAAAATATAAAAAATCCTTTAATAATATTCCAACACTTATGTATAAAATATTTGTGTCCACTCCTCCCCAAATTCATGTGATGAGGCCCTAACTCCCAATGTGATGGTGTTTGGAGATGGAGCCTTTGGGAAGTAATTAGGGTTGGATTAGATCACGAGGCTGGGGCCTTCATGATGAAATTGGTGGCCTTATGAGAAGAGGAGGAGACCCTCCACCCCATGTGTCTCCACAAGCACACAGAAGAAAGGCCATGTAAGGACACAGTGAGAAAGTACCTTGTTGCAAACCAGGAAGAGTCCTTGCCAGAACTTGGCCACACTGGCCCCCTGATCTCAGTTTTCTAGTCTAGAGAAATGTGAGAAATAATTTTCTGTTGTTTAAGCCATCTGGCCCATGGTATTTTGTCATGGCATCCAGAGATGATTAAAATAGGTACTATTATTTTTACAAAAGTAATCAGGTGTAAGCAAACTAGAATTTTAACAGTAAAGTAAAACCTCTTGCTATTTTTAGTCTTCAAGTGAATGTTCTGAATTTATAAGCTAGGCCACCCCTCACATACAGTCTCAAGTCTTGAGGTAAATTACATTTCATGTATTTCCATGTCTTCTCCTTTTCTTTCTCCCAAATGCACACTTTAAAGGTAGCTCAGTCAGTTGAGTGTCTGAGTCTTTTTTTTTTTTTAAATGTTTATTTATTTTTGAGAGAGAGAGAAAGAGAGACAGAGTGTGAGCAGGGGAGGGGCAGAGAGAGAGGGAGACAGAATCTGAAGCAGGCTCCAGGCTCTGAGCTGTCAGCACAGAGCCCGACGTGGGGCTCCAACCCACAAACTGTATGATCATGACCTGAGCCAAAGTTGGATGCTCAACCAACTGAGCCACCCAGGCACCCAGGTGCCTGAGTCTTGATTTCAGCTCATGGGTCATGAGTTCAAGCCCCGCACTGGGCTCCATGCTAGGCGTGGAGCCTACTTAAAAAAAAAAAAAAAGTAGGGGCACCTGGTGGCTCAGTCGATTAAGCATCTAGCTCTTGATTTCAGCTTTGGCCATGATCACAGTTTGTAAGCTTGAGCCTGGGTCAAGCTCTGTTCTAACAGCATGAAGCCTGCTTGGGATTCTATTTCTCCCTCTCTGTCTGCCCCTTCCCACACTTGTGCTCACTCTCTAAATAAATAAATAAATAAATAAATAAATAAATAAATAAATAAATTGAAAAAATGAAAAAAAAAAAGTAGTCTTAAAGGAGATGTCACAAAGGTGTGTCAGGAAGGGGAAAGGGAACTTGGTTGCTAGAAACCAGGCTAGCTAAACAGTGCTAGGTGTTCAGGGGCTGTGTGGATTGTGCTGACTACATATATGTGAGCATCAGGGGCATTTCTCTTTTAGCCTCAACTGGAAAACTGGAACATCCAGCCCTCCAGTCAGAAATCTGGCTCTGACATCAGTTGTAAAAAGATGCTGAATAAAGTACTAAACCAGTAAGGCTTTCCATTACTTGAAAACAGAGAATTTTTTATATAACTGGGAAGTCCAGGGGTGGATATTACTTCAGGCAGGGCTGCATCCAATAAGTGGAATTATGTCATTAGCCCATTTTGAATCTCTTTCTTTTGTGCAGTGCTATTCTCACTTATTTTTCTGCCTCTGAGTGGGCTCCCTGCAGGTACTAGGAAAGAGGTACTTGGGCTTGAGAGAGCTCCATGTTCCTATGTCTCAGGGAACTACCCCCAGGCAGAGAAAGGTCCTCTGTTTTCCACCATCCATATGTAAAATCCCATGGAAGGAATCTGATAGCTCTGCTTGGGTCAATAGGTTCTGTTTGACCAATTACCATGACCCAAGTAGCAGGGTACTCTGATGTGCAGCCCCACCAGAACCATATGGAATAGGGAGAGGCAATTCCCCCAAAGAAAAATGGGATCTGTTATAGGAAGAGGAGGGTACGTAGTGGGCAGATCAAACAGCAGATACCCACTATCCACTACATACCTGTAAGGACATAGTGACATGTGACGTTTATCCACAGGGAAATTTTTATAAAAAATTACTTATGAAGGATGCCTTCTGAAACATTGTTTGTAATGAAGGAAAACTGGAAACAATTCCAAAGTACACCTTTAGAGAAATGGCCAAATAAATGGTTACATTCATACAGTGTAATACTAAAAAGAAATTACAAAGGAGGTAGAATTTTATTTACTGACTTAAGAATGTGATTTTGATATATGCTAAGAGGAAGAATAAATTGCAAAATATAAATTTTACAGTATGTAACCGTATGTAAAATGTGCAGTTTTGATAAAAAATTAATATTTAGAGAAATAACCCTAGTGGCATATGCCATCCCCCACCAAATTACTCTTCCTTGTGGGAACTTATTATTGGATTCTTTTTTTTGTGTTAGGAACTTTTGAAAGTATGACATTTTACATAAGCATATATTACTTTTATAGTTAAGAAAGATGAAAAAATCAATATGGACGTTTAAAAAGTGACAGCTTTGGGGCGCCTGGGTGGCGCCGTCGGTTAAGCGTCCGACTTCAGCCAGGTCACGATCTCGCGGTCGGTGAGTTCGAGCCCCGCGTCAGGCTCTGGGCTGATGGCTCAGAGCCTGGAGCCTGTTTCCGATTCTGTGTCTCCCTCTCTCTGACCCTCCCCCGTTCATGCTCTGTCTCTCTCTGTCCCAAAAATAAAATAAAAACGTTAAAAAAAAACAGTTAAAAAAAAATAAAATAAAAAGTGACAGCTTTATTGAGCTATAACCCATGTATCAGAAATGCATCCTTTTAAATATACAATTCAGTAGGGATTTTTTTCGTATATTCAGAGTTGTGCAAACATTACCACTGTCTAGTTTATTACCACTATCAGCACATTTTCATCACCCCAAAAAGGAACTCCATAGCCATTTGCAATCACTAGCCAGTCTCCCCTCTTCCACAGCATCTAGAAAACTCTAATTTACTTTCTGTTTTTATAGATTGCCTATTCTGGGTATTTCCTACAAACGGAATCATGCAACATGTGGTCTCTTGTGTCTGGCTACTATCACTTATGATAATGTTTTCAATATTCATCCATGTGATAGCATGTATCAGAGCTTCACTCTTTTTTATTGCTGATGAATATTCAATTTTATGGATGTACCACATTTTTAAAAATCTGTTCATCAATTGATGGACATTTGGATTCATTCTGTTTTTGACTATTATGAATAACACTGCTATGAATATTCATGAATAGGTTTTTGTGTAGACATGTTTTCAGCCCTCTTGGGTATATACCTAGGAGTGGAATTGCTGTGTCATATGGTAACTCAGTGTTTAACTTTTTGAGGAACTGCTGAAACATCTGCCACAGTGGCTATACCATTTTACATTCCCATCAGCAATGTATAAGGGTCACAGTTTCTACATATCCTTGTCAACACACTTTATTGTTTGTTTTTTAATTTTAGCCATTCTAGTAAAATGGCTTTATCCACATTTTACAGAAGACGACATCCATGTTTTCTTTGGAGAAATGTCCATCCAAATCCTTTGCCTATTTTAATAATTGGATTATTTTCTCTCTCTTTTTATAAGTTTATTTTTATTTATTTTGAGAGAGAGATAGAGAGGAAGTGGGAGAGGGGCAGAGAGAGAGGGAGACAGAATCCCAAGCAGGCTCCACACTGTCAGCACAGAGCCCAATGTGGGGCTCAAACTCATGAACTCGTGAGATCATGACCCAAGCCGAAGTCAAGAGTTGGACTTACACTTAATCAACTGAGCCATCCAAGCGCCCCATGGTTATTTTCTCTGGAGAGGGGCAGAGGGGAGAGAGAGAGCAAGAGAGAGAGAGAATCTTAAACAGGCTCCCTGCTCAGCATGGAGCCTGACGTAGGGCTGGATCCCATGGCTCTGGGATCATGACCTGAGCTGAAATCAAGAGTTGGATGTTCAACCGACTGAGCCACCCAGGTGCCCCAAGGGTTATTTTTTCTTTATTGTTGAGTTGTAAGAGTTTTTTATGTATTCTGTATGTAGGTGGAATATTGTCTCCTATTTTGTGGATTTTCTCTTCATTTTCTTGATGGTGTACTCTATTTTTCCTTTTGTCACTTTTACTTTTGGTGTCATATCTAAGAAACCACTGTCTAATGCAAGGTTATGAAATTTTACACCTATCTTTTATTCTAAGAGTTTTAGGGAGATGAAATGATATTTCATTATGATTTTGATATACATTTCCTTATATGACTAATGTCAATGACTAATGACATTGAGCATCTTTTCATGTATTTGTTGGCAATTTGTATATCTTCTTTAAAGGAAAGTCTAGGGGCGCCTGGGTGGCTCAGTCGGTTAAGCGTCCGACTTCAGCTCAGGTCACAATCTCACGGTCCATGAGTTCGAGCCCCGCGTCGGGCTCTGGGCTGATGGCCCAAAGCCTGGAGCCTGCTTCCGATTCTGTGTCTCCCTCTCTCTGTGCTCCTCCCCCGTTCATGCTCTGTCTCTCTCTGTCTCAAAAATTAATAAACTTTAAAAAAAAAAAAAAAGAAACAAAGAAAAGTCTATTCAAGTCCTTTCCCCATTTTTAAATTGGTTTGTTTTTCTTTTGTTGTTGGTTTAGAGAACTTCTTTATATATTCTGGATATAAATCCTTGTTGGATATATAATTTGCAAATATTTTCTCCAATTTTGTAGATTGTCTGTTCACTTTTTTGATGGTGTCATTTGACAGGCAAAAAGTTTTCATTTTTATGAAGTCCGATTAATTTATTTTTTCTTTTGTTGCTTGTGTTCTTGGTGTCATATCTAAGAAAGCCTTGTCAAATCCAAGATCATTGAGATTTATACCTATGTTTTCTTCTAAGAGTCTTATAGTTTTAGTGCTTATATTTAGCTCTCTTATCCATTTTGAGTTAATTTTTGTGTATGGTGTGAGGTAAGGCTCCAACTTCATCCTTTCACATGTGGAAATCTAGTTGTCCCAGCACCATTTGTTGAAGGATAGTAAGCACTTTTTGACACATGGTTTTTGTGGCTGCATACTATTCCATAGAGTATTACTCTTTGGGTACACATTCTTCCCTCACCTAGTGGTATTTTACATATGCATATAATTTAAACTTTTCCCACATCTTTCTTTAAGGAACTTGTGCAGCTAACAGCTCTAGAAAAAGCAACACCTAGAGATTACATGATCATTACCTTTGGATATGGCTGATCAGACCACAGGTAGACTACTTAGCCAAAGCTGAGTCCATCAGATTTTTCCTTTGGGAATTTGACATTAGCTCCTAAAACTATGTCTGTTATATTTATGGATATGGGTTTAAGGGTAATATAAACTCTGGAGGTTGAGGTTATTACAATGAAGTCTGTATAGAGAGGACAGAAGAAGCTGGCTATAAAACAGAAAGAAATGCTATAGATACATTTAAAATAGAGACTATGTGAAATGGAGAGGTTTGTGGTGTGGTAACTGGTAACTGTCCAGTTCTCATGAAGCCCATAAGATCTTCTCCTTCCTTTGCTTCCTCTCTTTTTTGAAATTAATTTGAATGGATGTCTGCTTCTTTGCAAACAAACTTTCCCTAAGACAGGCCTTTTATTGATTAGGAATCTTGGTTTCAAGAAACAGAAAACTTAATTTAACTGGAGTAAGCCAAAAAAGGACTCTTGTTGGCACACATACCCAGAAAGTCCAGGAAATAGCTTGATCTAGGAACTCAAAAACATCATCAAGACCTGGTTCTCTTCATCCTTCAGCTCTACTGCCGACAGTGTTCACTTAATTCCCAGCTTCTTAGGAACTCTTGTCTTCAATCATTCAGACTATCAGTAGTCTCAAAAAAAAAAAAAAAAAAAAAAAAGAAAGAACTTATTCCCTAGCTCCTGTACAAATGTGAGACTCACTCTGATTGTGACCATATTGTATGAGTCATGGCCCATCCCTAAACTAATTCCAAGGGGGATCTGCCACTGGATCTGAGTCATATTTCCACTCCTGGTGCATAGGGAAACCTCATTGGAACCACATTGACTGAAAATGAGGAGGGAGGTTTACATAAAATAAATTCTGAATTCTGTTATGAAATAAAAGGAGAAATGGATGCTGAGTAGAGAAAAGAAAGAAACAGCAGAAGTTCAACACAGATATTTCGATTAATTCTATTATTTTACTTATGCAAACAGACTTGTACATTAATATTTGTTGATGTCTCTCATTATTTCTTTAGGATATTGTTTCAGTTCTGTTTGTGCATTACAGACCATCCCAAACTTAGTGGCTTAAAATAACAACATGATTTCTCACTATTCTGTGGGTTTATTGGGTTCAGCTGGGGAAATTCCTTGTGATATAGCCAAAGTCACTTATGTGGCTGCATTGAGCTCTTGGGCTGCATCGTCAAAGACAATCTCACCTCCTCCATGGTTCTACATGTGTCTTTCTTTTTTTCAATCCATAGTGAAACCTGAGCTTCTTTGTAGTATGGTGGCTGGCTCACAAGAAGGACAAAGTGGAAACTACCAGATAAGCCTTTTAAGACTCAGGCTTGGATGTCCCAATGCATCACTCTTTTTTTTTTTTTTTTTTTTCCTTTCTTGTTAGTCAAAGCAAGTCCTAGGGTCTGCCAAGGATTCAAGGGGAGAGGGATATAAATATATACATCTAGAAATGGAAATACTAAGAGAAAGAGTATGCATATGTTAAGACTCATGATGCAGATTATCAAATTGTCCCCCAGAAAGCCTCCTCCAATGTATAACCACAACCCCCAAGCAGCGTATAAGAACATGCTTTTCACCATGCAAATGCCAACCCTTAGCAGTTTCATAGATTTAAAGACAAGAGTGTGATTGTTGTTTTATTAATGTTGAAGAGTTTCAACTTTTTCGTATACTTATTGGCCATGAAAATATTTTAAATATATATGATATCAAGAATTACAACACAGCATACATACATGTACCACCGTCTAGTTTAGTAAAAAGCGTCTTGCTATAAAATGTTCTGTGGGTCCTTCCTTGTTTCCAATCCCTTCTCTCCCCCCCAAAGTTAACCATTATTCTGGATTTTGTGTTTACATTCTCTTGCCCTTATTTTTTCAGCTCTACTGAAGTATTATTGACAAAGTTGTAAGATATTTATCTTTTAAAAGATGTTTAAAACATGATTTGATACATATATGAATTGTGAAAGGATTCCCTCCATCAAGTTAATTAACACACTTATCACTTCACATATTTACCTTTTTCTTTTTCTTTTTTAAGTTTATTTATTTATCTTTGAGGGAGAGAGAGAGTGCACGAGGAGGGGAGGGAGAGAAAGAGGGAGAGAGAGAGAATCCCAAGTAGGCTCTGCACTGCCAGAGCGGAGGCTGATGTGGGGCTCACACTTACAAACTATGAGATCATGACCTGAGCTGAAACCAAGAGCCAGATGCTTAACTGACTGAGCCACCAAGGCACCCCTATATTTACCTTTTTCTTAATGAGGCTTGCCCTTATTTTATTATATCTTTTATAACAGCTTTTCTGAGATATAATTCACATACCATGCAATGAATTTATTTAATGTGTGTAATTGGATGGTTTTTAGTACATTCAGAATTGTGCAACCATCACCACAACAAACTTTAGAACATTTTTGTCATCCAAAGAGAAATCCTAGGCTCTTTTCCCCTTACTTTTCCATTCCCTAACTTGCCCTGTACCCTCCTTAGGCAACTATTGATCCACTTTATGTCTATTTAGATTTGCTTATTTGGGGCATTTCACATAAATGGAGTCATACACCACATGGCCTTTATGACTGGCTTCTTTCACTTAGCATAATGTTTTCAAGGTTCATCTACATTGTAGTCTGCATTAGTACTTCATTCCTTTTTATTGCTAATAAGATTTCCTCGTATTGATAGACCACATTTTATCCATTCATCTGTTGAAGGGCATTTAAGTTGTTTCCCTTTTTTGACTATTATGAATAATGCTGCTATGAACACTTGCATATGTATGTTTTACGTGGACTTGTTTTCAATTCTCTTTGGAGTGTTTCAATAACTCGAAGTGGAATTTCTGGGTTATGTGGTAATGCCGTATTTAACCTTGTGAGGAGCTGCCAGGCTGTTTTCCAATGTGACTGAACCATTTCACGTTCCCACCAGAAACCAGAGGGTTTCAATTTCTCCACATCTTTACCAATATTTGGTATTATCTATCTTTTTTATTATAGCCATCTTAAGGGTGTGAAGTGGTATCTTGTGGTTTTGATTTACATTTCTCTGATGGCTAATAATATTGAGCACATTTTCATGTTCTTATTTGTCCTTCTTTTGTGATGGTATAAGCATGTTTATATTTTTAAATAATATATTGATTAACTTTACATATTTTGAAGTTTGTGTTAATGGTTTCTTTATGCAAATTTGATTTATATAGGTATATATTAAATTTGATACTTTAGAGGTTCATCCGTGTTGATGCATGTTGCTACAGTTTATTTTTACTTCTGCATAAAATTTCATTATGTGTATCTAACACATAAGAAATTGTTCATTCTTTTTTATTAAACTTTTATTATTTTTTATTGTTTACTTTTGAGAGAGAGAGAGACACAGAGCACGAGTAGGGGAGGGGCAGAGAGAGAGAGAGAGAGAGAGAGAAAGAGAGAGAGAGAGAGAGAGACAGAGGATCCAAAGCAGGCTCCATGCTGACAGCAGAGAGACCGGTGAGGGGACTCAAACTCACAAACCATGAGATCATGACCTGAGCCAAAATCAACCAACTGATCCACCTGAGACGCTCGACCAACTGATCCATCCAGGCACCCCAAGAAGTTATTCATTCTTCTATTGATGCACATTTGGGTTATGTCCCTTTTTTTTTTTTTTTTTTGCTATTATCCACAGGAAGCTATAAATATTGTTATACACAGATGCAAGAAGTTCTCTAGGGCATATATAGAAGTAGAATTGTTGGATCATAAGGTATACAAAATTTCAACACTACTAAATAATATCAAAGTTCAATACGTTGTGCCAATTCATACTCCCCTAACAGTACTTGAGAATTTCGGTTGCTCTATAATCCCTCCAACATTAGATGTTACCAAATGTCATCATTTTTGCTAGCCGGTAGGAGTGGTGTGGTTTTAATTTATATTCCCCTCATTACTAATGAGACTGAACATCTATTCACATGCTTATGGGACATTCATATTTTCTCTTCTCTGAGGTGCCTAAGTCTTCAGTCACTTTTCCATCTAAATTTTTCTTACTGATTTGTAGAAGTTCTTTTTATAGTGTACCTTGTTACTGATACTTTGTCCATTGTATATGTTGGAAACGTTTCCAAATTTTAGACTCTCTTTTTATTCTCTTTCAGTATCTTTTGATAAACGAAAATCCTTGGTTTTAATGTAACTAAGGCAAACTATAATCATATTATATGATTTTTGTGCCTTTTGGCATCTTATTGAAGAAATCCTTTCCTTACTTCAAGGTCATAAGTCTCTACTCCTATATTGTCTTCTAAGCGCTTGGCATATGTCTGTTTTTTACATTTAAGTATTTGCTTGACCTAGAACTGATTTTCATGTATAGTATGAAGGAATATGTATAGTGTAGAGTAGATAACCAACAGTCCCAGCGCAATAGAAAAGCCCATTCTTTACCCACTGGCCTATTTTGCCAATTCTGCCATGTATCTAGTTTCCATATATGTGCAGATCTATCTCTAGGCTCTCTATTCTGTTCCATTGGACTTTCTGTCTATTCTTCTGTCAATTATATAGCGTTTTAACAACTATATCTTTATAATATGTATTGACATGTGATCAGGCAAGCCCCCATCTTATTCTCCTTTTGGGGAATATTTTGGCTCTTCTTGACACTTTGCTTTTTCGTATAAATTTTTGAATCTAGGTTGTTGAGCAAAAATTAAAGGCTTGTTGCAGTTTTTGTTAAAATTACATTGATTTGGTAGGTTAATTAGGGAAATTGATAAATTCATAACATCAGATTTTCCAATTCACCTGCATAGTGTAATTCCTCTCTTACTTTTGTCCTTTTAAATATATTTCACAAAAGTTGTATAATTTTCTCCATTATGCTTTGCATATCTCTAGTACAATTATTTCTAGGCACTTAATGGCTTTTTAATGTTACTGTAAATGGTGTCCCTTCAAAATTATTCTTTCTAAATATTGATTATATATAGAAATTCACTAGACTGTTATGTACAGATTTTTGTATCCAGTGAACTGGTTCACATCTTTAATGAACTCTAATATTTTTGTGTAGGTTCTTTGGGCTTCATGTGTAGATATCATATCGACTATAGATACTGTTTTATTGTAAATCACATCCTAACTTTATTCTTTAATATTTTTTTTGTATTGGCTAGGACATTTAGTATAAGGTTGAAAATAAGAGATGATGGCAGGACTCTGTTGTTTTGTTCCCCTCCTGAACTTAAAAGGAATGTCATCAATATTTCACAATTAAGTATAATGTTTACTCTAGGATCTTGGTACATAACATTTATTGGTTAAGGAACTTTCTTTGTACTAATAGTCTGTTAAGAATGTTTATCAGAAATGTATGTTTAATTCTAGGAAATATTTTTACTATGTCTATTAAAGTGATTGTATGATATTTCTCCTTTAAAATTATCTTTTATGTTTATTTCTTTTTAAGAGATAGAGACAGAGTGCGAGTGGGGGGAGGAGCAGAGACAGAGGGAGACACAGAATCTGGAGCAGACTCCAGGCCCCAGCTATCAGCACAGAGCCCGACGTGGGGCTTAAACCCACGAACCCATGAACTCATGACCTGAGCCAAAGTCAGACACTTAATTGACTGAGCCACCCAGGTGCCCCTGACATTTCTCCTTTAAACTAAGATTATAGTTAATTATATTAATTGATTTTATAATATTAAACTAACCTCTCATTCCTGTGATAAACCTGCTTTAGTCATATGTTACTACCTTTAAAAAAATCTGCTTTCTGTATTTAGTTTGCTACTGTTTTGTTTAGGATTTTTGTATCTGTGTTCACGACTGAAATTGACTTTCAAAATTTTTTTCTCACACTATCTTTGTCAGTTTTTACTATGAAGATTATGTCATCCTCATCAAATTAGTTGAGGTATATTCCTTCTTTCTCTATACTCTGGGATATTTTTCACAGGATTAAGATTTTTGTTACTGAATGTTTGCTAGAAAGCACTGGTAAAACGGCCTAAGTCTGGTTTGTTTTGTGGGATTAAAAATTTTTGCTTAACGTTTGTTTATTTTTGAGAGAGAGAGAGGGAGCGCTTGCATGCGTGCACGTGTCCGCAGGGGAGGGGCAGAGAGATCGGGGGACAGAGCATCCAAAGTGGGCTCTGCAGAGAGCCCCCCTTGGGACTCAATGTCACAAACCTTTGAGATCATGGCCTGAGCCAAAGTCCGACGCTTAACTGGCTGAGCCACCCAGGTGCCCCTGTTTTGCGGGATTTTAAAGTTTGGCTTAGTTTATTTCATAGTCTTAGAAATATTCAAGTTCTATATTTTTTCTTGAGCCAATTTTGTTGTTTTCTATTTTTCTAGGAATTTATACATTTCATTTAAGTTTTGAAATGTACTGGCACTTTTTTCATAATGTTATCTTATTTTTTACTATATATTTTATTAGAGAGAGAAAGAGAATGAGAGAGAGGCAGAAGCAGAGAGAGAGAGAGGGAAAATCCCAAGCTTGATCTCACAAATTGTGAGATTGTAACCTGAGCTGAAGTCAAGAGTCAGATGCTCAACCAACTGAGCCACCCAGGTTCCCCTAATATTCTCTTATTTTAATAACAGAAGTATTTGAAATTATCTCTTCATTTTCACTTTTTAGACTTGTCTTTTTTTTTCCTCTTTGATCAATCGAACCCGTTTTGATCTTGTTGATTTTTTGATTATATATATTAATGTTTACTTATTTTTAAGAGAGCACAAGCAGGGGAAGGGCAGAGAGAGAGGGGGACAGAGGATCCGAAGTGGGCTTTGCGCTGACAGTAGTGAGCCCGATGAGGGGCTTGAACTCACAAACTGCGAGATCATGACCTGAGCCAAAGTTGGACGCTCCACCGACTGAGCCACCTAGGTGCCCCGTTTTGATTATATTTTTGATTGTATCTTGACCAATGTGTAGAGTAGTATAACTACTGTGGCAATAAAGATATAGAGTATTTTATCACAAAAGTGTTTTTTCATGCAGTAGCCTGTTCAACCTGAGATTTTGTAGTCAAACCCTCATCCACCTCTAAACCCTGTTTTTACTACTGATATGTTCTCTCTCCCTATAGATTTACCTGTTCTGGAATGCCATTTAGTTTAAATCTTACAGTACACAGCCTTTTCAGTTTGGTTTCTTTCACTTAACATATTTTACTCTTAATTTTACTCCATCTTAATTCCTACTGACTTCTGAAGCAGTACCTGTGTTTAGAAGCAGAAATTATTGCAGAAGAAATAACCAAACTATTAGTAACTTGCTGCTTTACCATCCCAAGGACAATTTCTTTAACATTTATGTATATTTCTATCTAGTTTCTTGATCCACTCTTTTGTCAATTTTTTCAATTGCCAAATTAAAATTTCAAATCATAAAAGCAATATGTACTCATGGTGACAATTTATACAGTGTTGAAGGGCTATAAGAAGCTGTCAGTTTCTTGAGTGTTTTTTTTAAATTTTTTCTAATGCTTTTATTTCTGAGAGAGACAGAGCGTGAGTGGGGGAAGGGCAGAGAGAGAGGGAGACACAGAATCTGAAACAGGCTCCAGGCTCTGAGCTGTCAGCACAGAGCCCAGCACGGGGCTCGAACCCATGAACTGTGAGATCATGACCTGAGCCGAAGTTGGACCCTTAACCGACTGACCCACTCAGGGGCCCCTTGAGTGTTTCTGAGGACATTTTATATGGATATGCATATATTCTTTTCTTCACGTATAGTATCATAATATACAAGCTCCTCTCCTTCTTATTTACTTAGTGCAGAGACTTCTGGCTATTACCAGTACCTGTTTTCTTGTTCTTCCTTCATTAAAAAGCCTCAGACTTTTAGCTTAGTATTTGGCTGCCCAGAATAAAGACTACCTCTCATACCTCCATTGTAAGAACACCTGATCCTGTGGCTAAATTCTGGCTGATGAGATGTAAGCACAAGTACTATGTGGAATTTCTGATATTATCCATTGAAAGATAGGTGGTCAACACTCTTTTCTCCTTTTTCTTTTATCCTAATGCCTAGTATGCAGATGTTGTGTTTGGAGCATTAGCTCCTGTCTTGGACCATGAAGATAAAGGCTACCCCATAGGGATGACAGAGCATGGACCTGGGGAGAATCCTATGTCCTTGAGGACTTCATTGAGCAGAGCTGCTACACTACCTTAAATGCCTTTCTCCAGACATTTACATGAGACAGAAATAACCCATCATCAAACAGAGTTAAAGAATCCAAATTTTTTTATAGAATCCAAATTTTTAAGCACTGACATTGTCAAATGTTTCTCATTTTTTTCCATAAAAGTTTGCACCATAGTGTTTGAAAGTGCCAGTTTCCACATATCTTAAGATGTTTTCAAATCTTAAAGGAAGATCTTCATCTTAAGATGAAGAGTAACTATACATAGAGTTGGTTTATTGTGCTAAATTTATCAAGTTAGTACAAAGGGAAGACTTTACTCTTGCTGGAACTGGCTGGCACCCCCACGACTCAGAAACAGACTTGTTGGCTGTTAGGTGGAGAACTGTAGCCTGGCTTTTACAAAGAAAATGCCCTTGGAGACCATCTGCTAACACCCCTCATTCCAATTTATAGCTGAAGACATTGTTTCGCACAGAGCTTCATGTTGCCTGACTTAATGAACAGAACACATCTGGACTGCATGGTCTGGGTGAATCACATCCTCTTCAGCCTCAGTTTCTTTGTGTGTAAAAGGAGACAACACTCAAGTCTCACAGAGATGTTATAAATATTAAACAGGCTCTCCTATAATATGTGCCTTACACAATCCCTGGCACAGAAATGCTCAAAAATAGCCCTTCCTTCCCCTCTGCTGCCTGCTCACTCAAGACTGTAGCACACTGTCTTCTGTGGGCTTCCAGCCTCAGCTGGGGTATGCTCATAAATGGTCTTAAAGGATGGTTTGCTGAGGCATTTGGCTCTTCAACTTTACTTCTGTATATCAGATCAGGTTTCTCTCCTGTAAAACTGCAGCGTTAATTCTTTTTTTTTTTTTTTTTTTTTTATAATTTTTTTTTTCAACGTTTATTTTATTTTTGGGACAGAGAGAGACAGAGCATGAACGGGGTTGGGGCAGAGAGAGAGGGAGACACAGAATCGGAAACAGGCTCCAGGCTCTGAGCCATCAGCCCAGAGCCTGATGCGGGGCTCGAACTCACGGACCGCGAGATCGTGACCTGGCTGAAGTCGGACGCTTAACCGACTGCGCCACCCAGGCGCCCCAGCAGCGTTAATTCTTAAGTAAGATCTTAGCAACTGTGATAAACCTGTGACTGGGAACTAGCTTTGGCAATGATGATAAAACAGATTTCCTCAGCAGGTGTTCGAAGCCATGTTTGGCTGAGTTTTTGTTGTTAATCCCTGGTTTCAAAGGAGAAAATGATCTGTGCCTGTCTACTTTGCTTGAGTGTCTGCTGAGGTCAGCAGAATCATATTAATTATTGAATTAGAGAAGTAGTGTCTTCCTTTAAATCTCCCTGTTCTGAAACTTTGTGTTTTAGAGTTTGGGTTTAGATAGTTTCTGAATTGGAATGGAGCTTAGGCTATGTGGAGCCTTACAGGTACAATTAGACTCAATGTATGCTTGTTTTATTATCTCAGTGAGTTGTCCATGTTCTTAACATCAGCTTTTCTTGAGCTTTCTTCTTTGGTCATCCACATCTGTATTTTCAAATTAGATGTCCTTTTAGGGTAGGCATCAAATTATTTGTGATTTTTGTCCTCTACAACACCTAAGACAAGTACTTTGTCTGTAACAGATGCCAAATGATTAAGTTAATGAATAAAAAAAAATGAATGAATAAGCAGACAAAAGCTTTGCTCCAGTTTTCTTTCTTAGATTAAATATTCAAATATGTCATAAAAGTCATAGAAATTTGTGGCCTTAACAGATCATAATCCCACCATGAGAGAACTTTCTTTAATCTCCATTTTTATGAAATAAGTGAGTTCTGTATCAATTAAGAATAGGTTCAGCAGAGACTGATAGTCTTTTGTTTTTTTTTTAACGTTTATTTATTTTTGAAACAGAGAGAGACAGAGCATGAACAGGGGAGGGGCAGAGAGAGAGGGAGATACAGAATTGGAAGCAGGCTCCAGGCTCTGAGCCATCAGCCCAGAGCCCGATGCGGGGCTTGAACTCACAAACCGCGAGATCGTGACCTGAGCTGAAGTTGGATGCTTAACCGACTGAGCACCCAGGCGCCCCATAGAGAGTCTTGAATAAGAGTGGCTTGAATAGATGTGTACTTTAGTGTAATCTCCTCTCACATAGTAGAAGCCCAGAGGTATCCATCCAGAAGTAATATGGCTCCTCATGATGACAGGCAATCAAGTTTCATTCACTTTGTGGCATTGCTGTCCTCAGTATGTGTCTTCTACCTTCATGGTCCAAGGTGACTACTCAAACTCCTGCCATCCTATTAGCAATTCCACCTGAGAGAAGAAATAATACACCCTCTTCTTTAAAGATACTTCCTGGAAGGTGCTTCTATCATTTCTGTTTACACTTCATTGGCGAAAACTCAGTCACATAAGGGTCTGGGAAATGTAGTCTTTATTTTGGGCAGCTGTGTGTCTGGCTACATTCTGGAGTTCTATTGCTAAGTGAAGAAGGTGTGAACAGATATTGTGGGACAAACAGGGTCTTAGCCATAGTTTCCCTTTGCTATTTGGATAAAGTATGAACTCATTGTTATGGCCAACAAATCCCTGACTGATGGAGTCACTGCTTGGTGTCTGGCCTCATCTTTTATTTGTACTTATTTCTACTGCTTGGCTGTTTTCTCCCTCTCGTTTTCTCTGAAGGATCAGGCTCCAGTCCCCCTCAGCACCTTTGCACATGCTCTTATTGCTGGGATTTAGGAATCCTAGAATAGGTTTTCTCTGTCCCCATGACAATTTCTTACCATATCTTGTACTTCCCCTTTATAGGACCTACCACAATTGCAATTGTAAATTGTCATGCAATTATTTGTTTTCTATCTATCTTTCCCACTATTCTATAAGTCATATGAGTACAGGGACTGTTTTTTGGTTCATGACTGTATTTCTAGAACCTCACAAAGCATTGGGCACAGATTGGGCACTTAATAAGTCTTTGCTAAATGAAAGAATGAACTTTCTAATGGAACTTTCTTATTTTACAGGTGAGATAGTAGTTTAACCAGAGTATTCAAGGAATCTGGATTCTAGGTTTTTAAATCAGTTAAAATGAAGGTTTTTAACTGAAGTTGAAAATATTTCTGAGATGTTATTAAATAACAGAAATTTAACCAAGTGAAATTTGAAGACCTAATTGACTTTATTTAATGATTCATGAATCGGGCAGCATCCCATCTAGCAAGTAGAAAGGAGTTCCAAAGAACTGTACAGAATGGAAGGTTTTTAAAAGCAGAGAAGGGGTGGGATAAAAATCATCAACAAAAATAGAATTATTTCAGTCAAAGTCACCTTCCTTTGGGGGACAAAAGGGCCCTATTAGGTAGATTACTGGAAGGTGCTGACCAGGAAATTCTAGACTAAACACTTAAGATTGTGTTCCTAAGGAAGATTGAAACTCCAGTTAAGTTAGGTATTAAGCCCTGGTTTAGTGGCATGGGCCTAGCACAAGTGACTCCATTTGGGGCCTGTCATTTTCTTTTTAATAATGTTCTGGACTAATTTCTTGCCTTGATAAGGACATTGCATCTAACAATATTTATTTATTCTTCCTTTGATGGTCAGGATCTTTACATGTATAAGGGTCAACATTATAACCATTGATCAACACTGAACAAAACTAGAGATGCAGAATGAGAAAGAAATTGCTGGAATCTGCCCTGACTCTGGGATACAGCTTGGACACTTGCTTTAAACAAAGGTGCTCAACATTAGCCTGTTTTCGTATCAATCACCTCTTTCTCCCAGAGTAGGGTGCCAAAAATTTCTAGTGATTGTGTTTTCCAGTTGATGGAGGATTTATTTTATGCAGGAACTGTTACCCTTGTTTTGAAAGAAAAAAATAACTTTTAAAAGTGTCAGTCATATGTTGGGGCTGTGAGTGACAGTCATGTCTGAGTTCAACAATTCTTTTTTTAAAACAGTAGAGGAAAATGGCATTTCTTGTCATCCTCATCTTTAAATATCAGCTGCTAGAATCAACAGGAAGAAGGGAGGCCAGGAGAAGGATGGTGATCTTTGGAATACCCTGAATTCTGGTGATGGCCCAGAAGCTTACCAAATATCATGGTTTAGAAGTTTAAATTGCTTTGAAAGCTGTGAGTCTCAGTTTTTCTGGGATAAAAGACTTCGATGGATTGAGGAAACAAAATCTTTACATTTCTCCCAGGTTCCTCAAATTACAGTATTTTTTTTTTTGACATTTGCTTAAGGTTTTAATTTAATAAGACATGTCTGTCATCTTTAAAGAGTTTAGTATTTTTAATCTTTTTCTTTAATTCCCTGTAACTAAAAATGGACACTCCCCCCCACCCCCAAGCATTTAAAGTTTAAAGTAACATTTCACTGTTATATATTTTCCCCAAGGTCAGAGTCTCCTTTGCTTCCCCCAGTACCTCACTGCCTCTGTCAATGTTGGCATCTCTCACCTTTGAAATACTAGAGAATTAGCAAATCACACAGCTAAAAGTAGGAGATGAAAGGATGTAGAAGTAAAATGTATGATGGTGACAAACTTTAATTTGAACAAAAGCCAGTTCTATTCCCAAGCTGTTCCCAAAATAAATTATCATCTAGAGAAATTTAGTCGTCAAAGTCTAAACACCAACCAGGAGTAAAGGCTAAAATTTTATCCATTTAAAAATGTTACTTCACAGTGTATATCAGCAATTAACACTTCAGATGGGGTTGGTGTAGTTTAAAATAGGCACCTATCTCTTCTAGTTAAGAGAGTACTTGTCGACCTCATCTTAGTAGGGAGGTTTGAAATGATAGGGACAACTAAGCTTTCAGGCAAGGTAACTGTCAGTCAATGAATGTTCTAGCTACTTAATATTCAGTACGATATGATCAGGTAGAAAGGCAATCAATCAAATAGGGTGTCAGCTGGGGGTAGAAGAGAAAGGTGGAGAGAAGAAGTTCCCAGGGCAATGACAGGATACAGGTAGTGTCATGGCTACAGTGTTTCTGCCCAATGGGGAAATCTATTTTAGTCTTGGATGCCAAAGAGAAAGTGACACTTCCAGTCACGTAAATATTAAACAGTACCTCCCTTTGACCTGGCTGGGTGGCAGATACCACCCAAATGTAGGTGGAATAGAAAAGAGTCTTGCACAGCTCAGAATAGAAGAGTCTTGCACAGTACTGCCATTCCTGGGAGAGTAGGTAAAGCAGGGAGCCAGCATTTCTGGTAGGCAGAGCTTATCAAGGGAATCAAAACCTTCTTAACAATACTATGATGAAAGCACAATTCTGTTTCACAAATAGAAATAAGGAAGCAATCAGGGCCAATTCTGAGAGGATGGGTGGGAACAGAGCATGGGGCTCACAATAGAAAACCAGTGCACCATGGAAATTAAACAAGGGGGATGCTCTGAGTGCCACTCAAAGTAAAGATTGGTGGTGGTCTACGGACTATTGGTTACCGGTCTGCAACACAAGAAACAGAGATTTAGAAAAAGCATTCAGAAAAGATTATAGGAATTTGATATTGCTGCAACAACCAAATGTGGTCCTGGATTCTTGTCATTCATCTTGTACCAGAGTTATCATTTTGTTTTGGTTGGAGGCAATAAGAAAACATGAGAGGTATACACCTGAGATGATTCAAGCCATGCAGAAAGCCATGGGATTCTTGGCTAAATGTGTGGGTATATAAGAGTGAGACTAAGGACAGGTATGAGCCCAAGGGAGCAGAAGCAGGGTAGAAGAAACAGTGTACTTTTCTACTTGAACGAGGTATAGACCTGTTTGAGTGTTGTCAAATTCACACGTAAGTCATGTGCGGTGTAATAGCTTAAAGATTGTTTTGTCAATTTTAACCCAAAAGCATATAAAATCTACAATCCCATTGTTCACCATAAGATAATTTAAATTTACTACTTAAATGGTTAAATGGCTAGAACTGGCTACAAAAGAATTATGATGGGACCATAATTTTTTTAGTATAATAGTGATTCTCAATATTAATCCCACCTACATACATGCTTACAATGAAGCATGTGCTCAATTTTTGTAATTCTTTTCCTTTATCCCTTGATATATTTGTCAGACAGCTATCTGAACCACGTGGTCCTACTGGAATGTTTCAGAAAAAATGCTGTTACTTGGAATGGTCACAAATGGATGCTTTAAACCCTTCTGGAATATTTCTTTACCTAGTGAGACTGAGTTCTAGTGAGGTATGCCACAGATAAATCTTCCCAGTCCTCTGCACTTGAGAGGCTTACATTTCTTCCTCAATAAATTACAGTTTATAAAAAACAACCACCTACATTATCAAAATTTATGGCTTTGTTCCTGGATTCCTATAACTTATCTTGTAATAGCACTATGTTTGAGTTGAAGGCAACAAGAAAAACATGAAGATATACATCTAGATTACTCATGCCATACAAAAAGCTGTACATCTATTGAGGGAAACCGTTGCCTGAATGGATGAGTATTTAGGAGTTAAACTAGGGACAGGCATGACAAAGCCCAAGAGAGAGCAGAGACTGGGTGGAAAAAACACAGTTAAAGTCAGAAGAAGTGTATTTGATTCTTGTGCCTACCTTTCAACCAGCTGTGTAATCTCTGGCAAATAACCTAGCTTTTCTATGCCTTAATGTTCTCATCTATGAAATGGAAAAAACTTGCCTGGGCTCTTGTGCAATCTAAATGGGAGAATGTATGTGAGTTGACACTGTGACTGCAGGTGATGTGAGAGTTAGGAATTAGGGGATAAACAATGGCTTAGAACAGGACAGACATTTTCTGCAAAGGGCCAGATATTTGGCCTAATGATGAGATGAATGTCCTAATAAAAGTTTATTTATAAAACTAGGCAGCAGGCTGGATTTGGTCCAACTTACAAAGTTTGTCAGCTTCTGAAACTAGAAGCCTAGATACCTGAATTCTGGTCTCGACTATCTTTTTAGCTGGCCAGGTGACCTTGTGGAGTTATGTCTAGTTCCTGAACCTCTGTTTCCCCACCACCATTGGACTGTCCTAGGTGTTTTCAATGCTGTGACATGGGGAAAAGTGAGGCAGAAGACAAAGAACCTTGTAAAAGTGAAAGGATTTGAATGAACATTTTGATTAAAAATGAAAATTATTGTTGGGGCTCCTGGGTGGCTCAGCTGGTTAAGCGTCTGACTTTGGCTCAGGTCATGATCTCAGTTTGCCAGTTGAAGCCCCACATCGGGCTTTGTGCTGACAGCTCAGAGCCTGGAGCCTGCTTTGGATTCTGTGTCTCCCTCTTTCTCTCTGCCCTTCCCCCACTCACACTCTGTCTCTCTTTCTCAAAAATAAATAAACATTAAAAAAAATTTAAAAATATATAGAAATACAGAAGATAAGATGAAAAATTAACTGAAATGTAAGTACAGTGTGAGTAGGGGTAGGAAGAAGCTTAAAAAGCAAAGAATTGTGTGACTTCTTTATACCCTAATAGATCAAACAGAGTAATGACCTCAACCTCCCTGCTGTCAGGAAATCCCCCTTAGCCCAAGACCAGATGTTGGTCTGGATATCAGGGACTTGACTTCCTTTGTCCCCCAGCCACATGAGCAGAGCTTAGGGTCTAAGTGAGAGGGAACCAATAGCAAATGTCTCAGTGCCCCACACATAAACCCTCCCTCCCTTTGCCTGCATGGGGGGCAGGCCAGAAGTGCAGGGAGTTAACTTTCACAGGAGCTGCCCTGAACCAATCAATGGGAGATGGGATTTGGTGGATAAATACCTCTGCTCCTTCTTTTCTGAGCCAATTCTGAGATGTTTTCTATACTATGCCCCAGATATTCACACAGGTTTGAGCCCCAGATTCCTATAGCAGTAAACTCACTAGCACACCCTTTACTGGCTTCCTTCTCTTGCCTATCTTACTTCCCCTCTCTCCCTTACCAGTGCTTCCTGGGATGACCTCTCCAATAACCTACTAGTAACCAGGTCTTGTCTTAGGATCTGCTTCTTGGGAAACTCAAAAGAAGACTAAGCCACACAGATAGATATACAGCCATTAGGAGATAGCCAAAGACTTAAAGAGTTGTCTTCATAGGCAGGAGCAAAAGAAAGATTCCTTCTGTCTGACCACCATGGAGCACAGGGTCTTCTAGAAGAAAATTAGAACTTGCTCACAAGTCAAGGAAAATTTTAGTTGTGCAATAGGTGCTGAGTTCCTTCTCTGTGTAAGAAAGCTAGTCCTCTGTGGCCACAGAGATGAGAAGAACACAGTCCTGTCTGGCTAGGAACTTACAATTTGGTTCTTTCAGGACAGCAAAAAGACTTTTCAGCTAATAGACCTCTTTTTCAGTTCAAGTAAAAAAAAGGGCTTTTCTGTGAATCTTCACACTTGTTTATGGTTCAATATATGGTCCTATAGAATGTCTCTGTTTCTGAAGCTCTTCTGGCTTTAGCTTGTTTCTGGACTTTTGCCTGTGCTTTTCTTTCTGCCCAGAATACTCATCCCCATTCATTTTGCCTGGTTCCTCACTCAGCACTCCACATCATTTTCTATGGGAAACCTTCCTTGACTTCTCTAGATCAATGTGAGTATCTGCTTTTACCATGTTCCTACAGCGCCTTGTTCTTCTACTGTCATTGCACCATCAAATTGTATTTGATTATAAGAGGTCACAGTCACAACTTATTTATATCTTTATCTCTAGTGCTTAGCACAGGGATTGGTGTGCTTAATAAATATTTGTTTAAAAAATGAACAATATGCTTAATTGGTGGAGGATCCTAGGGCTCCACAATAGTTTATAGAGCAATTTTTAAGGAGGATAAGTTGATACAGAGGTATCAGAAGACCACTCATAAATGTCCATATTCTTTTTACTCCTCACCTACACATATTCAAAGGCTCTAGGCCAAAGTTTTTAAGTACTAGAATAGTAAGCCTCCACTGGAGTGATAGGCTAGCCTTCATATATCCAACAGGAAATGTTATCTGTCCATCCGTCTATCTACTCATCCATTCATCCATCCATCCATCTGTCCAGTCAGCCAGCCAGCCAGCCAGCCAGCCATTCCCTCTATCTACCTATTTATCAAAAAATTATTGAATTCCTGTTCTCTTTCAGGTATTATGTTAACCACTGAGAACATGAAGATATCAGATCCCTGCACTTTACACATTAAAAGTCAGCCCAATTGAACAAATAATTAAAAGCTATTGCAATAAATGGATCAATAGAGATATTATGAATAACTTGGAATACATAGGGCAGGAGCTGCTACACTATTATGGTTGCATTTTCCCCCATTCTCCCAACAATGTATAATTTGTTCACAAATGTGGCTCCAGGAGTCAGAGTTACCTCTTATCCGTGGCTAAATGCTTGGCTGTGATGTCACCTGCTTCCCACATATATTTATATATTCTTCCTCACTCCTTCTTATCTTTATTAGGAGAATATTCTTTGGAGCCTGGAATCTGATGTATAACTAAAGGTTCACACAGGGTGGATGGAGTAGTGGGGATTTATCTCGCCATCCAACGCAAGGAGGATATAGTGATGCTTCCACTGACCCTATCAGAATTATCTATCTATCTATCTATCTATCTATCTATCTATCTACCTACTTATTTAGAGAGAGCATGGGGGAGGGACCAAGGGAGAGGGAGAGAGAGAATCTCAAGAAGGCTCCATGCCAACACAGGGCTTGATCCCATAACCATGAGATCATGACCTAAGGTGAAATCAAGAGTTGGTTGCTCAACCAACTGAGTCACCCAGGAGCCCCCCTGCCCATTAGAATTATTTAGCTTCTTTCCTTGACTTTCAGCTACCTACCAATTTCTATTAAGTCTCTTCTTGTTGGGCCCATAGAATATACATTAATAGCAATACATGCATTTGCATAGTGTTTTATACCTTTTTAGGGACTTCATGGAATTTAGGATTGAAAAAACATTGGATGTCATCATTTATTTTCTTTTCAAAGTTTTATTTATTGAAGTAATCTCTACACCCAATGTGAGGCTTGAATTCACAACCCTGAGGTCAAGAATCACATGCTCTTCTGACTGAGCCAGCCAGGTGCCCCTAAGTGTCGTCATTTAGTTCAGTTACCCATGTGATGTTCAAATCCTTTTTATAGCATATGCTGAAGTCTACCCATTGGCTTCCAGGATAGCCTCCTCTGCCTCCTTGATCTGGATCCACTCTTTACTGCAAGGCAAACCAGGCTCTTTGGAAAGTAAATGCCTACTTACCACATGCCTAGAGTCTCCTGGTTCTCAGATTTAGTTCTCAAATTCTCTGATCCCATCTGTTCCATACCTTTCTTTTTACTTTATTCTCCCAATACCCTCGCCTATCTCTTGACACCCTGACCCCATCCTTCCAGGACAACCCATCATTCAGACTCTCTGCCTTATTCCTGGGTAGGGGGCCACAGTAGTCCTTGGGTAGAACCCCTCTGTTATAGTTACTTCGGTTGATATAACAAATTATCCCAAAGTATAGCAGCAGAAAAACACCATTATATGTTCATAGATTCTCTGGGTCAGGAATTAAGACAGGGTGTAGCCGAATTGGCTGACCCCCTCCTTCACAATGTCTGGGGCCTCAGCTGAGGTGTCAAAGGATGAGAAATATAATCTTCTCAAGTTTCATGCACTCACGTGTAGCAGTTGATGCTGTCTGGGAAGCAGTTGATGCTGTCTGTTGATGATGTTGACTGGGAAGACTTAAGTATCTAGGAGGACTTAAACAATAGCTAGAAGATCTACTGCATGTAGTGTTTCTGTGTGGCTGCTTAGCCTCCTCACAGCTTGGTGACTGGAATCCAAGGAAGAGAACAATGAGAGAGAGGGAGCCATGCAGAAGATGTATAATTTTTATGACCTATCCCCAGAAGCCACATAGGATTATTTTCTCTGATGATCAAGATAGTCACAAAGATCTTCTTACATTCAAGGAGCAAGAATATAGGCATTCATCCCTGATGTAGGAATGGTAACATCACATCTAAGAACATATGGGATGGAATATGTATTAGTATGACTGTCTTTGAGAAATATAATCTGCCATATCTCCCTAGTTCCCAATGGCTATTTTTCTATGCCCTGCCCCAAGGAAAGCTGCATGACATGGACAACATCATGGACACAGTTCTGTAGTAGCCAATATTCCTTTGTCATAAATAAAAATCTATTACCAAAAACATCCAAGGAAGATAGAACCCTAAGCTCATCTTGGCCTACCAGTACAACTAGATAACACCCACATCAGTATAAATAACCCAGAAAATGACCCAAAGACTGGCAGAACAGACTCTCCACAGCTAAATGTAGAGAAGAGGGAACATTGAAGAGGGAAGGAATAGTAGAGATGCCATCAGGAGCTAACTAGATCTATGGGAGTGTTCATAGGAGGGAGGGATGTCATGGGCATGGAGAGGGGAGAGAAACAGACCCTCTTACCAGGAACCCCAGGCATGGGGAGTTTGCACAAGCAAGATGAATCCCTGTAACATTTGGCTTTGAAAACCAGGGAGATGGGGCACCTGGGTGGCTTGGTCGGTTGAGCGTCCGACTTTGGCTCAGGTCATGATCTCACGGTCCGTGAGTTCGAGCCCCGCGTCGGGCTCTGTGCTGACAGCTCAGAGCCTGGAGCCTGTTTCGGATTCTGTGTCTCCCACTCTCTCTGCTCCTCCCCTGTTCATGCTCTGTCTCTCTCTGTCTCAAAAATAAATAAACGTTAAAAAAAATTAAAAAAAAGAAAACCAGGAGACATAATTTCACTAACTCTTACAGTCAGTGGGGCTTAACACTTGGAACTTTAAAAATTGGTGAGATTGGCTCTGGGGGGGGGGCAGCCAGGAGGGCAAGAGGGAACTGAGTCCCTGCCCTTAAAGAGACAGCACAACAAACAGCTCTGCGGAGATACAACATAGAAGCAGCAGTTTGAAAAACACCTGGGATAAATGGGAGGGAGATTTGTTTCCTAATCTCAGAGTACATGCTGGAGGTTCAGGAATCATTGGGAGATTTCTCTAAGAACAAAAGAGCTGGCAGATGCCATTTCCCTTCCCTGTCCCCCAGCCTGGACACACAGACACCAGAGGGAACCAGTGCAGTGCCAAAAGTTACTACCTAACTTGTTACTGTGTGCCCTGCCCCCACATTCTCCTGCAGACATACCTCCTCCAGCCCAGCTTCAGGTTCCCTCTTATAGTCGACCCACCTTGCTAACCTTGCTAACCTTGCTAACACCACATACCCTGCCTGCATGGTCTTCTGAAGATATGTCCCCTCCAATATACCCTTGGCTTGAGGCCATCCAAAGTGGTGCCACAAGCGTGGCAGAGTGTAAGCAGCCTTGACAGAGACCAGCATCACTCCTAAGTGACTCCTTCCCTAGGAAGAGGGGGAGATAACCACACACATCAGTTGGACTACAGCCCCAGCAGTGGGCTGGGGGCAGATATCTGGTCTGATTGAAGGCCTCACCCACCAACGTAAGCTTCTCAGGGGATAACACAGGGAAAGTGTCCTGCAGTTTGCTGCTACTGCATCTCTGGAAAACACCTAGTCTGACTCAATTCAAGCTCAAGGAAGCCCCAGTCTTGTCCATTAATACTACAGAGACCAAACACTTCCCACAACAGGCAAGAGAGCCACTGCAGATGACTAGACTGAAAGCAAAAGTGGCTCAGCCTCAGCAGTAGGGTGCATGCAACACAGGTGACACCTCTGAAGCACCAGGTTCTGGTGAACAGGGGACATTTTATTGAAGGGCACTACAGAATCTCTTATTCATAAAGTCACTACTTTCAAGAGCAGGAGATATAGCTGAATTTCCTAACACAGAGAAACAGAGACAGAGAGTAAGACAAAATGAGGAGATAGAGGGATATGTCTTAAATGAAAGAAAAGGACAAAATCAGAGCAAGAGAACTAAACAAAATGAAGATAAGTAATGTACCTGATAGAAAAATTAAAAGTAATGATCATAAAGATACTCACTGGACTTGAGTGGAGGACCTCAGTGATATCCTTAACAAAGAGATACAAAACATAAAAAGAACCAATCAGAGATGAAGAACTCAATAACTGAAATTAAAATACACTAGATGGAATAAATAGTAGACTAGTGGAAGCAGAAGAATGGATCAGTGACCTGAAGGACAGAGTAATGGGAACAGGAGAGAGAAATGATAGTAATAATAGTGATAATATAATATAATATAATATAATATAATATAATATAATAATAATAATAAATAAAAATAGACTTAGGGAACTAACTCAGTGACACCATCAAGTGTAATAACATTTGCATTGTAGGGATCCCAGAAGGAGAAGAGAGAGAAAGGGGCAGAAAATATATTTGAAAAAATAATAGCTAAAAACATCCCTAATCTGGGAAAGGAAACAGAAATCCAGACCCAAGAGGCACAGAGATCTGCCCCTCAAATCAACCCAAAGAAGTCCACACCAAGGCACATAGAAATTGAAATGACAAAGAGTAGTGATAGAGAATTTTAAAAACAGCAAGAGAAAAAGAAAACAGTTACATACAGAAGAAAACCCATAAGGCTATCAGCTAATTGTTCAGCAGAAACTTTGCAGGCCAGAAGGAAGTGGCATGATATATTCAAAGTGCTGAAAGGAAAAAAAAAAAAAACTGCAGCCAAGAATACTCTATCCAGCAAGGTTGTCATTCAGAACAGAAGAGATAAAGAATTTCCCAGACAGACAAAAGTTAAAGGAATTCATGACCACTAAACCAGCCCTATAAGAAATGATAAAGCAGGGGAGAGGTGGCTCAGTCAGTTAAATGTCCAACTTTGGCTCAGGTTGTGATCTCACAGTTCATGAGTTCAAGCCCTGCATCAGGCTCTAGAACCTGCTTCAGATTCTGTGTCTCCTTCCCTTTCTGCCCCTCTCCTGCTCATGCGCTGTCTCTCTCTCTCTCTCTCTCTCTCTTTCAAAATAAACATTTAAAAAAAATTTTTTAAAGTGATAAAGGGGACTCTGAGTAGAAAGGAAAGACCATAAGCAGGAGTAAGAAAAGTCTGAAGCACAAAAGCAGTAAAAGTAAGTATATCTGCAAAAAATCAGTCAAGAAATTCACAAAATAAAGATTGTAGCATATAACACAATATACCTAAAATGTTGGGGGGGTGGGTGGGGAGTAAAGAATTCATTCAAACTTAAGTGGCCATCAACTTAATATAGACTGCTATATGCATAAGATGTTATGTTTAAACCTAATGGTAACCACAAACCAAAAAACAAGTAATAGATACACAAAAAATAAAGAGAAAGGAATCCAAATATACCACTAAAGAAAGCCAGCAAACCATGAGAAAAGAGAGCAAGAGAAGAAAGGAACAGAGTAGAATTGCAAACCATGAGAAAAGAGAGCAAGAGAAGAAAGGAACAGAGTAGAATTACAAAAACAACCATAAAACAGAATAACAAAATGGCAATAAGTACATACCTATCAATAATTACTTTGAATGTAAATGGACTAAATAGTCCAATAAAAAGACATAAGGTGATAGAATGGATAAAAAAGCAAGACCCATCTATATATATGCTGCCAACAAGAGACCCATTTCAGACCTAAAGACACATGGAGATTGTAAGAGAAGGGATGGAAAAGCATTTAGCATGCAAATGGAAGTGAAAAGAAAACCAGGGTAGCTTCGCAAAGAATACAAAAATACTAATTTAAAAAGATATATTCGGGGCGCCTGGGTGGCGCAGTCGGTTAAGCGTCCGACTTCAGCCAGGTCACGATCTCACGGTCCGTGAGTTCGAGCCCCGTGTCAGGCTCTGGGCTGATGGCTCAGAGCCTGAAGCCTCTTTCCGATTCTGTGTCTCCCTCTCTCTCTGCCCCTCCCCCGTTCATGCTCTGTCTCTCTCTGTCCCAAAAATAAAGAAATGTTGAAAAAAACTTTTTTTAAAAAGATATATTCATCCCTATGTTTATTGTAGCATTATTTACAATAGGCCAAATTATGGAAGCAGCCCAAATGTCCATCAATAGAAGAATAAAGAAGATGTGGTATGTATACAAAATGGAATACTACTAAGCCATAAAAAAGAATGAGACCTTGCCATTTGCAACAACATGGATGGAGCTAGAGAGTATAATGCTAAATGAAATAAATCAGAGAAAGACAAATACCATATGATTTCACTCATGTGTGGAATTTAAGAAAACAAATGAACAGAGGAAAAAAAAGACAAACAAAAAGAGACTCTTAACTATAGAGAACAAACTGATGGTTACTAGAGGGGAGGTGGGTGCAAGATTGGGTGAAATACGTGATGGAGATTAGAAGTGCCCTTGTAATGAGAACTGAGTGGTGTGTGGAATTATTTAATCACTATATTATACACCTGAAACTAACATAACACTGTATGTTTTGCTTTTTTTGTTTTTTTAATGTTTTTTTCAATATATGAAATTTATTGTCAAATTGGTTTCCATACAACACCCAGTGCTCATCCCAAAAGGTGCCCTCCTCAATACCCATCACCCACCCTCCCCTTCCTCCCACCCCCCATCAGCCCTCAGTTTGTTCTCAGGTTTTTTTTTTTCAACGTTTATTTATTTATTTTTTTGGGACAGAGAGAGACAGAGCATGAATGGGGGAGGGGCAGAGAGAGAGGGAGACACAGAATCGGAAACAGGCTCCAGTCTCTGAGCCATCAGCCCAGAGCCCAACGCGGGGCTCAAACTCACGGACCGTGAGATCGTGACCTGGGTGAAGTCGGACACTTAACCGACGGCGCCACCCAGGCTCCCCTGTTCTCAGTTTTTAAGAGTCTCTTATGCTTTGGCTCTCTCCCACTCTAACCTCTTTTTTTTTTTCCTTCCCCTCCCCCATGGGTTTCTGTTAAGTTTCTCAGGATCCACATAAGAGTGAAAAATATGGTATCTGTCTTTCTCTGTATGGCTTATTTCACTTAGCATCACACTCTCCAGTTCCATCCACGTTGCTACAAAGGGCCATATTTCATTCTTTCTCATTGCCACATAGTACTCCATTATGTATATAAACCACAATTTCTTTATCCATTCATCAGTTGATGGACATTTAGGCTCTTTCCATAATTTGGCTATTGTTGAGAGTGCTGCTATAAACATTGGTGTACAAGTGCCCCTATGCATCAGCACTCCTGTATCCCTTGGATAAATTCCTAGCAGTGCTATTGCTGGGTCATAGGGTAGGTCTATTTTTAATTTTCTGAGGAACCTCCACACTGTTTTCCAGAGTGGCTGCACCAATTTGCATTCCCACCAACAGTGCAAGAGGGGTCTCATTTCTCCACATCCTCTCCAGCATCTATAGTCTCCTGATTTGTTCATTTTAGCCACTCTGACTGGCGTGAGGTGATATCTGAGTGTGGTTTTGATTTGTATTTCCCTGATGAGGAGCGACGCTGAACATCTTTTCATGTGCCTGTTGGCCATCCGGATGTCTTCTTTAGAGAAGTGTCTATTCATGTTTTCTGCCCATTTCTTCACTGGGTTATTTGTTTTTCGGGTGTGGAGTTTGGTGAGCTCTTTATAGATTTTGGATACTAGCCCTTTGTCCGATATGTCATTTGCAAATATCTTTTCCCATTCCATTGGTTGCCTTTTAGTTTTGTTGGTTGTTTCCTTTGCTGTGCAGAAGCTTTTTATCTTCATAAGTCCCCAGTAGTTCATTTTTGCTTTTAATTCCCTTGCCTTTGGGGATGTGTCAAGTAAGAGATTGCTACGACTGAGGTCAGAGAGGTCTTTTCCTGCTTTCTCCTCTAGGGTTTTGATGGTTTCCTGTCTCACATTCAGGTCCTTTATCCATTTTGAGTTTATTTTTGTGAATGGTGTGAGAAAGTGGTCTAGTTTCAATCTTCTGCATGTTGCTGTCCAGTTCTCCCAGCACCATTTGCTAAAGAGACTGTTTTTTTTCCATTGGATGTTCTTTCCTGCTTTGTCAAAGATTAGTTGGCCATACGTTTGTGGGTCTAGTTCTGGGGTTTCTATTCTATTGCTTTGGTCTATGACATACTACTGTATGTTAACTACACTGGGATTTTTTTAAAAAAATCTATTTCCCTGGCATTCTTCTCAAATGAGTGAATACATACCTCAGATGTGGTTCCTCCATTTCAGATTAGGAAAGGATGAACATACCTTTTGATCTAGATCTAGACTCCTTTTAATCAGCCCAAGTCGTCTTTGGCTTTTTTTTTTTTTTTTTTTTTGGTAGTCACGTGGTACTCTTGACTCATATCCAGCGTGTAGTCAACTAAAACTCCCAAATAATTTCATATGTGTGGCTACTAATCCCTTGTCCTTGTTGTGTACTTGAACTGGAATTATTTTTAGGCCAGAGTTCAAAAATTTTCATTTTCTCTGTTAAATTTCATCACATTAAATTTATCCCATCATTCCAGCCTGTTAAATGTTTTGGGATATGGAGCATTATCTGGTGTATTAGTTCTCTCTCCAAAGCTTCATGTAGCCTAAACATTCTATTATGCCATTAGGGCTTATATCCAAGTCATTGATAAAAATGTTGAATACACATAGGATTTTTCATTTGATGTATACATCAGAAAATCAACCAAAGCCATCCTGGCTTTTGAGATGAGGGCACTAGAACTCAGAGAGGTCCAGGGATATGCTCACAGTCGTATTAATAATAGATGTGACAAAAGAGGAATTTGAACCTATGTTTTCTGCTCTTTCTGCTATACTGGGATATTCGTCCTGCCCTGGATGCTTGCCTAAGGAGGGGATGGGGAAGAGCAAACAAAACATAAGCTATGACTAAATACAATTAGAATGATAAAAATGATGGGCTCTGACAATGACTTGTGGGAAAGATAGCATAGGACATTTCTTTTTTTTTTTAATTTTTTAATTTTTTTTACGAGAAAGAGCACGTGCTCACAAGCAAGCGGGGAGGAGGGGCAGAAGGAGAGAGAAAGAGAATCCTAAGCAGGCTCCACACTTAGCATGGAGTCAGTTGCTGGGGTCTATCCCATGACCCTGGGATCATGACCTGAGCTAAAATCAAGAGTCAGATGCTCAATCAATTGAGTCACCCAGGCATCCCAGCATAGGACATTTCTTTCTTACTCTCACTTTCTACCATTGCGCATTTTTTTCTCCTTACCTGCAAATATCTGTATTTCCAATCTCAACTTCAGAAAGCTATATCCTGAGCTGTCTCCTTGAACCACAACCCACATGAATACCAATCTCTTGCAAGAAGATGTTACAGTGCAAAAGTGGGAAGGACCTACTGTATCTGTCAAGGTCATAGTGAATCAAGAATGAGCCGAGTAGGTAGAGTGACCAGCCAACTGTGTTTGCCTCAGATAGTCCTAGTTTTAGCCCTAAAAGTCGCCGGAAATCCCTCAGTCCTGGAAAAACAAGATGTTTGGTCACCCTATGAATAGTTCAGTGCAGCATTTTGTTCTCCAGTCTTCTCTTTAATGGTGTGACAGAGTAAAGATGACCACAGAGTCTTTGACACCCTTTCTATTGAGAAGTGGGGCCTATATTTCCTTCCCTTAAACCTGGAAAGTTCTTTGACTATATAGGATACAGGGGAAGTGATGCTGTACCAAGTTTCCAGTTCAGGCTTTAAGACACTGGCAGCTTCCACTTTCCATTTCTTAGAACCTTTTCTGTTGGAGCCTCGAGCTACCATGTATGGAGTCCAGTTACTCTGATACAGCTCTGCTGGAGGAGTCACAAACAAGCACTCCTGTCAATGGTATCAGATGGACACAGCCTTCTATCCATCACCATGGTGCCAGATGCATACGTGAAGCTGTCCTGGACCATGCAGACCAGGCCATATGTACCAACTGAATATCACCACTGAAATCACCAAGTGATCTCAGTTGACGGCATACTGAATAGGAAAATTATGCTGCTGTGTTGTATTCAAATTCCTGGCCCACAGAATCCTAAAATATAATAATAAAATGGTTGTTTCCTTAGGTGCTATGTTTAGGGGTAGTTTGTTATGCAGCTAGAGATATCTGAGGTGAATAAACCATACCTAAGTAAACAGATATAAATAAACCACACCTAATTTTTTATTCACCATTATAAACAGTAGTAGCCCATCTCCAAATTAACATTTTACTTAAGATCTATGCCATCCTTGCCCAACCTCAGCAAGCCTCTTCTGGATGGGCAAATGGTGCAAGGTGAGCTGAAGTGCTGGCTTTGACTACCTACATCCATTCTTCTTGAACCACCTTGGCATGCCATATTGGCACATTTCTTTCCCTATGATGCTGGCTCATCTCTGTGCCATATGCTCCAAAGTCTCCTTGTTGATGAGATTTACATCTTTCATTCCAGTCTTTGGCATTTTGTTGGCAATAACAACCACACCCTGTAGGGCAAAGTCTCCACCAAGTGAATTTTCATGCAGCCTCACATTTATCTAGAGCAGCAAACACTTGACTGCTCCTTTCCAGTGTGGCTCCATGATAGAAAATCTGATTGATGAAACTGTACATTCCTGGAGGGCAAGGGCTGTGTTTTAAGTGTCCTTGGGTCCCAATAGCTTCTCTTCAGATGAATGGACACATTGTCACCATGCTGGCAGCTCCAGTTAGTTTTGCTTCTGCTACTTCCTTTGCTTATTATTATTTTTTTTTTTTCACTTAAGCTTGTACAGGGTCTCCTTATTCATAGAAACAATAGGTCTTAAAGAGCAGAGTCTACTATTGTTAGCAAGGGATTAGAAAATAAGGTAACAAAAGGATTCTGCATCAAGTTTGAGACCTCTCAGCTGAATAAGTTGCTTCTTATTTTCTCCCACTTGAAATCTTTGAAGATTCTTAGACAATGGGATAAAGGAAGGTGACATAGGTATTCATTTGTGATGCATTGGGGTGTCAGGAGAAAATGTCAGGGATAAGGCTCACAGAGTCAGCGGGTAGTGTCAGTTATGTGAAAAAAATATTCCCTAAAGAATCTTGGAATGTTGGATCTTAAATACAGAGAACAAATTGGTGGTTATCAGAGGGGGAGATGGGTGAAATAAGTGAAGGAATTAAGAGTACATTTATCATAATGAGCTCTGAGTAATGTATAGAATTGTTGGATCACTATATTGTATACCTGAAACTAATATAACACTGTATGTTAATTATACTGGAATTTTTTTTTTAATTTTTTTTTTCAACGTTTATTTATTTTTGGGACAGAGAGAGACAGAGCATGAACGGGGGAGGGGCAGAGAGAGAGGGAGACACAGAATCGGAAACAGGCTCCAGGCTCTGAGCCATCAGCCCAGAGCCCGATGCGGGGCTCGAACTCACGGACCGCGAGATCGTGACCTGGCTGAAGTCGGACGCTTAACCAACTGTGCCACCCAGGCGCCCCACTGGAATTTTTTTTAAATAAAATTTTAAATTAAAAAAATAAAATAGTATTTAAAAAAAAATCTAGGAATATTGGAGCTGTAAGGGACCAATAAGGAAAAAGAGTGTAAGAACATCGTGACATAGACAGTGGTGGAGTTAGGACAAGGGCATTAGTCTCTAGCCACCTTGTCAAGTGCCTTTGACACTTCACTGTTATAATAAGGTTTCCAGGTCAGGATGAGGGAGCCACATTCAATTGTCTCTCCATTTTCTTTCCAAATCCCATTGAAATTATGACACAGAAGTTCCAGAGGAAATAAACCCCCAACAGTGTGGAGAGTAGGAGCAGGTTTATCATTACATGGGAGTTACTAATGAATGTTTGGATGGCAGATGGTGAACAGGAACACATTGGCAGGTAAACATATGGAGGAACCCACCACTGTTAGGATGAAGACTGTGGTTCAGCCTGGAGCCCGTCTCCCCCAGGAGCCCCAGAAATGCTGGAAGCCTCCAGTCACCAGGTAGAGAGAGTTAACATGGGAGGTGGGATAAATTGTGCAGGAAGTGTTAATTGGAAGGCTGCCTGTGGTGAAGCTGTGCCAATATCCCCACCACCACAACCACTCCCCATGGAGCTACAGGAGAACTAGCAGCCACAGGTTCATCCCCCAGGCCAAACCTGGGAGCACTGTTAGCTACAGATGTCACAGGAGCTGCCTGGGGAGAGAGTGAGGCCTTCCAAAGTGGAGGACTGGAGTCCCAACGCAAATCCCCTCCAGATTCTGGTGCTTTGAAGGAGTTCTCAGTAGTGGCCAGCACCCAGTCTCACATTCTTGCTGTGTCCTCACATGGCTTTTTCTCTGTGTGCTTCCATGTCTGGTGTCACTTCCTTTTCCTATAAGGACATCAATCCTGTTGGAGTAGGGCCCCACCCTTATGACCTCACTGAACCTTAATTGCCTCTTTAAAGGCCTGATCTTCAAATACAGTTGCATTCTGAGGTACTGGGAGTTAAGACTTCAACATACAAACTTGGGAGAGACACAGTTAAGTCCATAACACCCATCCTTAGAACAGTTGTTGAATAGACCATAAGATACCCACACAATGGTATACCATGAAGTTGTAAAACCGGAAAGTATGAGGAAATTCTCTAAACTGATATGGGACAAATCCAAGACATATTCTTAACCAATAAAAAGCCAAGTGCAGAATATTTTATGTGTTATCTAGGAAATGTAAATACAAGGTTATAAGTGTATATATGCGGTATAATATTTGAATATTTTCTAAAAATTGACTGTTTTCATATTGGGTTACTGACCAGATCTAGTAGCAGTCCTTCAACCTTTAGTCCTTCCTGATTAATGAATCAACTAATTACCATACTTTCTTCCACTTAACTGAATTTTGATCTGTGGGCCTTCTCAAAACTTAAATTCTAGTTAACCAAAATTGTATTGATCAAATGATACTTGCAGTTGGTTGTCACTGTCACAAAATCACATGTATGAATGTTTTTTTAAAGGGCTTGGTAGATGGTATGTTTAGGATTTAGGAATGCTTTAGGCTACAAGTAACAGAAAACTCAACTTACGAGTTGCTTAAACAAATAGAGGTTTATTTTTCTCTGTAACACTCTCCCCAGGCAGCTCTGTAACAGAAAACTCAACTTACGAGTTGCTTAAACAAATAGAGGTTTATTTTTCTCTGTAACACTCTCTCCCCAGGCAGCTCTGTATCAGCAGCCCAGGATAATGCTTAATACAGACAAGCTCTTTCTTTCTTTTCTATCCACTCAGTCATTATTAGCATGTTGGCTTGTTGCCTCATGGTTGCAAGATGTCTGCTGAAGTTCCAGGCATCATATCTGCATTTAACTCACAAAAAAGAAGGGTAAAAATGGGGCACCTGGGTGGGTTCAGTAGGGTAAAGGTCTGACTTTTGATTTCAGCTCAGGTCATGATCCTGGGGTGGTGGGATCCAGCCCTGCCTTGAGCTCTGCATCGAGCCCCTCATTGGGCTCCCACAGAGTCTGCTTAAGACTCTCTCTCTGTCCCTCTGCCCCTCTCCCACTCGCACTCACATTCTCTCTCTCTCTAAACTAAAATTTTTAAAAAGGATAAAACAGTGATAGCCTATTCTGTCCCTTTTAATCAGGAAAGCAAAGCTTTTCTAGGATTTCCCAGTGAGGTTTTTATTATATCTCATAGCCTAGAACTAATCATATGGCAACTTTTAGCTGCATAGTAGGGAAACAGGGTTGCCACAGTTGACTTAAATCAATCAAGATTCATCACTTGTGGCTGGATATATTGCCACTCTAACAAAGATGGAATTCTATCAGTAAGGGTAACCAACATTTCTGCCATACATAATTTTAAAGAAGGGAAAAGTGAGAGACTGCTTTTCCTAGTGCAAATCCATCTTTATTTCAAACAAACAAAACACAAGCAAACTCATAGATACAGGAAACAAAATGTGGGTTACCAGAGGGGAAGTGGGAGTGAAATAAGAGTGAATGGGATTAAGAAGTACAAACTTCCAGTTATAAAATAAATAAGTCATGAGGATATAATGTACAACATAAGGAATATAGTCAATTATACTTTAATAACTCTGGATAGTGACAGATGGTAACTATACTTATTATGGGAATCATTTCATAATGTATAAAATATCAAATCACTATGGTGTACACCTGAAACTAATAGGATATTGTATGTCAATTATATTTCAATAAAAAAATCCATCTTTCTTTATTTCCTCTTGTCACCTTTATTTATTTATTTTTTTACCTGCCATTTTTTAGCTAGACTGTGAGCCACTTCTGATTCCTTTTATCTCTTTTCCCAGTACACATTTTTAGGGACTCTCTTCCCAACCAGTCCTGCAATAACTCTGCCTTCCTCACTCAAACCCACCTAGTCAGCATATCCTTTTTAAGTAGATAACTCTCTCAAATCTGTACAGTAGTGAGGGAAAAGGAGAAACTTGAACATAACCAATAAAACAGCAAAATGATTTTTAAAAACCTAATTTCCCACCTTCACAAAATAAAGCATTGTCAGAGCTGGTGCTAAAATGGAAAGATTGGTGAATGTTGCCCGAGTTTGGGTTCCCCAGGAAACCCTGGGACCAGGAACTGAATGCAAGTAGTTTATTTGGAAGATGGTCCCAGAAAACATGGGAAAGGGAATGGAAAAGTGGGACAGGGAGGGGGAAATTCTTATGAAATATGAATCCAGGATCACTCTAGGCAACCAGAGCTTAATCCCACTGAAGAACGCCCTATCAGTGTAGAACATGCGTCTCAGAGTTGTCACACCTGAAGGGAGAGGGAGCTGGGGTATTTATCCTTCAAATTTCCTTTGTTGTTGGCTGAAGGCTGCAGCAGGGGTGTTGACATTAATTTCCCAGCACTTACGGACTCCTGGGTTTGGGAAGAGTGAGTTTAACCACCCAAATAAGCCCTTAAATGGTTGGAAAGTCAGGCAGTTGTGCGCTAGAATGGTAAGGCCAAGAGGGCATTAGGGGCAGCTGCCATAGGTGTACTGTCTTGTAATTCTCAAATCCCATTGCTCATTGGACATGATAGCTATGAAAACGAATGGAAAAGAAGAACTTTTAATAATATGGAAACAGAATCATTGAGCATTGGCTGCTACTTTGGGATTTTTAGAGTTTCGTAAGACTGCAAGAATAGAGAAGAAGATTGTCTAGTCCTCCCCACAGTCAGGACACCAGTCCAGGGAGTACCTGGCACAAAGCTCCACTTATGGAATCAAATAAGAACTGTGACTCGAGCTAAGATAAAGAGCACTTGTGTTTAATCTGCTCTAAACAAACATATCTTCATTTCTAGTGATGCTACAGAAGACAGTGGTTGTCGTCTAAAAGGCCAGAAGCTTTTTGCCACCATATGGCTGGCTTGCTCAAGCCACGTAGAGAGGCAAGTTGCCTCTGGAATCCTGGGATCATTAGGACTAAATTGGCCAGGCCCCAGTGCATATTCTGTTCAATGACTCTGCACATTTGATTACTGAAATGGGGAGCAGGACTTGAGGGAACAGATTTTGATAAGGGGTTCTATGTTCAGAATAAATCACATTGTGCAACGAAAGAACCATTTTTCATCTTAGACCCACTCTGCATGCAGGGCTTTAGTTGAGCTGCCCTTGGATGACCTCTTAGGGCTGCCTACTGCCTCTGCCCTCCACCTACACTGTGCTCCAGTGACTCTGGCACATTCCAGACTCCAGATGTCTCTCAGGCCTCCATGCCTTTATCTCTATTTGTTCCTAGTTAAAGCCTTTCCATCTCTACATCTGACTCTTAACTGTCTTTCAAGGCCTATTGCAAGCATCACTTCTCCATAGTTTTCTTCTTCCTCTTTTCCTTCCCCATCTTCCATTTCTTAAAGTTTGAGTGTCCTCAAAAGCACAACTTATGACAAGGACTTGGAGACAGTTTATCTGCCCAAGTAAAGGAGAAAGTGAGATAGGAGGAAAACCAATGAAGTGTACATCAGTCAGTGGATGACTGCTGTGGGTTAGGGCTCAGCCCTACCAGAGCCCTCTGAGTGATTACATAGAATGAGCCTTGGAATTGGCCCACTAGATGTTTTTATCCCTCATTGTTTGAGAGTTACTTCTAAGGGTGGTAAATCCCCTGCGCTTCCAAGCTATCCCAAGCACAGGTTGAGTAAGATCCACACAGGTGCCCCAGGAAAGCTCTTCCACAGGCATCGTTGCAGAAAGGCTCAGGTCTGGAGGGGGAACGCTGTCAGCACGCACAGGAAATGTCTACCACAGCTTAGGTGGACTTCAAGTGAATATAGTAGGTACTCAATAAATGTCACTTGAATTGGATTATTCAGAAATCATAGTGGAAAGTAGACAGGAAGGCATGGCATTGAACAATGTCATTTTGAGAACAGCATTTCAATTATGAAGGACGTAGGGACAGATGGAATGATCGTTTTGTACAAACTGAGTTTGTCAGGAAATCGTCAGGAAGAAAGAAATCATGTTGTAAAACCACTCATATGCAAGCTCTCTGCTTTCCCTTGTTTTAGGATTAATCATGAGTTTTTAGTAACTCTACACCTGCATTTTTAAATATAATTACAAACCAAATTAACCTTCAGTTCTTACCCTTTGATGCAATGCTAAGGAATGGTTTAGAACACAATTTAGTCTCTGCCCAGCATATATTGAAAATAGCCCTACGTAGCTGTCAAAGCATAAACAACTCAGGAGGAAAGCATTGCTGTGGTTTTACTGAACAGATGGTCTGATGACGTTGGTGTCTCCAAATTACCTGCAGCCAAAGCAGATGGAAAAGCGAACATCACAGCCCAAGCTTGATGGCAGGCGGGGAGTCACGGAGAACTTCAGGGAAGGAAAGTCACATGGAATGCTTTCTTTCTTTCTTTCTTTCTTTTTTTTTTTTTTTTTTTTTTTTGCTTTGTTCTTAGGTTCTTCAGGGAATCTTGTCCAATTCACAAATTCCTCGAATAAATAGCAAGAATTATTTCAGCTGATCCCACGAACAGCCACCACCAAGACAGGGCTGGAAGATGGTATATGGTAATGTTACTGCCACTAAAAAGTGAGATTAATTCTAAAAAGAAGTTATTCAACGTGTAAAAGTATTATCTCTATGAAAAGAAACATCTCAGAGCTATAATTGAATATGATAGTTCTTTGAAAAAATCATCATACTGGCTGCATATTTAGCCCTGGGCACATTGTAGTTTGTGGGATTTACATTCCATCTTGCTTCAAGAGGCTGCATTATAATGAACATTTCACCCGGGACTGACTGCACAGCCCTTTATCTCTACCCATCTAATTTCCTTGTTTAGTATTGTGCTTTCACCTTTTCTTGCCCTGCTGGTGTCCCAAGGCCTTTATTTCTTTATGCAAAATTGTCGGCTTCAAAAAGGGATGCATTCCAGCCTTAACTATGGATGGGCCAATCCGTGCTGTATTACTTGAGTCCAAGATTTGAAATCTTAGAGGCAGAGTCAGAGAGTTTTCTGTTTACAAATGAAGAAGTAGAACTTTGGAGATTCCACCCTTGTTCGAGGGCTGAAGTCACTAAAGAGAAAACAAGAACCCAGAGGTCTACTCTATGAAGCCACATGGCCTGCACAGCTTTACAAACCCAAGTGCCCCTAACCCACCTCTCTCAAGGGGTACAGACCATAAGACAACTGGTTTATATACTTCAAACTCAAAGGGAACTCAGACCTGAGAAACATTTCTAATGTATTTTTCCACATCACTCCTGTCCAGTTTCATGGCAGGTTATCAGCATACAAGGTTGTTTTGGTTTCAGTTCTAGGAAACAGACTCTGAGGCAGGAATCTGAGTGCAAAGAATTTTCTTGGGATGTGATCCCAGGAAGCAAAGATGGAGGGCAGAGGAAGTGAGACAGGGAAGGAAAAAAAAAAAAAACAAAACATGCCTTAGCATATCCCAGCCAAGAAGTGAGGGAATTGGGGTATGTTTTCTCCAACTCCTATCTGTCATTACATTGAGAGCTGCTTCCAGGGGGCATTAGCTCTCTTGTACTTTTGGAACTTCTAATCTGTCCCAGTGGGGTGAGAGAAAGCCCTTGAGTGGAGAATGACTGATTCTCACAGTAGACTGCATTGAGACAATGAATGCCACACTGTGGGGGGATATGAGCAGAGCATAGCAGCATTTGCTGTGGTCAGATTGGGGTTCACATCTGAATCCACTGACCTGATGGATGACCTCAAACAAGTTACCTCTCTTCTCTAATCCTCAGCATCTTCATCTGTAGGATGGAGAAAAATACCATCATGAGATATTGTGAGTAGTAAATGAGAAATAATACATGTAAAGTGCCTAGCACAATGCTTAATACAGAGCGGCCCTTGATATGTGTGCTGTTACCATTAGTGTTATTTTCCTTTCTTGTTTCAAGATCCTGGGGAAAAGATAGAATTTAGGGTCACAGTGTGTTATTGCATTTAGAGACGTTAACTAGCACTTAGATCACTCTCCAGATTTCATAGAAGAGGAAGCTTGAGGATGAGATAGGAGACTGTGCAAGGTGGGGTATGTCTTCACTAGAGGATGGCAGAGCCAGACCTGGACACTGGGGCATCTGGTTCCATGTGTGGTGCTCTTTCCATCACCCCAGACTTAGACTGTCTCCTTCAAAACTGTCCACAGACTATAGATCTAGAAAGAAGAGTGAATTGTAGTCACATCCTGGGGTCCCTCACAGCTTTGATAAATTAGCAGCGGCTGTCTGTAGGGCTGTGTTGAGAAGGATTCTGGTGATGAGGTGAATTGGGCAAATGAATGTGATTGAATTTCCAACATCTGCCATTGATGTGGGCGAGCATGCTGGCCATACGTATGCTGGTCCTGTTGGTGTTAAGGTAATTGAGAAAGCTGACTGCTGGGCTTGGGAGTTGGCACCAAAAGAATGAAATAGCCATTTTATTTGTTGGTTGTATCACAATAATAATGCACAGTCATTGTGGAAAAATTCTAAAGATATAAATGAGAAATTAAAAATTACCTCTAAGTGTTGCAGGGAGTATGGCCGGAGTCTCAAAAGAGGAGTCCGCAAAGTGCAGTTAAGTGAAGGTCCTCATACTTGAGTGGGAATGAGGCCCCGACTCCAGAATGAAACTTCTTTTTATTAGTATAATTGCTAAAGACCACGTGCATAAAGTCAGCTAAGCAAGTGTGTTAATCAATCTAATGGTTTAGCTTTTCAAGGTTGAATTTCGAGTTAATTGGTTTCTATAACACTAGGAAGGGTCAGGTGTGAAGGAGGATCCGGACAATGTTAATGGCTCTATCCTTATGAGCAGCAGTCGCCTTCAGCTGTGTAAACATGTCCTAAGGCCTCGCACCTTCTCCAGCCCTTCCCTTTTGAAGTCTTTTCCTTTGATGCTTCTCTCCTGCATCTCCCACATCTAAGGTGTAGCAAAGAGGGGAACTGATCTCTGGAACGGAGTCTCTGTGCTCAGAATCAGATGACCTGGGAGCAGGAAAGGAAGCTCAAAACAGAGATTAATTGAGGGTCTGTCTGTATATAGTCATTGATATCCCCACAACTGGATGCAGAACAGCAGACAGCCAGGCATTTAATCCCAAGAATTTCTTCCCCCAAAAAAGAATGGAAAAAAAAGTCAGATTTCCCCGAGTGGATCTACAGATTCAATGCATTTCCAAGCTAACAAACTTCATGAGGGTTTTTCATAGAATTAGCAAGCTAATTCTAAAGTGTATCTAGAAGAGTAAGGGACCAAAGATGGTCAAGGCAGTTCTGAAGGAGGAGAGTAAGAAAGGGAGACTTGGGGCACCTGGGTCGCTGAGCTGGTTGATTGTCCAAGTCCAGCTCAGGTCATGATCTCATGGTTTGCAAGTTCGAGCCCCACGTTGGGCTCTGTGCTGACAGCTCAGAGCCTGGAGCCTGCTTCTGATTCTGTGTCTCCCTCTCTCTGCCCCTCCCCTGCTCGCACTCTCTCTCTCAAAAAATAAACATTAAAAAATTTTTTTTAATTAAAAAAAAGAAAGGGAGACTTAACTTGCAGATAACCAGACTTATTATGAAGCTATTGTAATTAAGACAATGTTGCACTGGTGCTGCAGTAGACAAGCTGATCAATGGAATACACTAGAGAGCCCTAAAACAGACCTATGTACATATGGAACTTTGATATATGATAGGAGCAGTTTGGCAGCGAGGGAAGGAGGGATTCTATCATAAGTGGAACTAAAAATATGCTTATCCAATGGATAAAAATGAAACTGGACCTCTGCTTTACAACATACCCCCAAATACCTCCAGATGAATTAAAGTCTTTATAAAAGCAAAACTTTAAAATTATTAGTAAGAAATACAGAGTGGGGTGCCTGGGTGGTTCAGTCAGTTAAGCATCCTACTCTTGATGTCGACTCAGATTATGATTTCCTGGTTTGTGGGATCGAGCCCCGCATGGAGATTCTGCTTGGGATTCTCTCTGTCTTTCTCTCTCTCTCTCTCTGCCTGTCCCCTGCTTGTGCATGCTGTCTCACACTCCCTCCCTCCCTCCCTCTCTCTCTCCCTCTCTCTCTCAAAAATAAATAAACATAAAAAAAGAAATACAGAGTAATATTTTCTGACCTTCAAGGAAAGAAAGGATTTCTTAAAGAAGACATGAAGAGTGGGAAAGATCAGAATAGGAACATCCCAGCTCTGGCACTCCCACCATGCTCAGTCATTCCCTGGAGACAGCTTGAGGAGAGTGTGGCCTCAGTGGGAATACTGTGAAAAATCCCAAGTGTGTGACAGGTTCATCCCGGTAGGCTTTCTTGTGAAGATATCTGAATGGCACATTCCCATGGCTGCCCCGTGCCAGGATTGAGATAAACTGGTTTCATCTGAACTCTGATAAATTCTGATGAACTATCTTGAGGATAGCACTCTACTGACCCAACTACTTACTAGTACAAATGTACCAGGGAGGGTTTTCCTTATAAACTACAGAACCTTCTTTAACGAGTTAAGCAGAAGTGGAATTTGTTAAAGGAAATTCAGGCAGCTCACAAAATCTCTGGCAGGACTAGAGAGTGCAATTCAGAGGGCCTGCAGCCTGCCCAATCCCCAGATGATCCCTCAGCATCGCTTCACTGGAAATCACCTGGGGCACAGATACCATGGACTACACCACAGATTTATAGAATTTCCACCCCTGCAGGCTCTGGCAGCTGGATATCTCTGTCTCCAACAGGGCTTCTGTGTGGTTCTGCTTCTTACAGCTTCAAGTCTCAGATGGGAGCCTCTAACTGAGGAAACCTGAGTTGCATGCCTCAGCCTGGGTCAAGCGGAAGCTGGAAAACCAATTTCTGTTTTACATGTTGCCATTTCATTTCTCCCCTTTTATTCCTGAAGACGTGCATGCCACATTAAGTTCCCACATTTTTGGATTATTTTTTAATAATTGGGTTTTGTGCTAGTTACTTTTCATACCAATAGGATTTCGGCTGCACAACTCCCTAAGTAAAACTATTCCAAAACCCCAAGTTTGGATTATTTCAGGTGCAATAGATGGCCCCAGCCTTGGCACATGGGTTCTTGTTAGCTTTTTTCTTAGAAAGTGGCTTTTGGGGCACCTGGGTGGCTCATCTGGTTGACCGTCCAACTTCAGTTCAGGTCATGATCTCACGGTTCATGGGTTCGAGCCCTGCATCAGGCTCTGTGCTGATAGCTCAGAGCCTGGAGCCTGCTTTGGATTCTATGTCTCCCTCTCTCTCTGCTCTTCCCCCACTTGTGCTCTGTCTCTCTCTCTCTCAAAAATGAATGAACATTATTAGAAAAGAAAAGAAAGAAAGAAAGAAAGTTGCTCTTTCTGAGTTTGCCCATAGATTTGAGTATATACCTTACTTTGGAGCACAAGTTCTTTGTTCACAAAGAGATTTGCTGCACAAGTCTCCATCAGACACTGGCTCCATGACAAAAGTATGTTTACTTCATGCAGTGACTGGAAGATTTGTGAAGTGAAAGATTAGAGAAGTACAGTCCAAGAAGAGGTACGTGAGGCAAATTGAAGGGAAATGGTGGTAGATGGTGTTATGGGCACAAAGTCATCCCATCCCAGTAAGCGTGGTCTTTTGTCATGTCACTTTGCTGCTCCTCCATCCAGAGGTATAGTCTATACCCTCTTAAAACTGGGCTGGACATGTGACTTGCTTTGACCAATGGAATATGGAGAAAGTGAGACTCCAAAGCCCAGGTCTCAATAGGCCTTGCAGCTTCTGCCTTTGCACATGTGGAGCACTGCCCTGTGGCCACTATGTTATCAAGAAGCCCAGGGGCGCCTGGGTGGCTCAGTCGGTTAAGCATCCAACTTCGGCTCAGGTCATGATCTCAGTTTATGAGTTCGAGCCCCGCGTCGGGCTCTGTGCTGACAACTCAGAGCCTGGAGCCTGCTTTGGATTCTGTGTCTCCCTTTCTCTCTGCCCCTCCCCCACTCATTCTCTCTCTCTCTCTCTCTCTCTCTCTCTCTCTCAACATAAATAAACATTAAAAAAATTAAAAAAAGAAGCCCAGATGAAGGGCCACATGGAAGGGGAGGCCAGCAGCCTAACTTTTCCTGCTGGGTCTAATCCCCAGCTGACATTCCATGAGTGAGACTGATGTAAGACCCAGTCAATCCCCAGAATTATGAAAAAAAAAATGTATTCTTATTGTTTTGAGCCACTCAATTTTAGAGTAGTTTTTTATGCTGCAAGGGGCAACTAAAATAGATATAATCAAGGTCTACTCAGATGGTAGAAAAACAAGGTAAAAAGTAGATGGAGAGTTTATTTTTCTAACATGTAGTGGGTGTCTAGCTAGGATATGCCAGTCACCTTATGTATAGAATTCATTTAATCATCCTAACAGCTTTATGAGATAGGCAGTATTATATAGGTGGAGAAAACAAGGCACAGATTGGTGAAATAACTTGCCCAAGGCTGGTAAGTGACAGGTTGGAGACTTGACTTTGTGTCTGCCTGATTCCAAAGTCCTTGCTCATGACCATACCAATACCACTGGCACTTATAACAAACCAATCCAGAATAATCAATGATAAATAGAGACAGAGAAATAACACTCGAGTTTTATAACTCTTTCTTTCTATGTGTATTTCCTAGCTAAAGAGAACTTTCATAAGAAGGGAAGAATGATTCTCGAAATGATAACCCACCTTCCTAGTCAGGCTTCAGTTTCAATAATTCCTTCCTTGAATTATTATTTTATAAAAGATGGATGTTGTAAGACTGACTTGGGTTATAAGAAATAGAAAAATGGGAAAATGTAAACACACTTGTGAAAAATGAACAGACTTGCATATACTAATAATTCCTACCAAGGCGGAATGCCTTCTAAAACATCACTGACATTCATTCATTCAACACAAGTATGTTGAGTAATTACTAGGTGCCAGACATTGTGCTAAGTGCCAGGAAGACAAATGTGATCTGTTTCTAGCATTCAAGTGTTGTGTAGTCTAGTTAGAATAGAAAATTAAACAAAAGCCCAACACATGAATTTTCTAGTCATTTTTCTAAAATTAAAAAAAAGTCAGTGATCTAAAGAAAAAAAGTTGCTTTCAGTTGGTTTTCTAATTAAGTGATAGAGTTGTACAAATTAAGGTGTTCTTACCAATCTCCCGTATGACCAAAACCTATGTGGTTATATACCATGTGTTTATTTCATTTCCAGTGAATACTAACTACTCTCCCAAATTTATAATCCAGAACTTGGTAGGAATTTATTTTTTCATGGAACCATAAAGAAGTCTCAAGTTATAGATGACTCTAGAAGAAAATAATTCAGAAATTCCTATAAAGCAATAAATTACCCTCCACCTCTTCTTTTTTGCCTCATGGATTGCATATAAACACTCTAGCTTAGAACTATATCCGTAGCTGATGAGTATAACTTTTTAAATGAGGACCATATGAGAAAATTGGCTTCAGAGGCATGTTCCATAGTAATGGGCAGGGATTATTCTAACCCCTGCTGAGTAGACTTGCACATGTTCCTTGCCTTCTCTTTGCCTGCGTTCCCTTATCTATAAAGTAAGGCCATGGGATGAGATGATATCTGGAATCTTCCCCAGATGTAAATTTGTATGTTTCTTTAAAGAGCTCTTGTTGGCTATTGACTGTTTTCTCTAGCTACCTGTGATATCTTCTTTGCAAATCAGAGACAAAATTCCTCAGGATTCCTATCATCAGCTTAATTTTATTTTTTTTTTTATCTTCACTTGGAATTTAAAATGTTTTGGAGGTGCCTGGGTGGCTCAGTTGGTTAAGGGTCCAACTCTTGATTTAGCTCAGGTCATGAACTCATGATTCATGAGCTCAAGCCTTGTGTTGGGCTCTGCGCTGACAGTGCAGAGCCTACTTGGGATTCTCTGTCTCCCTCTCTCTCTGCCCCTGCCCCCCCACCCCGCCACTTGCTCTGTCTCTCTCTCAAAATAAATAAATAAATAAATAAAATTTTTTTAATGTTTTGCAAAGCTGAATTTCCTATATTGTTTTGCAGGATGAGGAATATAGATAGTGTGTGTGTGTGTGTGTGTGTGTGTGTGTGTGTGGTGGTGGTGGTGGTAGTGTGGTTGTCCTTTCGAAGGTACAAGAGAAGATGGGCACAGTTGACCACAATGAGCCTACTTATTAGAATTTGGGAATTTTGTGAAATGTCTGGCTTCAGTGTTAGCCGTCTGCTGGGCTTATATCGCCCACCCAGCAGTACAACACTGTAAACACTGGGATCTTCCACGAATATTCTTCTCTGTCCCTGGGTGAAGGAGTTTGGTGTTCAGATATCTCTCGATTCTGATTCAGCACCAGCTAGTTATGTGAATGAAGAATGGCTTCCTTGATATAAGCTTCAGTTTCTTCATCAGTAAAATAAGCTGCTTTAGTAGATCATGGGATCTACTTAGGTGCATTTTCACACCATTTTAAGAGTTTAGATACATTTAGGTTAGAATAACACATTTAGCCCCAAAATGATGTTAGCATGTAATATACATATGTTCGAGTGCACTTTAGTGAATAAAAGAGAAGTTACCTGCCGAAACATGAATGACCAGGAATCATCACAATTAGTGCCTTGCCTGTAGGACCTTAGTGGTATCCCGGAAGTTGCCAGTCATGCTCCATGCTGCCCTAACTGAACACCAGCCCTGTCCCCTTTCACATCTGTAGCTGCAGGAGCCACACCATCACTGCACTCCCAGAAAATAACTTCTATTATTACAGGCAGAGGAGGAGCCGAGATGGCCTGGATGGTTCCTCTCTGTGAGCTTGTCCTCCGATAGTGGACCTTTATACAATTTTTAAGATAATGAGTTGAGCTGATGGTATGAGACATGTGGAGCAGGTAATCTAAGGCAGAGTCTCCCACCCTTGATACTACTGGCATTTTGGGCTGGATGTTTCTTGGTTGTGTGGCCTTTCCTATGGATTGTAGAATATTTAGCCCCTACCTGTCACATGCGCACAGCACCCCTCCCCTGGTTGTGACAACCAAAAATGTCTCCAGATTTCACCAAATTTTGCCAGAGTAAAATCAGTCTCCATTGAGAACTAGTCCATCCAAAGGGGAATACCCTTGTATGTGTGAACTTCCACATTCTCAAAAGAGGTCTTTGAAACAAAGAATTGGGTGTGGGTAGTCTATTTGGGAGGTCATTTCAGGAAGTTTTGTGAGGGACTGGGGAGGTGAGTCAGGGAAGAGAGGGAGGAAAGCCAATAAAGGGTGTGCTAATGAGCAGGTTACTAGTGTGAGTGGTAAGAGGCCAGCTTCACTGGGGGCCTCTGGGACTGTGCAGAATACAGCTAAAAATGGCCTCACTGAGGAGCACAGAAGCTGAGGCATTTGTCCTCCATGAAACCATGGGGCAGTATGACCTATCCTGACTCATTCCATCCCCAGAATTTTTCCTTTGATTCTCATCCTTTTTAGTCTTATGATAGCAATGCATGTCTTTTTTAACTTTAATGCCCGGTTAATAAAATATTTGTTTTAAGTCTACCTTTTGAATGTTCAGACCCTCCAAGGTAGCTGGGCTAGAAAATCTTCAAAGCTCTCCCCAATATTCAAGGACTATACCTGGTGATTTGAGGCCAACCCTGAGGAAGCTGATGAATAAGTAGAAAGCACAGCTTGATCCAGAGGTATGGGGGTGGAAGGAGAGGCACTCAGCCTTTATCTTGCAAATTGAATACGGAAGTAATTGCAAGAGAACAGGTAAGACTTCCCACATTGTCAGTTTTCACTAAAGGCACTTTTGTAACCATGACTTCACTTCGGAATTGACATTGCATTGGCTCCTCTGACAGCCTTAAAGAGATACCATCAAGACATTGTCACATAAATTGAACAATTTAGACAGAGCTTAGGCGACAATAGAATGAACTTCACCTGGAATGTGCTGGGGGCAGAGGAATGAATTCTCAGAAAATCAACTCAGAGCCAGCTCAACCTTCCTGCATCTCCTTCTCTCATAACCCACCTTAAACCTGTTATTGAGCTGCTTATCAGTTCGGAGCATAAGGAAGACATGTTGAGAAAATCAAACTTTAACATAAAAGAGAAATAACTGCTAATCATCTCAGCAAATGATAGACTGGTGAGTTTCCCTTTTTTGTGTTTTTGGGGGTTTTGTAATGGCATTTGTTTTCTTAACATTAAAACTGTGTAAGATAATCTCTTAAGGGGTTATATTGCTTTCTGGCAAAGAAAACTTTGATATACAATCACTGACTTGGCCATAGCTCTTGATTTTCTTCCAAGGAGTTCAAAGCACTTTCACTGATGTGGTAGCATCTTATTTAGCTTTGTAAACTTGAGGCAGAAGAAGAGAGGGAGGATGGACACATGTGAGTCTTTATTTGTCCAGTGTGGATATTAAGATAACAGAAGATAAGTGGCTTGGCCAAAGTAACCCAGAGAGTTCTGAGCACTCTGACAAGAGTCTCCCAAGTCTTAGGGCTGTATACATCCCACAGATCTGGTCACAGCCCTAGTGGGATTTTGTCTTTAAGAAACCTGCAAGTAGGGGGGTGCCTGGGTAGCTCAGTTAGTTAAGCATCTGACTGTGGCTCAGGTCATGATCTCATAGCTCCTGAGTTTGAGCCCCGCGGTGGGTTCTGTGCTGACAGCTTAGAGCCTGGAACCTGCTTCAGATTCTGTGTCTCCCTCCGTCTCTCCGCCCCTCCCCTGCTCGCATTGTCTCTCTCTGTCTCTCTGTCTCTCTCTGTCAAAAATAGATAAACATGAAAAAAGAAAGAAAGAAAGAAAGAAAGAAAGAAAGAAAGAAAGAAAGAAAGAAAGAAAGAAAGAAAGAAAAGAAAGAAAAGAAAGGAAGGAAGGAAGAAAGAAAGAAACCTGCAAGTAGGAAAATGTGTCTGAGACTCTGCATGGAAAGCTGTGCCCAGCAGTTTGAAAAATGCACCGCTAGGCCAGATTCGAGGTCTGTGGCATGATTCGTATCCTGACCAGAACAAAGAGCAAAGATTTAACACCAGCTGAGGCTTTATATTTTTTTAATATTAAGAAACAGAAAATAATCACCCCTTTTCCTGCCAACTATGGCAGTGCAAAGACCAGCCCAGCCCACCTTTCTTGAAAACCCATGATCTGCTTTTCAAGGGGAAGATGAAAGCGCCAGGAATAGACAATGGTTCTGAAACACTGGCTGACTTTTGAATATTCATGCCTATTCTAATGCAAATGAATATTTCAAATTGAGCTGTTTTTGAAAAGGTGCTGTTGGAAATGTATACACTTATGAAATTGCTTTTCTAGTTCTGCAGATCCCCCAGAATGGCTTCCTTGGTTTATTTATAGTTCTCCTAGAAGGTTTCCCAGGTGTCAGCCTTGGGCTGGAGTTTCAGCGGGTTTCTTTTCCACAAAAACTAGGGCTACAGTTTAGCCTACCCCCCTCAGAAAGTCTGGCTTTGTTTAGTTGGAGCCTGGTCTGATAGGCCCTCCTTGTCCTGCCAGCAGCCAAAGAGGCTTATCACACATCAGATTGTTTTTCCTTTGAGGTAACCTCACACCAAAGCTCAGTGTTCCCTGAAGAACAAAGAGAGGGTGAGAACGTGCCAGTGCTTGGAAGCATCAGATGGTCAGGAAGTCAGGAGGCCTGTTTGGGTTTGGCTGACTTGGCACCAGAAGGGTCTCACCGTGATGGGCATTGGGTGTGGTGTGTGGCTGTGCCAAGTCAAAGGACTCGGAGGAAGACACAAAGACCTCGTGGGCTGATGGAGACTTAGAAACCTCCAGAGCTCAGTGAGCGTTCAGTCCCCTCTGGGAGAGCCTTGGGAATTCCTTCCCATTCAGGCTGGATGCAGGAACAGTAACAGCTGGTCAAGCCCAGGAGGAAGATGGGGGGCTCAAGGAAGGTGGTCATTGCTGGAGGGAAGAAATAGGTCATTGTGAAGCCAAGGTCAGTTTCTGAACTGTCGTTCAGAAGTAGGAGGAGTGAGCCTCTGCTTCAGATGCCTGCAGAGACAGGGCAGAGAAGCCCTTGTCTCAGGCCAGTGGGGTCTCTTTGGAGGAGAGGGTGCTCTCGTAAACCTTTAGTTTGCCTGGGCTTCTTGCACCACTCCCAGCACCCATCGTGAAAGGTCACTGGTGTGGCCTCTGATGCTATTTCTTGAGTGGAGTATACCTTCTCTCCTGCCAGTCTTCCTCTCTCCAGTCCAGCCCTCCATCCACAAATACTCTATGGTCACTCTTTCTCTGTGCCCACGGAGAGGACCCTGATTTACATTTACTCAATGAGTACTAAACTTGCCAGGCCCTTTGTGGGGCTTGGGGACATGAGGTGACTCCAACATGATCTCTATCTGTTCAGTGCTTCCAGTCTATGTATCCAAACATATTTCCCACCCCCAATGTGTCTCTCTGTCCCACAATTATTCTCACCACCATTTCTTTTCCTGAGATGTTTTCTGAAGTGCCCTCCCCTTGCAGCTCCAATTTTGCAAACCTATGCTCACTTCAGAGATATGTAAGTGTTGCCTTTCCATTCAGCCTCCCCTCGGTTTTCCTGTTCCTGCTGATTCTTGTAACATATTTGTTCTGTGTGATTTAGCATATAATTTTAAGTGGCCTTACTCTGTCTAGTGACTATTTTGGGGTGTGTAAACTAGTCGTCTTTGAGGGGTGGAGTCATATGCTGTCCTGTACTGAATCTCTTCTTAACTTCTGTTCCCACACCAGCACTTAGCACAAAACTGAGCACGTACTAAATAGCCAGTAAGTACTGCCGATTATTCAAGTCAGCAGGGCCCCAGCGTCATCTGGTCAAGAAGAGCAGCTGTCCTTAACATAGACCCTGAAAATGATACACGCGAAGATATCTGTGACTCATAACTAAATGGTAGAAAACATATTTACATAGAGAGCAGACCTCATTCATTTGCCTCCAGGTCCAGGAAAGTTTCTATTTCATTAAAAAAAAAAAAAAAAAAAAAGTTACAAGGGTCATCAAAGTTGACCGTCGGGAGACCTTTGGTAAATCACTTAAACTTTCTGAGCTTCACTTTCCTTGTCTACAAAATGGGAATCATAACGACACCTAATAGAGAGGCTGGGAGAATAAATTAGATCATGCATATAACCCATTTATCCCCAAATCTAGAAAAGAGTAGATATTCAACAATGATTGCTCTTATAGTTATTATCATTGTTATTGTTCCATCAGACTAGCATTTTCCAAAGTCTAGTAAGTGGATTATTTGGTGGTACATAAGGTAATTTTAGGTGCCTCACTGATCGACTTTTAAAACATTCTAGTGTGTGCTAGGAAAAATATTATTTAATTACATTTATGACATGATGGATATTATTTCTACTTCAGTTATTTATTGCTGCGTGACAAACCATCCCTAAACTTAGTAGCTTTAAACAACAGTGATGTACTATTTCTTCTGATTTGTGATATGCATTTAAGTTTTTTTTAATTTTTATTTAATTAAATTTTTTTTAAATTTACATCCAAGTTAGTTAGCATATAGTGCAACAATGATTTCAGGAGTAGATTCCTTAGTGCCCCTTACCCATTTAGTCCATCCCCCCTCCCACAACCCCTCCAGTAACCCTCAGTTTGTTCTCCATATTTATGAGTCTCTTCTGTTTTGTCCCCCTCCCTGTTTTTATATTATTTTTGCTTCCCTTCCCTTATGTTCATCTGTTTTATACCTTAAAGTCCTCGTATGAGTGAAGCATTTAAGTTTTTTGTGACTGGTTCAGCACAGGTCAGCAGGTCAGTTCTGTTCTTCACTCACATGTCTGGCCCCTGATCTGGGATGGCTGGAAAAGTTGGGGTTAGCTGGGAATCTCTCCTTCTATATGATCTATTTAGCCAGGCAACTGACCTTCTTCATATGGTGGTTCAGGGCTCCAACAGCAAGTGTTCTGAGAGGACAAGTCCCACTGTGCAAGTGCTTATCAGGTGTCTGCTTGCATCATACTTGCTAATGTCGCATTGGCCAAAGGAAGTCACATAGAAAGTCCAGAGTCGGTGTGGGAGGGACTGCATGAAGGTGTGAATACCAGGAGGTGTGGTTCATTGGGTGCCACCAATGTAGCAGTCTTCTATACTCATGATTAACCCAGTGACTCACAGCTAGTAAGTAGCCAGCTGAGATCTGGAGCAGTGTGGTTCTAGAATCTGTGGTCATAACCACCAGGAAATCTCCTCAAGCCGAGTGTTTCAATCATCTATCTCTCAACGTGTTTACTTAAAGCAACAAGCATCTTATTATGTTCATTGAGTACATGGGCCGTGAATTCAGTAGGTCACAGCAAAGACGGCTTATCTATACTTCACCATGTATAGTCCTAGCTGGGATTCTCAAACTGCTGAGAACTGCCTGAGATGGTTCATCTGGGGTTGGGGTTCTCACTGTCTGCTAGGTTTCTCAGTTCTCTCCTACACGATCTCCCCACGTGACTAACATCTGAGCTCCTTCATAGCAAGTGGTCTCAGACGAGTCAGATTTCTGGCATGGTAGCTGGCATTTCTTTAGAGAGCAAGGTAGAAACGGCTTTACCACTACCATGCTGTATTAGTCAAAGAAAGTCACCAAGCCAATCTAGATTTAAGAGAAGGAGAAATGGACTCTGCATCTTGACTGGAGAAGCGGTATAAACGTGCAGGGAAGGAAGGAAGGAATTGATAGCAGCCATATTTAGAGAGTTTCTACTGCAGTATGCTTAAGGACTAAAATGTGATCACTAATTTAAGGTTTTGATGTTTTTGTTGTATTTATAATAGACTCTTCTTTAAGATCACTTTTAAGTTCACAGCAAAATTGAGACGAAGGTACAGAGATTTCTCATACACCTCCTGCCCCCAAACATGAATAGCCTCCCCTATGGTCAATATCTTCCACTAGAGTGGTATATTTGTTACAATTGATAAAACTACACTGACACATCATAATCCTCAGAAGATCGTTAGGGTTTACTCTTGGTGTTGTACATTCTGTGAGTTTGAACAAATGTATAATGACATGTATTCATCATTATAGAGTCATACAGAGTATTTTCACTGCCCTATAAATCCTCTGTGCTCTAATTCACTCCTCCCACCCCCTAATGTCTGGAAGTCACTGATCTTTTTACTAACTCAATAGTTTTGCCTTTTCTAGAATATAATATAGTTGGAATCATACAGTAGGTAGTCTTTTCAAATTGGCTTCTTTCACTTAGTGATAAGCATTTAAATTTCTTCCATGTCTTTTCATGGCTTGAGAGCTCGTTTCTTTTTAGTGCTGAATAATATTCCATTGTCTGGATATACCACACGTTATTTATTCATTCACCTGTTGATATCTTAATTGCTTTCAAGGTTTTGGCAATTATGAACAAAGCTGATATAAACATGTGTGTGTGGGTTTTTGTTGTTAGCAGTTTTCAACCCCTTTGGGTAAAAATACCAAGGAGTACAATTGCTGGATAGACTTTTTAAAGGTTCTAAGGTTAGTCAATTTGAAGAAAAAACATCAAGTAATAACATTCAACATTAATATTAAATAATATTAAATCGAACCATGTGAAATTTCTGATTTTGTAGATCACACCTAAATATTTTACACCATTCAACTTAATAGTACAGTGATCTCAGAATACTGCAAAGGCTTTCACACTGATATGCAAAGAACTGAAGTTTGGGAAACATCTTCTAATTGAAGTATGTTATCTTTTGGTGACTTTATTTCTTCGCGTGTCTTTATTAGACCAAAGCATAGAAGATGCTTATTTGGACAGGTTGTTTTGTTGGTGGTGGTGGTGGTGGTTTGGGAAAGGGTTGATGTGGGCTGCAGTGTATCAAGTGCCTATTAAACATATTCATTCATCAAAACGTCCTTGGCCCAAAGGACCACAGTCTTTCTAGGTCTGCTGCAAATCAGAAACCTGAGACAGCTGGCAGGCCCTTTGATTTTCCTGGGGAGAATGCTTGATTCTTTTTGATTTCCAATAACAACAGTATTTCCCACATTATCAGATATATCAACAGAAACCCCATCAACTTGGTGGGACATTAAGACCATTTTCTCAGACGAGTTGGTACAAGAAATCAGAAAATGAATCATTGGGAACTTTTGGCCATATAGAGTATACATCTGAAAATACTGTTCTACCAGAACAAACTACCCAACAATTGAAGAGACTTTGTCTTAGGCTGGCTTCTACTGATGAATCAGAACTTCAGATATGTTGGGGGTCTGATTTAGACACTTTACAGAATTTTATTTTGTATTTAGTCTCCGTCAGATTAAAAACATTTTTTTTCCATCACCACTGTGGTTGTTTTTCAGCCTGGCAGTCTACTTTAATGGAAAGATTGTAACCAAATTGTGTAATTTTGCCCTGTGGATTTCCAATAAAAATATTACAATGTTGTTTGAAGGTTTGGAATTAGTAAAATAATGTTAAGGCTAACTTTCTTTCATCTCAATTCTTTCAGAGTGAAATTTGTAAGAGAAAATTTTTTGTTCAGAAATAGCATCCAACAGATTTGAAGTTCCAAATGGAGTCAGCACCAAGTCCAAAAACAAAACAAAACCAAACAAAACCTCGCAAAGCATTTTCCAGTAGGATTTCCTGAAGGAACACTTCAAAAGGTCTAGATATATCCAAGACGGCTGAAGTCACACGCCTGCTTTCAGCCTCAGGAAATGTACTTGTCTCACATTCTCAGTAGCTTCTCAAGTTATTTTAACTGTTCAGCCCTGACAGTTAAATAAAAACTTGATGATAGAAGAGGTTTCATTATGTGTGCAAACGTGTTTTCTACAGCTAATCAGTGAATGGCAGACTAGGAGGTATTCAGAGGCCCAGAACAATAATGTCAAAGCTAATTCAATCCCTCACAGGTCAAGGCTTGTGACCATGGCTGAGCCTTTGTCAGACACACAAATACATACCACCTCTCTTTGCACATAAAATCACACCTTAAAATAAGTGGGCATTGATTTCTCTTGCTCCCATCTGCATTTAATTTTTTTTTTTTAACGTTTTTATTTATTTTTGAGACAGAGAGAGACAGAGCATGAACGGGGGAGGGGCAGAGAGAGAGGGAGACACAGAATCGGAAGCAGGCTCCAGGCTCTGAGCCATCAGCCCAGAGCCCGACATGGGGCTCGAACTCAGGGACCGTGAGATCGTGACCTGAGCCGAAGTCGGACGCTTAACCGACTGAGCCACCCAGGCGCCCCTCTCCCATCTGCATTTAGCTTGGGCTCTTTCTCCGAGAATAATGCAGAACTACTGTCACCCTCGCCCAGACAGTGACACTAACATGCTTCTTTCTCCCACAACAATTCAATAGCACATCCCAGGATCACATGCTTAGTACTCTATCGTGACAGGTTGAATTTTAATATCACAGTATTTTTCTCTCATCTGAACACCCAGAAGATGCGTCTCTTCATTTAAGAACCGTCTTTTCAGGAATATAAATTTATACTCAAATTTTGGATCCAGTTCTCAATCTTTCTTATTCCTGATGTAAGTTAAATAGGCATGATATATTTTATTATGATTTCCTTTGGATCATTCAAATGATCTTAGTTTTAATAACGCCTTCATCCTCTCTCTCTCTCTCTCTCTCTCGAGAGAGAGAGAGAGAATATGCAGAATAATAATATTCTTCAGAAATTGCATATGACTGATTTTTTTTTCTAGTTAATGGCAAGTATAGCTAAAATTACCTAGTGAACAGTGGTTTTCTTCAGTTGTCTAATCTGAAAACACCACAAAATCTATGGCCATACCACCCCGAATGTGCCTGATCTTGTCTGAAGAACCTCACAAAGAAAAATATCTGTAATTTATTATTATAAACATATAAGGTGGAGTGACCTTGCATGCTAAATTTCCAATTAAGAGATGCAAATAGTCACATCCTGTTTCACAATACTAGCCATCTGTTCCCAAGGCCTGCAGGTTCTCCTTCGCTCAAAGAAACATTTAAGTGAAAGAGAGAATCTAAATTAAAATTTAGGTTTTATAGCCAGTATCAGATTAGAAAACACACCACATATATTTTAGTAGATATAATTTTATTACTTTAAAATTATTTTATTGCTTTTATAAAAGGGTTGCAAAAAGTTCTCTTTTTAGTATTCAGAAATTGTGAAGTAGAACATGAGAGTGCTCTAGAATTTCTCAACCCCCATACCCACCTCAGAGATAGCCACTTTAGACTCCTTGGCATATATGGGTGTATATGTGTTTATTATCCCTTTGTGTTTCTTACGTGAATCTATTGTTCATCTCTTTGCTTATTTGAAAAGGTATGTTGTACTTTTTTTTCTTTATTGATTTCTAAGAGCTCTTTATGTATGATACTAAACTGCATTAGATTTGTAGGTGAGAGTGAGACTAAATGTGAGCAGTAAACAAATCTTGAATAAACAAGAATAGGAATAAACCCTCTATAATCAGCATCTTTTATGCAAAGTACTTAATGTATGCTACTTTTATAAAACATGTTGCCCTCATTGTTAGGGAATGGCCCTTTCAAAGACTGGATACGGTGATTACATATCACCAACACCTTGGCTGTGTTGTCTTGGGGCAACAAGGTTTAGAGTTGGTCTCTATTTCCTGGCAGAAATTGCCTGCATGGTTGTGCTTTATAAAAATGCATGGTCTCTCATCACAGAGTACAGCATGAAATAGTTGGGGGGATGGGCAAATGAATTTTCCATGGAGAAACATGGCAAACACTGCTTCAGCCATGTGATCGAGGTTGATATCTACCATAATAAGCCATGTTGATGACATGCAGCTTTGGTATGATATGATGAGAATGGCACTTTATTTCTCTAGTCTTCCTCCCTGAAACCAACCATATTCTAACCATGAGAAAATCCTGAGACAAACTCAAATTGAGGGACATTCTGCAAAATATCCTATCAGTAGTCCTCAAAACCGTCAAGGTCATTGGAAACAAAACAATCTGAGAGACTCTTACAGTCTAGAAGAGCCTAAGGAAACATGGCAAGTAAATGTAAGGTGTTATCCTGGATGGGATCCTGAGATAGAAAAAGAGAATAGGTAAAAACAAAGGAAATAAAAATAAAGCATGGAGTTTAGTTAATAATAATGAATCATTATTGGCTCATTAGTTGTGACAAATGTACCATAGTAACATAAGATGCTAATAATAGAGGAATCTGGGTGTGGGATATATGGTAACTCTCAGTACTACCTTGGAAACTTTTTTTTAAATCTAAAACTATGCTAAAATAAAAGTTTGATAAGAAAAAAGCAAATGGAGATATTTGAATTGGACCATTTCCCCAATAAAACCATAAAATATTCAACTCAACTTCAACTAGTTGAGACTCTAGATAACCCCAATGCTGCCCTTGAACCTATCAGTCTAAGAGCAGCAGTAACAAAACAAAATCTAACTTGAGGTGATTTTCCAGGGAGGTAGTGGTTAGCAGTCTTCAGGACTACATGCCAAACCAGTAAAAATACTGAACTGGTAGAGAATATAGAGATATTTCTACCAAATCATTTCATTTATGAAGGAACCAAGGCCCAGACAGAACAAGGCATATACCCCAGCTCCTATGAATCCTGACCTGGAACCGAATTAGGAACCTCTTTGCTAATTCAGTGCTCATTTTCCTCCCTCATGCTTCTTTCTACACCTTTCTGCTCAACATAAAAGCCCCTCCAGTTACTGACATTCTTTTGTTTTCTCTTCTTTTGTCCAAAGATCTAGGGGAGGGCCACATATTCTCCACACAGTGTATAAAAGACAGCAAGAGAACACATGAAATCTGGGACCACATTGAGTGGGGTCTGAATCCCAACTTCCTTATTGCCTCTGGTTCTGTTTTCCTGAACTATAAAATGACTCCAGTAATCCCTTATCTCTCAGGATTAAGTGAGATCCTGGATATGAACCTACTTTGGGGTTGCCTGGGTGGCTCAGTTGGTTAAGTGACCAACTTCGGCTCAGGTCATGATCTCATAGTCTGTGGGTTTGAGCCCCGTGTTGGGCTCTGAGCTGACAGCTCAGAGCCTGGAGCCTGCTTCAGAGTCTGTGTCTCCTTGTCTCTCTGCCTCTCCCCTGCTCACACTCTGTCTCTCTCTCTCTCAAAAATAAATAAAACATTTAAAAACAAAAAACAAAAAAACCCTACTTTGGAGCCTGGTCATGGTAGGCCCTTGATAATTGAGATTCCTTTCATGAGAATATGTGTTTGTACATACCAACAGCAGCAGGCAGGATGCCATGGGCCTTTACGTAGCATATATGGGTTGGTAATCATTGTATTCATGGAAGCTTTCCCTGACCAGGACTTTTCCATGTGTGTAGACCTTCCTCCTCACCACAAATTGTTCTCCACCAGAGTCACAGCCAGCACGTGGAAGAGACTGTACTTTTTTTTTTTAATTTATTAAAAAAAATTTTTTTTGTAGTGAAGAGACTGTACTTTTACATGGCAAATTAGTTCATGAGGCAGCCCCTTCCTTCAGGGTCCTGTGAGACAGCAGCCTGAATGAATACATCATCATTAGGATAAATTTTTTAAATTGTAGGCTGGTAGGAATGCAATTTGGAGCTTTGAAATGTTTAGCTCAGTCTCTAAATATTACATTGGGATTGAACTGTCTCTTGTCCCCAAAGCTGATGAAAACTGAGATCTGTTTCAGATGGCATTTAACAAGGTTATTCTCTGTCTTTTTTTTTTTTTTGCCTTTTAAAAAACAAAATGCAGGTAGTTCAGTCTGTGAGTGTTCGTGTGGCCTGCCTTTGATAGCCAGCCTCCTTGACCCTCACCTATCAAAGACACAGCCTAAGAAATGTGGAAAGACAAACCATTGTTGGACAGTTGGTCAAGTTTAAAAGATTTTTTAAAAAGTAATGAATTAGCAGCTTTCATTGTAGGGTTCTTGGAAGCTACTTCATCTTAGTTTAGATTCCTTCTAAAGCACTCTGCCACCAGGACTTGGTTGCAGGTAGCTTATTTGCGAGGTGACCCCACAAAGCAGAACTAAAGGAGTAAGGGAAGAGAGCAAGGCTAATAAAACGTGCATGAATGAATGGATTAATTTCTGTGGGTCTCTTTCTGAGCACTCTCTAAGAAACCGTGTTAACTGCATGTCAAACATGTCTCAGAATTTTCCCACTGGAGAGCAGAAGACTGGAGCATTTACCCACTGACTTCTGTCCTCCATTGTTGAAGATGGCTTCTGGCAACACCAAGTTGTCATCACATCTATGTACTTTTGTGTGTGGCTGCATGACCTTCACAGCCTCAAGGAAGGTAGACCAGACAGACACTGTAAAGTGAGCTTGATGTTGGACTTGGGTTGTGGGCATGGAACTGTCAGCTACAGCTGCACTGAAACCAGATGGAATAAGGGACTGTGGCATGGTGCATTACAGCATCTGCTACTCTGGTACATTCTAGACTATGCTCTCCAATACAATAACCACTAATCACAGTTAAATCAATTAAAATTAAAAATTCACTTTCTGGGGCGCCTGGGTGTCTCAGTCGATTGAGCTTCCCACTTCATCTCGGTCATGATCTTGCAGTTCTTGATTTCAGCTCCGCCTCGGGCTCTGGGCTGACAGCTCGGAGCCTGGAGCCTGCTTCAGATTCTGTGTCTCCCTCTCTCTGCCCCTCCCCCACTCACACTCTGTCTCTCTATTTCTCTCAAAAATAAATAAACATTAAAAAAAATCACTTTCTCAGGGGTGCCTGGGTGGCTCAGTCAGTTAGGCATCTGACTTGATTTCGGCTCAGGTCGTGATCTCGTGGTTTGTGAGTTCAAGCCCTGCATCATGATGATAGTGTGGAGCCTGCTTGAGATTCTCCCTTTCCTCTCTCTGCACCGCCCCCCTCAAACTCTCCACCGCCCCCCTCAAAACAAATAAATAAACCTTAAAAAAAAGTAAAAAAAAATTCACTTTCTCAGTCACACTAGCCACATTTCGAGTGCTCAACAACCAAATATGGCTGGTGGCAATAGTATTGGACAGAGCAAATATAGAACATTTCTCTCATTGCAGAAAGTTCTATTGCACTATTCTAGAGTGCAGCTTCTTGGGTCTCTTCAGTTCTGTAGGCCCTGACAAGCTTGTATGGACTGGATATCTATTAGTCAAGATATACTAGGCTTTGCTGCAGACAAAGGTTGTGTTAGACATACTGCACATCTAACACAGGATCCAGATTGAGAGAAAACCTACCATCTGGAAAATGGCCAGTCACCATGGCAGAAGGGGAGAGAGCTCTTTGGGTCATGTACCAGCAACTCATGCCCCAGATCAGAAATGACATTCACAACTCATTGGCCAGAACAAATCATGTAATCCCACCTAACAACTCTACAACTAGGAGTTTCAGAGAGAAAGACTGGCTATGAATGAGCTGGCCTGCTGACTAGCTCTGTTGGCATGATTGTTTCTTCTTTTACTTATTCATACATTTATTCAACACGTATTTGATTACCTGCTGGGCATGGTAGTGAGTCAGGGTATGTATATAGATGAATAATCAGGCATGATTCTTGCCCTTATGGAGCTTACCTACCATTTGCTGGTAAATGACCATTAAAAGAGCAATTACAACTAAGGGAGATAAGTATTCTAATAAGGAAAGAATGAGATACTTCAGTATCAGCAAGGCAAACAGTTTTCTTGCATATTAATGAGATAATTAGAACTGTGAGTATTTTGTCCAAGTTAGGGAGTCCAGAACGAGCACTGAGATAGGAAAACAAGCGCATCTGTTTACCCTTCCCTTCCCTTCCGTTGTACCTTTGTGCCATTCCTTAACAAGATCCAAGAGAAGTGTTAGGCTAGCCCCTGTTAAGCAATGACCATGACTCCACATACGTTGGGCAGGTGCCTGGAGGTTGCATGGGAGTCTGCCTACGAGGGCACACTGGCTCCTGCTCACAGATTCACCATGGCACTCAGCATTCGTGTTCCTGACACAGAGCTTGTGCTGGGCAACAGGCCTGGGAGCCAGCAAGCCCTTCTTGATTTTCCCCTAAGGAGGTCAAATCAGACCAGCCAAGAACACGGGGCCACCTGACTATGTCTTCATGGCTTCAGGGTGGAAGAAACAGGGAGCCGTGGCAGGGAGGTGCTTCCTGGAGCTTCTCACTCTTTCAGGTTCTCTGTGGATATTGGGACCCATGTCCTTATCTACTGATCTACCTGTCCTCAGAATAAGACATGTGGCTAAATGTCACAGTTCAGTTCCTGTCATCTGGTTTAGGGGATGTCTACAAAGTGAAAGTTTATTAAATTCTATTTGTCAGTGACATACCTTTTTCTTTGTCTTCCACATTTAAATCCGTCCATTTAAAATAGACGTGTGTGGGGGCGCCTGGGTGGCTCAGTCAGTTAAGCATCCGACTTCGGCTTAGGTCATGATCTCGCAGTTTGTGGGTTCGAGCCCTGCGTCGGGCTCTGTGCTGACAGCTCAGAGCCTGGAGCTGCTTCGGATTCTGTGTCTCCCTCTCTCTCTGACCCTCCCCCGTTCATGCTCTGTCTCTCTCTGTCTCAAAAAATAAATGAACGTTAAAAATAAAATAAAATAAAATAAAATAAAATAAAATAAAATAAAATAAAATAAAATAAAATAAAATAAAAATAAACGTTTGTGGAGGCAGCATGTTGGCTAAGTGCATGGACTCTGGGTTTTGCCTCATGGGACCTCCTGGGACTTCTGCCACTGAACATGTTATGTAAAGCTCCATGCCTCCATTTCCTCACCTATAAAATGGGGGTAAAAATTTTACCTACTTCATATGGCTGTTGTGAGGATTGGTGAATAGAAGTAAAGTGCTTAGGAAGGTGCTAGGCATATAATAAACACTCAGATGAACTCGTATGCTATTATCATCAGTGTTGTCACTATTTTCATTACTGAGCACCTGCTGAAGTGATCAGCAGCACACTTATTTTGTGCTTGGTCTGGGGGAGATACAGAATCAGCCCAACAGCTGTGCAGCCTGGTGGTTAAGATGATAGCTCTGTGCCACGGCTCCAGGTCTGGGCTCTGTAACCTACTGGCTGTGTGACTCTGGGTAAGTAACGAAGCTCTCCAGCCTTCATCTGTAAAATGTGGATAAGGAACTCCCATGTCTTTCATAGGGATTGCCTGAGATAACGTACGTACTTCAGCATTTAGCACTTAGGGCACACGCAATACAATTTGGCTATGGAGGTAATTATAGGGAGAAGAGAAGAAACTTGGTGGATGCTGGATGAACAAAGACAAGCACACAGTGGATGGTTGTGTTTGAGAAATGCTGGAGAGTGGTAGAAGCCAAGGGTCCCAGTAAGGAAGCGGTGATCTCAAGAAGGTTTCTTGTAGGAGGCGTCATGGAACCTAGGCCTTGAAAGATGGATAGGAATTAATCAGGCAGGGAAGGACGGAGGGAGCATTTTGGGTAGAGGGATGGGCAGGCCTCAAACACCAAGCTATCTCATCTTATTGTAGATGAGTAGACAATAGGCAGCCATTGCAGGATTTGAATTGGGGACTGGCCTAGTCACTGGGATCAAAGAAGGAAGTGGAGAGGTAACTGCACCAAGCTATGGGGCCAAGTGAAATGTATCTTCAATAGAGGAAATAAAAGTGCTAATGGTGGCATTTAGAGCTCTTACTATGTGCCTGGTACTGTCCTAAACACTTGGATTAATTCATTTTAATTAAGCTGTTCCATTGGATGGGTTCTCTTATTACTCCCAAATTACAAGTGGCACAGAGAGGTTAAGTCACTTTCCCAAGATCACAAATGGAGAAAGTCCAGATCCAGGATTAACCCAGACAACTTGGCTCTGAGCCTGGCTCTGTACCTGCACTTTTAAGATGCTTACACTTTTGGGACGCCTGGTTGGCTCAGTTGGTTAAGTGTCTGACTTTGGCTTAGGTCACGATCTCAGGGTTTGTGGGTTCGAGCCCTGCACTGGATTCTCTGCTGTCAGCACAGAGCCTGCTTCAGATCTTCTATCCACCTCTCTCTCTCTCTCTCTCTCTCTCTCTCTCTCTCTCTCTGCACCTCCCTGCTCTCTCTCTCTCTCACTTTCAAAAATAAATAATTTTTAAAAAGATGCTTACACTTTTGCGAGCATCAGGGAAGGAGAAGGGGAAACAATATACAGAACTTGAGAGATGTTGCTGCTTGAAAAAGGAATGATGGAAGATGTAATTTAAAGTACAGCCAAGTGTTTGTCTTGGGATAGGGGAACCTTTGTTCTCTGCAACATGAAAGAGAAACCATAAGTAGAAAGGGGCAGTGAGAGATGTCAGCCGTTGAGGGGTCTCCTGGGAAACAGCTTCAATGTTCTACTCTCAGAAGAGCTTAGAGGGAAGTGGCAGATGGGTGGTACTCTTTTAGGGGCTCATAAAGGGGAAATGGGCTTTTGAAATAGTGTCCCTGACCACATAATCAAACAATTTTTTTGTTGTGCCGGGCTAGGCATTCTCTGGGATAGCAGTGTAGCTGGAATTGGACTGGCTGGATTCTAGTCTAAGCTCTGCGAATCCTAGCTGTGTGACCTTGAAAATGTCTCTTAACCTCTCTGTGTCTCAGTTTTCTCATTTGAAAAATAGGGTTACCTACCTCATAGGATTGCTGTGACGATTGGATCTGTTAGTTTATGGAGAGGGCTTAGGGCTTAAGACAGTCAGCACTGTGTAAGTATTGGCTATTCTAATTCTTGTTCCTCTTTCCCCTACAATCCCAGAAATCTTGACATCCCACAACAGAGAAAGGGAATGTAGCGGCTCATGTTCTGAGCCTCTCAGGATGAGCCCCACAACCCAGTGGCTGGAGTACAGGGATATTCATGAAATGTGTACAGAATGAATCTATCTTGGTCACCTAACTCTCCTTTCTAGTGCGAAATTCCAGAACTACTGTGGAAGCCTTCAGATTCAAATTCCTACTTGGAGAACAAATGTGTTTAATAGAATTGCTCACTAATAAGATACCAAGCCCAGGGGAAACTGGGAGGCTTTAAAAAATACCGGACAACCTACAAAGGAACCTGGCTAATCTGTGCTTCAAATCACAGATGCTGCCATCTCCTCATCAAGGTTTCAGTTGGTTTAAAAGCCTCCCCCCACCCAGGTTTCCCATTTTAGGGCAGACATTGTGCTGTACAGAATTCTTATCTTTCCTGCCCCTCTCCCCCATCCAGTAACATTAGAGTTTCAGATCGCCATCAAAACTGATGATCTGGGGACAGGTGATTTATAAACAAGCCTTTCTGACAGAGCAAGGTGAAGACAATTCCATTTTAATTTGAGAGCACACTGTGTTGCATTTTAAGATGTAACACACTCAAGTGATAATAAATTCACTACTCAACAGTGTTTCTCACTCAATCTGTCAGCATCTCAGGTGAGATGAGTGTCAGAGGTACCCTCTTTTGATGCTGGGAATCATGGTTAGAGGCCCCTGTTCTCCTATTGGCCTGGGTCATTGGGATTGGTAAGATTCAGGGTAGTGGCAGAGACATGCCTCCAACTCCATGGCATACACTCCTACACTCCCCTGGCTCCACAGGCTTATTCCAGTCATTAAAGATCGCTTGGATTCACAGATCCCCCTTTTAAACACACATACCTAGGGGCGCCTGGGTGGCTCAGTCGGTTAAGTGTCCAGCTTTGGCTCAGGTCATGATCTCGCGGCCCGTGAGTTCGAGCCCCGCCATCAGGCTCTGTGCTGACAGCTCAGAGCCCGGAGCCTGTTTCAGATTCTGTGTCTCCTTCTCTCTATGACCCTCCCCCATTCATGATCTGTCTCTCTCTGTCTCAAAAATAAATAAATGTTAAAAAAATTTTTAAATAAAATAAAATAAACACACATACCTATTCACCTTGTGAGAATTCTCGCTGGTTTATCTTCTGCCACCCAGTTGAATCAGAAACTCCAGGGGTACCTGAATATCCTGAAGTCAGAGGGCAGAGATGAGAAAGGAGAGTGGAGAGAGGAGATGGGGAGGTTCCCAGAAGCATTTCACCTTCTCTGCAAACTTCCCCAGGATCTTGGGGTCCTCCATTGCTGAATGCTACTAAAAGATGGCCACTGGGGAACTTCATACAAAGGCTGCAAAAATATGTGCCTAATTGAAGGAAAGGGCATTTTCATTTCTTTAAAAATAAGTCACTTTGAGATGCAGCTGAAACCAAGGAAGCATAAGGGATTGGCGGCCACCACCATAAGCTAGAATTAGGCAGGGATGGGTTCTTCCCTATAGGTTTCAGGGGGAGCATGGCTCTATTGACACTTGAGTTTGGACTTCTAGCCTCCAGAACTGTGGGACAATACATTTCTACAACTTTGGTACAAAATCAATCACTCAGAGGACCATTATTTATTGAAAGGGCTTATCAGAGGTTCTTAATCTTGGCTATACATTAGAATCACCTGGGGGGACTAAAAAACTCCAATGCCCAGGCCACACCTTTGACCAGTTAAACCAAATTTCTGGAGGCAAGACCCAAGCATCAGTATTTTTTTTAAAGCTCCCCAGATGCTCCCATGTTGCAGCTGACATACGTAGTGTTTGCCATGGGGTTCATGCCTATGAATATACTTAATCTTTGCAACTATCTTTTAAGAGAGGTGCAGACATTGTTCTCATTTCACAGATGAGGATATAGAAGCACAGTGAAGTCCCGTGCTTTATCCAAGATCATATAGCTGGTAATTTCCAGGGTGTGGATTTGAGCCCAGGTCATCTGGCTTATAGCCAGCAGGTTCATTTCCTCTCATGATGTGGGAAACACAAGTTCTTGGCAAAGCCCCATACTGTAAAGTTGCCATGGAGCAGGGGACAGAGAGCTTGTATCTGCTTTCCGAGAAGCCAAGTCAAAGATCTTCCCAAGCAATGCCACATTTATAGTCAGTGATTTTTAAAAATTTCTACTGGGAAGTTCAGACTTTCCCGTTCCTCCCACAGACTGTCTGAGGGCAAAATTTTCAACCTTTCCTTTTCTTCCCCACATCCACCCAAAAACCTGAGAGCTAGACTCCAGCCGGAATCAAGTGGAGAGAGGGGGGAGTTTGTCAGTTGTGTCTTCTATTTGTGATCGAGGTCCAGCCCATCAAGTTGAAGTCTTACTGGCACATGTTGGGGTGGAAGCCCCATCATATGCTCATCTAAAATTAGTCTTCTGTTTTATTTGTCAGACTGAAAGTCTGAGGAAAGAGGATGGGATTGGAGGGCACACTGTATCTGGTCCCAGTTCTTTGCCCAGATGAGCCCTGGGCCTCTAGGTGAGTGACACCACTTCTCTCTGGGCTTCTTCCTTAAGACGAAGAGAGCTGGATTCCATCTGAGGTCACATCTCAGTTCAGCCAAGAGACATGTTTTGTTTGGCCCTCACAATGCTTTCAAATTTTTTGAATTGATTGCCAACTTTTAAAAGTTGGAATCATTTACATAGTCTAGATTTCCTTGTTGTTGCTGCACTGGGTCCTATAGGGTAACCGTGGGCTGGAGTTGAGAGACAGCACTCTCTTCAGATGGGCACACTCTCCTCAGGTGTCTCTCTCCCCCACCTGGCCAATATCACTGTTTACTTACCTGTCTGGCCCCTGCAGGGACTGGAAACCAGATAATCTCCAAAGTCTCTGCCAGAGGTTGAGATTCCTTTACTCATAGGGTCTTCACATCTGTGAGGCAGGGATAAAGTCTTAAAGATTCAGGCTCAGTCAATATTTTCATATAGAGATGGGGAGAGTCAAAGTAAAACTAATAAATGGTAATGTTCTCTTGCCTGTGTTTTATCGTTAACCTTGGCACATAAAATTTACAATGTTTGGCATACTCCCTGCACATTTTTATATTCTGGCTCACTTTTTGAAGGCATAAACAAAGACAAAACAAAAGCCATAAAAGGTTATGAAGAAATTGCACGGTCAAGAAGAGAGAGGACACCAGGATAATGTGTTCTCAGAAGGACAGTCTGAAATTACAGAAGAACTACCTGTTCTTCAAAACAAGATCATCTGAAGTAAATTCCAGGAAAATCTGTTAGGTGTGTGTTGAGTCTGATGTTTTTACACAGACCATATTCAATAAAACTCGCTTCTCTTGATGGGATATGAAGTTCTCAGGGAGCTGGGCTATTTATTTAGCCCATAAATTGCACATACATTTAAGAATCATTGACTCTTGGAGCTCTTCATACGGGCCACTAATAAAAACATAGCTGGAGGCAGATAGGTGATTTTCAGTCTCTCTGACCACTCACAACTTTGTTTTATGCATTGCTTTTATTTTTTACTGGGCTATATATGAAAATGAAAGTAATATATGCATATAACAAATAGAGTAGAAAGATACGAAATGAGACATAAGTTGTCTCTTCTCCTTATCTTATTTTTTATTGTGGGTAAAATATACATAACATAAAAGTTACCATCTTAACTACTTTGAAGTATACAGTCCAATAGCGTTAAGTATATTCACATTGTTGTGTTTTCTCCCTATCTTAACCCTGATGTTAACTACAGTTATATTCTTTTGTGTCCTTTCAGAAAATTATGTGCACATTCTTTGCTATTAATACAAATGCACTTTTCCACATAGACCAATCTTGCTGGTTCTTTTTAGTGGCTGCAGAAAATTATCTTTTTATGGATAACCATACTTTGCTTAACCATTTTTTTTTATTAATGCCAAAAAGAAAAACCTATAATGGACATATTTGGTGTATGTATCTTGGTCTGTGGCCTATGCCCACGTATATCTTGTGGGTACATTCTCAGTAGCCCATAACCCGAGACGTTTGTTTGGTTGGTTGACACTTTTCTGTCTGAAAATGGGTATAGCTTGCATAGTAAGAGTTTTTAGATTAGAATACTTACCATAAACTATAGTGGCATAAAAAATAAATTGAAGCAGTAACCCAGATTCCGGAATTGGATGAAGTCTAAATTTAGGCCCTGCCAGACTGTCTGTGAGGCTTTGGGAAACTGGCTCATTACATCACTTGCCTCAGCTTTTTCATCTGAAAAGTGGGAAAAATAATAGTATCTGCCTCTGAAGGTTGTTGGAGGACTAAATTAATAGTACCTAGCCCATATTAAGCACTGCTTGCATTAGTTACTATTTTAGGTCTCTTCTCTTTCATCATAAAGTTTGAGCCTAACATTTAAGGGGCGCCTGGGTGGCGCAGTCGGTTAAGCGTCCGACTTCAGCCAGGTCACGATCTCGCGGTCCGTGAGTTCGAGCCCCGCGTCGGGCTCTGGGCTGATGGCTCAGAGCCTGGAGCCTGTTTCCGATTCTGTGTCTCCCTCTCTCTCTGCCCCTCCCCCGTTCATGCTCTGTCTCTCTCTGTCCCCCCAAAAAAATAAATAAACGTTGAAAAAAAAATTTAAAATATAATAGCTTATGGGGCACCCAGGTGGCTCAGAAGGTTAAAACATCGGACTTCAGCTTAGGTCATGGTCTCACAGTTCGTGAGTTCAAGCTCAGCGTTGGGCTCTGTGCTGACAGCTCAGAGCCTGGAGCCTGCTTCAGATTCTGTGACTCCCTCTCTCGCTGCCCCTCCCCTGCTCATGATCTGTCTGTCTGTCTCTCTCAAAGTTAAATCAACATTTAAAAAGTTAAAAAAAATAAATATAACAGCTTACAAGATATTTTAAATGTTAAGATTTTAAGATGACAGAATTTTATTCTGTAATTAAATTGCCAAAATATTGGTAAAATAGACAAAAATCCATCAATATACAAAAACTGCTCTATGAAAGGCCTTCTCACATGTATCCAATCAATTTTTGTTATTCTCCATTTCCTTAGGAGTACTTTGGATTTACCTTTTTTTTCTTCTTCTTATATTTGGCATGGAAATTCCACTTATTTTTTCCTGAACATACTCTAGGTCAAATGAAGCCAGAGCCCAGGAATGACCTTTTGAGAGAATGGTTCTTTACACACCATAAATGTCTGCAAATCTCTCCTGTACTTTGCCTTGTAATCTTGATTTTGCTTTACCTGAAATGATTGCTTTTCTGTTACAAATGAAGTAGAATCAAAAGAATCCCTGTAACATCCTTGTCCCTCAGTTGCCTTGACTTGTGTGGGTGGGAGGAGAGGGATGCAGTTTCACCAACAGCCCATCTCCCTGGGGAGCCGCTAGATGCCTGCCTGGATCCCAAAGATCTTACTTGTATCCTGGAGTCCAAACCACCCACTCTTTATCCTAGGCTAGCTCTTCCTCGTTTTAGCCTTACAGAAACCTCCTCTTGTCACTCTTCATCACTGTAATTAATGATCTTAAAAAGAAAATCCTAATAAAGGATGGTTTGGTAAGCAATAGCAACATTGGCGGGGAGAGGTTATTGGCAGAAGAGATGATAAGGAGGAATGTGGGACAGGTCTTTGTGCAGGTGGACTCTGTCCAGTGCAGTGTCTACAGCAACTCTTGAATGAGTCCTCATCCTAGAGACTCTTACACACTCTTAATATCAAAAGGTCCCTTAACTTCTGCACCGCTTTGTGACCACAGGAGGTCTCTCCACCCTAGGTTGTCAGGTAGTAGAAAAAGATACAGTCACTAAGTCCTCAACTCTAAGCAGTCCTGGGTCTTGAGAACATGCTGAGATGGTGAGGATGTCCTTTTGGAGGGTTTACTCTGAAAGGTCACAGAGAATGTAAATATTTGTTGAGTACCTACCATGTGCCAGACTCTTTTCTAGAGTACCTGGAAAGGCAGTGAACAGAATAGAGAAAGTGCCTGTCTTCCAAGGAGCTTACATACCAAGAAGGATAGTTATAAACAGATAAACATCCAATGTGTTTGATAATGGGAAGGTCTATGGAAAAAAAAAAAAAGTAAGGTAAGAAAAGTCAAGAGTAGCAGGAGCAAAAAAAAAAAAAAAAAGAAAAAAGAAATAAAAGACCTCATATTGGAAAGAAAGAAATAAAACTATCTTTATTTTCAGATAATATGACCTTGTATATAGAAAATTCTAAAGAATCTAGTAAAACATAAGAACTAATAAAGGAGTTTAGCAAGGTTGCAGGATATAAGATATACAGAACAAAAATCATGGGAATGCAAGCTGGTGCAGCTACTCTGGAAAAACAGTATGGAGGTTCCTCAAAAAATTAAAAATAGAGCTACCCTACAACCCAGCAACTGCACTACTAGGTATTTATCCAAGGGATACAGCTGTGTTCTTTCAAAGGGACACATGCACCCCAATGTTTATAGCAGCACTATCAACAATAGCCAAAGTATGGAAAGAGCCCAAATGTCCATCGATGGATGAATGGATAAAGATGATGTGGTATATATATACAATGGAGTATTACTCGGCAATCAAAAAGAATGAAATCTTGCCATTTGCAACTACGTGGATGGAACTGGAGGGTATTATGCTAAGTAAAATGAGTTAGTCAGAGAAAGACAAATATCATATGACTTCACTCATATGAGGACTTTAAGAGACAAAACAGATGAACATAAGGGAAGGGAAACAAAAATAATATAAAAACAGGGAGGGGACAAAGCATAAGAGACTCATAAATATGGAGAACAAACAGAGGGTTACTGGAGGGGGTGTGGGGAGGATGGGGTAAATGAGTAAGGCGCTTTAAGGAATATACTCCTGAAATCATTGTTGCACTATATGCTAACTTAGATGTAAATTTAAAAAAATAAAATTAGGGTGGGAGGGAGAGAAGGGTGGGTCGATGGGCATTGAGGAGGGCACCTGTTGGGATGACCACTGGGTGTTGTATGGAAACCAATTTGACAATAAATTTCATATTTAAAAAATAATAATAAAAATAAAATTAAAAATTAAAACAAAACAAAACAAAACAAAAATCAATTGTATTTATTTACTCTTACAATAAACAATCTGAAAAGAAGTTAAGAAAACAATTCCATTTGCAATAGCATCAAATAGCATAAAATGCTCAGGGATAAATTTAACAGAAGACTTCGAAAACATACCCTGGAAACTATATAACATTGTTGAAAAAATGAAAGAAGATCTTTAAAAATGGAAACCGTCCCATATTCATGGATTGAAAGATTTAATATTGTGAAGATGGCAATACTCCCCAAATCAATCTACAGTCTCAGTGCAATCCCTATCAGAATTCTAATTGGTGGGGTGCCTGGGTGGCTCAGTTGGTTAAGCCTCTGAGTCTTGACTTCAGCTCAGGTCATGATCTCACAGGTTCACGAGTTTGAGCCTCACATCGGGCTCTGCACTCAGTGCAGCGCCTGCTTGGGATTTTGTCTCTCCCTCTCTCTCTGCCCCTCCCCTGTTCACGCTCTCTCAAAACAAACAAACAAACAAACAAACAAACAAACAAACTGGGAAAAAAAAGAATTCTAATTGGCTTCTTTGTAGAAATTTGAAAGCAAAAGTTCATGTGGAATTGCAAGGTCCCTGGATAGTCAAAATAATTGTGAAAAAGAAGAACAAAGTTGGAGTACCCACTTCCCAATTTCAAAACTTACTGCAAAGCAACAGTAACCGAGGCAGCAAGGTACTGGCATAGAATAAGCATACAGGTCAACTGGATAACCATAGCAAGGGAATGCACTTGAATCTTTACCTCCCACTATATGCAAAACAAAACAGAACAAAACCAAACCTTAAAATAGATTAAAGACTTAAATTTAAAGCCAAAAACTATAGGACTCTTAGAAGAAGACCTAGGGGTAAATCTTCTTGACCTTGGAATTGGCAATAGATTCTTAAACATGACATCAAAAGCATGAGCAACAAAAGAAAAAATATATAATTGTATTTCATTAAAATTAAGAACTTTTGGATTTCCAAGAGCACCATCAAGAAAATGAAAAGACACTAATAGAATGGGAGAAAACATTTGCAAATCATATATCTGATAAGGGACTTGTATCTAGACTATATAGAAAACTTACAAATGAATAATGAGAAGACAAATAATCCATTTAAAAAATGAGCAAAGGATTTGAATAGGCATTTCTTGAAACACACACGTGCGCACACACACACACACACACACAAGTGAACAATAAGTATATGAAAATAGGCAGGTTGCCTGAGTGGCTCAGTCGGTTAAGCATCTCAATTTTTGGCTCAGGTCATGATCTCACAGTTGGTGAGATGGAGTCCTGCATCAGGATCCATGCTTTAGTGTGGAGCCTGCTTGGCATTCTCTCTCTCTCTCTCTCTCTCTCTCTCTCTCTCTCTCTCTGTCTCTCTCTCCTCCTCCCCTGTTCTCTCACTCTCTCGAAAAAAAAATAAATGAACTTAAAAAAAAGAACATGAAAAGAGGCTCAATTTCATTAGTCATCAGAGAAATGCAAAGATATACCACTTTACACCTATCAGGATAGGTATAATTTTAAAACCAGATAATAACAAGGGTTAGCAATGATGTAGGTAGATCAGAAACTTCATCTGTTACTAGGGGGAATGTGAAATGGTGTAGCACTTTGGAAGACACTCTGGCAATTCTTCTTGAAATTATTAAATTATAGAGTTACCATTTGATCTAGCAATTCCCCTCCTAGATATATACCCAAGAGAAATAAAAACATGTTCACACAAAAATTTATACATGAATGTTCATAACAGTATTATTCGTAGCAGCCAAATGGTGGAAACAACCCAAATGCTCATCGATTGATGACTAGGTAAACATAATGTAGTATATCTATTGAGTGGAATACTTATTCAGCTATAAAAAGGAATGAAACACTGATACATGCTACAACATGGAAGAGCCTTGAAAACATTGAGTTATAGAAGCCGGTAACAAAAGACCACATATTACATGATTTTGTTTATAGGAAATCCAGCTTAGACAAATGCAGAGAGACATTAAGTAGATTACCAGTTGTTTAGTACTTGGCCCAGGGCTGGAGAGTATGGGGAAAATTTGAGAGTGGTAATTAAAGGGCATGGAATTTCCTTCTGAGGTCATGACAGTGTTCTATAATTAGTTGTAGTGACAGTTGCACTACTCTGTGAATATACTAAAAAACACTGAATTATGAATTTTAAATGGGTGAATTATGTATCAATAAAGGTGTTACAAAGAGAGAAAAGAACAGAAGGAAGAAAAGCCAGAGAGGAAGAGGGAGGGAAGGAAGGAAGGAAGAAAGGAAGGAAGGAAGGAACGAAGGAAGGGTGCCAGCATCAAAATTTGCAGAAGAGCCAGAAGCTTAGAAGAAAGAAAGAAAGGGGGAAAAAAAAAAGAATTACAAGGGTGGAGGAGGTGGAGTTATTTCTTGGAGGGGTTGTGTCTTGAAGTCCTCTCTAATAGAATGACATTTATTTCAGGTGAGGCCTTCAGAAAGGGAGGGAATGAACTGTATGGGTGTCTCGAGAAAGAGAGTCCAGGTAGAAAAAATAGCAAGTGACAAAGGCCCTGTGGTAGGCATGTGTTTACTGCATTTGAAGGGCAGCAGGGAAGCCCAAGTAGTAGGAGCAGACTAAGTAAGGAAATAGGGGGACAAGAAGAAGAGGTTTAAGGAATAGGCAGGACCAGGTCAGGTAAGGCCTTATAGACCACCACGGTGAAGACTTTGACTATTTACTAAGTAAAATGGAGAGTCATTCACAGAGTTTTGAGCAGATCACCTACTCTGATTTCCATTTTACAAAGATCATCCTGGCTGCTATGTGGTGAACAGACTGAGGGATGGAGTGCAAAGGAAGTGTCACGGTCAGGGTGGATGCCACTGATACAGCCTAGGTGAGATGCCTTTGTGTCTATATGTTGTGCTTTAGTTTCTCCCTTAAAATTAAGGAGACAGGACTCAAGGTCTGTAGACTGCACAAATCATTTAAAAGCAGAATTGTGTGGAAAAAGTGTGGACAAGTGACTGCTCCCCCAGAGTGCATAAAGCTGCTTGCTTTGAATTTCACTTCCACATCCACATGATATTGTGTAAGTATCTGTTGGATGTCTGTCTCCCCCATGAGACTAGAAGCTTCATGGTTGTCAGAGTCATGTCCAATGTGTTCTCTGTTATATCCCTAGTGGGTAGAACAGGGTCAGACACAAAGTACGTCCTCAAAGAAATACTCATTGAATCTCCATTCTCCAGCCTCCCTTCCTCTCCATTCTCCAGCCTCCCTTGAAATTATTTGTGGCTGTATGAATGTAGTTGGCCAGTAAAAAGGGAGCAGAAATAACATGCACCGAGTTAGTTAATGATTGGGGTGTATCTTTCATCACTCAATTCTGCTGAAATGCTCTTGAAGACCGTAGGTTCCAGATGGCATAGCCTTGAGATGGAATGGGACCACCTGCCTATGTAAGACTTTGCAAGAGTAAGAAACAAACCTTTGCTGAGTTAAGCCAACAAGACTTATTTTTGCAGCAGCTAGTTTCATTACCCCAATCCATTTTCCATTTTTTTACAAGAGCTTCACAATACACACTACACTGTCAGATCATTTTGGATAATGATAGTTGGAAGTTGACCATTGCCCCTCAAGTGTAATTTTCCTTGCTGTTGTCTCCTTACAGAGTGAGATAGTTTATGCTTTTTCAACTATTCCCATCGCAATTGGAATCACCATAGTAGAAGAGCGGCACATTTCATCATTTGTGGAAGGCGCTCTGTAGTTGGACAAAACGCCCTCCTGATAATAATGGAGGCAATCTAGTCAAGTTCTAATAAATGGGGCTGGACCTCCTCCCATAATTTTCCCAGTAATTGGAGGCAAAATGTGAAATCTTCATTCAGCTGGGAAAATGGGTTGGCAGCTGTTTGGAAGAGATGAGCATTGACTGAACTTCCTTTTAAATGTCTCTGGCTTGATTTGTTCATTTCATCTTTTTATTTTTCCACTCAACTTCATTCTCACTTTCTCACTAGCCAGAAACTAGTCTGCAGGATCTAGAAATAAAATGGAGAGAAAGCTGGTTAGGATAATCAAGATCATATTCTATTTTTAACACTAAATCGGCAAACCCACTATTTTTACCCATTATACCCTGATTAAAAGAACACGCTTAGAAGATCAATGAAAACAGCTTGTTTTAGTAGGAAATTGAACCTGCAGGCAGGACAAAATTCAAAAGCTCCTGAGAGCATCAATAGAGCTCAATGTTAGTCTTAGTATCAACTATTTACCCTGTACTGATTCAAGTTCTGTGTAAGACTTTTTAATTATAATAGTAACTGCCACTTTTGAAAAAACTTGTATACCTTTCAGCCCCACAAAATAACTCACTCAGTTGGGTTTTTTTTATTTTACTTTATTAATTTTTTTAAATATTTATTTATTTATTTATTTATTTATTTATTTATTTATTTATTTATTTTTGAGAGACAGAGAGAGGCAGAGCATGAGTGGGGAAGGGGCAGAGAGAGGGAGACACAGAATCTGAAACAGACTCCAGGCTCTGAGCTGTCAGCACAGAGCCTGACGCAGGGCTCGAACTCAAACTGGAGATCCTGACCTGAGCCAAAGTCAGACGTTCAACCGACTGAGCCACCCAGGCTCCCCTACTTTATTAATTTTTTAATGTTTATTTATTTATGAGAGAGAGTGTGTGAGCCAGGGAGGGGAGAGAGACAGACAGACAGACAGACAGACAGATGGAATCTGAAACAGGCTCCAGGTTCTGAATTGTCAGCACAGAGCCCAATGCGGGACTTGAACTCACAAACTGTGAGATCGTGCCCTGAGCCAAAGTCAGACGATTAACCGATTAACTGACTGAGTCACCCAGGCAACTCTCACTCAGTTGGTTTCTAAAGAGCAGGTGGTTGCTAGGTCAATTTGACATGGAGGTAGTGCTGGTAGCCTCAGGACTGTCACCAGGGCACAGAGGGTAATCCCATGTCGCAGTAGCACTCCACACCTGGCACTCAGCTAGGCTGCCGTTCCTCTCACATACCTGGGGGGTACTCAGCCTTGGAAGCTTTAGCTTCATCAGCTTCAAGGTAATGCCACCACTGCTCTAAACACGTATTATCATCCTTCCATTGTCCAGAGAGTTAGATACCATTGAGAACATTTTACAGGCCAAGAACCTAAGGCTCATGGAGGTAAGTACCTTTGCCCAACTCCGACAGATAGCCAATAGTGGGGCGAGCTGAGATTCCTACCAGCCTTGCCCCTTGCACGTTAGGGTTTATAGCAGTTAGGTCCATTGGTTTGGTCTTTCTGGTTAGAAGAGGACTTGGGACAGCAGAGCAAAAGCTTGGGCAGAGAAAGCAATAGAGAACCTTGATAATTCTTCCTCACAGCCTTTCTCCCATGGCCTGATTTCCTATCAACTGAAGAAAGTCTACTTTTCTTCACAGGCATATTTGTTTATTCTTTATGAATTTTCCCCTTTCAGTAAGGTTCTTGGTGCAAAGTTTGCTTCCTTTGCTTGTATAGAATCATTGGGGGAGATGTGCCCTGACGCCAGACCCAACAATCACCCACACTCCTGGGGCTCCACTAGGTGCTGAGGCCAGTGTGATTTGGCCTGTTGCCCTCCCCACCTCCGACCATCCCAGAGTAGGCTTACATTCTCTACCCCACATCCCTATCATGATCTTATTCACTCATTCACTCATTCACTCATTCAATAAATAATTACTTGTCAACTTTGTAACTAACACAATAATAAGAACAGCTGGGGACACTCAGTCTCCCTTAATACCAGAATATTCCATAGGAAAAACAGAATAGTGCTCTTCTATGATGGTCAGTGTTATGTTAGCTTGACTCTGCCATTGTACCCGACTGTTCAGTCAGACACTAATCTAGGTGTTGTTGCAAAGGGATTTTGTATATGTGATTAAAGTCCATAATTAGTTGACTTTAACTAAGGAGACTGCCCTCAATATTCTGGGTGGGCTTGACTCAGTGGAAAAGCCTTAAAAGCATAACTGAGGTTTCCCTGAAGAAGAAATTCTACCTATGAGCTCCAGCTCCTGCCAGCCCCTCTTGCTAGCATACCTAAAGATTCATGTGTATCCAGCCAGCCTTTCCAATCACATGTGCCAATTCCTTTCTAAATCTCTTAATATCTATCTCCTACTGGTTCTGATTCTCTGGCTAACCCTGACTGATATATACTCCTTGATAGCCATGAAGTAATCTGTTTCAAGCATACTCATTTTCTTCAGCCTTCGGCTTTAGAAAAAAGACAAGAGTAATGTCAACACTGGCAAAGCAACTTGGTTAGCCTCATTGGTGATCTCACTCACACTGAAATCTGAGCCAGAGGTCACTGTTTTAGGTGACTTCGAAGTTTCTGGGAATGGGTACAAAGCAGGGATGGAATTCAAGATGGAAAAATCAGATGCCATTCCATTGCTAGTCCTGGTTTCATAAGACACCAAGAAGCCATGGGGCTATGAATAGCAGGTTTAACAAAGTCATTGCTCCCCCCCAACAAAGCAAAATGTATGGCACGAAGTGTGGATTATACCAGAGAAGGCCCATCTTAGTTGTTTTTAGGTTTTTCCATTTTAGACATTAAAGGTGTCATCTGTCATTAAGACCTTCATGGGAAACAACTAAGAAATGGTGCTGTTTTCCAGACACTAAAAACCCAAGTTTCCATTTCTTGGTGTGTAAAATATGCGGAGGGGACTTCCCCAAGGTTTTCTCTGATGCCAGTATCCTATGATTCTCTTTGATAAGCCTAATAGCGTGCGCTATGAATTAGAGTGGTCTTCACAGTAAAAAGTACTTCGTCATGGATTTGGGCGGGCTCAGAGAATGTGAATTACCAAAACCAGCCTTATCAGAAGGCCTACTCCAATGTGTGGGGGCTATAGCTCCCTAACGCTCTGCAAGTCTACCTTCTGAGAGGCATTTGCACAATTATGGGAATCCTCCGGAAACTGAAAATTCTGCCAATTACTGTTTATCACAGTTTCTAGATTTGCTTTTCCAGCACCAGATTGTGAGAGAAATACCTTCCTGGCTGAGACAACATTGGTTTTCTCAGATTTTCAGTGAGTGAACCTGAGACCTGGGGTCAATATATACAGAACCTTCTAGGAAGTGAAGATCTGTGTGAGGGAAAGGTAAAAAGGGATCCTCCAAATTTGGATTGAGATTAGTTTGATTTGAGAAATGAAAAGTAATCAAGAAAACTGATTAACTAATTCTTTTCACATCCCTCCCTGGAGGCACATGGGGGAAAAGGAGATCAATGTACCTAAAATCAGGGCAAATGCCACCACAGAAAGTGGCTTCAAGTCTCTAATGCCACAAATATCCCAGGGAGGCATAAATAATGTAATTTCTTTTTTTTTATTTTTAAAAATATTTATTTTTGAGAGAGAGAGAGAGAGAGAGAGATACCGAGTGTAAATGGAGGAGGGGCAGAGAGAGAGAGAGACACACAGAATCCAAAGCAGGCTCCAGGCTCTGAGCTCTCAGCGCAGAGCCTGTTGCGGGGCTAAAACTCACAAACTGTGAGATCATGACCAGAGCCGAAGTCAGACGCTTAACTGCCTGAGCCACCCAGGCGCCCCAATAATATAATTTCTAATCAAGTATTCAGCCCTGAAGTCCAATTATATGATCAAAATGTTCTGTCTGTGCTTCTTAATGGGCAGGGGACCTCCAATCCATCTGTAGACTGAAAAAATAACTTGTTTCACAGATTTTGTGTAACTTGTTCCCAAATGCATATAGACAGTATGGTAAGGAACAAACTACAAATTAATTTTAAAAGCCTTATGAAATCCTAGTGGTTTTCAGTCTTTCGACCACTGAGACCACCTCAAGTATAACTACTTGTACACGGGGTCCTCAGCACAGTTTTTGACTTTGAAAGAGGGCCCTCTGAGTGGAAAGCACAACCCTGGCCTCCACAGACCTCTGCTCAGGTGGTGCCCTCTTGGCCGTGGGAGGGAGAAGAGGCTTTGCAGTGCTAGGCTCTGCCCAGCCTGCCCGCCCTCGGCTCCATGGGGTCCTGCCAAGCCCACAGTTGCTGTTCTGTCCATACACTCCCACGCCCCAGTTGTCAGCAGTGAAAGACATCCCCAGCTGTCCCGGGTAGGAGTGGACACAGAGAGAGGCGCCTGGGCCTGCTTGTGTGTGCGCCTTAACCTTTGAAGCACAGTCCTGCGTAAGGGCACGGCGATTTCATGAGACTCTGTCTGGAGCTTTAACTCAGCGTTTTTCCTTTTCCTTGTTTTTGTTTTTTTTTTTAATTTTTTTTATTTTATCTTTTTCTTTTCTTGCTGGGCTGTTTGCGTTTCCTTCAGCAGAATGTGTGGTTCCCATCTCATCCAGCAAATCTAAGGTAATCTCAGTTTTGTTTCTAAAAATGTCATTTTCTGCTCTTTTCCCCCACCCCCTATCTCGTGTCTGGAAAATACGGATATTTAGCAACGTAACATGTGGAGATTCTCTTCCTGATGCTTCCTTTTAGAATTACCGAGTCCAGATCTGAGTCAACAAAACACTCATCTTTCAGTTTTTAGCTCTGATACGAAATTTGATAAACGAGTTAAGCATACATTACATGAAGCAGATTGTGAACCACTGCAATTTTTTGGCTGCATTTTTTTTTTTTTTTTTTTTTTTGGTATGGGAAAAGCATGACACTGAATTTTGGATATGCTTTCCTATTTCTTCAACGAACTCTAACCGTTGTTGTCTGTTAAACCCAGGGGATTTCGAACACTGATACATCATGTTTTCAGTATGACTACACATGTATCTGGAAATGTCCTAGCCTTCGTGTCATAAAAGCACCCATCATTTCTTGCTGCAGGTACCTCAATATTGGAATGGTCAGTTGTCAGACATTGTGTTTTTCCCATTCTCAACTATTCCTGAAACTTAGCTCAATGTATTAAGCTGATTATGCTGCTGTCAGATGGATTTCCTGAATTGCTGGTATATCAAGTACTTTGCTTGCTTTGCTTGACATCCAGCTTCTATTTATAGCCAACAGATGATCGGAAGCCAGGGTCAAGGGCAGTTGCTGTTTGGTCAAGCCCAGCTGTTGAATGCTGATTGGTAATTGGCAAGGTGTGGTGACTGCCATCTGGCTGTGCCGAGCCCTGATAACACTGCCCCTATTTATTTAATTCAAGCAAAAGCAATTAACTTCAGCTTTGCAGAAGCAAAGTTAGTTAACTATTTTGGACACCCCAGCTAGTCAAGTGGGTTCTCAAGTTTAGACACAAGTTGAAAATTAAGAACAGCACCGTCTGAAGTCACGGGGTCTATCACGACGCACTTTGCCTTTCTATCCTATGTAGGATTCAGAGACAGAAGCATGTATATCTCAATCCCTTTCTGACAAGTAGCATTGAGTACTTTTACAGACCATAAATGAGAAAACTGACTTCTGTAGCTCAGAGGGATGAATATTTTCATAGCTCTCCAAGTACTGAAGAGAGAGATGTATTGTTTCAATCATATGAATTAGCTTGGTATCAGAAATTACACACATGCTACAATAAATCAGGCAACAAATAAATATACATTTCAGGGGGAAATAGAGCTCAGGTTATTGGAGTTTTTTCATTCACTTATTTTAGAGAGAGAGAGAGAGAGAGAGTGAGGGTGGGGGGAAAGCAGAGGGAGAGAGAGAGAATCCCAAGCAGATTCCACGCTCAGTCCAACACAGGGCTCGATCCCATGACCCTGGGATCATAACCTGAGCCAAAACCAAGACTCAGATGCTCAACTGACCAGCCACCCAGGCGCCCCTCAGGTTTTTGTTTTTAATTGGTGGATTATAGGTAATGCTATTGTGTGTACCTGCATTGTAGGGATTGAGGTGCGAAAAATACCTGCTCTGGTAGTTAAAACTTTTTCTAGGATCGATATGCACAAATCCACAAGATTTGTGCAGATCCTGCTTTGTACTTGCAAATGACTTTCCCAATAATTTCAATCATCATTAATCAGCAGGCATTGTATGAATGACAGATGCTGTGTAACATCTAGTCCTCGACACTTGATATTCCATGGTCATTGCCCTCATCTGAGGACTAACAAAGCCCAGAATCATCTTCACCATCTTTCTGAGGGCGTGAAGGATCCAGGCAGGTGTGTGCCAGGGATCCTTCCATCCTTCCCTTGGAGAGTTCACAGGGAAATGGGGCTCCTTGACTAGAGATGCGTATTTTACTTTGAGGATAAGAATTATAAGTTGCCTTGCTCGTGTAACTTATTTGAAGCTCTCAGAATATTTGGCATTCTCAAGTACAGAGACTCTGTTTTTAAGGGAAGTGACATGAGTCACTAAGAGTATTCACTTTGGGGCCCATTAGCCCACAGTTGAATCCTTGCTCTGCCACTTACTCTGTGACCTTTCTTAACCTCTTGCAGTCACGGTTTCTTTATCAGTAAAATGGAGATGGTGAGAGATGGGGGCCGCCCCTGCCTTGCAACGTGTCATCTCCCACTCTGGATTAGCCAAATCACAAGTTGCCAGCTGGGGAGCTGGGTGTGTTACTTCTGGGTCCCGAATGTGTCTGTGCCTGTTAGGAGCTCAGAAGCTCACTTGGGACTGAGCACAGATAAGATGGGTGCCTAGGGCATCTAGCTGCTGCCCACCCATTTCTCTCCCATTACTCTTACATAGAATCTTGCTAACGACCACTGTATGGGTGCATGTAGTGGGCCTTTGCCTAATATTTATTAGTTGTGTGATTAATTTAAGGACATCTCTAATAAAATCCCAAATGTCCTTACTGTTAGTCTCTCCAGGTATGTGTAGGAAGTGATTGTGTTTCTTTTTTTTTTTTTTTTTTTTTTTTTAATTTTTTTTTTTTTTTCAACGTTTATTTATTTTTGGGACAGAGAGAGACAGAGCATGAACGGGGGAGGGGCAGAGAGAGAGAGGGAGACACAGAATCGGAAACAGGCTCCAGGCTCTGAGCCATCAGCCCAGAGCCTGACGCGGGGCTCGAACTCACGGACCGCGAGATCGTGACCTGGCTGAAGTCGGACGCTTAACCGACTGCGCCACCCAGGCGCCCCAAGTGATTGTGTTTCTGAGTTTTGATATGAGAAACATCACACACAAAAGAAAACCCAAACCATTATTTGACTGATAACATATGTTTTCCTATAAAGTTCTTGAAGACATAATTCATAGAAGAGGCAATACAAATGGTGCATGAATATGAAAAAATATTTTTATTTCGTTGGCAATTTTCTTAAGACACAAAATCAGAGAACAATGGAATCTAATGCTCACCTATGAAACTGGCAGATTTAAAACAAGGAAATTTACAGCTAGAGAGGGTGCAGAAAGGTGAGCAGTCCCACTCATGCCTGGTGGGAAATTTGGTATAATCACTGGGAAGCTATTTGCCAACAGGTAATAAAAAGCCTTTACAATGTTTGTATCATCCAATGTAGTCATCCATTTTAAAGAAATAATATTTTTAAAAAATGAACAATAAGTTATATTCAAAGATGTATGTTGCAATGCTATAATTTTAAATAGGAAGAATTAGAAATAAGCTTTTTATAACAAAGGATGGTTAAATATGCTACTTAGAATGAAATTACCATTCTGGCATTAAAATAAGATTTTAGTAATGATCTGTAACCATACCTACCATTTATGAAGAGTTTACTGTATGTTGAGCCTCAGGCTAAGCACTTTGAATATATGTTATTTCTTTTAAACCTTACGACAGATTAGCAACCTCCTAACTTCCCACAATTTATTTATAATCTCATTTAAATTTATCTGACAAATTAGAAAATTGAAAAAAATGTTAACGTGGGAGAATGCCATTTATATTCTTTTCAGCAATAATAAAAAATAATAATAGTAATAAGCGTACAAAATTGCATATAGTTTTAGCTCAATTATGTAAGTAGAACAACACCCCTCCCCCAATAAGTAGAGACAGGAACTCCAAACTGCATAAAATGTAGGTTGTGTTGTTGCAAAGTTCCTGAAGCAGAAGTAGATGACAGCTCATTCCTGATTACCTTCCATCCAAACTCACATTATCCCAGGGCTGTGCATGTTTAGTGAGACATTTGCCAAAATATTAAGAAGGGCTCTCTCTGTATTGTCGCATCATGGGTCATTTATGCTTCTCTGTATTTTCTAAATTTTCTACGGTGAGCATGTAGAAGTGTCACATAAAAAATAAAATGCTTCTAAAAGTTAAAACGATGTAACAGCAATTTGTCTTACTAATTTTTTTGATAAGTGGGCAATTCCTTCTTCTTTCCTCCACTCGCTTGAGTTCTGATAGCTCAGTAATTTAAGCAGGAAAGGGAAAAGGCAAAGCTCAGTGGTCAGCCCGGGGAAACAAGAGGCGTGTCTCCCTCCTGGCCCCGCGGAGTGAGCCACGTGATGCTTGTGGCAGCTTCTGTGGTTGCATATGTTACAAGTGAAAAAAATACCACAATGAGATTGGCAAAGCCTTGGGCATTACCCAACCTCATGTAGCCACCGAAAATGCTTAAAAAAAAGAAAAAAGAAAAAAGAACAAAAGAAAGACACTATTAAGGACTAAAGCCCCTTTTCCATGTTCTCTAAGAACAGAGAGGCTCCCCCAAGTCAGCATGGGAGGCTGATTAGGAGACCGTCACTCTCTGAGAAGAAACAAGAAGTAAGTAGGCTCAGATCCCCCTTCTGCTGTTTGCAGGATCTTTGAAGACTAAACGAGTAAATTTGAGGTGGTCCCGCATCTACTGACTCTGAGGTTCTGAGGCTGGCCCCAGAGCAGGGTGTGCCCTCAGCACCTGCAGAAGCCCAAGCAACAGGGGGAAGGTCTTGGCATTCTAAGCACTGGGGAACCCCCGCCCCCCTGGGGTGGGATGCCAGACTGGTTGGGCCCCACAGGAAGCACCCTGCTTTTGTTGAGGTGGCTGTGCTTAGCAACAGAGGGCCCGCCCTTGTTTGCTGGGGCTTTCCTGCTGGGTTCTGTGACTGGGTGGCTAAAAGCAGAAGGCTCAGAGAACCCCCAGCCCCTGGCTCAGGCCAGAGGGCTGAAGTTAGGTTGAGTTCAGAGAAGTGTTAAGTTGTTCTCCCATCCAGGGGCCAGCTGAGCAGCTGGGAGGGAAAAATGCCAAGTTCGTGCTTCCAGATGGGCTCCCGGCAGCATAACGCTAATTTTTCAAGAAGTGCCTCACATTTCTTCAGAGCTACTGACTCATTCATTCAGCTGACACTCAGTATTCTTATAGGCCTTGGAGAAACTCAGAGAGGTGAGACACCATAGCTGCCCTCCATGAATCCGGGGTGGGGGCAGAGAGTCAACAAGCCTCAATGGTGGACTGAAGACCAGACGACTGTGGACACTCTTTGGAGAAGAATCTCACTGAAGCCACAAAGCAGGAAGTGACAGTGGCAATCTGGGTCTTGTCTTGGCAGTTCTCACTTTAAGAGGCATAAGAAACACCTGAGGATATTGCTAAAATGCAGGTTCTTTCTTATTCAACAGGTCTGGAACAGCCTGAGATTCTGCATTTCTAACAAGCTCCCAGGTGATGACAGTGCTGCTGGCCTGAGGTCCATACTTGGAGTGGCAAAAACCCTAAGTGATAACTGAGAAAGAGCTGGCCACGTAGGAAAGTGGGAAAGGGTGTTCCTAAGAGAGGGAGTATCCCATGAGGGCCAATTCGGGAGTAGGGAGGTTGACAGAAGTTGAGGTTTTGTTAGATAGCCTTGAAATGGCTTGCCTTTGATTCTATTAGGGGCTTAATTCACTCTTTAAGACTCAGCCCCAAACATAGTGTTCCTAGAAATATATTCCTAACACAAACTTGACATGTGTTCTTCTGCTTAAAGGTCTCGTTTCCTTCGTAATCCTTCCCTGCCATGCAGGTAATAAGGCTCTCACAGCTAACCTGGTGGTGGATGATTAGTCACTATGATTGAGTTCAAGTCCTAGGCTATGAATCCCCTAGGAACCTCTTCCACTCCACACTAGCACAGTGCCTGATATCTATGAGCAGCTAGTGTTCATTATATATTGAGTTTGAAATGAATGAAAATTAATACCTCAGATTGGGTTTAGCAGGTGAGCAGAGGGATTAAGGGCACAAGCACTGGAGTTAGAATGCTTGGGTGCAAATCCTGGCTCTGCTCTGTGCTAGCAGCATTGATCTAGGCATATCCTGCGACCTCTCTGTACCTCGCCTTACTCATCTGTAGAGTGGATATGACAGTAGTTCCTGCCTCAAAGAGTTGTGAGACTGCCATAATGCATGTACATTACTTCCAGCAATTGTAAACATTCAATAAATGTTACCTGTTATTTTCATTAAGAGCTAAAGTTGACATTAGCCAGCTTGACCACATATTGACCGGTTGGTACACTTTGGTGAGGATCTCTCGATTTGTATAAAGTAGAACTTACAAGTAAGCATCATTTAGTTTTGCTATGCCTGCCTTTCAATGAGCATATATAATAACTGTACTATTTTTCATAAAGTTTTTCCTTGAATATAAAATAGGAAAACATGTATAAAGACAGAAATGGGCATCTCGACAGAATACTTCAAGTGGGACCCGTAGGTGTGAGTTGGTTTCAGAAGACCACCCCTAGTTATTAGGGAATGTCATGTGGGAGAATTTTATTCTATCTCCCTCTAAGATCACCTGAACTGGGCTTCTGGAATTCCAGCAGACCATAAAAATAGAAATGCTTGGTCAACAGACAGCCCATAGGTATAGTCCTAGCTGAAACTGTGTATTATATGGGTGAGAAGGGTTAGGAATCTCATGACATCACTACTCAAAACATTGTGGAATACTTACAATTTAGAGTGGTTATTGAAAAGCTCTGGGGCTAATACTATCTACCTTCTTTTCTTTTTTGTCTGTGAATACTTAGGCATGTACTATCCAATACAATATACACTAGTCATATGTGGCTATTTATATTAATAATGACAAAATAAAATTAAAAATTCAGTTGCACTAGGCACATTTCAAGTGCTCAAAAGTCTCATGTGCCTAGGAGTTAACAAATAGGACAGCACAGATAGTTATAGAATGTTCTATGGAACACCACTGAGTTAGTAAGATTTTTACTTTAAGTTGCAGATTGTAATGAGATACCCAGAGATGGCAAAATCCAGAACTCATGAAATGAGGATATTGCAGAATTGAATACAAAAATTAGGAAATGTAAAGGGTAAGTTTACTTTTGGACAGTAAAATCTGACTATTTTTTTGTTCAACAGCTATTGAATAACTACACACTCTATGTGTAGCTCTAAACAAGGGGCTGTGGGGAAGATAGCAAAGTCGGCAGATGTAATTGCTGCTCCCAACTTGCCTCCCACTGAGTTGGATAGATGGTAAGTACGTGGAATGACATTAAACAGCAGTCCAAGGAAGTGTGTCAGAAAAAAACAAAAAAAACAAGAAACAAACAAACAAACAAAAAAACAACAACAGTGAAACACTGTGAGACCAGAGTGGATTTGATAAAAGACACAATGCCTGACTTTGACAGGACAGGAGGCACAAGTAGAACCAAGCCAAGGAGACAGAAATGGGGACAGCACCCTGGGAAAACAGAAAACAGATACTCTAGATGAAATAAAAATATTAGTAAGCTGTCAGATTGGAAATGGGACTGGGATCAGATTTTTGAAGGACTTGAATGCCAATTCAAGACGATTAGACTTTATCCTGCAGACGATGAGAGCCATAGAAGGATTGTGAGCAGGATACAATTATGCAGGTGGTATTCTGCCAATGTGAGTCTGGTCAGGGTTAAAAAAACTGGGTTGGAGGAAGCAGCCATCTCTGCTTGGATACTCTGCTGGTTGTGGGAATCCAGACAAGAGATGAGAAAGACCAGAAATAGGTCAATGAAAGGGGAAGTGGAAAGAGAGATGACAAAAAGGAAAACTTAATAGGTTTTGACTAAGTGGGAAACAGAAGTGGCACCAACATGGACAAAGATGGCTTACTGGCTTTGGACATTTGAGGTTTAGGAAATAACTGTTGATTTGCAATTTGAGAGGTAGCTTCTAGATGTAACTTCATTGGATCCTATCTCATACCTCCTTGAACTGCTGTTTAATGTTCTTCTATGCATTGAGTACTTCTCTAACTCCAGAGCAAGCAATTTAGGTCAGTGATTGCATTGGCGAGGCTGTGCTTTCTTTTTCAAAGCCTCTAGTTTAGTGCCCTGTAAGGACAAAGTACCCAGCTAGTGAACAGCTGTATTGCAGCAAACTATAAAGTCAAACCCTATTGTCTAAACCTACCCTTTAAATTTACTAGGGTAAAGAGAAGAAGGAATTACTTATTTGTTTTAAAATAAAAATCCTGAGTCCCAAAAAACAAGAGTCCAGGGCCAGATGGCTTTCCAGGGGAATTCTACCAAACATTTAAGGAAGAGTTAACACCTATTCTCTTGGAGCTGTTCCAAAAAATAGAAATGAAAGGAAAACTTCCACACTCTTTCTATGAAGCCAGCATTACCTTGATTCCAAAACCAGACAAAGATCCCACTAAAAAGGATAATTATAGACCAATTTCCTTGATTAACATGGACGCAAAAATGCTCAACAAGATATTAGCCAACCAGATCCAACAACATATTAAAAAATTATTCACACAACCAAGTGGGATTTATACCTGGGATGCAGGGCTGGTTCGGTATCTGCAAAACAATCAATGTGATTCATCACATCAATAAAAGAAAGGACAAGAACCACATGATCCTCTCAATAGATGCAGAGAAAGCATTTGACAACATATAGCATCCTTTCCTGATAAAAGCCCTCAAGAAAGTAGGGCTAGAAGGATCATACCTTGAGATCATAAAAGCCATATATGAAAAACTGAGAGCTTTCCTCCTAAGGTCATGAACAAGACAGGGATGTCCACTCTTGCCACTGTTATTCAACATAGCATTCGAAGTCTTAGCCTCAGCAGTCAGACAACACAAAGAAATAAAAGGCATCCAAATCAGCCAGGAGGAGGCCAAACTTTCACTCTTCGCAGATGACATGATACGCTATATGGAAAACTCAAAGGATTCCACAAAAAAACTGCTAGAACTAATCCATGAATTCAGCAAAGTTGCAGGATATAAAATCAATGCACAGAAATCAGTCGCATTTCTATACACCAACAATGAAGAAACAGAAAGAGAAATCAAGGAATCGATCCCATTTACAATTGCACCAAAAACCATAAAATACCTTTGAATAAATCTAACCAAAGAGGTGAAAAATCTATACACTGAAAACTATAGAAAGCTTATGAATGAAATTGAAGAAGACAGCAAAAAATGGAAAAATATTCCACACTCCTGGATAGGAAGAACACATATTGTTATAATGTAAATACTACCCAAAGCAATCTACATATTCAATACAATCCCTATCAAAATAACACCAGCATTCTTCACAGATCGAAAACAAACAATCCTACAATTTGTATGGAACCAGAAGAGACCCCGAATAGCCAAAGAAATCTTGAAAAAGAAAACCAAAGCAGGAGGGATCACAATCCCAGACTTCAAACTGTATTACAAAGCTGTAATCATCAAGACAGTATGGTACTGGCACAAGAACAGGCACTCAGATCAATGAAACAGAATAGAGAACCCAGAAATGGACCCACAAACGTATGGCCAACTAATCTTTGACAAAGCAGGAAAGAATATCCAATGGAATAAAGACAGTGGTGTTGGGAAAACTGGACAGCGACATGTAAAACAATGAACCTGGACCACTTTCTTACACCATACACAAAAATAAACTCAAAATGGATGAAAGACCTAAACGTAAGACAGGAAGCCATCAAAATCCTCGAAGAGAAAGCAGGCAAAAACCTCTTTGATCTTGGCCGAAGCAACTTCTTACTCGACAAGTTTCCAGAGACAAGGGAAACAAAAGTACAAATGAACTATTGGGACCTCATCAAAATAAAAAGCTTCTGCACAGCAAAGGAAACAATCAGTAAAACTAAAAGGCAACTGACAGAATGGGAGAAGATATTTGCAAACAACATATCAGATAAAGGGTTAGTATCCAAAATCTATAAATAATTTATCAAACTCAACACCCAAAAAAACAAATAATCCAGTGAAGAAATGGGCAAAAGACATGAATAGACACTTCTCCAAAGAAGACATCCAGATGGCCAACCGACACATGAAAAAATGCTCATCACTCATCATCCAGGAAATACAAATCAAAACCACAATGAGATATCACCTCACACCTGTCAGAATGGGTAACATTAAGAACTCAGGCAACAACAGTTGTTGGTGGGGATGCAGAGAGAGAGGATCTCTTTTGCACTGCTGGTGGCAATGCAAGCTGGTGCAGCCAGTCTGGAAAACAATATTGAGGTTCCTGAAAAAAATAAAACTAGAACTACCCTATGACCCAGCAATTGCACTACTACTACTTATCCAAGGGATACAGGTATGCTATTTCAAAGGGGCACATGCACCCCAATGTTTATGGCAGCACTATCAACAATAGGCAAAGTATGGAAAGAGCCCAAATGTCCATCGACTGATGAATAGATGAAGATATGGTGTATATATGCACAATGGAGTATTGCTCGGCAATCAAAAAGAATGAAATCTTGCCATTCGCAACTATGTGGGAAGAACTAGAGGGTATTATGCTAACCGAAATTAGAGAAAGATAAATATCATATGACTTCACTCATATGAAGACTTAAGATACAAAACAGATGAACATAAGGGAAAGGAAACAAAATAATATAAAAACAGGGAGGGAGACAAAGCATAAGAAACTCATAAATATGGAGAACAAACAGAGGGTTACTGGAGGGGTAATGGGAGGGGGGATGGGCTAAATGGGTAAGAGGCATCAAGAAATCATTGTTGCACTAACTTGAATGTAAATTAAAAAAAAAATAAACAAAAAAAAACAAGGAAAAAAATAAAAATCCTAAGGAAATGTTCAATTATTGTCATGAATAGAGGTGAATGCCTACAAAATGCCAGTTGTTTGCAAAATGGGGGTGGAAATACCTACCTCATAGAGTGTCGAGGAGTAAATGAGTTGCATACAAACTACCTAGCAAGTAGTAAACCATCAAGATGTGTCATTTGTTTCTAATCTAATGAGCTGAACAAGCATATGTGGGAATGAAAAAGTCCATACATAATTTTATGGCATCCACTATCTTTCCACTTACTCATTTACTGGGTGCCATAAAATGAGGGAAGTTCTACGGTTATTCTAGATCACTCCAGGCAGAATTATTAAAGTTCTTGTTTGCTCAATGAGGCAGAAGTCAGGGAGGGCCTAGCCCCAGAGATAATCACACACTCAGGTTTCTGGCTCACCCCTCACATGTTCCTGCCTCTTTTATTTACTCTTTGGCAGTGAGACCATTGTCAGTGGTGCATTGGAAGGAAAGACACATAATAATATTAAAGAAAATTTTCCAGAAAAGAACAACATGGCCATTTATATATGATGTGACTGATGTTTTTCGTCAGCACGAGAAAATCAGTGTCATTGCACTCAAATTCACCATGTCGACTACTGCCAGAACCTACGTCAGGTTGGGCCATGGCATCTAGGTAAATTCCACAGCCTCTTCCCAGGGTGCCTTTCACCTAGTTCTCCCTTTGGGTATCACAGTCAGATAAAGCTATTTAATAGATCACCTTCAACTTACAAAGAATCCCCAAGGAACCACTCTTACCTGAATAGGAAACCTAAACTCCACTGAGTGGTTTCCCTCTAAATATTTCATTCTCAATGTTGATTCAATCATGTTTTCTCATTTTCCAAGTGAACCCTTAGCTGTAGAAGTACACTTATCTACTGGATTTAAAGATCCAATACTCAGTTCCCTCCTGGGCTTGGCCACTCTCCTTACCTAGGATGACCTCACTGTTGCCCTCTGCTTTGCTAAATTTTATCATTCTTCAAGACATAGCCAAGACCTACTTCCTCCATGAAACCCTTTCTGGAGATTGCAGCCTGTAGGCATGTCCTCTTTTCCTGGACTTCATTTATTTCAGTGACCAAAAGTTTACATTCTTTGCCCCTTGTTTCTTACATGTGTTTTTCCAACCAGACTGATGTTAGCATGAACTGATGTTCATGTCTTGCCCTTTAAAACACATATGCTGGAGAGGATGTAGAGAAATGGGAATCCTCTTGCACTGTTGGTGGGAATGAAAACTGGTGCAGCCACTCTGGAAAACAGTGTGGAGGTTCCTCAAAAAATTAAAAATAGATCTACCCTATCACTCAGCAATAGCACTGCTAGGAATTTACCCAGGGGATACAGGAGTGCTGATGCATAGGGAGACTTGTACCCCAATGTTTATAGCAGCACTTTCAACAATAGCCAAATTATGGAAAGAGCCTAAATGTCCATCAACTGATGAATGGATAAAGAAATTGTGGTTTATATACACAATGGAATACTACTTGGCAGTGAGAAAGAATGAAATATGGCCTTTTGTAGCAACGTGGATGGAAATGGAGAGTGCTATGCTAAGTCAAATAAGTCATACAGAGAAAGACAGATACCATATGTTTTCACTCTTATGTGGATCCTGAGAAACTTAACAGAAGACCATAGGGGAGGGGAAGGAAAAAAAAAGTTAGAGAGGGAGGGAGGCAAACCATAAGAGACTCTTAAAAACTGAGAACAATCTGAGGGTTGATGGGGGGTGGGAGGAAAGGGGGGGTGGGTGATGAGTATTGAGGAGGGCACCTGTTGGGATGAGCCCTGGGTGTTGTATGGAAACCAATTTGACAATAAATTTCATATTTAAAAAATAAAATTTGATTATCTGTCTTTTACTGTGAAAAAACAAAAATAAATAAATAAATAAATAAATAAATAAATAAATAAATAAAACACATTAAGGTTGAAGGTAACATTTGAAAATCCTACCTCTGGTTCCGAGTTTTCACAGTGACATCTTGGAGGGGCAGCTGGGTGGCTCAGTTGGTTAAGCATCCGACTCTTGATTTTGGCTCAGGTCATGATCTCATGGTTCGTGGGTTCAAGCCCTGCGTCAGGCTCTGTGCTGACAGTGCAGAGCCTGCTTGGGGTTCTCTCTCTCTCTCTCTCTCTCTCTCTCTCTCTCTCTCTCTCTCAAAATAAATAAACTTAAAAAAAAACGTATCAAATTGACATCTTAGAGACTTGACCAAGGGACAGAGGCTTCTGTCTTCTTCCTCTTCCCCACCCATCCCCATTCTTGGCTTCTACAGAGAACTTCTGATTTTACACACTTGACATATTGAGTACCTGAGTAAACTTGTGTTTGAAGAAAAGATTCCTTAGCTAAAGTTGAGAACTATAGATTCCAGCGATTAGAAACATGGGAGTGAACTCACTACTTATAGTGGTGAGGAGTATTCTAGATTGACACATTCTCATTCATGATTATCTGAAAGTTGAACTACTCAGGACAAGTCAAGTAGAGGATAAGGCTCAGCCCTTGGGAGATCCATCCCCCCGGTAGAAAAAGAAATTTGTTCCTTTCAGGAAACTTTTCAGAAAAGTATAAAGAAAATTGAAGTCACCTCTAATACCACCACCCAGTAAGAAATATTGTTAATCTTAGTGTACTTTTCCAGTTTTCCAACCATACACACTCACATGAATATAATTTGTCATAGTTAAGATCATCCCATATGTTGAGTTGAGTAACCTCTTTTCACATACAATAATACCGTGATCGCTACAAATCCTCTTAAATGTATTTGTGATGGTTCATTATGGCAAGTTGGTTTCCCAGGAAGCAAACTCTGAGACGCAGATTGGCATGCAAGATATTCATTAGGGCATGCCCTTGGAATCAACAGCTGCAAAAAGGAAAAGAAGGAGGCAGGGCTAGATGCAGAGAGGGGATGAGCTCTGATATAGGTCCAATGAAAGTCTTACCCAACTCCATGGGAAACTGCAGAAGGGATGGTTCCGGAGCTGTCCTAGGTTGGTGTGAAGGGGATGCACCTTTAAATCCCTAGGGGGACCATTGACTGGTTTCAGTCTGCCCCCAGAATGCATGATTTTAGGCTAGGCATGATCTCAGGTTTTTCAGCCCAGGCATTCTTCAAAAAGAGCTCACAGCTGAAGCCCTCTTTGTGGTAGCATTCCCAGAAGCTATGAGAATAACTCCTTCATTCTGAAAGGGGAATCTGGACAGCACATCACAGCCCCCACTACACCCATAATACCATGCTATATGGTCAATTAACAATAATGGCTGAAATTGAGTACATACCTATGACAACATTGTGTTAGGTGATCTTACTTAGACCACAACTGCTCAAGAGGTGATAATTAATGCTATTCTCTAACTGGGTGTCACAGGTGATAAGTCGGGGAGCCAGAATTTGAACCCTAAGTCTTTGTTTTGGTAAGTACTTAAAAGAGTGTTTTTAGGTAAGAATTTAAGTTTCCAGGGGAAAATCTTACTGAGATTGAAAAGATAAGAGGTATGCAGTACTTTCCTTTCATCTCTGAAATGAATTAGAGGATGATTTTCGGAAATGGTAAAAATGATAGTTGGTAGCCCCCAGACTAGAAACACTTAAATTACCACATGAGGGCACAGTTTTAGAAGTTGTGAATAAAGGACAATAGGTTATTTACAACACATTCCATTCAAATCTTTTATTCAAAACACAAAACAGTAACTACAAGTAAATGTGGAACCTCCAACTCAACCTGTTCTCTTCCTGTTGCTATGCATGCAAATCATTATTTCTACTACACGTGAGAAGGGAGGGTAATGCTAGAGTTGCAAGTGACCATTCCAGATCCTTTTATGCAAAGAACATTTAATGTTATTCTTATTTTTGAAAAGTGTTTCAATTAAGAAACAATAAAAATTAATATTTTATTCTTTATATCAATATAGATGTTAGGATTGGAGGGGTTAGATTCAGCTTCCATTCTTACCATTTTACTTATTTTTTTCCATAAGCCTACCTAGATTTTTCATATTTTTATACAAAATCTTCCTAAAATAGACAAACCCTTTATCAAATTTTTATATCACTCTATTTGCCATTCTATACTCTTCTACACATGTTGCTTATTAATCAAAATGAATATTATTTCAGAGAGATTGCCTTTTTAAATTTATTTATCCCACTTAAGCTTCAGCACAAAAATTAAAATTCAGGGTCAGTTATTATTGCTGGGGAGTGTTCACAGCAATGTAATGTGGTTGCCAAGCAACCTGTGGGCGGGCATTAGAGGAAGAGAAAGCTCCATCAGCCAGCACTTCAATAGCAGTATTGGCTTTCATTTGAAACGTGCTAAATAATAGGGCCATGCAATTTGCCTCCCTTAGCCGAAGTTGCTTACTTTTCTTCCTGAATGGAAAATTAATCTGGTTTAGTGCCCGGTAACATTTGCAACCATACTTCTTCTGCCAGGCATTGGGGGGAAAAAGTGTTTCCTACTTTAGGAAATAAGGAAATTGAGTTTTTTTCTTAATGTCTTCCTTCCTTCCTTCCCTTCCCTTCCCTTCCCTTCCCTTCCCTTCCCTTCCCTTCCCTTCCCTTCCCTTCCCCTTCCTTCCTTCCTTCCTTCCTTCCTTCCTTCCTTCCTTCCTTCCCTTCCCCTTCCTTCCTTCCTTCCCTCCCTCCCTCCTTCTTCTTTTTCTCTTATTTCTTTTTTTGTTAAAAAAATGTTTTATTTACAGTCTGTTAACCCAGGATGAAGGCAAGAGATTGTAGAACTCAAAAAGAAAAGAGCATCCAGGACAGCATTTTATGAATTATAAATACCACTCATCTTCTAGAAAGCTATGTTTAATAGTCTTAATTTGTTACCTGCTATCCTTGGGCTTCTGAATACACACACACACACACACACACACACACACACACACACACACACACAAAGAGAGAGAGAGAGAGAGACAGGGGCGCCTGGGTGGCGCAGTCGGTTAAGCGTCCGACTTCAGCCAGGTCATGATCTTGCGGTCCGTGAGTTCGAGCCCCGCGTCGGGCTCTGGGCTGATGGCTCAGAGCCTGGAGCCTGTTTCCGATTCTGTGTCTCCCTCTCTCTCTGCCCCTCCCCCGTTCATGCTCTGTCTCTCTCTGTCCCAAAAATAAATAAACGTTGAAAAAAAAAATTTAAAAAAAAAAAAAAAACAAAGAGAGAGAGAGAGAGAGAGAGAGATTCATGCATCAGACTGCCAATATTGAATGCCTCAAGTAAAAGAGAGTTGTTCTAGACTGTAGGGTTGGGGTGAAGGTAGAAAGAGTCCCCTAGGGCCTGAGAAGATTTTTGAACTGACCTAGGCATCAGGCAAGGCTAGGGGAATTTGTCAAGAGGTCCAAGGGGGCTACATTTCTACTGCAGCTCAGAGTCAGCCTATCTCCTACTTGCCATCTGTTCACACATAAGGCTGAACATAGGCTTAACAGTGCTCCTAGCACAAAGTAGGTGCTCAGCAAACATATTGGCACTGCACAAATCTTCATGTGTGGAGCCTGGATACAGGAAATTCTCTCAGAACAGCGGCACTCACTCTTGGAGCTGTAGGGATGCGTATTTTGGGCCTCACGTAATTTCCTGTGTTAGGGGTGGAGAAAATGGACTAGCAGCCAAGGCTGGCAAGCTGCTCCTCACTGAATGTGAACCAGGCTTCAGCTCTGCATCATCAAAACTCTCCTATGCTTTTTTGCCTGTGAGTAATTTAGTTTTCATCTGCCTGTTTTAAGTTAGTAAACTATTGAAAGTGGGTTCAGTGTTACCTTCGGAATGACTTTAACGGAATTCCCATACTTTTGCAGATTTATAAAACTTGGTCCAGCCTAAGGATGCCAAGATACTAACTTGAGGTTCTCCTTTGAAAACACCTTTCCTTTTCTTTCTTCCTTTCTGCTGCTATTGGTAATTTAGATCTCCCACTGTCCAGGGCCGTGCACCAATCCAGCCTGCTAACTGGGCTTTCTGCTGGCAGACTTCTACTCACCCAGTCTTCCTACTGTGTCCTCACATCCTCCTTCCTTCCATGAGCTGTCTGTTGGCATAATCTTCCCCAGTTGTTTGTCTTTTCTCTTGAATACCACATTTGTCTGCTATTCCTTCATAGGGTCAGATCAGCTCTTTTCACAATCACAGACAACAGAACTCCCAGGTCAATGTGACTTAAAATGGGATCCAGGCCACCTTGGTGGTTTTTGTAGGTTTTCTCCAAGGCCTAGAAGCCCTGTGAGTTTGAGAAACAGTGCCCTGTAATTTTTCACTTGAATTCTTGAATTTTCCACTGCATAGTTCTTATATAGTTGCATTTTTGAACCCTAGATAGTGTTTTACATTGATTGTGTAATGGACAGTTACAGGGCAGAGACACAACCAGGGGAGAGAGAAAAGAAAAGAGGGCAAAGAGGAAGTTAGACATCCAAGTGGAAGTGAACAAAGGAGAAGAAGCAGCCATCAGTGGAAGGAGGGAGAAAGAGAGTCTATGATTCAGGAAGCCAGTCAGGGCCTTCATGAATGATCTTAGAGTAGGAAACATGCCCTCAGATGATTAAGAGGTAATGGCAGTGGAATAAGAGAATCCAGGATGCTGGGAAGACATGTAAGCCCAGCATAGAGGATTTGAGTGAGTCTTCTGGGCCCATTAGAACCAGCAGGCCCTGATGGGCAAGACAGGTCGTAGGAATTAAGATCCCTCTTCCCCTCACTCTTCCTCACACTTTGGACTTTTTCTATCCTTTCCCCATTTCTTGGATATTTTGGGGTATCTTACATTTCTTTTTCTCTTTCCTGAATCAATCAATCTCCTTCCCTCTCCCTCTTTCCCTCTCTTACCTTAAAAATGTTTTGCAAACTGTAAGTGTTAACTTATCAATAGGTCAGGAAACCAGTGTTGAAGGATATAACAAATATAAATAAAATTATATATATATAGTACATTAGTGTCAGCTATTGTCATCATATTGTGCATTATATCCCTAGTAGCTACTTATCAGATATAAATATACAAACTGGAAGTTTGTACCTTTTGACTATCTTCCTACAAATTCCCCTCTCCAGCCCTCCACCTCTGATAACCACAAGTCTGATTTCTTTTTCTATAAGTTTAGTTTTTTGTTTGTTTGTTTTTTGGATTCCACATATAAGTGAGATCACATAGTATTTGTCTTTCTCTGTCTGACTTATTTCACTCAGCATAATACTTTCAAGGCCCATTCATGTTGCACAATTGGGGTAGGATTTCCGAATTTTGTTATGGCTGAATAATATTCCATTGTATGTATATACCACAACTTCTTTATCCATTCATTCATTGATGGACCCTTAGGTTGTGTCTATGTCTGGGCTATTATAAATAATGCTGCTATGAACATGGGGGTGCAGTTATCTTTTCAAGTTAGTGTTCTAATTTCCTTTGTGTGTATACTCAGAAGTGGAATTGCTAGATCATATGGTATTTCTACTTTTAATTTTTTGAGGATCCTGCATACTGTTTTTTATAGTGGCTGTACCAGTTTACAGTCCAAGTGCACGGGGTTTCCTTTTGTCTACATCCATACCAGCATTCATTATCTCTTATTTTTTTTTATTATGGCCATTGTAACAGGTATGAGGTGATATCTCATTGTGGTTCTAATTTGCATTTCCCTAATGACTCTTGATGTTGAGAATCTTTTGATGTATCCATTGGCCTCTCATATATCTTCTTTGGAGAACTCTTTATCCAGATCCTATCTATTTTTTAATTGGGTTATTTGCTTTTTTGCTATTGAGTTGTATGAGTTCTTTATATATGTTGGATATTAACCCCTTATCAGATATATGGTTTGCAAATATTTTTTTCCATACTGTACCATCTATTTTATCTTTACTGTTCTATACACTCTAATAGTAATATATATCTGTTGAACAAAGTCAGACAATACAGGTGTATAAAGGAAAAACTCAAAGTCCTTTTCCTATTGCATCACCACCCTTTATGTCTCACTTAAGAAGACATTAGTAACTTTTTGACCTGTATCCTTCTAGATACAGGGCAGTGTTACTCAGACTTTATTATGTACATGAGTCACCTGCGATATCTTGTTAAATGCAGGCTCTGATTCAGCAGGTCTGCGGTGTGACCTATGGCTCCACATTTCTAACAAGCTGTCAAGTAATGCTGATGCTGCTGGCCCAGAGACCATACTTGGAGTAACAAGGGCCATATTGCTTCACTGTCCAATATAATAGCCACTCACCACATATGGATATTTACATTTGAATTTATTGACATTAAATAGAATGAAAACTTCAGTTCCTCACTCATACTAGGCACATTTCAAATGCTTGGTAGCCATATGTGGCTGTTGGTTACTGGATTGGACAGCTGAGATAAAGAACATTTCCATTATCACAGAAAGTTCAGTTAGAGAACATGAGGAGATCTCTCAAAAGGTCAATATAACACATATGTACATTTTGCTATGGTGTTGAAGAAGGGATGACTAAATTCACACAGATGTAAAATGAGGGTTTTTTGTTTTGGGGGGGAGAGAGAGACAGTGCCCATGAGTGGGGGAGGGATTGTGGGAGAGAGAGAGAGACACTTAATCTTGATCTCATGATGGTGAGATCATGACCTGAGCCAAAATCAAGAGTAAGATGCATAACCAACTGAGCCACCCAGGCACCCCAGGTTTTGAATAAAGAAAGCTGGATAAATATGGAAGTGCAGAAAGTGCCTCCCTGTGGACATCTGGCAAACTCAGTCCTGGGAAGGAAAGGGGTGGGGTGTATGAGAGCAACCACCTTTATGTGGGTGCCTCAGGAAGACACCAGACCAATGGTGCTTTTAATTTACCACTGGTTTCTGACCAATCTAATCAATCTGTTAATTAGACCTGTGACTCTGGAAGAAGCAGAAGCTGCTTCTTGGACTAACTACCTCATGCTTAACATCCTAAGGAAATAATCTCTTAGGATAGACTGGTATACAACAGGTTCTCACTGTGTAATTAAAATAGTGAAGAAATGGAAACAATTCACAGTAATAGGTACTTGGTAAACAGGTCATGCCACTATGTAACCATTAAAAATCAGGTTTCTAAGAATATTTACTTATGTGGGAACATACATAGATGAGAAATGAAAAACTGTATATCTCCAAAATTGTGTCTTTTATCTGTGTGATGGGATTGCGGGTGATTTTTATATTCTTCATACTTTCCTGTATTTTCCACATTGTTTATAATTAACATGTTATTGGGCTTTTTTTCTCTTTACCTCTAAGTATTCAGCATGTATTTTCTAAGACCAAGGATATCCCTTTATATGACCACAGTAAAATTACTGAAATAAAAAAACTTAGCATTGATACAGAACTATTATCTAATTCATGATACATAATCACATTTTTATTTATTCATTTATTTTGAGAGAGAGAGAGAGCGAGGGAGCAAGCGAACAGGGGAGGGAAAGAGAGAGCTGGTTGGTGACAGAGAATCCCAAACAGGCTCCGCACTCTCAGTGCAGAGCCCAACGTGGGGCTGGAACCTATGAATCGTGAGATCGTGACCTGAGCTGAAATCAAGAGTCTGACAGTTAACTGACTGAGCCACCCAGATGCCCTACATAATCATATTTTTATAGCTATCATGCCCCCTGCCCATCCAGGATCAAAGCCAGAATAGCATGTACTATATTATTTCTTAATTATTAAAAAATAATAAACTACTTCTAAAATTTTAAATAAAAAGGCATATGAGTGTAAACAACTGTCAGGGCAAAGGAAAGATTCTCTCACAGGCTTCCTGTGATTTTTCCTGCTTAAATCATATATATTATTTTTTGATCACTCTCAAGTGTTTTTGTTGTTGTTTTGTTTTTATTATATGGTTATATGTGGCAAGGCATATTGAGACCAGATATAATTTTTTGGTGCACATCTGATAAAATTTTTATTTTATGGTGAGTGAAGGATATTCACTCATTTATTTGTTCAGTCACTCATTCATATCTTCACTCATTCATCCCATAGCCGTTGCTGAGTCCCACTGTGATCTAGACAAAAGACAGGCCTTGAAATAAAATTATTTAAAAAAAATTTTTTTAATCTTGATTTATTTTTGAGAGAGAGACAGCGTGTGAGCAGGGGAGGAGCAGAGAGAGAGGGAAACATAGAATCCAAAGCAGGCTCCACGCTCCGAGCTGTCAGCACAGAACCCGACACGGGGCTCGAACTCACGAACCGTGAGATCATGACCTGAGCTGAAGTCGGAGGCTCAACTGACTGAGCCACCCAGGTGCCCCTAAATAAAATTATTTTCAAGTTGTAAATTGAAAGCTCAAAACTTGTAATCTATCATCATATTGGTAGAACTGTCCATAAACCATCCTTAACCAATAATTAGCTCTTTGTTGCTTATGGAAACACACACACACACACACACACACACACACACACAGAGAATAAATCCAACAGTCTTGATAAGATCGCACAGGGGGATGGATTTGATTTAAACCCATGCAGTCTTAACTAGGTGGAATTCTATATCCTGATATGTGCCCAGGGAAAAGGACTCACTCACTTAAATCAGTTGCTTCCATGAAAGGAATATTCTCATCTTTGAGTTATACAAGGTTTATTTTTAGAAAGCATGTGAGTATTTAGAAAATGGTTACTAATCAACTATTGGGGTGTAGTTTTCCTACAATAACATGCGTAAATATGGTATAAATAACGTGTATCATTTGCTGAGTTTAGACAGACGTAGACACCAGCGTGTCACCACTCAACCATGATGCTGAATGTCTCCATCACCCAGTGTAGTTCCATCCTGCCAGTCTAAAGCCAAGCACACCTAACACTTCATCCCCTCATCCCTGCCCTAGATAACTAAACGCTGTTCTGATTTCTATCACCATAGATACTCTTTCCAGGTTTTAGAATTTTTTATAAATGGAATTATGCAGTTTTACTCTTCTGTGTCATTCACATAACGGTTTTGAGAGGCATTATGTTGTGGTGTCAGTATTTTGCTCCTTTTTATTACTGAGTAGTATTCCATTGTATGAAGATATCAGTTTCTTTATTCACTCATGTGTAAGGACATTTGGGTTGCTTCCAGTTGATGGCTAATTATGGGTAAAGCTGTTATACACATTCAGATACATTTCTTTTTGTGGATATATATTTGAATTTCTCTTGGCTAAATACCTAGAAGTGAAATTGCTGAGTTTAGAATATACATTTAACTTTACAAGATACTGCCAAATTATTTCCTAAAGTGGTTGTACCATATTATATACCCACTGACAATGAATGAGAGCTCCAGTTTCTCTACATCCTCATCAACATTTGGTTTTGTTAGTCTTTTCACTTTTATGAATTCTAGTGAGTGTATAGTGGTATCTCATTGTGGTTTTTAATTTGTATTTCTTTGATGACCAATCGTGTCGATTATTTTTTATTTCTGATTTCCGTATTAGGTTTATTTGTATAACTTCTTTTTTGAAATGACTATTCTACCCTTTTACTTATCCCCACCCCCCGCCATTCTAATTGAGTGGCTTGCTTCTTCTAATTGAGTGGTAAGAGTTCTTTACATATTTTGGGTACAAGATATTTGTCAGATATATTTATTGCTAATGTTTTCTCTCAGTCTGTGTTTTATCTTTGCATTTTTTTAATGGTGTCTTTTGAGGGGCTGACATTCTTAATTGTGATAAAGTATGGTTTCTTACTTTGTTCTCTTATGGTTAAAACTTCCTATTTCGGGGCCCCTGGGTGGCTCAATCAGTTAGGCGTCTGACTTTGGCTCAGGTCATGATTTAGTGGTTCGTGAGTTTGAGCCCCACATCGGGTTCTGTGCTGACAGCTCAGAGTCTGGAGCCTGCTTTGGATTCTGTGTCTCCCTCTCTCTCTCTGCCCCTCCCCCACTCATGCTCTGTCTCTCAAAAAATGAATATTTTAAAAATTAAAAAAAAAAAGAAAACTTTCTATTTCTTAAGAAATCTTCACTGACTCCAAATCATGAAGATATTCTCTCAGAGTCTTTCTTCCAGATGTTTCATAGTTTTAGCTGTTATGTTTAGGTCTATGATCCATTTTGAATTAATTTTTGTGTATGTTGTGAGATAAGGGTTGAGATTCAGTTTCTTCCGCATTTGACATCCAGTTGTTCCAACATCATTTACTTAAAAGATTATTCTTTCTCCATTGAATTGTCTTGGCACTTTTGTCAAAAATCAATTGATTGTATATGTCAATTGTATAAATATAGTCATAGTGAAGCACTGGTATATTTAAGCATTAATATATTTTGTATCTTTTTCAACCTAAATTTATAGCAACATCAAAAACTAAATTGTGATCTGTTATTTTACTAGGCAAAGGAAATTGAAATGAAAACCTTAGAGGTGACTCATCAATTTGACACGCTGATCATGAGCTTTGCCCTCTGTTAGGAAGACAATAGATATAACCCATGGCATTTTTATTGTTTTATTGAATTATTTTCCATTATTAATTTATATGCTTACATATGAATTTTAGGGATTTTCATTGAATAATATATCTGTTTTTTGTTGAATCAGAGTATGCATTTTTTAATTTAAGCTATTTTTTCCTTGAAATATAAATTTAGACAAGCTAGAAAAATTGTAGCCTGGAATTATTTTGATGTTTTGGCTTATGTCTTGAATGTATTCAGGCTTGGGTTGGTGACTGGAATTGACCTACAAAATAATCAAATAGGGTGTATTGCAGTACATTTGAAACTCAACTCCTCATTCTGTGATGCTCCTTAATGCTTCCATGTGGAAATTCCACATTAGGCACATAATCCCTGAGTCCAATCTGAGAGTGGATCCTGAAACTATGTGGTTCTATTCCTTTACCCTTCACCCCATTTTGCCGCTTCTCCAAATCCTAAAAGTACTGAGGGTCAAACTCATCATAGTTTGACACAGAACCCACCACACTGATGGTAAAGGTCTGAATGAAGCCTTCCTGATAGACGTGCAGAACTCCCTTTCTGCTACCAGTGGCCCTTTCTGTGGAGTCAAAGGGGGCAGGAAGAGTGTAGGAGAGTGTGGGGGAGCATTTAATCTCTACTCTATAGCAAAACATGGTTGTTAGGGTCGTAAGTCATGGTTAAGTGCAATTACTGGTTTTTAAAATACCCACTGATTTCATTCAGCAAGGAAGAATGGTCCAAAGAAAGAACGAACTCAGAAGTTGGAGTCAAAAGACTTGGGTTGGAGTCCTAGTTCTTTCACTTGCCTCTTTGTGGACCCGTAAATAATAGGAATGATACCAAGTGACACACAGGGTTGTTGTGAGTATCAAGCAGGAGCACTCTGCAAACTGTGGTATTTAAATTTAAAAGTATCTTTCCTTCAGTAGCTCCCAAAGTTGCTGATATTCAAATCTGAGTCATTACTTAAATAGCCTCTGTTGAAATCAAGTGCATAACGACTTCTGGTTATTTGCTGGATTCACTCTCTTTAAAAGCTCATCAGCAAACATTTGCTTGCTGAATGACTCCTCTGCAACCTTGAAATACATTAGAGTTTTTCTATAGAAGGATAGTTGCTAGGAGCTTAGGTCATAGTAAACTTGTCTTTTGTTGAGGATTAATGCTTTTGCTGCAGAAACATTGAAAATACTGGCAAGACCAAGGGCTGGCTATAGTGCATTTTTGTCTATGACATAAAAACAAAAAATTAAAACCTCTCCCCCAAAGGCTGCATAAACACCTTACTTCGAGTATTGTAAATTAATTAGACATTATTACATCTTTTCCCTGATACAAGCTAATTTCAGTAAATATTTTGTTGGTAACCATTTTTCCCCAACAATAATAGTAGTGCAAACTCAAAATGTAAAACTTGGAGACTACAGATATGTATAAAATTGAAACTAAAAATTGCCTACAGTTTATGCACCCGGAAATAACCATAAAATAGTTTAATGAATATTTTCTAGTCATTTGTATGTATGTGTTTTTAGAAAATTTATAAACTCTTCTTGATACAGTCTTGCATGTTGCTTTTCCCCCCACTTGATAGCGTACACAAATTCCAATGTCTAAAATTATTCTCAGAGAAAATAATTTTGAAGGTTGCCTGATACTTTATCTGAACTTAGCATACCTAAAAATTATTTACATATATTTTTCCCAAATTACCTTTATTAAGTTAAATTTATGAACATTAAATTTCATCTACTTAAATTTGTAAATGTTAAATCTAAGTTGTTGAAAGAATTATAAATGCTGTTTAGAGTGAAGAAAATAAAATATGTATACTCAAATACACGCATGAATTTTCAAGGTGAGCCACATGTTCTCAATGGGGGCAATATCCCTCCAAAGGAAGCAAGTATTGGTTGAGGGGGGCGGGGAATGAAAAAAATCTACCCTTTTTATGAATAAAGCATAAATACCCAGTACATAGACTATATAAACAGATACATAATATATCTGTAGTATTAAAATTTCATGAGGGAGGGGGCAATTAGTTAAAAAAAATCTAAAAGAGTTTCTTAGGAGGGTGATTATGAAAAAAAGGTTCAGAAGCATTGAGATAATCTGGTAGGGAATTGCAATCCTGCAGAGCAATTCAATTGCTTAACACCCAAGTTCATATCACATAAGTTTCCTCTCTAACATGTAGAATCACCTGAGGTAATACTATAAGTTCTATCTGATATTAGTCTGTCATTTATTTTTGAGTACAGGATGCAGAGGAAAAAAACATGCAAGTTAAATGAAGGTTGAATTTAAGGTTCCAACGGTTACAATTATGTTAAGTGGTATCATTGCATTATAAAACTGTCCTGTCAAAGGGAAAACCCAGAATTAATACCTTAATGCATGGAACCCAGAATTAATTATTTACTTATACCTTAAAAACTCAGAATTAATTATTTACCTGCTAAAAGAAGATATCAGCTATGTTTTTTGTATTTTAATTTACCACATTTCAGTGGTTTTCCCAGAGCGTGAATTCTCATTTCATACATGACTAAAAATTTAAAAGACACCACCTCCAGAAGAACAAAAATGGTAGCAAGATGCATTGACTTAGGTTTAGAAAAAAAAACACAGCTTTGTTGAGATATAATTCACACACCATAAAATTTATGCTTTTAGAAAGTATATCCTTTTAAAGGTATAGTGGGTTTTAGTACATTTACAGAGTCACACAATCATCACCACTATCTAATTTCAGAACCATTTTATCACCCCGAAAAGAAACCCCGTACCCATTGGTTGTCACTCCCCATTCCCTATTTCCCACAGGCCCTGCAACCACTAATCTACTTCCCATGTCTACAGATTTTCCTATTATGGTTGTTTCCTATAAATGGAATCATACAAGATGTTGCCTTTGTGAATCACTTTCATCTAGCATAATATTTTCAAGATTCATTCACATTGTAGCATGTATCGGTACTTTATTCCTTTTTTATGGCTGAATAATATTCCATTGCATGGACATACTGATTTCGTTTATCCATTCATCAGTTGGATATTTGTATTATTTCCATGTTTTGGTTATTATGAATAAGGTTGCCATGAACATTCGTGTATAAATTTTCACATAAACATACATCTTTATATTATTTTGGGTACATACATAGGAGTAGAATTGCTAGGTTATGTGGTAACTATGATTAACATTTTGAGGAATTATCAAACTGTTTTCAAAAGTGACTGCACCATTTTATAATCCCACTAGTAGTGTGTGAGAATTGTAATTTTTCCACATCCTCACCAACACTTGTTATTGTCTTTTTTTTTTTTTCAGTCATCCTAGTGGGGGTGAAATGGTATCTTGTGGTTTTGATTTGCATTTCACTAATGAATAATAATGTTGAGCATCTTTTCATGTGCTTATTGGCCTTTTATATGTCTTCTTCAGAGAAATGCCTATTCAAATCCTTTTATCATTTCTAAATTGGGTTATTTGTCTTTTTTTTTTTTTTTTTTTTTCAACGTTTATTTATTTTTGGGACAGAGAGAGACAGAGCATGAACGGGGGAGGGGCAGAGAGAGAGGGAGACACAGAATCGGAAACAGGCTCCAGGCTCTGAGCCATCAGCCCAGAGCCCGATGCGGGGCTCGAACTCACGGACCGTGAGATCGTGACCTGGCTGAAGTCGGACGCTCAACCGACTGCGCCACCCAGGCGCCCCGTGTTATTTGTCTTTTAATTGTTGAGTTGTAAGAGTACTTTATATATTCTGCATTCAAGTCCCCTATCAGATATGCAATTGACAAATATTGTCTCCCTTTCTCTGGATTGTCTTTTCACTTTCTTGATAGTGTCCTTTGAAGTACAAAAGTTTTAAATTTTGAGCAAATCCTATTAACTTTGTCACTTGTGCTTTTAGTGTCATATCTAAGAAAACAGTGCCAAATCCAAGGTCACAAAGATTTACTCCTGTGTTTCATTCTAATAGTGTTATAGTTTTGTTCTTACATTTAGGTCTTTGATCCATTTTTGAGGGAATTTTATATTTGGTATAAGCTAAGGGTCTGACTTTATTTATTTATTTATTTTTGCTTGTGGATATCTAGTCATCACAGCACTATTTGCTGAATGATGGGTTTTGAATCAAGATACAATAATGTATCCTATTCCTTAAGTAGGAATAGGCTGGTGTGTGTTCTGGTGAGGAAGGGTTTTTAAAAGAAGAGGCAGTGAATCCTGCCAAGAGCAGCAGAGGCTGAGCTCTAATAAAGGGGCTCTAGATTTAGCAGTCAGGGTATCATTGGCAAGCTTTGAGGTAAATCTCAATAATTGTTTGGTGTAATGGTTAGTTTTATGTGTCAACTTGGCTAGCCTCCAGTACCCAGTTATTCAATTAAACACCTATCTAGGTGTTGCTCTGAATATATTTTATAGATATATACTCAGCTGATTTTAAGTAAAGGAGATTATCTTTGCTAATCTGGGTGGTCCTCATATCAATCAGTTGAAAGACTTCAAGAACAAAACTGAGGTTTTCCTGAAGAAGAAATCCGGCCTGCCAGTTTACCATATGGGTTTTGGACTTGCCAGCCCTATAGCTGCAGAAGCCAATGTCTTGAAATCTCTCTGTCTTCATATATACATATTCTATAATATTTTATATTACATCTATATAAAATCTGCCTCTGTATAGGTAGTATATTATGTATATTATATTGTTATATATCCTGCTATATAGTAATATATATGTTATTTAATATAAATATACATTAATATTATATATAATATAATATTATGGATATATAATTCATATATTACTAATGATAGAATTTAAATATTAATATAAATGATATATATAATATATGTACTTTAATATACATTAACATATATTACATTATACATATTCTCTCTATATATTTCACCTCTACTGTTTCTGTTTCTCTGCTAGAACCCTGAACTAATATGGGGGAACTGAGTGAGGGAAATGAGGCTGATTTAGAGGTAAACTCCCTGGAGAAGTTTGCAAATAAAATAGAGGGGAGAACAGAGGACAAAAAATAAAGTATTTTGGAGAGAGATGAATATTTGAGAGAGAAGGGTTCTCAATGAGTTAGATCTATAATGTAATTCTTCATTTATATTTCATAACTTTTTTATCATAAATAGATCTAACATTTTAATCTCTCACTTCTTTTTGTAATATTGCATCCAAGTAACTTAACTATATAATCTGATGGTATAATTTTTAAGGTTGTCTCATTAAAAAGCATTTCTTTCATTGAGTGCCAGCCACTGTGATTGCATATTTAATAACAAGTAATGATCAATCAGCCTCCATAACATTTTCTTTACAGTCTTTCTTTCCTCGTGTTGGCAGACATCATAGAGGAAAGTTATGAAAGAGTCTTCGTTGGGAAAGTTATAAAAGCAAAACTAAAAATTATAACTTGATAACCATGAAGTCATGGCTATCATGGATCAATCAGGGAACAGCATGATTATGAAGTTCAATGGAAAAAAGTGAAGAAAATATATTTTTTATAAAATTTAAGGAGGAAAGAATTGGTCTTAATTGGTAAGTGCAGAGATATAGAGATTTTAATTTCTTATCTAAGTCAACAAAATGATAAGAGTCTTTTAACTTACACATTACGAGTATAAATTCACATTCTAAAATGAATGCTTTAAAGAAAAAAACTTGGTTTACTTTGGTGCAGAGCTGGACATCGTATTTTACAAAACCAGCTGGCATATGTTGGCACCATTTGACTATATACCTTCTAGTTCCTATTACACTCCTACTGATTGCATCCTAGGGCCATGTTAGCTTTGACAAAATTCAATTCTTTTGATGAGTGTCAGGTTTACTGGGCTGCTAAAAGCATGTAGCTAATAGATCAGGAAGACTGATAAGTATCGTCATATAGTTTTGTTCCAGAAGGACTCCATGCAGTTAATATACAAGCATCCAGTCTATGTGAGCCTAGTGACTTCTAACCTGTTTGATATCTTACATATTATTGTGTCATGCTCAATTGTTAACATGTGAACATTTATCAGAGAAGATTATTGTAACTGGTTACTTACGTTATATCCTAAGTGTACTCTTCTTTTTAAAAAAAATTTTTTTAATGTTTATTTTTGAGAGAGAGAGAGAGAGAGAGGGAGGGAGAGAATGAGCATGAGCAGGGGAGGGGCAGAGAGAGACAGAAACACAGAATCCCAAGCAGGCTGCAGGCTCTGAGCTGTCAGTGCAGAGCCCAACACGGGGCTGGAACCCACAAGCTGTGGGATTGTGACCTGAGCCAAAGTCGGATGCTTAATCGACTGAGCCACCTAGGTGCCCCCCAAGTGTACTCTTCTTAATGATTTTCAGTAGTTATCCTTTGGGAGAATAGGGAAACAGGCTACCTGTGGAAGAAGCTTTTTAGAAGGGCCGACTTCCATTGGCATGGTTAGATTAAATGGATTTAACAGGCTTAAATCTTGTTGTTGCTTGATATATCTTAATTGTAACAATTTCTTTTTTTAAATTGTGACGGTTTTTATGGGAATACATTATATGAGCTAAACCACAAAATTATATTGAGATATAATTTTTAAAATTTCTCAACAGAAAAGGTAGAGATTAGGAAGTTCTTGAAGGGCAGGGATTCTGGTCGACCTATCTTTTGATTGCCACCAGTAGCATAGGAACTGGCACATAGTAGGCATTCAGAAATGTTTGATGAATAAAATAGTCAATTAATTAGTTGAAATAGTTGGCTGAGGAATATCCTTATGATCTGGCATTGGCTTTAAGAAGCAGTTTTTAATTAGGTGATGGATTGATATGAAGTTTGGTTTTCAAGTGTATAACTGCATGCATGCTTGACTCAGAGGTCAAATTAAATCTGATGGAAAATTAGAGACCTGTTATGGAGTAGTAAGAACTCATTTGTGGAGGTATTTGGGAGTTGAATGTCTAATGGAAGGAAAGCTCAGTGGCTCCATCTAGTCATCCTTCTTACAGCAAAATTCAGGGAGATTTAATAACTGGGTGTGCTGTATTCTCTTGAGGAAGATCATATGTATGTTGTTTGACAGACTGAACATTAAGCTCATATGGTCAACTCTTTTCCTAACTTTGTAGGGAGTAGATATTATTATGGATGCATTCTGGTTTCCTGTAAAAACATGCTGCTTCCATCAATCATCCTTTCTGCCAGTATCATCTCTGTCTTCAATTCCAGCACCAGAAATGGGTACTTCACAGTAGGTTTTACTGGATTTCACAAAAGACATTAAAGACTTAGATAATCTTCTCAGCTTTTCATTTGGTGCCTTTATTTAAGTAAATCATTGCATGCAGTTGCCTAATAGCTAATCATGGCAAGCCTAACTTTACGAAACCTGCTCAAGATATGTTTGTCTAAAAGTTGTTCCCTTCCAATTGTCAGCCTCCAACAGCAATGTCTGCACAATAATTGTGATGAATCTCTAGTGCATCATCAGAACTAATCTGTAGTAAAACTGATTCCACTTCTAGAAAAAATTATTTTTTATTGGGTCATTTCACTTAAAATGTAGGAACAGCAAACATGCACGGATGAGTACAGAAGAAAATACAAAGTATGAGAAATTGTCCTGCAAAAATATAATTGGTTGTTTTCTCTTACATGTAGAGAATTTAGTCTAGCCACTTAATTGAGTTTATTTTGAAAAAGGCCATCAAAAGAAGCATAATTTAAATCTGAGAATATGATTATAAAATGGAAGAATGAGGACTAATTTAAGGATATTTGTTAACATTGGGAATTTACATTGTTCCAGAGGTTAAGCCAATGTAATAAGATACGAAAAATATATAACAATACAATTTTTAAAAAATAAACAGAAATAGAAATGTGCCTATATCTTTGAATGCGGATAGAAAACTGAGAGGATGCATGCTAAACTATTAAAAATGGTTGTTTTGATGGGGCGCCTGGGTGGCTCTGTCGGTTAAGCGTCCGACTTCAGCTCAGGTCATGATCTCACGGTCCGTGGGTTTGAGCCCCACGTCGGGCTCTGTGCTGACAGCCCAGAGCCTGGAGCCTGTTTCAGATTCTGTGTCTCCCTCTCTCTCTGCCCCTCCCCTGTTCATGCTCTGTCTCTCTCTGTCTCAAAAATAAATAAACGTTAAAAAAAAATTAAAAAAAAAATGGTTGTTTTGAGAGGTGCGACTGTGACGTGGAGAGGAAATTGGTGTTTATTTGTTTTTCCCTCTACATTTTAGTGTAGCCCGAATTTTATATTTTACAACAAATATGCATGAATTTATTGCATTTTTAAATTAAGAAAAATTAAGGAATTAACACAATCATAAAACAGGATCTCCACAATACAGAAAGAAAAACTAAATGGGTTATCAGAACAGAAGTTATGTCAGAAGGAAATTTTTAAGAGCTGGATGATGGAGTCATAAGATTGGAGAGCTGGTGATGTGACAGCATGAAATGATAAGTAAAACAGACAAGTGGAATCAGTGACAGTAAACTTTTATGTATATCATGAAATGTGGTGTCTGCGTGTGATTAAACAGTCATTATAAGACTGAAAACACAAACATACACAAATAACTTCTTTTTAGTGTTTAAGCAGAAACATTTTCCTCTCATGTTTTTTACTAAAAAAATTCAAATCTATGGAAAAAAAATTTTTTAAAGATACAATGAAAATGTGTATGTTCTTCATCTAATATCACCAGTTACCATTTTGTTCTCACTCTCTCTCTCTATTTTTTTCTTTCTTTGAATAATTTGAAAGTAAATTGCAAACATCATGACATTTCACCTCTAAATAATCCAGCAGGTACATAACACATATACCTATCAAATCATAATAATAGCTATTGGTGTTATATCTGTGAACATGTGCCTGGCCCTTTGCTAAATGTTTTACTTATATTAGTTCATTAATCCTTACAACAGCCCTTTGTGTGAGGTATAATTGCTCCATCTTATTGATGAAGAACAAGATGGGATTCAAGCCTATATCTGACTGATTCCAAAATCCATGCTTAAAACCACAAGACAGGATATAGTTAAGGGCTAAGATGAGTGAAACAAGTGTTCACTGAACTTCAGAGGAGGGAGCAATCATAGCAGAACAGAGTGGTTTAGAAACATTTTCCAGAAATGGTTACCTTTGAACTAGACTGACAGAAACAGTCTTCTCTCTTTTACTTTGTTGGGAAGATATGTCCTAAAAGCACTGACATTTATAATCCATTTCCCCTTTTTATTTCCAAAAGTAAAATTAATTGTATGTAGACATTTACTTCTCATGAACTTTTCCTTATGCATGATTACAATGTCATAATTTCAAATAAAGGGCATTACAATATGTATTATATAAAATTTATTTTACTTTGGTCGCATTAAACATTTTCATGGTGGTAAGTAATAGATTACTATAAAACAAATTTCTGTGAGTAGCCGTATGAAGAATTTGTAAATCACAGGAACTGTCATAGCAGTTCTATTTCTAATGTATATAGAGATGTTATGTGTGCAAATATATCATCAAGAATGCACAAGATCAAAAGTGTGAAACTAAATACAGTTTATAACTCAACAAAACAAGAGTGAAGTTGTGCCAAAACAACTTTGCTCTTCATATTTCCCATCGCAGTAACATTTAAGGGATTATTTCCGAAAATGTTCATGAGTCAGAATCAGGGAATGAGTAATCCTGTGCTTTGGACTTTATGAATGTCTTACTGCCAAAGGGACATTATCTAGTTTTTTTAAATAAAGTGATGAGTTCTTCATCCTCAGATTCCTAACTGGCTTATTTGGATAAACTCGAATATAATTTGAACAACCAAATTACTGGTGTCTTCTGAATTTAGCACTGAGTTTTCTTAAAGTGTTCTAATTTATTGAACAATACTTCAATCTCATTTGTACCTGCATAGAAATAACTACTGGATGTTACAATAACCTTAGAATAGGTCAACAAGATTCTTTAGTAAATAGAAAAACAAAGTTGGATTGATTCATTCAAAGTCAGAATATGCATGGAAATATAGTTAAAGGTTAGTTGATATTTCAGTTTTCTTTGTGGATTTTTAAACTTTATCATGATGAAAAGTTCAATGAAGAATATTTATGAGGCCTAGCATGGGGATGATTTTTATGTCTTTTAATTTGTATATTCCACTGGATTTTGGAAGTCTCAAATTTTATTCCTCTGTGTATTTATTATCCTCATTTCCAGATTTCCCACATGGAATATAACATTTTGGATCTCATTATGAATGAATCAAGAAAAATTTTTAAAGGCCCAGGGCTAAGTTGAGGCTCCATATTTTATGCTAGTAGGGCCTTGCTATTTTAATTCCTCAATTAGCCTCTTTTCATTGAGCATCAAATGTGGTTCCAACACTAGTGTTGGAAAAGTGAGCACAAATCATCTATTTTCCCCCTTTTCACTCTTAGATTGTGCAGATAAACCTTGTTTTGCATCTTAAATACCCAGACTTTAGTGATCCTGGCATACACTTAACAGTGGAAAGAATAATCAGGATCTTTTTCAGAAGGACCACACTTTCAACCTGCTAAAAGAGAATAAAGTTTTTCAAGTTAAAGTAAGACACATACTCTAAATTGTATAAAGGGGAAAGATGTAATGTAAACTTAACTATGCCATTTTGTTATAGGGAGGGGCTAAATAACACCAAGACCCATATTTTTAAAACGATGTTTACGGCAAAATGTTCTACCTCCAAATACATAGCTTGTGAAAGCTAAAATGAGACAGAGGCTGCATTCTGGCTTTAGAAAAGAATCAGTGATACATTAATGAATCATATTTTTCTCATGTCACCATTGTGGACTAAGCATGCATGGGCTCAAGAATAATAATAAGATTTTGAAATCTATTTTTTGAAAATCCAAGAAAATCACGAATATACATCACTGATCACATTAGAACCTGTTCTTTAAAACAAATACAGACCTTAGTGATAGACCTACTATTTTATCATGAAGATTGTATGGGTTGGCTAGTTTTTGATGATACCATGAGGAAGAGATGATTAGACTTAACTATAGCAGTATCAAAGGAGTGTAACTTATTCTTTTGGCAACTGAAGGGAGGCTGGCAGAGGAAAGTTATGAGTTCTTGGCCCAATTCTGCTCATCAATTTTGTCAGTAATTTATTTGAAGGCATAAGATTATCCCTTTTCTGGTATAAAAGTGGTACAAGCAGTACAAAACTGAAACAGGACTAGTAACATAACAGGTGACAGAATTGAGATTGAACTTATTATGACAGATAAGAAATCTACAGATAGAACTTCATAGGAATAAATGCAAATTTCTGTGTTCAGGCTCAAATACTTAATTGTACACTCAAAGTGTGGAGATGTCTTGGGTTGGTTAAAAGAAATATTAACAATTTAGAGGGGAATTATTATGCTGATGAAGGTTTTGAAAAATATTTTATATTCATTCATTCACTCTTTCACTCAATTATAGTATGCCAAAAATAGCCCAGAATTCCTTGTTCTCAAAAGTTTACATTTTAATTGGGAAGACAGACTCACAACTGATAATTTCTGAACAATGTGATAAATGGTAAAAGAGAGGGTTGAACAGTTTTGCAGAAGCACAAAGAGAGGAACAACTTCTTTGGGGTTACCTTCACAAAAGGGTTGACTTTTAAACTGGATTTTGAGGATTAAGTAGGAGTTCCCTGGAAAGACAGAAGAGAAAGAGAATGTTCTCCTCCTTTGTACAGAGGAGAACATGCACAAAGAAAGGAGGGTGTTTTTTTTTTTAAAGTTTTATTTATTTATTTTGAGAGAGACAGAGACAGCATGAGTGGGGGAGGGGCAGAGAGAGAGAAAGAGAGAGAATTCCAAACAGGCTCCTCACTGCCATTGCAGAGTCTGATGCAGGGCTCAAACCCACAAAACTGTGGGATCATGACCTGAGCCAAAACCAAGAGTTGGACGCTTAACTGACTGAGCCACCCAGGCGCCCCTAAGGTGTTTTGATCAGAGAGTGCGCATTTGAGGTTGTGGAATTGAGGCCCAAATCATAGGCAAAGGTCCATCTTGAAGGGACTTCTTTGCTGTGTTAGAGATCTTGGATTCAAATAGTTTGTAGTTTGGGGTTGGGAAGTGACTAGCAGGTTTGTATTTTAAAAAGATGAGTCTAACCACCTCACACCTGTCAGAATGGCTAAAATTAACAGCACAAGAAACAACAGGTATTGGTGAGGATGCAGAGAAAGAGGAACCCTCTTGAACTGTTGGTGGGAATGCAAACTGGTGCAACCACTCTGGAAAACAGTATGGAGGTTCCTCAAAAAACTAAAAATAGAACCACCGTATGATCCAGCAATTGCACTTAGGTATTTGCCCAAAGGATACAAAAATACAGATCTGAATGGATACATGCACCCCAATGTTTATAGCAGCATTATCAACAGTGGGCAAACTATGGAGAGGGTCCAAATGTCAACTTACTGTTAAATGGATAAAAAAGATATTGCAATGACGTGGATGGAGCTAGAACATATTATGCTAAGTGAAATAAGTCGATCAGAGAAAGACAAATATCATACAATTTCACTCATGTGTAGAATTTAAGAAACAAAACAGATGAACATATGGGAAGGTGGGGAAGAGGAGAGAAACAACCATAAATGACTCCTAATGATAGAGAACAAACTGAGAGTTGATGGATGGAGATGGGCTAGATGGGTGATGGGTATTAAGGAGCGCACTTGTGATGAGCGCTGAGTGTTATATGTAAGTGATGAATCACTATAGTCTATTCCTGCAACCAATATTGTACTGTATGTTAACTAACTAAAATTTAAATAAGTAAATAAAAAGATGACTCTAGCCTGTAACATAATGGATTCTGGGAGGACAGTTTAGAGCTTGTTGGGATTAACAATGTAAGGCTAAGGCATAAACTCAGTAAAGCAGTGATAGGGAAAAGGACATAGGAGGAAAAAGTAGGAAGATACCTAAGAGGTAGAATCCGATGAGAGACAGTCAGAGGAATTAGGTATATTTAACCTGGAGTAGAGAAGACTTAGATGAGTAGGTGTCTTCTAGTACCCGACAGACTATTGATATTTGGTACTAGTCAAGACAGCAGAACTAGGATCCGTGGGTGGAGGTCATTAATGACAATTGCAGTTATCCAACAATGGAATGGGCTTCCTCTCTGGAAAATGAGTTCTTTATCCTTGGAGGCATGAAAGTAAAGCTGAATAACCATATTATTCAGCTATAGAAATGCTATAGAAAGGAAGTCTTCAACTTTGGGAGACAAGTGACACCAGATGATCTCTGGTGTCTCTTCTAGCTTTTCTTTGATTCTTTGGTTCCAGTAAAAAGTCAAGTCTTAGGCTTTAAGAGACACAAACTAGTATCCTTTTTAAAGAAACTCTTAAGGTTCCACTCCAAAATGGAGAAAGGAAAACAAATTGGTTTTGATGTCAAACAAGAGCAGACTGGCTTTTGGTGCTTTTTAAGGTTTTCAACTTGCCCTTATTATAGAATGAAGATTTCTTATATTGGATGTTGGAAAATCCTCAAGGAATGGAATCATACATATTTTGTTCCTAGTTATGTCCTTACTGTTCCAAGCCTAATGCCTGGCATATAGTTTGTGCTCAACAGCTTGATAAACAAATGTAGTGGATGCCACCATACATCATCCACATATATTTTCAGGACTTAACAACCTATTTCCCCAGCTGTTGGGAGTGCTGTCAGCAGATGGCCCTCAAACCTCTTCAAAATTATCCTTGACTGCAAAGAGCTATCTCACCCAAGGTTATGCCCTCTTTCCAGGGCAGCCCACATCTAATAACTGGTCAGTGGAAGGGTACAAAGTTGACCTCCATGCTTGCCTCAAGCTTGCCTGTGACTACAGGATAACCCAACCTCTCTCTCTCTGCCAATCCTGCTTCTTTCCCTTCCCTTTTGCAGGAGTTGATCCTGACAATACTCCTAATAGACATTAATCTCCATCTCAGAGTCAGTTTCACAGGGAACAACCCGAGGGAATTGACCATATGAATGAGAATCCATTCAATATTTGACAGAATTTTGTAGAACACAGAATGAGGGATTCTTGGTTATCAACAGTTATGATAAATACTTTTGTACTCAACTTCTTCTCAGTGGGCCTTTCCTTTTTATTTAAATTAATGTGAATTAAACCCTTTCATGAAATGATGCTATCAACCCCCCCCCCTTACCCCCACCTCCGGTTTTCTTATGTTTTTAAAAACATTGACTGCTGTTTGATGTAAGATCCAAGGCTGAACTTTCAGAGTATGTGTTCATTTGGGACTTGATTTACTGCTCTTTGGCCTTGGTTTGTTTCCACTTGATTTCAGATGATTAATCTTCCTGGGAAAGCCTCCAGGGACTGATGGTGCCCTGGTCTGTTCACTGATATAAGCGAAATTATTCAGAAGTTCATGTATCATCCCCTTTTCTGTCAGTCTTTATCCTGTTAAGTCCCCAAATGTTCAGTATTTAGATGGAGAAAAAGAATATGGAGGGCAAAGGTATAATTGTTTGAGATTTACCAAAGGGAAGTAATGGGGGCCACAACTGTTTTGTTGGTGAGATGACAGAGGGTGTCAAGCTCTGGTTTATCAGTAGCTCATGACCTAAGGCTGGAGAAAGACACTTCACAGAAGGCATTGGAATTGCTTAACATTGAGCAAATGTCTCACAATCTATGGGCCCACCATTCTGTTGATATGTGAACACTAGAACCTTACAGGTGCCTCTGCCATCTCCAGGCTTCTCCCCTGCGGGGTCTCTTACACCTAGACAAGACCTCAGGTCTAAAGTCACATTTGGAATCTGGAGGAGATTATTGGGACCCCCATGCACTGAATGGTGGGGAACAACATAGCATAATGGTTAAGTGAACATATTCTAGAGCCAGGTTCAAGTCCTAGCTCTGTCACTTGCTAGCTGTGTGATCTTGGACAAATTAATTAACCTCTGTGTGTCTCAATTTCCTCATTTGTAAAATGAGAATGATAACAGTAGTATCCAATTCACAAGGTTGTTGTGGGGGATCATATGATTTAATATATGTCTAGCACTTAGAAAAGTACCCACAACATATTGAGTACTGTGTGTCCTTTGAAAAATTAATAAAAGTCTGTAGAAGTCACAAGAAGTCTTGATGTAATGCATCAAGAGGAACATTTAACATGGAGATGGGGCCATAGGACTGGCTCTACCAATAAGTCTAGACGTTTTCACCAAAAATTCTGACAACAGAATATATAGCCACAAAATAAAACAGACTAAATGCTCAGAAGCTCCTCTACTAGTTTTTTTTCCCCCTTTGATAATAAAATATGATCAAATAAATAATTCTAGTGGCATGATGGATGCATGGAGCATTCTAATTTTGGCAAAATTGCCACATTTATGTAGTATTAAAGTTGGACTTTAAGAGCTAAGACATACAGTGGCATCCAAAGGAAATATAAATTTTCACAGCCACCAGAAAGACAAATATACAATGATTAATTTTAGTGTATCTCAAACTTGCTTATGTCAACACATGTTCCATTCACAGCACAGTGTGATTATAATGGTGCAAACCACTTACCTATGAAATATATGAATCTCGGCTGGCAAACATGACCAGTTTAAGAGTATATTTAACACAGATCTTCCTGGACTTAGGATGGGGTTGTATTCTGATAAACCCGTTGTTGGTTGAAAATATCCTTTAGTCCTAACTTACTGAACATCATGTGCTCAGAACACTCGTATTAGTCTACAGTTGTGCAAAACCATGTAACACAAAGCCTCTTTGATAACAGAGTGTTGAATATTTCATGTAATTTATTGAATGCTGTACTGAAACCAGAAAAGAGAATGGTGGTAGGGGTAGAGAATGGCTGTGAGTGCATCAGTTGTTTATCCCGGTGATCTCGTGGCTGACTGGGAGCTGTGGCTTACTGCTTAGCATCATGAGAGGCTCTTGCTGCCTATCACTAGCCTAGGAGAAGATCAAAATTCGAAACTGGAAGTGCAGTTTCTACTGAATGTGTATTGCTTTTGCACCACCATGAAGTCAAAGGCTCATAAGTTGAACCATCATTAAGTCAAGGACTACCTGTATAGGTACTCCCATTGTGTTTTCAGACAAGGGGAGAAAATGAAGCACAATTTACCCCCATATCAAGGCAGCGTTTAAGCATAAACCCAGAATACTCACAACGTTCAGACTTACAATGTGTAAATAAAACAAGAAGTGTCAGATAATATACATTTCCAAAGATGGATCACACAAAAACAATGGATCTTTTGTGTTACTCCCCCTTTGTTTAGTGGAGGAATGGCAGTTTAAATTGTAAACATAGCAGTACAATGAATACTGCCACTAATTGTGCTAATTATTGAAAGGATGTGGGTGCTGGCCACTGGTAGTATTAAAAATATCAGGATTGTTTTGGGGCACCTGGGTGGGGCACTCGGTTGAGCATCCGACTTTGGCTCAGGTCATGACCTCCCGGTTTGTGGGTTCGAGCCCTACATCGGACTGTGTGCTGACAGCTCAGAGCCTGGAGCCTGCTTCGGATTCTGTGTCTCCCTCTCTCTCTGCCCCTCCCCTGCTTGTGCTCTGTCTCTCTCTCAAAAATAAATAAAACGTTAAAAAAATCAGGATTGTTTTGATATCTGTATTTATAAACAAAAGGTACAGGGGAGTTGGATTTCTGTTAAAATCAGCTCTTGTGTTTACAAATTCCAGACATATTAAATATTTGTTTACAGTCTTTATTTACCATGCATTCAAATTTAAGTAATATGAACACAGAAAAAATAAGTGAATGCATATATGACTTTGAGATTAAAATTAGTATTAAAATGTAAATAAAATGTAGAAAGTTTCCTAAAAGAATAACAACAAGCTTATGTTAATTCATTTGAGACCTCCAAATATCCCACATTATAATGGTGGGAACCTCACTCCTCATATCCCAATAATGACATACATCCCAAATAATGACAACTTTTTTCTGTTAAGAATTAAGAGGATTTAACAGTTTTGCCATGAAAATTATCATTGATTTTGTTTTTCCCTTTTCATACTTTTGAGCCATTCATTCATTCATTCATTCATTCATTCATGCATTTTAGATCTGGACCATTTTCTGTAGCCTTTGAAAATCCCCCAGTCGTAGGGCATTGCGCCTATGGAGTTTAAGCAATGAAATAGCCCAGTTATTATAGTTTGGGGATCTCAGTTTTCTCATCTATGAAGGAGGTGTTTCCCAAACTGAAATATAAAGCAGCTTTATTGGGGTTTGAATTCTCTGTCATGGCTCTCACTGAGGGGTGGGTAGAGGTGAGAATGAATTGAATTGGAATCATGCCTTCTGAGGATGGGTCAGGAGTACAGAACCTGCATTTGGTGAAAAAGTTTCTAGGATGCTGCTGTAGTCAACGTTTTCCTGAAAGAGTTTTCAGGAGGTTATCTCATTCCTGGGTGAGTCTTTAGGTGCATTTCTTATATTCACTGTGGCCACACTGTCCAATATGGTAGCCACAAGCCACATGTGGTTGTTTAAACTTAAACTAACTAACATAAAATAATAAAATAAAATTAAATTAAATTAAATTAAATTTTAAAAAGTTCTGCTCCTCTATTACACTAGACAAATTTCAAGTGGTGAATAGCTACATGTTGTCAGTGGCTCTTGTTGGACAGTGCAGTTATAGAATATTTCCATCACTGCAGAAAATTCTGTTGGCCAGTGCTGTTCCCAAGCCTTGGTGTCTGTTCCCCCTCCCAAACCAAAGGAAGCCACTTGTGCTCCTTCAATAACCAGATGATTAAAAAAAAAATCCTTATGGAAGTATAATTTACACTCCTTAAAATTCATCTATTTTAAGTGTATAATTCAATGATTTTTAGTAAATTTATCAGGGTTTCTCTTCTGAAGCACAAAACACACATCTTCCATGGATGATACATAGCTAACATAATTCCAGTTGAAAGTAAGTCTATTACATACTATGAATGGATGTCTTGGGACATTGGGGCTTAATTCTCTCCTGGAACCCCAGGTGAGCCAGACAAAACATAATTTGGCAGCATTTTCAATTACATCAAAGAAAGACATAAGTAAGCATAGCTGAATATCCTTAGGTCAAACACATGGTGCAATTGCACAGTATAACCAAAATTTGGCAACTATTGTGGTCATGTTGCAATATAACATAGTATTTCCTTTCCTTTCTTCATAAACAGAAGTATCTTTATCAGAAAAGAAACCTTACATCCATTGAAATATGATTAACATAAAATTGTTTTGAATATGGTCACACATTATGCTGTTATGGCAGTATTAATATTACATTCCTCACAATTTCAGATATTTTCTTTGTCATAGCACAAAAATGCTTTTTAATATAGTTGTAAGGAACATTACATACTGTTTTATTTGGCTTTTGTTCATTTCACGCAATTTTATAGTTCCATTTCTTGTGCAATGAATAGTATCTGTAGACTTGTTACAAAGCATTTTATTTTGTTGATTAAACAATACTTTCTTAGCACGACCCCTATTTAGTGCCATGAAGATGTTTCCAGTGTATTGATACAATAAGTAATGCTATGACGATAACATTTGCTGCTGTGGTCTGAAGGTTTGTGTCCCTCCAAAATTCACATGTGGTAATCCTAAACCCATTGTCAGAAGGCAGAGCCTTTGGGAGGTGATTAAGTTACAAAGGCAGAGCCCGCATGAATGAGGTTAGTACTCTTATAAAAGAGACCCCACTTGAGCTCCCTAGTCACTTCCACTGTGTGAGGACACAGTGAGAAGGCACTGGTTATGACCCAGGGAGAGGGTTCTTGCCAGAAAGTGACTGTGCTGTCACGTTGATCTTGGACTTCCCAGCCTCCAGAACTGAGAGAAATAAATTTCTGTTGTTTGTAAGCCACCCAATCTGTAGCGTTTTGTTATAGCAGCCTGAAGGAACTAAGAAACTTGTATTCTATTTATTCTTCTTTCCTTTAGAGTCACACATGCACACCACACACACACACAGACACACACACACACACACACAATTTATCAATTACCATTATTGCTGCTGTCTAATATGGTAGCCACTGACCACATGAAATGTGAATAATCTGAATTTATATGTACTGTAGGTGTAAAATACAGACTGGATCTCGAAGATTAATATGATCAAAAGAATATAAAATATGTCATTAGTAATTGTTATACTGATTACATGTTGAAATGATACTTTTGATGTATTGGATTAAATAAAACATTATTAAAATTAATTTTACCTATCTCTTTGTACTTTTAAAAATGTGGCTATTAGAAAACTTTAAATTACATGAATGGCTCACATTATACCAGTGACACTTGAACAAGGGGGTTTAGGGGCATCAACACCCACATAGTAGAAAATATGCATATACTTTTGACTTCCACCCCAAATTTAACTACTAATAGCTTACTGTTGACTGGAAGCCTACTGTTTATAATATAATAAATAGTTGATTAACATATTTTGTATGTTCTATGTATTATATACTGTATTCTTACAATAAAGTAAGCTAAAGAAAATATTAAGAAAATCATAAGACAAAATACTTGTACAGTACTATACTGTATTTATTTTTAAAAATCTACATGTAAGTGGACCTACACAATTGAAACCTGTGCTATTCAAGGGTCAACTGTATTTCTTTTGGACAGCACTGACTTAATGCCTTGAGTCCATTTCTGGATTTTCTATCTGATTAATTTTTCCTAATTGTGTATACCTACTTTGTGTGTTTTTGACAATTATTTTAACAATTTAAAATATACTTGAAACATAACACAAATATGATTACATCTTTAAAACAGTATTTGGTATTACTGGATTGGTTTCTTATGTATCAGTTGACATGTATCAATTTATAAAGTTCTGTATATTCTATTACAGGATCTTTGACTTTGTAGTGAGTTAGCTTTTTTATGAACCTAGAAATATTGTCATCTTTTCTATTTTTAGGCTCCCCAAATGCTGACTTCTGCTTTATTTATTATATATTCCTGTATTTATCCATTTGGGTTTTACAATTTTTTTTATTAAGTTTATTTATGTTTTTCTGATAGAGACAGTGAGAGAGAGACCGAAACCATAGGTGGGGGAGGGGCAGAGAGAGAAGGAGAGACAGAATTCCAAGCAGGCTCTGCACTATAACGCTTTTTATTTTTATTTATTTATTTATTTATTTATTTATTTATTTATTTATTTTTCAATATATGAAATATATTGTCAAATTGGTTTCCATACAACACCCAGTGCTCATCCCAAAAGGTGCCCTCCTCCATGCCCATCACCCACCCTCCCCTCGCTCCCACCCCCCATCAGTTTTTAAGAGTCTCAGTTTTTAAGAGTTCTCAGTTCTCAGTTTTTAAGAGTCTCTTATGGTTTGGCTCTCTCCCACTCTAGCCTCTTTTTTTTTTTTTTTCCTTCCCCTCCCCCATGGGTTTCTGTTAAGTTTCTCAGGATCCACATAAGAGTGAAACCATATGGTATCTGTCTTTCTCTGTATGGCTTATTTCACTTAGCATCACACTCTCCAGTTCCATCCACGTTGCTACAAAGGGCCATATTTCATTCTTTCTCATTGCCACGTAGTATTCCGTTGTGTATATAAACCACAATTTCTTTATCCATTCATCAGTTGATGGACATTTAGGCTCTTTCCATAATCTGGCTATTGTTGAAAGTGCTGCTATAAACATTGGGGTACAAGTGCCCCTATGCATCAGCACTCCTGTATCCTTTGGGTAAATTCCTAGCAGTGCTATTGCTGGGTCATAGGGTAGATCTATTTTTAATTTTTTGAGGAACCTCTGTTCCTGTTTCCCAGAGTGGCTGCACTATAATGGTTTTTAAAATCAATTTATTTTGATTTGGCTTCATTACCTTTATTTTTTTAATGGGAATTCTTTTATATTTTCTACTGGTGTGTCCTCCGAATGATAAAGGAATGCCATTGAGTTTTGTTACTCCCTTCTTAATTCCTCTGATCTTTTCTTAATTATCTTTAATACTTTTGTGGCTTGTTTATTTCTAGTTTCTAAATAAAGCTGCATTAACTTGCAAAAACAGGATTTTAAATATCATTCTTTCCCTGTATTTATATATCATTTTTTTCTTTTTGAATACATTGTGCTGGTATTTATATTTGGCTTTTACTATTAAAGTATCTATGCTTTTTTATATTAAGACTGTAATCCACTGGACTTATTTGGCTTATTTTTTATGATTAATATTATAAGATATTTTGTTGTAATACACCAACTTTACATTCTTGGAATAAATCGTGTTTTTCCATATTGGACAATTTTTTAACCTATTGTATATATATATATATATATATATATATATATATATATATATTTTTTTTTTTTTTTTTTTTTTTTTTTTTTTTTTTTTTCCCTGAGATTTTGGTTAAGGTTGTGCATCTTTGTTTCATTAATGAGATTTCCTCGCCCTGACAAAGCTAAACAAATTCACTTAAGAAATATTGTTTCCAGGGCGCCTGGGTGGCTCAATCAGTTAAGTATCTGACTTCAGCTCAGGTCATGATCTCACAGTTCGTGAGTTTGAGCCCTGCATCAGGCTCTGTGCTGACAGCTCAGAGCCTGGAGCCTGCTTCAGATTCTGTGTCTCCCTCTCTCTCTGCTCCTCCCCTGCTCATGCTCTGTGTCTGTCTCTCTCTCAAAAATAAATAAACATTAAAAAAAAGTAAAAAAAATTATTTCCTAGGGAAACATACCATACTTTAAAGATATACTTTGAGAGCAATTTAAGTAGTATAAACGTTTATTTATTCTTTAAAACTTAGAAATTTCTCCAGTTAAGGTGCCAGGGTCTTAATGCCTAATTTTTCCTATTTATATATCATGAATCAATAATGTTTTCTATTTCTTGTTGCATATGTTTTTTATCACTTGTTTGTGAGAAATTATATAAGCACTATTAAATCAATAGCCATATAGTTGTGGGGCTCCTGGGTGTCTCAGTCAGTTAAGCGTCTGACTTCAGCTCAGGTCATGATCTCGCAGTCTGTGAGTTCGAGCCCTGCATCAGTCTCTGTACTGACAGCTCAGAGCCTGGAGTCTGCTTCAGATTCTGTCTCCCTCTCTCTCTGCCCCTCCCCCATTTGCACTCTGCCTCTCTAAAAAATAAACATTAAAAAAAAAATTAAAAACAAATCCATACACTCGTAGCTAAGAACAATGCCCTTTAATATTTAACAAAATTTATGCTATATTATCTTTTCCCTTGTTTGTTTTAATCTATAATTTCTCTTTCTCATTGGTCTAAAGATTAATCAATTTGTCCATTTTGTCAAAATGCAAACTACCGTTCTGTTGGTTTATTTCTATTACTCCTTTTTAAAAAAAAAAAAATGTTTACTTATTTTGAGAGAGAGAGAGAGAGCACGCGTGCACACATGCACAAGCCAGGGAGGGGCAGAGAGAGAGAATCCCAAGCAGTCTCCATGCTGTCAGCGCAGGGCCCAATGCAGGGCTCAATCTCATGGACCATGAGATCATGACCTGAGCTGAATCCTAGAGTTGGTCACTTAACTGACCGAGCCATGAAGGTGCCCCATTCCTTCTTTATTTTTAATATTTTTGTTGCGTTTTTATTTTCCTACTTCGTTTTGTTTCATCACATTACTCCCTTAAAGTCCTTTTGGCACAGAATTAATTCATGATGTTTCTATTCCCATTTTATTGTTAATATATATTTAAAGAGATAAATTTTCTTAGTATATTTCTGCCAGTATCATTAATTATGATTTCTTGTGCTTACATGCTTGCTATTTAAAAACTATATACTTTTGGGGCGCCTGGGTGGCGCAGTCGGTTACGCGTCCGACTTCAGCCAGGTCACGATCTCGCGGTCCGTGAGTTCGAGCCCCGCGTCGGGCTCTGGGCTGATGGCTCAGAGCCTGGAGCCTGTTTCCGATTCTGTGTCTCCTTCTCTCTCTGCCCCTCCCCCGTTCATGCTCTGCCTCTCTCTGTCCCAAAAATAAATAAAAGTTGAAAAAAAAAAATTAAAAAAAAAAAAAACAACAAAAAACTATATACTTTTGTTACTATAGCTTTCCTCTATGTAAGTTAATATGGCATTTCAAATTCTAATTTCCATGTGATTTGTTTCTGTAGAATTCTATTTTTCCCACTTAATTATAATTGTATTGTTATGCTGTGGTGTGAGAATGGTTTCATAGATTTCATGCTATTGTTTTTTGCATTAACTAAGTGCATTTTTCTGTCCCAGTGTATAATTAATTTGTACAACTAGCGAGAATCTTTATAATCCTTTGCCCTATGATCCAATCTTTTCCAGATGCCTGCTAGCTCTACTTTATTCCTTATATTTTTCAGCTATATTGTTTCTCTTCTATTTGGCCACAGACTCTGCCAAACTCCTTTAGTCTTGAGATCTACAATTATATTTCTGTGGATATCTCCTTGTACTTGGCTAGCTTCTCCTATACATGTCTTGATCAAAGACTGGCTTCAGGGACATTTCAGCCCATGCAGTCGTACAGGGTCTTGCTCTCAAAGGGGCCCTGTACTTGGTTTAATGCTCTGTGGTCACAGCCTTAAATTCTTAACAATTTCTGAACAAAAGGCTCTGGGTTTTCATTTTGGAGTGGGCTGCCACGAATTATGTAGCTGGTCCTGCTTGTCCCTTAGGTTCTACAACTTTGCTGAACTCAATTTTTTTTTTTTTTTTTTTTTTTTTAATCACAAGCTGATTGGGGATGATTTGTTGGATTTTCTAGATAAGCCATTCCATCACCTAAATGAGATCCTCTTGTAGCCAGGCAGCTTCAGCAAAGTCCTATGGTTAGTTCTTCCCCACCCCCGGGGTGAAATCACTGCAGAGAGTTCTCTCCTTGAGTCTCCTTCACTTTTTTTTTTTTTTAACGTTTTTATTTATTTTTGAGATAGAGAGAGACAGAGCATGAACGGGGGAGGGTCAGAGAGAGAGGGAGACACAGAATTGGAAGCCGGCTCCAGGCTCTGAGCCATCAGCCCAGAGCCTGATGCGGGGCTCGAACTCATGGACCGCGAGATCGTGACCTGGCTGAAGTCGGACGCTTAACCGACTGTGCCACCCAGGCGCCCCGAGTCTCCTTCACTTAATGTCAAGTGTTCTTTGATTACTTCCAGAGGAGATCCTGGTCAGGTGTCCAACAGATGAAACTCAGCTCAAGCCCCACTAGGCTTTTTGCCTGGATCAGCACTGGGAGCACAAGTAAGCTCTGCCCCTAACCTCCCTCCCTCCCACACAACCCAAGAGTCCTCTTCTGCCCCAGGCCTCTCAAAACAAGAAGGATGGGGCTTGCTCCCTTGCACGTGGCACTTTAGACCTGCCATCTTTTTCTGCCATACTCGTCTCTGCCTTAACCACACGCTTTCCTCATCCTGGAAGTGCAAAGTACGTTTTCCTTCAAACACAGACCTTCTCTTGAGTGAAGGAGGTAGCCTGATGCCTCCTGGCAAATAGAGTTGCCACAGGGCAGAATGGCGTTAAAAACCACTGGAGCATCCCTGAAGCTTTGAACTGGAGGTTGGCTTGTGTCTCAACTGTGGTTTGGATGTAGAGAAGTCACTGCACCTTTCTGAGCCTTCTCAGTTCTAGCGTCTGTAAAATGGAGGAAACTAGCTGTTTGTCAGAGTTTCTGTGAGGGATGAGTAAGATGAAGCATGAGAAGGCCTTGAAAGAGTGCCTGGTGCATGATAAGTGCTCACTGGTTCTCCACTGAGCTGCATTGTTAATCCTCAAGGCTATACCAGGATGATGGTACTGGTTGAACACTCTGAGGTGTTCTCTGTCTCTTAGGATGCTAACCTCAGGAGGGAATGTGGGAGGACTCCTCCAGATCTCTGTGTCCCTGGAAAAGGAATGGCCGATCAGTATGACTAACCAGGTCTTAATCTGCTGAAAATAACAGATATAAATGTGTCCCCATAGCTACTCACTCCTCTGGGGCTGAACTTTCAGAGAGGGCATTCTGGCTTTCCCCTTCCCAAAATTGCATGAGGGTTAAGTTAATGGGCTTTGGAACCACACTTGGCCCTGGGCACGTTACCTAACTTTGGTTGTGCCTTTATAACCTCATCTATACCGTGGGAATAAATATGTACAACCCGCCCCTCTTCCTGGTCTCATGATGGCATTCCTCCTTCCCTCTCTTGCTCACTAAGGAGGGGAGATAAGGAGGATCAGGAGATAGGCAGGCTCTCTATTGCCTACAGACCCTCATTCCCTTTGTTTTACTTTTCTCATTCCTCACATTGAACTCCAGTTTTGTTTTGTTTTTTTAGAGTAGCTGCTGCTGCAGGCTGAAACTAGACTCACAGAAATCTCACCTCCAGATCCTAGAGACAGAGTCTTGATGAAATAAATCCATAAAGCTTGAATCTCAAAGCAGGCCCACACCCAGGACCCCTGTTTACTTACCCCTGAAGGGATGGTGTTCAGGCCTAGATAGGAAGTGAGGTTAGTTCTTAGATGTCTGGCTCATCCCAAGGTGCCCGCACGCCCCACCCCCTGCCCTGAGGCCTAAAATGATACGGACTTGCCCAAAGAAATTAACTGGTAAGTATTTGGTCCCTGCCCCCTACTCCACTCCTGCCAGAAACAAGTAGGGCTCTTGAGCCAGCCGCACAAGGAACACTAATTATACTAATGCTTTCTTTCATTTTGATACATAGGATTCTGTTCTCAACCCATAAGCCCCATTATTCATCCACCCTTCTGAATTGATGAATGGTTTTCCCCATTACAATCTCTGGTTGCTGGGCTGGCCTCCCTCTTTTCTTCTTGATGAGATCACAATTTAGAAGGACACAATTTCTGTCCTTTCATTGTTTTATGTTTATTTCTCTGCAGAGTTATTAGCTTGTGAGATGCACTTAGAGAGACTACAAAGTACGTATAAGACACCGTGCGCTGATGGGTGAGTTAGTGGGCAGTCATACAATCCCCAAGTTGACATAATGTACAAGAATTAGTTGTCAATAGCGCTATAAAGGGAATGTAGTTGATTATGTTCCAATAAATATCCATATTCTGTGATTGAGCAGACATTTTGTTATATTAAAAATTAGGGGGCCACTGACTGGGGCTCTGGAATTTGGGGGCATGGAAATTTTTACTGTGAAATATTTAGTACACCCCAAACTCACCTTTGTGGGGACTAGTGAGAAAGGAAGTACATTAAATATAGATGAAGCTGAGACTTCCTGTGTGTGCCAGAAAAATCTTGTGGGTCTAATTGACCTTTTGGGGAAATTATTTGTGAGCTCAAATTGCTACCTTTTCAATCAGCATGTATACTATTCTTATTGCTTGCACGTGCTGGTCTGCTTCCATCCCAGGAGGCAGGTCGGAAGGTAGGTCAGCCTTTTTATCCCTGTGTGACCTTGGAGGAAAATGAAATCCCTAAGGTTTAAAGGATTTGTCTTATGTCAAATAGTGACCAAATGGCAAGGTTCTGCTAGAAGCTCCTAGCCAGAGCATCTCAGGTCTGGGGGCTGAGTCACATAGCCAGGCTGCTTCCTAACATCCCGAATTAGACAGAAGGTTTGAATTTCCCTACAAGTAAGAGCGAGAACAGTAGATTGTTGGAATGAAGTGTTTACACACCACTGTAGAGAAAAGGGCTTATGAAAGACTTAAGATTTAAGCTGTGTGTTTAAAAGGAAAAGAGAAGGCAGAGAAGAGATGGTTGGGAGCATTTTTACAGCTGAAATGTCAGTGTAGACTAATACAATCTTTGTAGAGAGACGGATGGATTAGAGAACATAGAAATGGTTTAAATTTTTTTTTTTTTCAACGTTTATTTATTTTTGGGACAGAGAGAGACAGAGCATGAACGGGGGAGGGGCAGAGAGAGAGGGAGACACAGAATCGGAAACAGGCTCCAGGCTCTGAGCCATCAGCCCAGAGCCCGACGCGGGGCTCAAACTCCCGGACCGCGAGATCGTGACCTGGCTGAAGTCGGACGCTCAACCGACTGCGCCACCCAGGCGCCCCAAAATGGTTTAATGTGTGACGTGTTTATGGAAGCAGTAGGCTGAGTTTGACACTGGAGAATGTGGTGATACGAAATTTTATTTTGGATACAACATAGAGTCAAAAACCCAAGTTATCCATTATCAGAACTGGAGATCGTGGGTGATTTAAAATTACTTTCATTGAAAATCACTCACATTAACATTGTACTCTACTGGACACTTTAATTGCCCCTAACAGTTACAAATACAGCACATCCTCAGCATCAGAGAAGTTAGTTACCATGTTAGGAAAAGGGCCATTTTAGAATTCACCAAATGGAGAATCTACCCAGAAGAGAAAATGTTCTGGGATCTTAAGTTCAGTGATAAAGAGAAACCAGGGAGCCTGATTTAAAAGATAGAAAAAATGGACCAATTATGTGAAACACTTAAACTCTGAGGATGGGAATATATGATTACAAAAGTATTTGGTTTCGAGACAGCAAATGAGAGGGAATTGGACAGTGCAGTGAGAAATACATGGGATTGGGAGAGAGCTGAAACATTTCATTATAGCACTCCAAATAGTAATTCTACTGACATGAAGACTACTGAGAACTGAAAACAAAAACAAAAACAAAAACCAACCAACCAACCAACCAACCAACCAAAAAAAACCCCCAAACATCTAATTTGACTTTTAAAAAGCTCTGTGGTTAAACACCCAGAATCAGCAGGTCAAAGGAGTCATTCATTATGACCTTTTGCCTTCAGGCTGGGGCAGCCCATACCATCCTGGTAGATAATTGCCTGCCCTATGCTTAAGGTTCTTGTGGAAAGGAAATTCCAAGCCCACTGCCCCGGTAATGCATACCAGTGTCCAATGGCAGCACAAGGAAGGTTTCCTCTCGGTGGAGCCTAAAATCCCAGTGACCACAGCCTATTCACTTCCTCATGTTCCTGTACTAGTCCCAGCTGAGCTCAAGATCCTCTATTTACATGATCACATGATTTAAAAAGATCATTCAAGGCTCCCTCCACATTGTGTCTTAACTACCGTTTAATAATGCAAGAAGTGTTTGCACAGGAACTGGTGACAAGGGGAGGAACTTGGATGTGTCTCAGTTTGTGCTTGCCGGCTTCCCCAGAGTGACCTGCTGACCCCAAGCCAGCTCCATCACTTCCTCTGAGAGTCAGGTTCACTCAAGTCTTGGTCCCTCCCCAAGTCCCCTCTTAGGAATTGCTTTGTACCATGCAGACCTGGAGCCAGATTATAAAACCACAGCAGGATGCTCAGTCTCTTCACTTGCCTTAAACCCCTCTCTATAGTTTTTTTGTTTGTTTTGTTTTGTTTTGTTTTGTTTTGTTTTGGTGGTGGGGGTGGGAATGGCTAGTGTTCTGAGCCTTGTCCTCCATCTGGATAACAAGATGAACCTATCTTTTCTCTCTCATGTGGCTTCCGTATGTGTATGCTTTTTGAAAAGGACAAGGTGACATTTGGCTAATTTTTTGCTAATATGCATAAGTGGGAGCTGTCTAGGGAAGCTTCCTTTTGCCAGGTAATTTGTACATCCTAACAGCAGCCTTCTGGAGATTTGGTCTTCTTTGTGTTGTGTACTGTTAATAGTGGGAATTTCTAACTAATTAAGAAAGGAGTCGGGCAGCATGCCAGGCTGGAGGGGTAATGTTTTTGATCTGGTCAGGTTTTGCTACATCCTACCTCTTAGAGCCAGGTCAGAAGTTTTACTGACCCATGGCAGGGCTGGACTGCTCCTTTAATTCGTTATTTTTAAACTACTTTTAAAACGGAGACTGTAATGCATGCACACTAAAAAATAAAACTCCCTCCTTCCATAAAATCCTAGTCACCTTCATCCATAGCATCAAATACAGTTCCTCATACAAAGTACAAATATACTTAACAGATGCTAGCTACATGAATGGGCTTATTTGTATCAGATAATCAGGAAAGATAGGAAGATAAAATGGAAGGCAGAGAATAAAACATACTCAGCATATCCAAAGAAAGAGGGCTTATGAAAGAAGAAAGGGTTTTATAAGCACATGAGGCACAAAGATGGGTTTTTATAAAGGGCTTATTGAAATCAAATTTACTGGGGATCTGTTGTATGTCAGGTCCTGGGCTGGTACAGAGTTGGAAGGTGAACCTAATGTATTGTCAAACTCTGATAAAGCTCAGTGTGGAGAAAAGGCTTCTAAGTTGTCTTCTGTTGAGCTCAAACTCCCGGGGAAAAGACTCATAAATAATTACAGTGTAGTATAATGAGGGCTGTAGTAGAGGTATGTACTAAGTGCTTTAAGAGCCTAGAGGAGCAACTCATTATGTCTTCTGGAGTCAGGAACATCTTATCGGTGGAGGAAACATTTGTGCTTTCTTAAAGAATGCCTTTAAGTTCTCCCAGTGGAGAGAGGGAAATAGGACGTCAAAACCTAGCAACCATATAGAGAGTGAGAATATAGATGACGCTAGAGAAGAATCTGGGGACCAGGTTATGATGGGCCATGTGTGCCAGCTACGGAGAATGATGTTGTCTTGAAGTGGAACTATTGGAGAATTGTAGGTTGATAAGTGATCCCCTCAGGGCAATTTTGATGGTGATTTGAGAAAAAGATTGAAGCTGGGGGCAGGTGAGGGGCAGTGAACTAGATAGAGTAAGCCAGCATTAGGAGGCTACTGCAATAGTCCAAGCTAAGTGCAGTGAGACAGTAAACTAGGTCACTCTGGTGGGAATGGGACAACCTAGAGACATTTCTAGGTTGATTTACATGGTTAACTATGCCTTGATAGTTAACTGGAACGTGGGGTGCCAGGAGTTGAGGCTGATGCTGAGTACTTCATAAGGCTACTGTGTGGGCAGAATATCATAAAAAGAAATATGGAATACAGGAGAATAGAGGTATGGAGTAAAAATTCAGTGAATTAAACCTAAGGCATGTGGAGTTTGAGATTCCTGTGGCACAGCCAGGCCAAAAATCTCAGCAGGGAAAGAGAGAGTTTCAATGATATAAGGAGAGTTAGCATGTTCCACGAAGGCCAAGAAAGATGAAGATTACATTGGGTTTGTTAATTAGGATGTCAACCATGACCTTTGGGAGGGCAGTTTCAATAGAAGAGGAAGGAAGCCAGTTATAACAGGCTGGTAACTGAAAA